>NC_088120.1:6828461-7449230 GCF_036370855.1 Dromaius novaehollandiae | reverse complement strand
GAGAGCGGGAAGTGGCGGGGAGAAAGAGAGAATGAATAATTTACCTTGCATTTACAGCAAGGACACTTAGGTTTCTCCAACTCCTCAACTCCAAGAAGCTGAAACTTTTATTTCCTCCTCTCTAACCTGCCCTGGGCTACGTCTTCTGAGCAAGTGCTCTGGGTCCTCACAGCCTGCAAGGGGCAATAGCTGCTCGCCGCAGAAAGCCATGATATTATCTCCATTTCTTTCCAGGTGAGAGTTTTCTCTGCATCGCATTTGCCATTTGTGGCACTCACCAACGCAAGCCAACAAACCCACCCACCCGCCTGCAGGCATCTTCTCCCTTTCTCGGCGCTCCGCTCCCCACCGGGTTTGCTCCGAAACCTGCACATCCTGTGCTGGGTAATTATATACTCAGAAAATATATAAACACGTAATCAGCTGCTGCCTGAAATGTGCAAGGAGAATTAGTGTCTCCTCAGACTCCCTCACGCATGCATAAAACGTACATTCAAAAAGATTTGCGAAGAGCGCAACTTCACCTGCAAAGTTAAGACAGGCTTAGCCACTTTTGTTAGTGTTTACCACGTCTTCGGAATCATACATAGGAGCATTTTTCCATCCAGTAAAGGAAAGAGTGTAAGTATTTTCAATTATTTTTTAGCTTGAGGGACTACAAATTGCAAGGAGATGTCTTCTGCAGAAGATCAGTAGTAGGTAATGGAGATGTTTGGGAAATGCAAGGGGCTACATCCTCAAGTGTAATGCATCTTGCAGGATACGTGTGGGCTTGATCCGATTTGTCAAATTTGAGCAAAGAAACAATTCTGCTAATGTGTGACTTCTGGAAAGTAAGCGCCCTGTCTTGGCAAGTTTTGTTCTTTCTGGTGCTACCTTTGCACTCGCTTTCCTTGGCAGCCACAGAGAGGTGACACCCTTCTCTTCTAACTGCGTTTTACTCCTCCTGTCACCAGGATTAACGCAGACGTGCCAGGTCCCAAACAGGTCGCGCGACTGGATGAAAAGCGCTCTTGAAATTCGCTTCTCCGAAAGTACTTGCCCAACTTCTCTAGCGTGTTTGCTTTGGCTCCGTAATCTCCGCATCTCCTAATCCTCACGGCTACAGCTCCTGCGACCTGCAGTGCGGTCTCCAGCGAGAGGTGGGAAGGCAAACAGAGACGCCCGCAACTGCATCCGCGCTGCTGATGTATTTGAGCAAACTCCGCCGTCCCATTCTCCCCAGTATTTGCGTTGCCTCCACTTGGAGCATGGAAATGCCGTATTTTTGCAGAGCCTAGGAACTGCGACTAGGCTACAGCGTTGCACAGGCTTCGGCTTAAACATGCAGGCGTGGAAATGTTTCTTTCATTAACAGTGGGATTCCCTTCACATGGCAATGTTTCTTCAGCTGCTGACCCACAAATAAATCATTTAACTGACTTTTTTTTTATCCTTTCCTATTTGGGAAGCTCCTGCAAACTTCCCTTATCCTCTGCCAGAGGCCTAGCAGGAGGCTTGAAGGATGAAGAGCACAGTCTCTTCCAGCATGAGATATTTTGGTAATGCCACTTCAGAGGTACCGTGTGGGAGTACTGAGTATCGAGTGCGCCAGTCTGATAGCTACATCTTTCCTTGTTTAATATGTGCTTAGCGTGAAAACAGCAGCTATATAAAACTAACACCTTTTTTACTAGATTCTGTAGTCCAGATTCAGAACGATCTCTGCTCACATAAAGAACTTCTTAAATAAAAAGCGTTTTCACCTAGAACATCAAAAATACAGGTATAAAATCTACAACCGATGCGATAATTTTTTTTAATGAAGCACAAGTCTCAAACAGGTTATCTTTTCTTTTTCCTAGTCAAGCAAGACTGCCCTTCTGCTTGGCACTGAAGAGCTAACATAACAGCAGAAGAGGGATCTGTATTTGATCTATTATCAACAATGCAGTTAAATCAATTCCTATTGCAAAACCTTTATGTATCAGCTATGAATCAGTTTTGGGTTCTAAAAGTCGTCTGCAGGCCTCGCAATTAACATTATTGTTAACTAAACAAGCTTCAGACATTGAGTAATTGATTAATACTTAATCACGGAGCCCCAAACTTTTCAAAGTGTACCTTTACCTCTTAAATAGCTGTGTGTTTGCTGAACTGAGAGTGCGGGAGGTACCCATCACTCACACCGTTTTCAGGAATCACTAAAAATATTCAAGTGGTTTAATATTAAAGTGGTCAATACTAGAGTGGTTTCCATAAAAACAGGAAGAGAAACAGTAACTTACTCAGACTAGCGCACGCTAAATGGACATTTAGGAGTAAAACACATTGCCTCAATTAAGCGTTCATGAAATCAGGGAGCTGTAGGGGGTTTTTCTCTCCAGAGCTTGCGTTTCCTGCAGTTGGACAGTAAGAATTTGAGTTCTCCATTTTAATGTGTAGGGATTTTTTTAGCTTTCTGACAATTGTCCCACTGATCATTTAAACTACCTACCAGGCAATGTAAAGCTTTTTACTGCAGACTATTGAATACATTCTTTATTGGTAGTCCCTTTATCCCCTTGAAGTATCCTAGAAGATTTATTCTAATGGGACATGTAGACAAAATGACATTTTCCTATCTCCTGCTATCTAAACAGAAAATTGCAATTACGCCAAAACAACTTACATCAGAATCTGGTGCACTGTTGGCTTTTCAGTAGAGGCTGTTTATTAGCTTTCCCCAGGACCTGCCTTTTTTATTGAGATAAAAAGGATCTGGAAGCAATCGGTTCTCAGCCAAAGTTTTTTGGAGTTGTTTTTAATTTGCTGACTTGCTTCAAGGAAAGCTGTCTGTGTGTAAATTCATAGATCTGCTGATGAGTAATCAGTAAGCTTTTGTGTTTTAATATTTTGATGGTAGAAGGAAAGCAGGGTAAGACTGACAGAATAAATACATATATTTACAAGATGTTCTGTACCGATCGTAATACAAAGACCAAAATAATAAAAGTGCAACGAAGCGCGCAACTAAAAGTCACATACTAAAAGGGACCTCAGGCTTAATATAGAGCATAGATCATCTTTAAGTGACCAGTGCTGGAGGAGCTTACGCTCATTAGATGCTTCGCTCCTTGTCCTGAAAATTCTTATGAGCTGAAGGCTGGAGTTTCCAGTATGCCCTGAACTACTTAATTTAAAGCAATAAACAATGTAGGAGACAGTAACTTCAAAGAGATCAGCAGGTCTAGGCCAACTGGGTCTTCTTAACCCTTCACCCTCAATTTACATTTGGGTTTTATGTTTGTAAACGAACCCACATACAAATTTAGAGGACGGCGATAAGGAAATGGAGGCTTATTAAAGGTGCTGGGCATCTAGAACCCGCGAAATTCCTGTGGAAGTGCTTGATTGCTAATAGCATTTATGGGCAGCTACTCGCTCTAATCAATCTTCCTCTTCCACATAATTTCATTACATGTTGCCTCTTTCACTGAGTGTAACCCCAACACTGCTGAAACTCACAGATGCAGCACAGAAAGGTTTTTTTCATGTCAAGAACTATGGGAACCGGCAGATCTGGAGAGAACGGGCAGAGGCTAGAGGAAAATACTCTGTGGAAATAAGGTCTTCAGCTGCTGGGCAGAATCACCAGAGTCCGTATCTAACGAACCGTACAGCATTTATTGATGCCGTGTGTACTTGTCTTCCCTTACGGACATTCATCAGCGGCCGTGCTTTCCCCTCCTATTTTTCTCCTTTTTTTGTGGCTTACCTGCACTTTGCGTTTTTATTCTTGTTACGAGGGTGCACTAGTGCAGGTACTAAGGGTGTAGACCCCAGAGCCCTCTGACTTTGCATGTGTCCTTCAGCTGGATCTAATGGGAATGTGTTTTAGCCCCTTAGGAAGAAAGTCTATTGTTTGGGACTGAGGGGAATAGAGGTGCATTCACATCCAGGAGAAAGGAATAACCTATTGTATTCAAAGTGAGAAAACCTACACAGGTACGAGAGCTGGATTCATTTGTTAAATTTCTCCACCAGAGAAAAGTACATGGGTTTCTTGTTCGACATTAAAGTAGGGAAATGTGCTCATGAGGAGGACCCGACTGTCGAAGCTCAAGGTGAAAAAAGGGCAGGCATAGAACTACAGGCCTCATACGGACCTCCACACGCCTTTGTGCCAATTCTGCCCGGTTGTCTAAGAAGGCAGGTGCCGTTCCCCGTACAAACAATTGCAAGTAGCTGGGAAGAGCCAAGAGTTTAGCAGGTACCTTTTTATTTTATCGCACTTTTTGCTGAGCGCGGTGGCAGCCAGGGGGCAGCAAAGGGAGGGTTTTTTACTTTTTCTTTTTTTTTCTTTCTTTTTTTTTTTTTTTTTGTTCTCAGCCCTTTGCAGTTGGAGCTTTCCAGCCCGATTGTGCTAAATGCTTATGTACCAGTGTTTCCATTTACAAACTCTGCCTCCCCTCCCCCCCGCTCAGGCGCTCTCGCATTAACTCTGCTGCTGCTGCTGCAGCTACCGAGCCCGATTCACCTCCCTTCCCCGCCAAGGAGGGGCTGAGCCCCGCCGGGGCATTTGCCTCCCCCGTCTCCAACCCCCCAGGGAAACGCAGGGGGGTATTTGGGGGGGGCTCGCTGCCCCCTTGCCCCCCCAGCCGGCCTGTATCTCCCCGTGCCCCTTTCCCCTCCCCAGCCCAGGATGAAGGGCTCTGCGTCCCCGCGGCCGAGCTAAGCTGGCCCTGCCTCTCCCGCCCCGCCCCTCTTTTTTGGGGGTGCTGCTCCCCCTGTTATGAGGGGGGGAAGGGGAGCCCTGCCCCCCCCAGCCTGCATGGGGGGGGTATGGGGGAGTTTATCCCTCACTCCTCAGTGCTCCACACGGGCAGGAAAAGGGGGGTAGTCTGAGGGGGTGTCGGTGGGCTCGGGGGGTGTCCTGGCTGCGTGTGCGCGTCCCCGGTGCGGCGGAGGGAAGGGGGCCGTGGCGCCCCCCCCCCCGCCCGCGGCTCGCTCCCGGCCTGGGACTCTTCCTCCCCCCCCTCCGCTCCTAAGCGGGAGTTTCCAGGAAGCGCTGAGAAGAGCCGCAGCACCGCGCAGCCTCTCGCACACCGGGCCTCTTCCGCGGAGACCGTGGCAGGAACGCGAAGTAGTCCCAACCGCCTCTCCGCCCGCGGCCGCAATAAGGCGCCGTCCCGCTCTTCCCCTCGCGGGAGGCCGTTACAGAAACGGGGAGGGAGAAGCGTCGCTCCCCCCCCTCCGCGGCCTTGGGCGGGATGAGCCGGGAGGAAGGAGGCAGGGAGGGGGAGGGGAGGCTAGGTGGAAAAAAGCGAGCGCCGGCTGCGGCGGAGCGGTCGGGAGGCGCGGAGGAGTGAGGCGGCGCGGGGAGCTCGCGGCGAGGGAGGGGGGTGAGCGGGAAAACGCGGCGCGGAGCCGGGAACAGCGCCCCCTCCCCCTCCCGCGGGGGTGGGGTGGGGGGGCAGCGCCTCGGCCCCGCCGCCCTCGGAGGGGGGGGGCCGCTCCTCGGGGGGGGGGGCGCCCCGCCTTCTCGGGGTGCCGCTGGCGGGGGCCGCGGGAGCGGCAAAGTTTGGGAAAGTTTCCCCTTCCCGGGGCTGGGGTCGGGCCTCCCCCCCCCCCCCCCTCCGCCTCCACACGGCGCGGCGCCCCGCTGGCGGCCGCCGCCAGGTGAGCGGCCCTCGGGGCTTTGTTCCCCCCCGGCGCTGCCCCCTCACAGGGCCCGGGGGGGGGGGGGGGGGGAGAGGGGGCAGCACCGCTGCCCTCTTCCTCCTCGCTCTTCCCCGCCTCGATTTTCCTTTCTTATCCCGCCGAGGAGCCGCCCGCACACCTGGGCCCGCCCCCCCCCCCTTGGTTGGGAAGCCGTTGGCGGCGCGGGTGGGGCGCCCTCCCCCCCCCCCGGGATAACTTATTGCCTCGTTTTTCCGCCCAAACAGGCCCGTGGGCCGCCGAGAGGCGCGGGGAAGTTCGCCCCCGCTCCCCGCCCGGCCGCGGGGCTTCGCGCGGGACCCCACAAGCCCCAAGCGCTGCCGGTGCCGCCCTCCGCCCCGCGGGGACCCCCGGCCTCGTGCCCCCCCCGTCCCGGTGGCACCGGCTTGGCGTCCTCCCGTTAACCCCGCGCAGGGAGGACAAAAGCCAAACTCCGGTGCCGCTGCCGCTCCCCCCATCCCGTCCCCGGCGCCGTGGGCTTCGACGTCCTCCCGCTCGCGCTGAAAGGAGAGAACAAGAGCTGCTGCTGCCTGTAAGGCCTCGCTCGGCGCCTCCCCACCCCCTCCGCCGTCCCCATCCCCCACTGCAGCTCCCACAGCCTCCTCTCCCTCCCATTAACGCTGAAAGGGGAGGACAGCAGCTCTGATGGGTTTTTCTCAGGCTTACTCTGTTTTCCCCCCCCCTCTCCCCCCCAACCAATACCGGCTGCATAAGTGCAAGCCGTGCACCCGAGCTCTGCTAGCACACCCACTAAAATGCCCCTTCCCCCGAGCTCCACAGCCCTGCGAGGAAATACTGATCCCCCCCCCCCGCCCCGTTTTGCTTATTCATTATAAGGGGTTGGTAGTGTGCTTTTAAAAATGGGTGAGCTCTTGTTTTAGAAGCATCTGTGCTTTAGGAATAAGGTTTTGTCTTCTGTCATCTTGAATGTAGCTCTTCAGAATAATCTCTTGAAGTGCTCCATTTTTGTCCTTAAAGTTGTATTTTATTGCCTCTTCTGGATCAGTGAAGGTCAGTTTAACCCTTTCTCTATGAAAATCAGCAGTCACTTCGGAAGAAGGTTGCCTTTTTCTCTACTAATTCATGGTTATGATAATATTTTATTGAGTGAGGGTTTTTTCCAGACCAGTCATGATGCATGCTGAAAGAAGCGTGTGCTTCAGCACTGATTAAAGTCATGTATGAGTTAATGAGAAGCTTGCAGAGTATGTGAAGCAAGAGAAAATCTTTAACCAGCTCTGCTGTTCCTTCTACATACCACAAACTTGTAAGCTGTAACCAGAAGGTGGATTGAATGTGTGTGTGAAATGCTGCAGTAGGGGACTCTTGTAACTGCATCACAGGTGGATGCTTGCTTATTTGATGTATTACTGTTTTCAGAATACCTTAAAGTTTATATTTTTTTTCTGAAAGTGTTGTGAGACTCCATATTTCAAAGGAGGGATCCTTGGATGAAAGATGTAACAAACCTAAAGAATATTATTTTCTGGGTTAGCTTTTCATTTTAAACAGTCCCTTTTTATTCTCATGCTGTCTTCCAGATTAATAGATTGCTAATATGTAAGAGACTCTCAGGTGTTGGAGGAATAGTAGTGGTGATGTCAACACTTTAGCTGTGGGACTTCTAATTTAAGAAACATATTGTCAGAAGGAATCAGATCAAGGCTGACTCTTCCTCGCGTTTAGGTCCAAATATAAGATACACGTTCTAGGGAGTCCCCAATGAGCACTGATAGTAATTAAGTAAATAAACTTTCCACTTCAGTCCTGCCCCCCTTTTAAACATAGACACGAAGGTGCAACCCTGTTTTCATTATGCATCATGATGCTTTGTATTTTTTATTGCACTTGCATCTTAAATCCTCAAGTGACATAATTTCTGTGATTTTGGGGTATTTCTAGATTGCACTTTTAAAGAAATTGTGGCCCAAAAGGAACTATGGAGCAGTAATTCTCATGAAAAGACTGTGTTCTTACACCTTTGCCTTTTTTTTTCCCTGTAATTTTCATACTTAATTGTTGAATTCCTCTTTATTTACATTAAGTAAATATTTATTAGTACCAGTTGGATTTTTTCATCTTTATAAAAGAACAGAGCCTTGTCACTGAGACAATCACTTTATACGGTATTGAGGATATGACATACAAAAGGAGCGAAGGAAAGTTGTCTTGCGCTGGGAACATCAAATGCCATTTCTGGAAAACAATACTATAGGAAATGGAAATGAAAAATATGTTTTATGCTGGTGAGATCTGTGTAATTAGGGTAAGAGGATTTGATGGCTCAGAAAACCAATCTTTACAAGCAAAAAAAGTAGGACTTTTCATCAATTGCAAAAGTTCTGTGGCTGAATATCCTTTTGGGGAACTGAAATTTGGCTCAAGTGTTCTGTTTATGAACATCTGTTCAATGGAATTTTTAAATGGCACAGATTATAATCTTAGTTTCTGTTGATTGTTTTAGCTAAAATAGGCAAAACAAAATGAAGGAAATGTATCTGTAAGTAACTTTTTTTTTTTTTTAATAATGAGCTGCATGAATGTTCCATACTACGGATTACCTGGTTCTAGCTGTGTAGCCCATGAATTTTTCTCTTTAACATATAAAATATAGCCTCCCCCCATTCTGTCACTGTTTAATTCTGTTTGACTGTTTTTCTGATACGGCTTTCAAGTTTTTATTGCACCAAGAAACTTTTGGATATCGGTGCGTCCCTGAGATTTTTGCAGAAAGAATATAGTTATCTCAAAATTTCCTCTCAGATATATAAGTTGGGTATTCCCAGAACTGAGGCCAGCTGCTTAGATTCACATCCTGCCCACCTGCCTTCAACTAGGTTCTGTAAATGCAATCACTTTATGTCCACTGTCTCTGGATAGTACTACTTCAGCATCTATTTCTGCAGTGTTTGTGACCCCCTCTTATTCAGGGAGGTCTTCACTGTAATTTTCCCTCCTATTATTTTGCCTCTTTTGCAGCCCAGTGTTTTTGCTGTTGTTTTATATTCCAAGCAAGGATCCTGTGAATGCTTCAGCTCAAAATTTAGGTCATCTCTGATGGAGGAAGGAAAAGGAAACCGAAAAAGTAAAAATAAGATTTCAATGTGCTTTTAAAAGTGACAACTCTTAGAAAAAAATATACAAATTCATCTTTATTTCCTGGCTCTACGGAGTTTGTCTGAGACTCCTGGGGAGAACGGAGGAAGCCGTTTTTTGATTCCCGAATGAAAGCTAAGTATCTTCATATGAGTGTGGTTTCTTTTTCCCATGTGCCTTACTAGTCCTTTTTATTTTCACACCTGCTTTGAGCTTTAATCACTCAAATTATTCATAGACTTGCCCTGGAAAAGGAAGAGAATGACCTCTTCCCATCTGGAGTACATGGATTTACCATCAATAATTGTAAATGGACTTGGATGACTTAATGATTTTTATACTTAAAATTTTTAATTCTGTGACTTCATTGCTTTTTAAGGATCCTGTACATGGTCTTCTCCCAACTGATAAATCTCAGTGGTATAACTTCAAGTTATTTCTTGCAAATTATATCTTAGAATTGAGCTCACATTTACAAAGTGCTGATGATCACTCGTGAACTGCTGAGTCATCAAAGAGCATGCAGCTTTCACAGAACCAGGCCCGTAAGTTACAGTCGTCTTTTTTCTGTAATTACATACAATGCCTTTCATTACAAAGAACCTCAAGACAATTTATGAAATCAACAGCCGCAAAAGTAATGCGGTCCCTGTTGGGGGTTATGCATTCACATTGATTACAATTTAGCAGTCCCTCAGCCTGAGGATACCTAAGGGGACATAGAGGCAACAGCTTTTCAATTCATATGTGTTGCTGTAAGCAGCAAGCTGGAATTGATAGATATCTGTGGCTATTGCCAGCAACTTTTTTTTTTTTTCTGTTAATAACTTAAACTATGCTGCTAAAGTAAGAAACTTGTGAATCTTTTTTTGTTTGTTTTTTGCTCTTCCTACCTAGCAGCTATCTGTGGTTTCATATGTATTAAATGTGCTAAGCTTCGTCTGGCCTAGATGTATAATAAATACCTTAGTGAATTTGGATAAGTCCGGTTTCCTTTATTAACTCGGAGAAGATTTGTTTCTTATCTGAATTGTTTCTCCATTCAGGAGAGAAGACTTGCATAGCCAGAGTTCACCTCATAAATCACCTAGACAAATCCAACTCGGGGCAGAATAAGACACAAAATGAGAATAGTTGTGATTTAGACTCAATGAACTTTGTGGTGTTCTGCTGTGGAAATGTACTTGCATGAGACAAATAGAGAGAGCCACCTGTCACCAAATGCATCTTCATGATGGAGGGAGCACCATGAGGGGGACTTCAATGGGATCAGCAATCATGCAGCATATTTAGGTAGTTGTTCCATATTTCTTTAATGCTGTCTTTTGGACCCAGTGCTGCCTTTTTCTCTCGGTGATGCCTTTTCTGATGCTCAGAATGCTTTTTTTTTTTTTTTTTTTCCCTCTCTCTCTCTCCCCCCTCTCTCTCTTTCTCTCTGGGTACAGACAGATTTGTTAGACAGTTTGGTGTCTTCTCAGTGTGCTCTCTCAGTTCACAGGACAAGGTACATCACTTTCAGGCACCGATGCAGTATTCACTGCAGTTGTATGGAAGGATCTCTTCAGAAACCAGCAACTCTTCATTTTCCTGGGTTTTATGAACTGAGCTTGATCTTTGGTGCTTAGTAAACAGGCATATTAAAAAAATGTATGGCCCAGCAGTTTCTCTTTGAAATTCCTGCAACTTATCAGCCAAACTCGAGCACCCTTGCCTGTCTGTATTTCAGTATCTCCCTCATCCTGCAGTTTTGGCTTTTCTGTTGAAGATGGAGACATAGCATCTTTAGGTCACAGGTTGTATATGTGGGTACAGACAGCAGTATTTTTGGCGCAAATAAGGGAAGAAAATACTCTCCAACTTTTGAATGTAGGTTTGCTTAGATCTTTCTTAACATAAGGTCACTTGTTTTTCCTTCCCTCTGCCTCCCACACTTGGTAGAATAATAATTGGGATTAATCCTAACAGTTTCATAAGTTAGTAGATGTGTTTCACGGGCCTGTCACTGATGAGAGCAAATCTTGCAGGGAAAAAAGGAATAAACCACTTCTTTTTGTTGTAACTTCTAACAATTGTTAGAAATGTTTAAAATAGTTACCATTTTCCAATGGATGAATGCTTAACCAACTACTCCTTCAACTGAATTGCAGTTGTGAACTAAACCCACTTCTTGAGCATACCTCCCTTTACCTGGACGTATCCTCTGCATTAGTACAGTATTTGGTGTCTTCCATTTAAGTGTTGTTCTGTTATTGATAACTTCCAAGCCACAATCGTTCCTATGATTGGGAGGGCAGGTTCTGTACCAGATGATGCTAACATGCAGGCTACATCTCTTCCTGACCCTGTAGTAATGGTCTGGCTGTTTCTGGTTATTAGAACTCTTCTGATTAGTTACCAAGCTGCTTTTTGCTTGGTGTTCTGCTTAATGTAAACAATTTATCTTGTCATTATTCAGTCCAAGGATATTTTCTACTATCAGTTCTTTTATAAGGTCTTCCTTACTTATTGATTACAATTCTGAAATAGTTGGGGGTTGCAGGGTGTGGTTGTTTTTTGGTTTTTTTTTTTTTTTTCCTTTTTTTGGTTCAAAGAGCATTTGAATATATTTGCTGGCATCTGCAAATTCCATCCTTGTTTTTTCTGCTCATTCCATATTTACTTTAAGGACCCTTCAAAACAGTCTTGACTCTCCTAGATACTATGGGTCTTTTCTGCTAGATTAGAGCTTCCTGTTGGTGTTTTGTCATTTCTGAGTAAGAAAAGTCTGAATTCTTTCAGCTCCACTGTTACTTCATCTTCTCTGCTCTCCCAGGGGTCTTGCATGCGCTTTCAGTTCTGCCTTACATTTTTGATTGTGTGAGTTTCCCTACTATTTACATTTCTTCATATATATCATCTTCATGCCATCTGCTACCTTATGTTTTCTTCATCTCTGAAATTCAGTAACCATACTTCATGCAGCATTATTCTCGTACATTGTTTTCTTAAGACTGAATTAAAAGGTTGTAAAGAACAAAGCAAATTAGAATTCACTCTTTCTGTGTAGATGTTTTTAACTGACTAGGGAACAGCTCAATAAAGACCTTCAAATGCCTTGAGACAAATGAATTTGTAATAGAGATTTTGTACCTTGTTTATCCAAAAGGTGTATTATCAAATCAAACAGAAGAGTTTTATTGTTGACAAAAAGTAAGGTTACTGTTAAACAATGCAGTCTTGTATATAAACTTTTTTTTGCCTCTAGAAACCTGCAATTCCGCTATATAGTATTTACTTTTGAGTGAGCGTGTGACTGTGCCTTATGAGATGAAAGCTGCAGCACTGAAACTGTTTTACTGAACTTAGCTCCTGACCTACCTTCTAAGGCCATGTCTACAAAGGAATGATACATCGGTCTAGTTTGATCTAATTACAGCTATTTAACTATATTGAGCATAAGTATGTTCACCCCACTTTGTTATGCTGATTTAAGGTGCTTTCATTGTTAATCGGGTTCACACAGTTTTTTCTTGCATGAATTCACCTATCAAAATATTCTGAGCAGTTATCCTATGAAGCTGTTTTCTGCTACTCAGCTGTATGTTTTTTGGTTTTTTTATAATGCTTTATCTTCATTTTTTTGTAATGCTTTATTTAACGCAGTATTTTTTTTCATAATGCTGTGAGGTTGTGTGAAGAAGAAACTGGTAAAAACATTAGTATGCATGTTCCTGTAAGGTTGCACATGCGAAAGGATTTAGTTCTGCAGTTTCATAGAGTTTTTGCTACTTTAGTAGTGGAAGAAATGCAAAAAGAGGAGCAGTAAGATGTAATCAACCTGTTACTTCTGGAGAATATTTATCAGGAACAGTTTACTCGACGGTGTGCTGTTTCTGGGTGTAGTCAGCTCGCAGTGACTGA
Organism: Dromaius novaehollandiae; assembly: GCF_036370855.1. Lineage (NCBI taxonomy): Eukaryota > Metazoa > Chordata > Aves > Casuariiformes > Dromaiidae > Dromaius > Dromaius novaehollandiae. The sequence goes on along the minus strand of NC_088120.1, from coordinate 7,436,555 downwards.
TAGCACAAGGTAGTGATGCAGAACTGGGATGACCAGGAGTGGCAGCCGCACATCAGGATGACAAAATCGCACTCCTAGAAAGCTGTGTAGAGCTCAGCTGCAGAGCCAGAATACAAACACAAGGATTTCCCTTAACACACAGAAGCCTATTGCCATCAATACTGTGGAAGCACATCATTTCTGATTACCTCCAATTGAAAACTTGCCAGTTTTATACCAGGGATATTGTCATGGAGTTTTTATGTATGTGTCTGAAGAAGGTGCTGATCTTCTGTGCCATAAAGCCTGGCAGTGCGTAAGAAATTACTGACAGCTTTTCCCAGGTACGGCCTGTGAATCAAATGAGGGTTATTGGGGTTCAAAGAATAAATGTCTGTCGAACCAGGAGAAAGTTTATGAACACAGAGAACAACTTCATGCTTGTACAAGGCCTTGCTCATCAATGTAGATGATTACTGTTGATTTTTCCCAAAAGAATGTAAATTGGTGTTATAAAACTTTTCCAGGCCAGAATTTTTAGAAATTTGGCCTTGTCCTGATTTGTACAACATCTGTAAGAGGAACGGAAAGATACTGAAGGGTGGGTAGAAACAAGAAATTGAGTCTCTCAACGTTATGGACATCCAATTAAAGTGGCTATTTTGCAGAAGCTTTTTATCAGAAAACTATGTGCTATGATTTTATGAACAAGAGGTAACTGAGCAGATTAATCAAAGAAATACAGCGTTTGACTTTGTTAACAATTGCTGTAAGTGATGTTATGCTGCTGTTGACTGAGGTGTAGCTCAGTGAAGATCTTCATCAAAAGAGTATCAAAGTAGTTGGACTTAGCAACATAAAATGAATGCAACAAGTACAGTTAATCTGAAATGCCATGTAGACTTTAAAGAAACTCAGAGTTCACTTGTATTCTCAGAAGTGATGATACGCTGCTTCATCTATTGTGGAGGCCGGAAGTTGCAAGAAAGTAACTTACTGAAATGGTGGCCCAAAATGATGTGTTCGTTGTCTAAAAGGAGAGTCTGCTGTTGAAATTGAAATACACCTTTCTTATCACTACTTTTCTTGCTGCATTTGCTCTAATAATAAACATAGCAGTCATGCAAAGAGACGTCAGGAAGTCATTTGGTCCCATGCCTACTCTGAAGCAGGACAGGTATGCTTCGAATATCCCGTGCAGGTGTTTGTGTATCCTTTCCTTACAAAACCATAAAGGAGGGCATTCTGCAGCTTCCCAAAGTAATAGTTCCATTGTGTGAATGTCACTGTTGTTAATCTCTACCAAATCTTACTATAAATTAAGTCTACCACCTATTTTACTTCCAGTGGGTATAGGGAACATTTGATTGCTGACCTCTGGTGCAACAAAATGGAAGACTGGTATTTTTTGGTCTGTCTGTCTGTCTCTTTTTAACTAAACAGATCCAGTATTTCAACCTCTTCTTGGAGGTCAGATTTTCTAAGCCTCCCAGCATTCTTGTTGCTCTTTTTGTACTGTTTCTGGTTGGTTTATATCTGTTTCTACTTTTTATGTGGTACCTGAAATTGGATACAATATTCCAGCTGAGATTTCACCAGCACTGAGCAAGATAATGGTCATGGGTGTCCTACGTAAAAGAATCTTATTAAATATTTCTGTGATGTATTATCTTTATTGCATTGACTCAAATTCAGTTTGTGATCCATTATAACCATTGGCTTCTTTACTGCAGTATTGCTGCCCAGCCAGTTATTCCCCTTGTTGTACATGCTCGCGTGTTGATCCTTGGTTACAGAAAGACTTCCCTGAAAATGTCATGCCTGTAAACAAGGGGGGAAAAAAGATCTGAGGAGGTTTTTCCAAATGCAGTTTTTTTGTGAAGTCCAAGTGGGTCCGGTCGCCAATGGGAGAGGAACTGTCAGCTACTGTCCATTTTCAATAAAGGATGGAGATCATAACATGTCTTACTATATTGCTGAAAAAATGTTAATTTTGTAAAAGTCCTAATATGAGCTGGAACAGGAGTATTTACTTGCTAGTGCAAAAAAAGTGGTTACAGTATATGAGTCTCAGACAATCATTTTCTTGCTAAACTTTTTCAGTCTCCTGCTATCCACAAAATGAGCAGAATGACTTTGTCAATGTCCCTTAAAAAAAGAAAAAGAAGAATAGAAGTGGCTACTGGAATTGAGATAAACCAAAGTTAAATCTGAAATACAGTTGAAGAAAGAGGAAAACAACAACCAGAAACGTTACGTTTCTGATTTTGTCCAAAACCCTGAGGACATATGAAGTTACAATCCCATGGACATGAGATGTTCTGTTGGCCTTTCATGCGGTTATCTGGTCAAAACACTGCTTTAGAAGAATAAAAGACCAAGGATGTATTTCTGCCTTGTGCCACTGCATATTACTGTTTAAAGAAGGAAGAAGAGGTGGCAGATGCAAGGAATTCGTCTTTAGCAGCATGGAACACAGTGCGCTTGAAATCATGAAGAATGTTTCCAGTGGTCAAATAACTGAGAACAGACAATTGCAAGAAGAACAGCCATGGTCTGTTTGTTAAAGAAAAATACTGCTAAAGCAGGTATGTTTTTGTCTGGAGAGATTCAGAGATCTTAGACTGAAAGAAGTAGGTGGTATATGTTCCTGGTGACGTTGTTTGTGAGGGAAACAAGGAGCCATTAGGAAAAACGAGAAATATGATGGCAGGAAACTTCGCAGCCTTTTATCGTCTTCTGGGGAGCTACAATAATTTGCCTTTGAGACAGTTTCAAGCCCTACCATCTGAAAGGACTGTTCTTTCAGTAGTTCTCTACAGTACTAGAGGACCCTTATGCTGCCGAGGTGATGTGTGTGTGTATAGGTTTGACTAGAACAAGGATCGCTGCCAAGTTCTCCAAGTATTGTCTGACACCGAGAATTTGCTGGGCTGGTGGGTATTCCAAGGCCAGGTCAACCTACGTGTTATTCACACTGTATTTTGTGCTTCTTTATACTTTAGCAGAGAATTGAGCAGTGTGTTCAGTTTTCCTGCGTAGGGTTCTTAACGGTTTTGCCTATCTTAATCCAGTTCCCCGCACTGTGGTGCAGTCTCTAATTACAAATCAAATCATATAGCCTGCCTTCTCAAGACCTGTCTCATTCAATGAATATCTTCCCAGAATTTCTTTTTATCCTTGTTATTTGATGTTTGCTTACATATTTTATTTATTGCATATAATTCAAGTGCTGCAGTAAATACAGAATTACTAATTGTAATGGATTTTGTGTGATTTCGCTGTAGTATCTGAATACATTTTAACCACCATAAATTTATCTTCACAATGTTCTGAAGAGGTTTTACTCTCATTTCACTGATGAACAGCAGAGAAATTAATGGCAAAGCTATAAAAATTCTCCACTGTATGTTTGTTCCACAGTGACAATAAACAAGTTTGCAACTTGCCCCAGTGAACTAATCTGTAAATAGCTTCCTCATTAATCATCCACCAAGTTGCAGATGAGCATTCAAAGGGTGCTGCTGATGCTGGTTATTCCACGTGTTTGGACTTTCTTAATATTGGACCAGAAGAGCCTCCTTGGGTCACCAAGCCTTATTCCAGGCTTTTACAGGCAATCATATCTCATTTTGTCCGTAAGTACATCAAACTCCATCATAAAAATGGTTAGCCCCTCTTAGCCTGGTAGCCCTACTGGAAGGATTTTTTCAAATCTAATTCTTCTACTAGTAAGACACCTTATTCTAGCTTCTATCCTAAATGTACTCAGGCCTTTATATGTATTTGGTGCCAACATAATCCTTTAGTTTAAATAGCTGTGTTCAGACCATAATCTATTTATACAACCTAACCCTATCCTGTATCAGCCTTTCTTTTGAGATAGCGGAAATAAAACTTTAGTCTTTTCTTATGATAGATTCCTTGCTCTTGTAAGCTTTTTCTGTGCCTATTCCAGTTTTCACGTATCATTTTTGAATATAAACTCTACACAGAATTCTGTAAAAGCGCCATTGCAGTAAACATCGGGGTTTGCCTTACCTGGTCTTTAGATTAAATTTGTCCTCTTCATATTTGTGACATTTAGTCATTCTGTGACTGAATAATGCTTTTGACTCTATTCTTCTCTATTACCTGGGATGAATTCCCAGTTTACAATTTTGCTGTTTGTCCCAATGTGGATAGCCTCGTGCTTTGCATTAATCTTCTTATGGCACTGCACTTTGGTTTTCCGTTCCTCAGGTCATCGGGTTCTTCACCTACAATCTTCTAGTCTTCCTCTGTATTGATGCCTTCTAATTTTGTCACCAGCTAGCTATATTAACACTCTTCTTTCAATTCCTTGTGTTAATGTCACTTAAAAGTAATAAATAGTACCACTCCTGGAGGAGCTTCTGAAGTAAATCACTCTCTAGCCCAAAAGTTCCCCTTTTAACACAATCCAGCATATTTTCTTTAGCCAGTTTTATACCCACAAAATTTTTCTTGTACTAATCTTCATCTTTTCCAGTTCAACTTTTAGTTTCAGTGTGTGGCACCAGATCAAATGCTTTACTGAAGTTTAGGTTGATTAGATCTACTGCATTTTCCTTTACCAAGAAAAATCTGTTTTCTTATCAAAAAAAGATATCAGATTTGTCTGGCATGATTACCTTTGTTAAACTTATGTTGCATTTTATCTGTTTGTTTTCCTGTTTTCTTCCACATCTTTAGACATTTTTTTTTCTCCGGGGAAAAATAACTTAAGTTTTATATCTCATTGAGGTCAGACTAATTAATGTGTGTAGTTGTCTGGGCACTACTTTCCAAGTCTTCAGTTTGAGCTTGATTTTTTTTTCTTCCTCTCCCAATGTAAATTCTAGAATATTTTTGCATCCCAAGAGTGGTTAGAAGAAAATTGATTAATTTGCATCAAAAGTCAATTATAGTGCTTCACTTTCTTTCCTCTTTTTTAAGAAGGATGCTACACAATGGCTGTTGATTCAGGGGGGAAAAAAATAGTCATTAATTTTGAAGAACTGCAAAGTCCTTTAAAAAAAAAGAAAGATTTTAATGAGAAGCTTCTTAACTAATGATCACTGATTTCAGGGCTCCAGTGCCCTGTGCAACTGTTGATAACTGCCAGTGGATCATTACAGCCTCTGGCAACAACTGATCATGGATATATGGAAGTTATGTTCCTTGTGCTCCTGCTTCAGCATAATTTCTGCTATGATTTCTTTGCTTAAATAGAAAGTAAAGTGTGCTGGCTACTCTACAAATAGCATATAATAATCCTTAAGAATTACTGTCTAAGAACAGACGAAATAAGTAAAACAATGCAGTAAGAAGGCAGTTGAAGTGGCCTGTCAGAATTACATAGGGGAGACTACAGCAATTCTCAATGACGACGTTAACTCAAGCCAGTGGAAAACCTAGGTCATTAACTATGTTTTATGAAGATAGGAAAAAATGTAAATGCCTGTAAATGCTTTGTTTCATAATGTATGTAGTAATAATCCTTACTAATAGATATAATGAAGATGAATCTTTTTCAACTTGAGCACATTTCAATTTGAGCACATATCACTTAGATACTTAATTATAGAAGGTAGGAATGTAAAAAACCCAACCCTAGAATGCATTTTTGCTGAGTATACTAAATATTTATAAAAAGAAGTATTTGCAAATTATGTATTCTTTATGTTTCTTCAGCATGTCTTGAGCTCAGGATTCTGTTTTACTGAGAAAGCAAACAGCTCTGACCAGTGCCTTTGTTTTACTGAAAGTGTGTGCGATAGTATCAGCCTTTATAAAGAAGTAATATTGCTCAGGTTTTATTGTGGGCCTCTGTAAAGTCATAGATAACAGCTAGATAAAAATGACCTTGTTTCACAGTTCCAGTACTGAATTCCAAAAGTTCCAGTGAAGCTGGTCTATATGTGCTTAAATTTTTGTTTTTAAGGCAAGCAGATTTCACTGAGGTACGTGCTTGTCAAGCTAGGAATCTTACTTTAGGCCATGGGCATTTGAGCAAGGTTGTGGGATGGAGGCCTTCAAAAGCAGAAAGGCAGTCACATCCTACAGGCAGACCTAAATGCTTGTGTAAAATCCTAAAGCTCCCCATGTGGATTAGATTACAGAATTAAGATTTTGAAATACACACTTATGGATGACCGCTGAAAGGTAGGGAAGTAGAATTCCAGCCCGGCCCCTTCATGGTCAAATGTTTCCAAGCTGCTCAAGAATTTGTTTATCTGGAATATTGCAGTGTTTTGTTTTATTAAATTTTCTATCAGTTTTTGTACCTTATTTTGTATATCTGAAACGAAGGGACATCATTGCTTAGTATTCTCTCCATACCATCTATATTTAATAGTTTGTCTTTGTATTAAGTAGTGTGTATGTGTGTGTGCGTGCCTATATAGCATCAACAAAAAACTCTTAAAATCAAGTTTTGCAAGAGCTTTTCAAAGCACAACATATAACTGAGTCACAGCGTATACTTCTCTGAATAAACCAAACTGTTGTAGAATCTTACATAAAACACTGGAATTAACTTGCCAAATTGTCAAATTTCACAAATAATCCTGGATACAGCTGACTTCCACTAGAGGTTTTATTTCAGGGTGGTTTGAGTCTGCAATATTGATGAACCAGTGTCTTTCAGAAATTCACAATCTTTAGCCCCTTTTCAAAAGAACATTTTCTTTGTTTTCTCAGATGCACAGATACTCATTTTCTTGAGCTAGGGACTGGTATGAGTATTATGGGCGGATCCTGCAAAGTGCTGAGTACATGGTTAACTTTAAGGGAGTATATGCTTAAAATCACTGGGACTGCTGATGTTTAAAATTACGCATGTACTTAAGTACTCTGATGGCCTCAGGCCAGTGGTTTTTGCATCTTCTAGGACTGAGCCCTAAGGAGCCTATAGTTAATTATTGCAGCTGAATTTTCTTTCCCTTTTTTTAAAAAATAAGGTTCAAAGCAGAAGTTTAATTAAAGTAGTTATATTATTCCAAATGCGAGGGGTTCGGCGTGTGAAGTTGATGCGCCTGGTTCCTTTCTGCCTCTCCCGGCATCCCCGCTCGCTCCTCTACAGCGTTAGTGCAGGGCTTGCAGTTTTCATCGTGCTCCATTCCCGCGATATCCTGGTCCGGCTTTTCCATGTGCTTCATTCTGTTTGGAAAATGGCAATGTAGAATGTGTTTGGTGTAACCTTAATCCTGACCAGCATCTGGGCTCCGTTTAAAAAAAAAAAAAAAAAAAGGCAAAAAAAAGCAAGCATCTACTGCAGGCAAGGTTTCTGTATATGCTTCCCTGCTCTGGTAGAACAAAGTTGGGGGGTGGGGGGGCAACCCCAAATGACCATAGTAAAATAATTTTATTTTAACCGACATGTTCATTAACATGTAGGTTTTAATCTCTTTTTTTTTCCCTGTATGTGGACAAACCGTTGCGGCTGTACTTTTCACCTCACCGCTGTTGTAGCGCGTGTCACGTCAGAGGTGCACAGGATTTGCACCATTTTAGAAAGAAAGGAGAAAGGGTGGTTCTTAAATCTTCTAACAGCCACTCTGTTAATTACTCACAAATATGTAAAAGTTAATGCCACCATAAAAATGTGATGAACTGGAATTCCTATGCGATGCCTTATGACATTTCCCTATTAAACTTTTACAGGCCTTTTAGAGCTCCCCGATGGCAACACGATTTTATTAAATATTCCGGCAGAAAGTAATGAAGATGAAATCGTGGCAATCCAAGTGCGAGCGCTGAACGCTCCCTGGGCTCCAGCCGTCCCGGTAATACTTAATTATTCCGTAGAGGATCGCGACAAAGGGCTGGGGGGAGCCGGGGAGCCGCGCTGGGCACCGGGCGCCTTTGCAACCGCGGCGCTGGTTCCTGCAGCACCTGGCGCCCGCGCACGTGCCCCGTCACTGCGCGCCCCGCGGAGCAGCTTTGGCGGAGGAGCCGCTTCGGAGCGAGCGCCGCTCGCCGGGGCCTCACTCCTCGCCGCGCCGCGCCGCGCAGCCCAGTGCGCTCCCCCCGTGGGGTCCTTCCCCCCCGCCCGGTTTTGCTTTTTGCTTTCCCAGCGCAGAAGTCGGTACAGTGGCGCGTCTGCCCTGTGCGCTCAGCTCAGGGTGGTTGAACTTCCCTCCTCAAACAGCCACAGAGGTCGCTTCTGAGCAGCACGGCACAGTTTTTCCCCACCAAAACGCTCGGTCCCTCATGGCCGGAGTGGAAAAGCACGTTTAAATCCTTAACTCGGATTTCCCACGTGGTGTCTCGCTGAGCCGCTGTCACAGGCACGCCGCACGCTCACTTCATACGGCGTGAATGCACTTATTTCCTGCTTTTGTTGAGCATGCAGAAGGTGATGAGCGTTTTTAATCATACAGTATTTTCAGGACAGCACACAAAAAAAGCTTGCACAAAATGCCAGCTCCCGTCATTAGCAGTTTCTTGCTTTTTGAATCTGCCACCAAGTGTGCAAATGAGGTGATTAAAGTTCTGCTCCGGCTTTTGTGGGTCCCTGCTCACGCGCTCCAGGGTTGTCAGCTGTTTGAGGGTTAATTCAGACAAGTTTCTCCATGGTGTTTGGCATTCTGGGTGTGTATACATGCAAACAGCATGTGTGTTTTTGGAGGGAAGAGCTAGCTATGTGTACTGGGAGACAAAAGCAATTGTTTATATGAATATTGGATGTCCTGGGTATGTGTATAGGCATTAAATCTATGCAGTGGGGGTTTTTTTTTAGTTGTCTTGTTTTTCACCCCATTCAAATACTAGGGTCATAATGGTGTTTCAACACTTACTGGGGGAGAAGGGAAACAGGGCAGGGAGGGAGGTGCCTGAAGTTGCATCTGGTCTTCTGACCTCCTCGTAATTTCTAAGGAAAGGTGTCCTCTACCTTTAATTATTTTGCTTGGCGCGTGACAGACCTATAGCTCTCCTCGTCTTACTTTAAGGCCTTTTTTCTGATGTCTCTAGGAGGCACCCTTCATCGAGCGAGCAGATAAAATCTTGGCAAAAGGAGCACCAAAGGATGTGAACCCCTCGGAAAATTCCACTTCCTGTGTACTAATGCTCGTCCTTGGGTCTCTCACTCATTCCCATGCATTTAACAAGGGATCTGCGCCCGAGGCGACGGCGCTAACTTTCTAAATAAATGCAGTGCTGCAGAGAAAGAGCGAGCTCGCTGCTTCTCCCTTTTTGCTGTTGATCTCGGCTCAGTATGATCTGTCTGCTCTCTGCCTACTTCCCTCCATTTTATTTCTCTGCTGTTTTTTCAGCAGACTCCAACTCTCTCCTGCTGAACTTGCTGTGAACAAAAGGCTCCGTTCCAGATCCAGCCCGGAGTTGCCGTGAGAAACTTCACTGCAAGCCCTGTCTGTCGCTCTGCCTCCCTCGCTCGCTCGCTCCCTCCCCGGCTCAGTAAAATGGCAGTGCGAGAGCTTTATGAAAAGGGTGAAAAACCTCCTTTCTCGGCGCCTGGCTCTGCCCGCAGGGAAATCCTCCACCCCACTCGTGACTCCTGAACTCAAACTTCTCGAAAACCCCACTTTAGAGGGGCAGGATTTCACGGGCGTGGGTATTTTTTACACTCCACTGAAAAGAGCAGCCGAGGGTGGGAGAAACAGGGACAGACTCGCTCAGAGTCGGCAGCTTTCTGTATGCCGGCTAACTCGCCGGTGATTTCATCTCTCTGCACGGCTTTGCCAGTTCCCAACTACTTGAAATGGAATAATAGTTTTGCCTCAGTGGGAAAATCCAGGCCCAGAGTTGAGGGCTTTCTCTCTCTGCAGCTTTAAAAGCCTTTTTAACCCCTCCGAGTGGGGTTTCCCGTGTAACGTGGCTGCTGGTGCGAGCCCACCAGACGGGTCCTAAATCTGGTGGGATTCAGCAAAAACTAGACGGTTGGTTCCTGATCCAGTGCAGGGGTTTTTAGAAACTCCGGTCCGCGTTTTGTTTTATTTTTTGCTTTTTTTTTTGCCTTTTTTTTTTTTTTTTTTTTTAAGTAGATTTACTCTTCCTTCTCCAGGAGAGCTCAGCCCCAGCGAGCTGGTGGCGGAGGCAGGCTGTGGCGCCCGTGTGCACAGCCGCGTGTCTAAAACGAGATCCGTTTGCTCTTTCACTGCACTTTATTAGTGTTTTCCTCCTCGATTTGTCCACTTGCAGATCATCTGCCAGCTCCCTCTGGCTTTTATCCGCTCCAGCTTCGCTCTTTGCTCCTTCCCTGATGGGTAAGGGCAGCGGCGCTCTGCTCCATTCCCCCTCTGGACCCGACGCTACCCACGTGTGCACGGAAACTCGCCGCCGTTCCACTTCTACCACCTCCCTCCGGGGCCGGAGGGGGCCGGAGGGCGCTGCCGCCCCCCCGGGCTCCGCGCGGCTCCGCGGGGCGCGCTGCGGGCTCGCCCGCCCCCTCCCCTCCCCTCCCCTCCCCGTCCCTTCCTCCCAGCAAACTCCGCTTCGGCTTTTACTCCTCCGAGCAAGGGCCGCTAAAATAATGCATTTCCTTGAGTCAGCCCGAGTCCACTTTCCGCCCTTAATATGCATCCAAAGTTTCGCAGCTCCCTGTCAGATGGGAACAGGCGGCCGGAGCAGCGGCCGGGCCCGGGGGGCAGCACAGCCCGCGGCTGCTCCGCTCCTGCCTCCGGGCCGGGCCGCTGCCTGCAGCGAGCTGGCGGAGTTACTTCTGCCTAAACTCCGCTTCACTTGGCCGTGCAGAGCCCTCGTGCCGTTGTGTCGGCGCTGGAGAGGCAGATTGTACAGTATCTTGACATTTTTTAAAGAGGATAAATAAGCATTGTCTCGTACAAAGCCCAGCGCGTTAGCCACTCACGGCAAACACATAATTCAAATAATAGTAATCTTAGTGGTTATGAAGCTGCAACAAGGGTGCTTAACCTAGATACGATAGTGTCTAAAATATGGGAAAGAATGGCCTGGACAAATATAAACATATTTACAGGAAATGTAATTTTCTTTAGAAAAACTACTCTCAGATAAGCTGGGGAACTGTCGATAACCTTTCCTTGTTCCATTCCATCTTTTGCAATGCACTCGGTGAATTATAATAGATTGGTCTCTTGTTCTTGGGTCCAGTCTGCATATCTCAGCACACTGCGTTTCAGGAAAATGGAAGAGCATCCTTCCTCTCCCAACTATATTAATTGCTTCTCAGATTTTTTTTCGTGCTAGCTTAGATGTGCTAGTTAATACTTTCCTATGGAAACTCTACCCAATTCCTGAAGTAGGAATCCAGTCCACGTTTGTAGCAAGTTTAAAGGCTGGGGATAATGATAACTTGTGTGTGTGTGAGTGCGAGGGAGCGCAACTGACTTTAGTCCGGTTTCCATGTCAACGATTCAGTCCATATTTGCCATCACACAGTTGGCAGAGCTTTTTTTTTCCATGGGGGAGACACTGCTCCTGTTTCTAGTACTCTAATCTACACCAGGTTTCCTGAACTGCCTAGGCGCTGGGTTAAATGGCATGGCCACCTTCATGAAGGAGACTCCGCTCAGGAGGAGCCAGCCTCGCGTGGTGGCCTGCGCTGCCCTGCGAGAGCGCCGGGCTCGTTCCCCAGCCTATCTGAGCAGCCAGGGGCTGAGCCTGTCCCGGAGGAAAGCGTGCTCGGCACTGAGGGAGGTGGGGACGAGACGACCGCTGCATGCTGCTGAGCAGGGATCGCTCAGGCTGCGGAGAGTGTTGGCGCGTTGCAAAGAAAGTCTTGTCCACTCCTGCGTAGCTGGAAGGATGCTAGTTACAACACAGGATGACAGGACTGGTGGGAGGATTTTCAGCTATTAGATGGAAATGTTGTAAGAACTATACTGTCATCTGTTTTCCAAACCCCATAGTTGGAATTTCATTGAATGCCTTAGTATTTAGTAAAGTGCCAGGGCCTCATTTATGAGGCATATTCCAAAATCTGCTTCAGCTTTCACAAACATTTGGTAAAGTGAGTGTCTCCTTATTGTGTGGGTGGCTGGGGAATCCAGTCTGCTTTTCACATTACAATCAACACCAGGTTTCCTCGTCTGCCATAGCGTCCTTTGAAGAAGTTTCCAAAAGACTGAGAAACTCGGAGCAGCCGTGAACACGGAGTCTGCGTGTGGATGCACCTGAGCCGAAACTTGGGCTCTTGAACTCAGTTTGATAAACTTCCAGAGGTGCTCAGGTTAGATGGCGGGGCTTTCGTTCAGGAAGGCGCCTATAGCTTTGGAGTTGGGGAGACTATTGCTCAAGACTGCTCGGGTTAAATGGCATAATTGTCTCCAGTTTTGTTCTCTAGGTACACAAGTTTATAGCAAATGGGACGTTTGAAGAAGACTATCTTGGCAGTTCTGCTGCTCTGCGGTCCACCACAGCCCACCATAGATACTAGTACAGCCTAAGGGCCTCGCTTGCGAGAGTCTAGCCTCGTTTGTTGACTGGGAATTTCCCTCGGCTTTGTTTTTCTAGAAGCCGGGGTCTGCTCAAGTAACAGAGGCTGCTCTGAGGGCCGATTAACTTTTTGTTCTAGAATTTTCCTCAGATTTTAAACTCTTCTGAGGTTTTCTATAAAATGCAGAGATCGAGCGTGTTGAGAAAAGGCAGGGAACACAGTACCAATGCCCTCAGCAGTCTAGGAATTTGGATCGTTTCTGTTGATCTCTGCTTCTGAATTACAGGAATTTGAAATTGTTATTCATCAGTTAAGCCAGTTTCCGCAGGAGTAACGTGTAGCCGTTCCTTGGCTTGCGAAGCCCTTCGCTGCCCCAGAGCGCCTGGCAGAACGCACCGGCAGGGAAAATCCAGGTCCCGCTGGGCAGTCAGGGAAGTGGCTCCTCCACCAAATACTTCTACAGTTTTGTGGCCATTGGTAAAGGGCAACTGGGAAGCAGACTGCAGTCCTGTTTTCCCTCTAGACTCTTCTCTTACATTGTTTCAGACTGGATTATAAGCTTTTTCCAAAAAAAATGGGTTACCTATCCGTGTAGCGCCTCATATGCTGGGGCTCCAACCTCCATGAAGGCCTTTGGGTGCTATGACTATAGATGTCCTCATTTGTTATCCTCTTCTTTCTGATGTTTACTTACTGCTGTGGAGAAAGACAGACTGATGGACCAATTTGTTGAGATGGAATCTGTTCTGTGTTGCACAGTCAGCTATAAAAACTGTACGGAGCGAAGCTGTCTTTGCTAGGGAGCCTACAGGGCGGTTTATTGCTCTAGCATACATGTAAAATGTTGCTATTTATTGACTTGTCCAGACTTCCACCCCACCTTCCATCTTTGGAATAAACCCTTTTGCTCAGCCGCCTGTGTTCTAGGTATTGAATATTACAAATTTAGTAATGCTTGCGCAGGTTGAGCTGATAGTAGTAGACACTGAAAACTTCCGATCATCTAGTACCGGCAGTGGTTCCATCTTTATACGCATTGTCTTGCCGCTTGCTCTGGACTGGTTTCCCCAGTGTCACCGGTGTTGTTGTGGTGGGATTTCTCGTGGTACGTCCTGCCGATTGTTAGAGCTGGGCCGAGAACCCTGCTTTCCTCAAGCTACCGCAAAGCACGCGGCCGCTCGCCGCCCCGGGTTACTTCTGACCTATTGCTTGTGGCAAGGTGATGCTCTAAAATGGAAGTCCACACGTCAGAGGTGTCTTCTGGCTCTTCAGCCAGTGTTTTCTCATGTTTTCTCTCACTTCATAAAGTTGTATTTACTTTCTTAAACTTCACTTTTTCAATTTTTTCCATGTTGTAAAGGAGAGCCCCTCCTCCACACTGCCTGGGTTCAATACGCAGAACCACGATCCGAACTGTACGACGACTGCTGTTTTTACTGGGCGACTGTTGCCTATGTTTTTAAATCTAAGTAACTTCTCTTTTTGTATGAATCTTAGGATTTTTCTTGTTAAATAAAGCAAACGAGAACCCTCCATGCTTTGCCGCAGGCCTGTATCATTTGAAGTAAAAAGCCTAGCTGCAGAACCGGCTGGCATAGGACATGGTGCCTCCAGGACGGAGATCCAGGTACTTGTTTCTCTCCTTCCCGCCCTTGGGAAGGCCGCTGGGATGAGGAGGTGGGAATCCGGGTCTGAAACGGTTAGAGAGGAGCATGGCCCGATCCCCAGTTGAGCTCTTGGCAGCTGGGAGTCTCCGCTCTGTGCTACCCCGTGAGATTGCCAGAGCATCCTGTCCCGTTGCTCAACGCGCTGTGTCTAGACACGTTCAGGTGGTTTTGGTCCTCCCCATCTAGCCGCCCCGAGGGAGCTCCTGGTCCGGTGCCCGCCGCCGTCGCTTTGGCAGGAGCGGGAACCGGACTTTCTTGGATGTCCGTGCGCAGTTATTATTTTGGCGCGTCGCCAGCTCCTTTTTCCAGAGGGACACAACCAGCAGAGAGGAAATGACAGTCTTTAATAGTTTATAAAAGCTAATTCTGCATGGAATTTCGCGAGACAAAGGAAAGGCGCTTCGTGAACCCGGGGCCCAAACCCGAGGGCCGCCGCGGAGCCCCGCGGCATCGCGCCGCGGCCGCTCTGCCCCGGAGGCGGGCTGGAAGTCCCCGTCCGGGGGCAGAGGTAACCGTGCCGCCCGGGAAGGCGAGGGAGGGCCCCGCCGCCGGGGCCGCAGCCCCGGGCCTCGCCGGCACGGCCCGCGCCCCCGCCGCCGGGAGCTGCCCCCCGGCAGCCCCGCCGGGCGCCCCCGGGCCGCGGCGCTGCGCCGTGCGCCTGGGCTCGGCTGGGCTCGGCGGCGGCGGCAGGCCGGGCTCGGCTCCGCGGATCCGCCGCGGGTTTTGCGTGCGGCAGCCTCCGCCGCGCCGAGCCGCTGGCGGCCGGGGCCGGCCCGCTCCTCCTTTGTGACGGGGGGGAGGCTCCCGTCCGCGCCGCGCGCCGCTCCGCTCCGGGTTTGGCAGGCGGCCGCGGCGCTGGGTAAAATGGCAGTGCTGAGCCTCGTGTCGGAGTGAGCCGCGCTCGGCGGACCGGAGTCGGAGGTGCCGCGCGGCTCGCCCAGCCCGGCCCCGCCGCCGCTCGGCCCGGCTCCGGGGACGGCGCCCGCCCGCCCGCCGTGTCCCCCCTCCCTCCCTCCCGCCTCTCCCGCACCGGGAGCCCCGTCCCGGGTCCCCCCCTCCTCCTCCTTCCCCCCACTCCCTCCTCCTCCCCTTTCTCCGCCGGCTGCAACCGAGGAGGTACAGCGGGGCCAGGCCCCGGGAAGCCCAGCCCAGCGGAGCCCTCCCCGCCTCGCCAACCAGGCCGGGGGGGAATGAGCCCCCGCTGCCCTGAAGAGCCCGCCGCCGCCTGAGCGGGGAGCAGCAGAGCAGCGAGGCCTCACGCCGGCCGGCCAGGCAGGGAGCAGCTCGGGGGGACCGGTCCGGGGGGGCGGCTGGGTGGGGAGGGGGGGGGATCATGGCTGCTCAGGTCGCCCCCGCCGCCGCCAGCAGCCTGGGCGCCCCGGCTCCAGCCGAGCTGAAGAAAGCGGAGGCGCAGCAGCGGGATTGTCCCCCGGAGGAGGCGGGGGGTGAGGCGGCGGCGGAGCGCGGCGGCGGCGGCGGCGAGAAGCAGGCGGAGAGCGAGGGCCCCCCGGGGAAGGAGCTGCAGGACGGGGCCGAGAGCAACGGAGGGGGCGCAGGGGCCGAGCCCGACCTGAAGAGCTCGAACGGGAACCCGGGCCCCAGGCCCGCCGCTGCCGCCGCCACCCTGAACAATAACCTCCCGGAGCCGCCCGGTGGCGGCGGCAGCAGCGACGGGGTGGGGGCGCCGCAGCAGCAGCAGCCGCCGCAGCAGCCTCCCCCTTCCCACCCGGCCGCCTTGCCCCCGCCAGCCTACGGCTTCGGGCAGCCCTACGGCCGGGGCGCCCAGGCTGCTGCCGCCGCCGCCGCCGCTGCGGCCGCCGCCGCTGCCTTCCACCAACATGGCGGACAACAAAGCCCTGGCATGGCAGCGCTGCAGAGCGGGGGCCTGGAGCAGTCCTACCCGGGGCCGGCGGGAGCCCCCGCGGGGCCGCCCCCTCCGCAGAACTCGCACGGCGCCGCCGAGCACGGCTTCCCCAACCACCAGTACAACTCCTACTACGCGGCCGGGGCCGGGCGCAGCGCCGGCGCCTACCCGCCTCCCCCCCAGGCCTACGCCCTGAGCTCCCCCCGGGGCAGCGCGCAGGGCTCGGCGCAAGCGGCCGCCGGCGCCAAGGCGCCCGCCGCCTTCCAGCAGCAGCGCTTCGGGGTCATGGGGCCCTCGGCCGCCGGCGGCGCAGGCGGCGGAGGAGGAGGGGGCGCCACCCCGCAGCCCACGGCCACCCCCACCCTCAACCAGCTCCTCACCTCCCCCAGCTCCGCCCGCGGCTACCAGGGGTACCCCGCGGGCGACTATAGCAGCGGGCCGCAGGACGGCGGCGCCGCCGCCAAGGGCCCGGCCGCGGCGGAGATGGTCTCGCAGTACGGCGGGGGCAGCGGCCAGGGCTGGGCCGCGGCGGCCGCCGGGGCCCCGCCGAGGAGCCACCACGCGCCCATGAGCCCCGGCAGCAGCGGCGGCGGCGGCGGACAGAGCCTCGGCAGGAGCCAGCAGGTAACGGGGCGGCCGGGGGCGCGCCGGGGGGGCCGGGGGCGGCGAGGGGAGCGGGGCCGGCGCGGGCGGGGGGGGGCCGGCGCTCTCCCGCGGGTTCCCCCCGCCGGGCCGGCGCTGCCGGGGAGCTGCCATTGTCTGCGCTGCTCTCGCTCTCTAAAATGGCTGCCTCGCCGCCTTCCCTTCCCTTCCTCCCTTCCCGGCCTTTGTGCGAGGCTCCCGGGCCGCTGCCTCGCTCCCGCCCGCCGCCGCGGCCCGCTCCGGGGGCTGCCGTGGCCGCGGAGGGGGGAGCCGGCGGCGGGGGGGGGGCGCGGAGGGAGCCCGCGGCCCGGCCCGGCCCGGCCCCGCCGCAGGCCCGGGCGCCGCGGCCCGGCCCGGCGCGGCCCCGCCGCCGCCCCCGCCGCTCCCCCGGGCGCCCCCGCCGTGGGGGGCCCCGCGCCCCGGCCGGGGACCGGCGGCTGGTCGCGGCCTGCCCGGGCTCGGTGGCAGCGGGGCCCGCCGGGGCCGGGGCCGGGCTGCCCGGCGGGGGCCGGCGGCCGCGGGCTGCGGCTGGGAGCGCCGGTAAACAGCTCGGCGACGGGAGCAGCGAGTGCAGATTGCTTTGGTTTGGGATTTGAATTATGGAGGTAAAATCCTTCTGTCAAAGCCAGGAGACAGTTGGTCTTAGGTTGACATCCTATCTGTGATCTGATTGGCTCCCCATCTCCTGCTCTTGGCCATTTATAATTGCCTCTGATGTAATGGTACAACAATCCTGATGAGCTCATAAACTTTTACACTCGGCTTTTCCGCCAGCCCGGACCCGGAGCAGCCGCCGCCGCCGCCGCCTCGTCCCCCTCGCCCCGACCGGCCGTGACCTTGAGGAGGGCCGGCGGCACGGCCGCCACCGCGGCCCCCCGGCCGCCTCGCCTCGCCTCGCCTCGCCTCGCGCCCGCCGCGAACAAAAGAGGAGGCCGCGGCGCTCCCGGTTCGCGCCCGGGTCTCCTGCCCTCGCGCCGGCCGTGCCGCCCGGGGTGGCGTCCGCGGCGCCGGGGCTGCTCCCCGCCATGGGCCCGCGGTTTGTTGTCGGTGGTGCGACTTGCGCCGGTGGCGTAAGCGGTTTCTTTGGTGGAGCTGAGGATGCGCTTGGCGCCCGGCTGGTTTTGACCCTTTTCGGAAGTGAGGCTTGTTTGGGTTCTGCGTTAGGTGGGGGTCTGCGGTGGGATGAAGCCTTCGGGGAAACAAAAAGAAACGACAGCCCAAAGCAACCGGAGCCAAACTTGTGGCCAAAGCACTAAAAATGGTCACTTATTAATTGCACTTAATAGACAGCTTTAATATAGCACAGGCTTGAGCCTCTAGCTGTAAATATCAGGGCCCATTTTAATGCTATTTTGACTTGTTTTAGGTGAGCCCTGATAGTGCCTCGGCTTCCCCTTTTTTTTTGAATAAAGGGACATATTACAGATGTGGAGATACTTCTTAAGGTCAGGTTCAGCAGTGCCATGACTCTTTGCTCTTTGGCGGAGCGGTAGAACAAACCCACGTGAAAATTACAATTATTATTACATGGGTAGAATTACTTGTTTGCTGGAAACATGGAAGGCCGGAAAACATGCAGCAGAGAAAGCGGCACAGCGTACCCATCAGACATTTTAGATACAGGGAAAAGGGATGCTGGAACCTAATATCTGAAACCTGTGATTAAAAGCAGGTAACGCGGTGTGTTTAGACAGGCCTGTCCAAGGCCCGCAGTGCCTGGTGCGGGATCGGCAGACTTCCCTTTTCCTTCTGTATACTTTGGGCTAACTTCAAGCCCTGGGTCAGAGACACTCGATACCTGTAGTGTGACATGCCGCCTCCAGAGTTTCCCTTCTCGCTCAGCACTTCTCTCGCATCGATCTGAAAACTGCTTAATTTTTGTTCCTTGATTACTGAAGGCGAAGCTTGCTCCAGCATCTTGAGTTACTTGATTGGCTTTTCTGTCGGATGGAAATAGTGCTTTCTGGTAGGGTGGATCTTATCTCCGCCGTGGTTGTCAGACCGTCCAACGGCAACTCGAAGTGAGCGTTTGACTATTCGAAGGGAAGATTTTGGTTGCGCAGGAATATGCTCATACAGACCCGCGAGAATTTTGCCCAAACGTCATGGGAGCTGGTGTGTTTACTTGAGGGCACTTTCTGTATCCCGTAAAACTTCAACCTGGATAAAATGGGGGCTAAAACATGGCGTCAAGTTGCGCTTTTCAAGGAGGTAGTTCCTCGCGGTGTGTATCTGACAAAAATGTATTTCTATCACGACTCTGATTTGAATTTACAAAAAAGAAACTTGTTTTGTCCTGGAAGGTGAATTCAGCTTGATTCCTCGCGCTGTTTGTGTTGAGCGCTGTCTTGTGCGTTTGTAACACCCGAGCATCTGGTCTTATTAACGCAAACTCTTCATGAAGAGTTCTTCTGAGACTTAATTTAATTTTAGATAGCACTGATAGTGTAGTACCAATAATGTACCTACAAAAAACTCCCCAAACCAAAACACCATAAAAAACAAGCAAAACCCCCAAACCCTTTCTGTGCCAAGGATTATTGGACTCCAACTGACGATTCCTTTTTGCTGTTGTGAAAAGAAAAAGCTAGACTTACCTAGTGTTGCGAGACAAGCTTCCACATGTCATCTGTGCTGCCCACAAGAAATGGTTGATTAATAATAATACTCCAGTCCTGACTTTTGGTGTACTCTGTTCTATTGCCTAGCCTGGAAGAATTTAGAGCTTGAACTTGTGTCTCGTCTTTGTCTTGTACAGCAGGGAGCAAAGTGGGGACTTACCATGTAACTTTGAGAAACTCTAGGAGAGCGAGAGGAGGATGTAACTCATCTGGCCAAAAACTAGACAGAGGAGCATCCCTTGGTACAGGCTTGGAGAAGATGGTGTGGGCTTCCTCCGCCTAGGCACGCTTGGGATAGAAAACCTGAGGTTTGGGGGAGAGGAAGAAGGATTGTGCAGAAAAGAGAAGTGCCTTTAATTCTCTAAACTCATTAGGATTTATGAATGATGCCATAAGAGGAGTTTCTTCACATCGCTCATCAAGAAAAGTGAAGTAATTTCTGGCGTGAAAGTTGTTTTGGCAGAATATTTCCGGTAATAAATCGAGAATATAATCGCTCGCATGCAGCTTGGGCAGCCGTTTGTAGCCCTCGCTAGCGCGCGGTGGCCGGGCGATCCCCGGAGCGCGGCGCCCGCGGGGAGCCCCCGGGAGCCCAGGTGTGCTCGTGGGGCGTTCGGAGGGGCTGGCGCGGAGGTCCAGGAATTCGCGATTTTTTCCTGGTGACTTATAGCTGGGAAATGTAGAGTAGGGTCAAGAGATCAGGATGCCTCTTCTGCAGAACGTGGGATTAGGAATCTGTGGTTTTCTGTGGGAATGACTGGTAAGAAACCCATCCAGGGCTCTTTGTTTTCCATTTTTCCATTTTGCTAACAGTTCTATCGTGTGTTTGTCCTCTTCCTCCCCTTCCCGCAGAGTCTGTAGCCCTCCTTAATGATCAGCTGGCCTTCCTAGCGCCTTGAGACTTCAAGGAAACTGCTTAAGAGAGTTGGCTTCCCTCCTTTGCTAGGTGGGCATTTCTCGTGGAACAATCTTGCGCTCCAGCAAACGGCATCTCCTGTAACGGGAGATGCCTCCGCATTGCATTAAACATTCACATCTTGGATAACCTCCCCATAGGTGTGCTGACATCTCTAGGCCTCTGTTATAAGTTCAGCAAAGTCAGTTTAAAAATGGTATGTTAAAAAAACGCTTCCGGGCCGGTTGCCATACAATAGCTATTTTTTGTTGACTTAGATCTCAACTTCAGTAGCAAGTGAGGCATGAAAAATGTTGTTGAAAATATGGTTTTTAAACTAAATTGGCACCAAATGGCTCTGTGCTGCCAATGAGCTGTGATATCTTGGAATCTGAAATTGAGACCTGGCTCCTGTTGGCTTCTGTCGCAGGGTTTTTCCTTGCTTAGCATTGTAATGCTGGGAGGCCTCGAATTGCTCGCGGGGTGTAGTAAACGCGAGACCTTTCCAACCAAAAGGAGCGGTGCATCTTCTCTTTCTGAGGTGGGGCTCCGCTCTGAGTGAGCGGTAGTTTTGGGCCTTCTCTGCATTAGAAAAATGCAGTATTTAAATGTCATCGTAAGGATGGATCTGGTTAATTCTGAAGTGGATGCTGCAGGTTTTCCTGGATTACCTTTCCAGCCAGTCTGCTCTAGTCTGAAGTAGCCAGTGTTGCTCGATTCTCTTAAGATATCCTGGTTCTGAAATACCGTCGTCGTGATGCTCGTTTTTAAGGCGACTGCTGTTCCCAGGCAAGGGGTGCGTTAGTTAGGATACGGGACAGTATATCTCAATTTTGACTCTTGTCTGGAGCTCTTTTTTCCTGTCCTTATCGCTGGCTTACTAGGAAACCTGGGACGAATCGCATGAGGGTTCGGTCCTGCATTTCTCCTGCCTGCAGTGGGGCGGGCGATGCTTGTTTACCTGTGTTTTACCAAGCGCAAGTTAAAGGCAGTGTCGGTGCTCGGCTGTTGTCTGGACGAAGGAGGTTTCCCCATGTGCTGTCTCCTGCAGTCGGGAAAGGTCGTGCGTTTGACTTCTGGGCCATATTTTTTGGCTAAAATACTTGCCAGGTTCCTAAAACTGTCTGTCAAGTTTTAGCATTGTAGTTAAGTAGAAGGAATTAAACTGTTGTTTCTTGAAGTGACTGTTGAACTTTGCGGAAGCTCTTTTTTTTTAGACAGTGCTAGAAATTGGGCTTGGGGGGACCATGGGAGTCAAATGTTCCCGTAAATCTATGCCTTACTGGTCTCTTCGGTTTAGTATATTCATGATATCTTGTTTTTCCACAGTCTTACTTGAGAGCACTGCTTAATGAACGCTACCTTATGGAAGTATTAATGTGAAGACCCTATTAAAATCCCAGAAGCTTTACTTCAGAGAGAAACTAAAGTTTAAAATTAAGCTAAATAGTGCTGCTGTTTTTCCCCTTTTTTTCCTTTTACCTCCTAAGCGACTTTTCCACCATTTTTCTTTCTACTCTTTTCAAAGGAACACCACCAACTTGGAAATCCAGTTGTTACCCTGCACATCTGAATCTGTGATCTCCGTAATTAAAATATTAGAGGCGAAGGATGCCCTTTCCGTTTTTTCCTCTGCGAATTTGAAACGCTTTGTCTCGTCAGTGTGATTTCTTTTCTGAATCGCAGCTCCTGTGTGATGGATTGCTCTGGGGAAAAGCTCATCAGCTGCCGCTGCCCAGTTCCTGCCAAGAGCGTCTGAAACTCCCAAGCAGCAGCGGTAGCAGAGCAGAAACCGAAGGCAGGCATAAGTGCGGGGGGGGAATGAAAAAGATAAGACTTAGTATTTAGTATTGCTGTGCTGTTGTGGCCACTTGCTTTCTCTTCCAGAAGGGCCCTTAAACTATCAGCGTGGATGCAAAATAATATCTCCCATTTCTTTCTGGTGAAAAAAACAGGCTATTTTCTGGGAGGAAGAAAAGTTTTCCAGAAAGAAAGTTCTGCAAAAGCTTTTCTGTCATGTGCTGATTCAAGAAATTCAGCCTTTAGCTTATCAAGTGCATGCTACTGGTAAAACTATACGAGGTGCCTGTTAGCCAAAGCTATAAATCTCCAGCTAGAAGTGAATGACAGGTGGGATTGGAGGAAAAAGGCAGTTTTCTTTGGCACACTGGACTGAAACTGCCGTGCATTCTGCCCGGGTCCCTGCTGTCCACCTGTTCCTCGACGGCATTAGCAAAGTTGATGATGCCTCGTTTGTTTTTTTATTGTAGCGGTTGAAAAGGCAGAGGAGTTGAGCAGCCAAAGAGAGGCGGCACGTGCTTTCTGCAGGCTTGGGAAGACCACGCCGTATCCGTGAATTGATTTCAGTAAAATCCCGACCATAAATTAAACGTCATCTCTGCAGTATGAAGTATATGCTTGTTCTTAAGGCTGAAATTGCGTAGAAACTTGGGCTCCGGGCAGTCTTGTGTTTGTTCCTGGTGCGTAGATGAGGAACGTAAGGTGTTGAGCTCTTCCAGTGACTGTTTTGCAGTGCAGGGGCTGAGGGGGGGACGTGCCAGTGAGTCCCAGCAGTGAGGCTGGGACGGGCCCGAGAAGGGAGTATCGGTCTTCCGAGTCTCATCCTGTAAATGTGGGACCGTCGCTCCTGCCTGGTACATGGTTTTAGCTGAATGCGTGGTTAAGACCTTTTAATGGAGTTGTGCGCGTAAAGAAACAGCATCCAGAGCTGCCCTCAGAGGCTTGTTGAATGGAAGAAGCAGGGCTGGAACAGGAGGAGCTGCTCCTCTCAGGACTGATCTCATGCACATATTTTACTTGTTCCTGTAGCGTCTTAATCAGATGATAATATGTATTAACATATGGACGAGGGAGGGGTTCCTGTTTCTCACTCTTCTGTGCACCTGCACTCCCAGCGTTGGAGCTCAGCAGTTCAGTGCTGCAACTTGAGCGTTTTTTGAGGTTTTGTGGGATTCATCAAGAAGAGCATTTCCAAGTTTGCCATAGTTTCCTTTCTGGAGTATTTCTGAGTTTAAGCGACAGCTCAGTGAGTATTTGCACAATGTAGGCATGAGCTTTCTGTAGCGAAATGTAAAAGATGCTACATAATGGTAGGTAAATTTAATAAAAGCTACTTCAGAATTTCTCTGCAGATAATTCTTTGCTTTATATGTTCAGAGTAAAATGATAACTGTAGCTAGAATCAGGTTTCTAAATCTTGTTCCTTTTTATTTTTTTTCAGAGAGAAAGGGGTGAAAAAGGGGTAGGAGCAAGTGAAAAAGGGGATTCGTTTCATTCCATAAACACTCATGTTAAAGAAGAAATGTCCTGTAGGGAGATGAGTGTGTGTGTGTTAATTCCTATGAAATTCCCATGAAAAATCAGTTTGTGTAAGTAACCCTGAAAAACCCACCGGTCCATTATAGTCTTCGGTGTTTCGTGCAGTAACCAGCGTGCGATTATTTCCTTAAGTTAACTGTGGCAATTGAACCTCTTTCAAGGACAACTTAAATTGCTACTAACTTTTTTTTTTTTTTGAAAACTTGCGTAACTTCCTGTTGCTGCTACGTAATTAATATTACGCCTAAACTATCCCAGCAAGCTGCGAGCTGGAGGCAGGGAGCGGCTTGGGGAGAAGCCGAGGGAGACCCCGAAGCACCGGTGCCCGGGGGGGCGCGGACCCCGGCTGCTGGCCCCCGCTGGGGGTTCGCCCCGTGTTTTGTGCTAGCCCGGGAGTTTTTGGCCGTGTGACAAACCCGATCGGGGCCTGCAGTATAACTTTTTCGTTTTTGCTGGGACGTGACGGTGATGTCCTGGAGGAGGCTGGGAGGAGGGAGCGTTGCAGCGGCAAACCGTGGCCTAAAGTAGCTGTGACTTTCCGTCCTGAGAAATTCTGCGACTCTTCTCAAAGAGAAGCTTTTGAAGTTAGGAGGACTCTGGAATTTCCCCAGGGGAGACTTAAACCAAGTCCCGTCCCCCCCCCCCCCCCCCCCCCCGGGCTTGTGAAATTTCATGCAGGTCTGACTAAGAGAAGCTCTGAAAATTACCGTTTCCCCTCTGATGTCAGCACCGCGCTGGCAGCTTGCCTGTGAATAACCGAACAGGAATGCTTTAAAACCTGCGCCCAGGCCACAGCTGCAGCTGCACCTCCCGCCGCCGCGCAGGAGGCCGCTCGGCCCGGCGATACGGGCGCCTAACCCAGCCCGCGGTAGGGTTGTGCTTCTGTTTGTGTGACCCGCGAAGGGTTTGTACTTCTTTAGCACTCTTAGTTTGCAGAGTGCTGGTGACAGCAGCGTGATACAGGCTTGGAAGCACGAGTGCAGGAGAGGCGGGGTGCATGCTCCGAAAATGGAGGGTCTTTTTGGGGTTTGGGCACTGATTTTGATCTTCCTGGCGAGGAGAGTGTGCAGAGCGCTCTGTCCTGCCTGCAAAACCTTGCTGGCATCAGCTTGTTGCCTGTGCGCTCTTCGTAGGTGGCTCTATGGCTTTATCGTTCAACAGAGGTCTCGATCTCAACTCAAAAGGTCATCCAGCCAGTTCTCCTGCCTCGGGGCAGGATCAGCTATACCTAAAAGCGGGATAGGCAGCGATGAAGGCGATGCGGCTTCCTCAGACAGACTGTTTCAGTGCTTTGCTCTCCTTAACGTTAGACATTAGGGAAAATACTCCAGCCCAAGTCATCTTTATTTGTATTTATTCTGTTCTTGTCCTCTTGTCCTTTATCCTGTTCTTGTCTCTCTAGATATGAGGAACAGAAGCAAAAGAATGGGGCAGGCTGCTTTTGAAACGTGGGGCTTTCCCCTTCCCCTAGCTCCTCCAGATAAACTTGCCAGTTAAATTGCAAAATGTCTCCGTTGACTTCTAGATTTCTGTGCTTGCCAGGGATTGTTTTGAAGGGATTGGACTGTCCCGTTTTACCACCTGAACTTCTTCCAGGGTCCCAGAGATGAGCGGGCTCAGTCTATAAATAGCTTTCCTTTGCTGTTTGGGATCCTTCCTCTACTCTTGTTTTGAGTTTTGTTCTTCGTAACAGTCTGATGATGGATTTAAAGTCCAAGTGACTGTAGGACTATGCACCCTGTACAAGTTTAGGAGGAGAATCTGGTATTCATTAACTGTATGTAAATAATTAAGCTGGTGCCAGACTGGAGGTGGTCTTCCCTCAGACGTACTTGTGAAATAGTTTGAAGCAAAGTTCTTACCTCTGTGCAGGAGAGAGATTGAAATGATGGAAGTGCTAGCATTAGATATAACTTGATTTTCTTTTTTCTTTAAACGGAGTATCTCTGGCATTGCTAAGCAAGGAGAAGGCTCCACGTTCAAGGCCAGTTTGCTGAGCGTGATCACATGTTCCCAGGAACTGCCTTTTTGTTGTGCTGTGGCTGCACACGTTGTGACAGTGGTCCAAGAAGTACTCAAGTCCTGCCCTTTGGGCCCGGATAGATGTGTGGGTGTTGAGTATTAAAAAAAACAAAACAAAACAAAACTCATTTGCTTACTGTGGCATCAGGGACTTGTGATAATTACACTGCTTTGGAGCCCCTGGAAAGGACCCAGGGCAGCTGCGGCATGCAGCAGACTTGGACATTTTCTCTAATTGTGCATGGGTAATTGGGGTTACTGTGATAGGAACCATCTAAATATCAAAGTGTCTCCTAGTCTTTCATGATATCCATATCTATATATATTTCATGATATACCTGTGAAGCTAGTAAGTGCAGTTCTCCACTTTCTCGATAGCTTTTCCATGCCTCTAAACCCTGTGATTTGCTGCATGGGAAATCTTCAGAGTAGGTACTCAAAGCCCTATCTCACAAAATCAAGGTTAATACTAAAACTGCTAGATCGTACTTTCTGGGCATGGGAATACACCTGGAACAGTTTTCTTTGGTTTTAGGAAAAATCATCTCACTGGAAATGTCGGTTCTGGTTGCCTGTGGCTTTTCTGAGGGCAGAGCTTGGCTCCCCTGGAATAGAGTATGTTAGCGGGGAAATGACTTTCAGGTAATGAGTGTGCTAATCCTGGATCTGGATGAAGGTTCATAATAGAAATGGCATAAAAAGCACTCATTCAGCTAATGCTCCGGAGGAGAAGTGCAATGCCTGGCTGAAGTTTATCTCCCAGTAGCTACTGTTGGATGTGTGCGAGCGACTGGCAGGCCCATCGTGAATTATCCTACCTGCCTGGACTTTAAAGGTACTCCTAAAATGCCTTTGCTAGCTCTCCTGTTTGGTTCACAAGGCATGACAGCGATGGAAAAGCTTGTTTCCACGTTAATTGTGATTGATTACCTTGCAATCTAGGACAAGCTTTCCTTTGAAAAGCTATATGCTGATACGGTGTCAGGAATTAAAATCAGATGAAGTGATTAGTGTTCTATGAAATATCCCCGAGCAATCGTGTGCTCCTTGTTGGCTTTCAACAGTGCTTTGGCCCTTAACCCTTGCCTCCCTTTCCCTTCTCTGGAGCAAGATGCTAAATCTGTTGTCTGAATGCTTAGGAAAAGAATTTATTGGGCGTTTTGTAGCAGAGAATAGTGGTATAATTCGGTTCAGAGCTTCAGAATAGAGGTGTATTGGCTTTAATGACGAGTGTGGAGTGTATCGAGAGCGCGTTGTGTCAGGGCAGCAGTAGTACTTGTACTGAATGGTGAACGTGTATTAATGTTAGCTTTAAATCCGATCACTCTGTAAATGGCAATAAACTGTTTGGAGTTGTCACTGCTGTCAAGGTACAGTCATGTCTTATTTTCCTTTTCTCGTATGAGTTGTCTTACAGTTTCTTGTTATACCTGTTCCTGAAACCAGTGAAGAGCTTGCAACGTTGGCTGTTCCTCCTCCCCCCATGGCATTGGCACAGTTACGAATCTGTATCGTCTCACCAGCCGCCAGCACGCACTCTTCTTAACTTGCTAAACAACTCCCCGCGTTGTCGTTTTGCTTTAAAAGAAGCTGAAAGCTTCTGGGCATAGATGGGATAGAAACCCAAGGACAGAAGCTAACGTGGGGTTGTAAGACCCAGGCCTCAGTATTGCTATAACTCGCTGTTTTTTTGTTTTTTTGTTTTGTTTTTAATGATGACCTTGTGTCACTGTAGGATCAGGATTTGTGTTGGGCTTGCCAAGAGTAACGTTCCTGAATCAGGACAGTGTTGGCTTGATGAAGGCTCTATCAGTGTCTTCACTGCTCTCTGAGCGCCTGCTTGGTTGCAGCTCTGAGTTTCTTGCCTGCATGGTCTCCTGCAACCTCCTCCCCTTCCCAGCACAGGCAGGACAGCAGCTCTGCTTTCTGGATGCAAATAGATTGTGTTTGGGTATGTATCCTGGAAATTGGTTGTCGTTTACTACAAAGTTATCAAGGGCATCACTGGTAAATGCAGGTGATAACTTGCCATTACTGCAGTTCTAAGTATTTTTGGTTCCATGGAACCGAAGTGGAGCCTTGAAGGCTGAATTTTAAGGCTAAAATAAAAGAAGGCTCCGCAAAGTGCACAAAAACAGCATCCAAATTTATCAGTTGCTGTAATAAGAGGGGAAATAACTTTTTTCTTCTTCCTATTATGAAAACAGAGCTGTGTTACCTTGTATCTTGTTGCATCCCTTCTATAAAGCATCAGGGTGGGGTCAGGAGGGAGGGACAGTGTTTAAGGAGTACTTCTTAATGAGGTGACACTGGGACTAATCCTAGTGCAATACAGAATGTGCTGTGAAGCTAATCTGTAACCAAGGTACGTTTGAGATATTCTGGAAGTAATCAGCAGGTCGTGGCTGCAGCACCCTTGGCTGGGCAGGGGTGTGCCTTCGGGCCGTGAGGTCCACCACCGCTGCTGAGCAGGCAGCAGAGCTGAGGGTCTCGCAGGGAAAGGTGGCCACGGGCTGGTGGAACGCTGAGTTTTGTTTGTTGTTCAGGTGTTAAACTGAGACTGTCTGTCTTTCCCACAGATTATTTCCAAAATTTAGCTTCCTTGGATTATTTGGGTCTTCCTTTGTGCTGTGTTGTCCATGCTTTTCGATGAGCTCGGTTCTTGTGCAGAAGCGAGGGAGAGCCTGCGTAAGTCTGAAACGTGGCTTGTAGGAGCTGCAGGCCCCGACATGCAGCTCTTATTAAAGCAAGCAGCTGCTCTGGACAAGATGGAGCTGTGCGTGCCGCGCTGAGGTGGCCTCCGAGAGCCCTGCCCCTCGCACCGAGGAGCGTGGCAGCGGCCTCCTCCATCCTCGTGCTGTCTGCTGCAGGAGGGTTAGGAGCGCTGAAGGACTGGGGTGTTTTGGAGCCCTGGAGTGATCCTGAGAGGCCCCTGGGATCCACCCTTCCCAGCTCGGCATGGGAAGCGGCGACGGGAACGCGCTTGCCCAGTGAGTCTGTTCAGCCGCCCTTTACCCGGGTGGAAGAAGAAAAATGCAAAATTATGAAATGTTCAAATACAGATTGTGCTTTCTGGACAGACCCTGGTGGGTAGAAACCTGTAATGCGTATTTATTGCTGTTTTATGGGTGAAAAGCGAGGCAGAGGTTAAAATGACAAAAGCTGTCTAATGGAGTACAGTCAGAATCTGGATCTCCTTAGTTCTGCAATTTAACTGTATCTGCTCCTTCCCCTCCCCTAGAAGTTGCGTGACAGGCAGCCTGACCCATGACTTCCTTCTGAACCGCTTGCAGCTTTCCTCTTCTGTTGCTTTGGAGTGGGAGAAGTTGAAATGCATGAACTCATTTTCTGTCCCAAAGCTCTGGAGCTCGGAGAACGTATAACTGGTTTGCCATCCAGGCCCATGATGCGAAATTGTCTTTAGAAAGTTAGGAGGAGGGGCTGAAGGTGCCTTACCTGAGTTTTGAATGTGCACTGGGATTTTTGTGCACATAGGGCTTTTAATGAATTGATGAAACCAACTTTGCTGTGGAAAGTGAGCCCTCTTGTCTTGGGTCTCCCTTCAGGCCTAAAGTTTTGGAGGACAAATTAAATGTCAGCAGTGTTTGGTATCACAAGACATCCATCTTTGAGATCTATATTGCTTGTTGGAGAGGAAACGGGGCTTTTGGAGAATTAGCTGGATAGTGGTTACCGGAGGTCGCCGCAGGTTGCATTTGTCTGAATGGGTTTACCGGGTTTCCGGAGCTCTTGCAGGTTTTCTGTAGCGCTTAGTGGGAGTATTTTGCGTCTTACTAGCGATCTGGAGCAGCTGGACTCTGAGTGATTGAAATTAGATCACTTAAATAGTGGTGACACTTAGAATAATTCTGCTCTTCCATCCGAGCCCTTCCTCCTCTTGCCTTTTTTACAGCCTGCTCTTGGCCAGGTCCCATTTCTGTGGTACAACATGAGCACGCTTGCTCCTTCCAGTGTGTAAGGAGGCCTGGAACGAAAATGCTGTAATCAGACGCTGAACTGCCTTTTCGTTGACTTGCTTCCAGTTCATTAGAGCAGATGTAGGATGTTGGCTAAACCTGAAGCCTGATTTAATATTCAGGAAGGAAGTTTCTTTCCATCACAAAAGGAACACCATCTCATTACAACTGTCGCGTTTTCTTTGGGATCATCTCCCATGGAGCTGAGATGCTGTTTTTTGGATGATGCAGGGTTGCTTAGAAGATGACTTTGGAAGGTGTCAGCATTGGCCCTTTGGAAATTTTGGGCTAAATTGTCTGAACAGTGTGCTTCTAAAATGAGTTGAGGTTTGAGAGTGAGGGGATAGCTAGTTACCTAACTGTGGGCAAAAGGAAATTATTTTTTCTTGGGTAAATGTAAGTTGAAATTATTGGATGCACTGGAGATCACACTGCCCCTCTAAAGAGCAGACTATGTAACCTGACTCCAACTCCCTCTGAAATGTCCAAAAATTTCACTAGTTTCCACCTGTTGCAGAAGAATCATAACCCTGCATTAATTGAGACTGCCACTAATTCAGCAAATAGCGTTTGTCAGAACCTTGTCCCATGTCAAAATAAGCTGTCAGCTCCTGCGTCCACTTCAGTGCCTCTTTGCTGAGGAAGAAAAGACATCTTTGCTGACGAGGGAGAGCAAAGGCAACCTACTGCCCAGCCACATCACCTGGCCTGGGCCGGTTGTCGGACTCGGATGCCGCTTGTCCTGCAGACTCCTGCAGTGCGAGGATGAACCGTAGCCTGGGGAGATGCTGCTCAGTCTTTGGTTTGTTCCCTTCTCTGCAGTTCAGAGCCCCTGCAAAGGCTTTACATCCCCTTATTTTGAAACCAGGTGGATGCTTAGTCATGTCATCAGTGTCGTGCTGGCAAAACCAGTTGTAGGAAGAGTGAAAAGAAACCTCTGGTCGCTCTGTTGCCTCATTTGCAGGTGATAGGGGGTTGCTGGTTCGGTGTTTCTACAGGAGGTGTGCTTGACACCGTATCCTGAGTTTGCACCCAGGAAAGGAGTCCCCGAGGAAGCCGGCGGTGCATTGCCTGTGTGTCTCGTGGGCAGCGTGGTAGACACCAGTTGTGCGAATCCGGCTGTGGGCAGGGTTGGGCCGGTGTGCCTGGCATCTTCACAAGTGCTAACTTTCCATAAAAATAGGGCAGAGATCCCCCGTCACCCAGTGCAGCCCACCTCAGTATTTACAGTGTAAACCTGACGTCAGGTCCTCTTGTAGAGCAGCTTTTCAGAAATGTAGAAAAATGCCCTGTTAATGTAAGCATGCGTCTGCCCTCAAGGAGGTTCTGAAGATTGCAGAAAACCAGTTGTTTGTCATCTTTAGCTATGATAGCTGTTGAAATAATGCAGCAAGGGTCCTGAGAGATACCTAAATAATGTGGTGTGATAAGCGGCATGGCTGTACATCAAGGAGAATGACTGAAAAAAGGGCCTGAAATCTAGAGCCTTGGTAAGTACGACTTGTTGGATTTGTTAAGGAGGGCTTAAAGCCCAGTTGGATGGAAAGATGAGATCAACGAATGCACTTCGTTAAAACGGAGGCTTTCTTGGCACCCCCTCTCCCTCCCTCCTCCCCCTTTCCAAGACAGAAAGAATCCAAGAGCCATCGTATTTGGGTACGAACACTGTACCCCGTTGGGTTATTTCTGAGAAAGGTTTGCGCTGAAGCTCTGGTTTTGCTCCACCGGCTCATCTTCTCCTGGTTTACTCCTTCTAGGAACAAAGTGTTCTATAATGATATATCCTGTAAGCAAAACTCTGGTCAGTTTTAATCAATTTGAAGAGTGTTAGTAAGAGTGGTGCTCAGGAAAGTCCTCTGAGATGTATGGACTGGCCTCTTGCTGAGAAATGTTAATAGGGTAATTACTGTATTATGTTTAACCAGGAAGAGGCAGTTCAACATGGTAGGTATTTGGAGAAAACTTACTCATCTTTTTTCACTGGAAAACTTAGTATCATGGATTTACAGGAAATCTCCCAAAAGCAGCCAATGCAATAAATGTTTATCAAAGAAAGGTGCAACATTGAACAGGGCTGATTTGTGAATCTGCAGGAGCTCCAGGTAACTCTTGGTTAGAAGCAGGTGAATGAAGTCATTTAGAAAATGCCCCTTTTTTCCCTGCGTGTATAAAGTTGACTTCGTTAGCCTATTCTGAGGTCTGTGTGTTAGCAGATCGTTAGAGGAATAGAAAGTATGTTCAGTCAAACTCTGGCCTGCTGAAAAAATCAGAAGAAAAACTGAGCTCCCTGTAGTTGCAGAACTGAAACTGTTAAGCAGAGCTCAGCTCTTCAGACACCGGTAACCAATAATTTAATCTGCATACATCATTGATAATGAGAGAAGCTTTTCATTGCGTGGTTACGTGTTCCAATCTAAATTATATTACACATGGAGAGGGGGTCAGTTTTACTTTTCTGTAGCTCACCTAAAATTGGCTTTGTCCCTCAAATTTCTAAAGGATGAGTGTTTGTCACCCTGAAACCAACCCCGAACTATGTTCCAAAAGTACAGTCTACAGTCGATGCAGAGTGTGTGCTTGGTTGCTGTCGCTGGTCCGGTGCCTCCAGGAGTTTAGTGCAGCCTCTCGGAGATGCCGACCCCGGTCCGCCCGGGACTGCCCGTTTCCCAGAGCGCTGGGTGCGTCCCCGGAGGGTGGTCAAGGAAAGCGCGCGCCGGGGGCCGGGCAGCACCCCCGCCGGTTTTGCATGTTGCCCTGGCGTGGCTGCGGGACTGCAGGCGGTTGGCGGATTTCTCAAGTTTAAAAAGGGGAGGGGAAGCAAAAAAGGGGAAGTGCACGCGTCTGCGATGATCTGAATAAAACACAACTACGGTTTTAACTATCCCAACGGGACGCTTGATCCACGTTAGCGTGGTGATTACTTCTAACGGGGTTTTCTGAGTCTTTGTCTTTTGGGGGCATCTTCAGCTATTACGGGAGGATTTTTTTCTTTTTATCTTAACTTTAAGTTCACCTCAGCCTCTTCCATCTCTTTTTAAAAACGGACGGCCGTAAGAAGAGAGGCGATGAAGCCTGACCCGGTACGCTGGCCCTTCAGAAGGCTATAAAAGGTAGCGAGTTCAGGCTGGGATCCTGACCCCGGCACAGCCGGTGACATCTTAAATAGATGGCATGAAAGTGCTCCCGGCTGGCAGACGACCTGTGTGTGCTCACTGCTGCTCGCTTGTGCTCGTTTCTCAGCTTGGACTCTTTAGACGAGTTACGGGGGAATGTGAGCGGCGCGTGTGGGGTTTCGGGAGTTGCGGCTAGGCAGGAAAGTGCCCAGAGTGCGAGCGCAGGGCACGGGGGTGAGCTGGAGCTGCTGGAGCGCCTCGCGTTGCCGCCGGCTCCTCCAGCTCCGGTCTCCCGGGCTCCTCTGTTCTGCGCTATGACGTCACCGCGTCGCCATGGTTAGGTGACGTCATATAACTGCCGGCTTCTGGCAGTTTTGGTCAGTGCGAATCGCCACGGCCTGCTCGGTGGTGGTCGGGCAGTGGTGGCTCGTGCCGGCCGAGGGTGATCCCTCTCCTTCAGCGAGCGCCTTTTCCTTCCGTGCCGTCCGCGCGGACGCCGTTGCCTCTAACGGGCTTTGGCACTGGTGAGTGTGGGGAAATTTCACGTCCGTCTCGTCGACGCGTGCTGTTGCCTTGGTGCTTCAGATAGCTTAGCTCTGATAGCACCCTTTAAAATATTACCGAGGTTTAGCTTGGGTGGAGGGGATCGGGGTGGGGGGTTAAATGCCTCATCCCCGGGGTTGTGTGGATGCCTGGTGATAGCGTTGGTGCGGGGACCCTCGGGAGCAGGTCCCGTGTTCGATGCCTCGCCGCAGCCGGGGCGCTCGGCCGGTCTGGAGGACGTGGTTCTCCTGCACAGCCTCTCCGCTTGGGTTCGGGTTGCGTTTTGGAAACAGCTTTACTGCTCTGTTGGTACTTGGCTGCTTGTGATCAAGACAAAACATTTTTCCTGACTGATCCTCGATTTTTGCCGGTGGTTCTCCCATCCCTTCCGTGGGATGGTTGCTATGTCTCAAGGGGGTGGAAAGGTGGTGGGAAACGGGCAGGTAAAGCCGCTGGTTTGGAGTCCCGCTCGCTCCCGGGAGCTGCTGCAGGTGTTGCCGGCGCGTTGGCTGCTGCTGCTGCTGTTGCTGGGTTCCCACTTCTGCGTGTGCCGCTTGTGGAGTTTGATACAAGCACCAGGGAAAGCTGTTGGGAGCACAGGCGGTTTTATCCTCTTGCCTTCTTTGAATAGTTGAATCCGATACAACCACGATGCCGGCTGGCAGGTTCTTAGGGAGAACGACTCCCCTTCCCCAGTATCGTCCATCGCCGACTTCACGCTTTTGGCCAACATGACAGTCTGCTTTATAACTAGCCGCAGAGCCTTTGTGCTTGGGAAATGTGGAGCTGGAGACGGGAGGAATGAGAACGACGTCGTACCAAAACCTACTTTCTTCGTTGCACTGTGACCCCCGTCCCGGGAAGCGAGCGGAGCTGCCCCGGGAGCTCGCGGGGCTTAGCGCTCCCGTCCCCTCGGCGGCCTCCAGCCTTCGGCCGCCCCCGTCCCCCGGCTGCCTCTGGGGCTTGGCCGGGCCGGCCCGGGCCGTTTGCAGCGGCGCGCGGCCGCCAGACAGCCGTTTGCGCCGGCGGGGCCATGTGGCACGTCACGTGCGCCGGTGCTGTTGCTGCCGGGGTCCTCGCCCATCTGTTCCCGGCTCTTTCTGGGTTATCAGGCGCCGGTCCAAGTCCTCGCAGGCAGCCGGCTTCGTGGCCAGCGATTACGAGCGCTAACCTTCCTGGCAGGGCCCGGCGCGGCTTTGCTTTTATGCAGATTAGCCATGTGCTTCTCGCTTCAAGGCGTTGCGCAGGAAAAGCCGTTTCCTGCGCTGGGCTCCCGGTGGGCGGCTCCGGGCCGGGGCCTGCGCGCGGCGGCGGCGCTCCGAGAGGGATTACGGCGCGCTGCCCCCCCTCCCCATCCCACCTCCGCGGCTACGTCACCACAACACAACCGCACGCGCTCTCATACTGTTGGTGTCATTCATTCGGTGCCAAGATTGCTTTAAAAAATTCCCTTGGCCCCAGTTCAAACAGGAGTACAGCTGGGATGTGTTAGATTTTAGGCAGTCTGCCCTCAATTTGAGATGAGTTATAAATAGCAGTGCCGACTTCCTTAACTACCACTCTCCGAGGTAAAATGCAGGTTAATTACTGTGGGAATCAATTAGGGCTTCTCTCGGTTAAACAGCCAGCAATGCTTTTTATTATTTTTTATCACCAAAAACGGACAGCAAATCTGCTCGGGAAAAGATTTCAGATCCAAGGTGAGAGCCCGGTGCCGTTTTTTTTTTTTCTTCTTCTTCTTTTTGGCCTTTATTTTCTTGGGAGGCCGAGGGAGCCGGTCGTGGCCAATACCCAGGTTTGCCAATAATTGAGTGATGCTGATCTGAGACTGGAGATTTCAGTAAAGCGCTCCCCTTCCTTTTCTTCCTTTGCCTTTTCTGGCCCAATAAAACACAAATATGTAAGAAGAAAATCGGGGGGGTGGGAATGACGCCGCGCTCTGCGGCCGCGGAGGGCTGGGCTCCTCGGCTCTCGCGCCCAACGTGGGATTTGCCTCTTCTCTTTGCTCCTTTTCCTGCCGGGAAGGAAGTCTCCCCTCTAACCGCGCTGCTCTTGGAAGAGGTGAATTTTCCTTTGACTAGACAAAATTAGAAAAAATTGGATGTGGAATCCTCTTGTCTGCTTAGGCTTTTAGGGAAGCCGTGCCCGTTCGCTTGCGGAGCCCAAGTCCCGGCTGCCGGTTGGTTTGTTTCTCCGCTTGGGGCGATTTTTGCAGTTTTGAGGCTGCCTCAGCCCGGTCGCGCAGCCAGAAAGCTGGCGTTATTTTTGAAGAATAGCTGTTTTTCACGGTGCTGTTTCGTTTCAGAGGTCTGACATATTTTACATTACACATATTGATTTGGAGCATTGCTTTGAGTTGGGCAATTTAAGCTTGCTCCGGGCTTGACGTTACAAGTTCTCTGCCTAGGAATATCTTAAATTTTATTGAAAGCTCAGCGTTTTCTCCGGTCGCTTTCGTTACGCGCCGTACCAGCGCCTTTGGTTTCGGAAGTTAGGCCGGTGGCAGAACTATGTTTTGCCAGGTTTGGGTACTTAGCGGTGTTATAAAACAGCAAAGATTCTGCGAGGGAAGGGAGAATAGAAGCAATTTGTGTGAATGCAAGGAGGTGTAAGCAGGGGGTCTGGACTTCAGTGATCAAGGAGCAACACTTTCTCTCAATTATGTCTCTCTGTGGCAGGGCCTTGGCTTTTGAAGTGTAATCACAGTAATCTACTCCTGCGGTTTCCTATTGAAAGGATTTCCCATGTATCAGTCCGGAGAAGCAGCTCCAGCCTTTTGCAGTCAGGGTTTGGTATTTCCTTATTTATCCTGAAGTGTTCGCGCAAGCCAACAGGCTTCGCTTCCTCTTGGCTTTCCCGTCTCGCGTTCCGTCGGCGTACGGAGGAGCCGGACGCCGGCCCCGCTCCCCCCAAGGCCTTCACGGGAGCGCTCCGATCGATCGGCACTTCGCTGCATTTCAGCTTCGACTGCTCTTTTCCTGAAGCATGTGCAGTTAAATTACCTAAAAGGGTTGAGATGGCAGGTCGGAGCAGGCTTGCTGATGGCGTGCTCTTTAAGCCAGGGCGACGCTGCTCCGACTAGGGCAGCTAAAGCCCAGCCAGCGAAAGATGTGTGGTTTTAATGGGAGATTTCCAAGGAAGACAGCGTGTTGCGGTATTTCGGGTGTCTGCGGCGGCCCCAGGGAGCGTGAGCTAGCCCGTCGGTTTGCAAAGTGTCAGGAACTTGCATACGAAATTGTCCCTTTAATGGAAAATAATTGGCACTGAGTTTTCTTTTGTTTATGGATTTTTGTTTAAAAGGCTGCAGTTGAGCGTGCTGCTCTCCCCGTTTGTTTTTAGCACCCTCTGGGCGCTGGGCCCTCGTGGAAGAGCGGCGGGTTTTGGAAGCGTGTCGTGCGTACTCCTACGCTGAGCCATCGAGGAGGCGACGTGGTCACGTCCTGGAAATACACTTTTTTGTGTTTGCGTTGGGTTTTTTTTCTCCCTTCATGGCTGCATAAACGGTTCCAAATGTTTCTTCGAGTTTTTTTTTAACAGCTTCCTGTAGGAGTCATGGCAAGAGTGGATCTTCACCTTGTTTCTCTCCTTCCTGAAGATATGGTTAGCTTTGTGGGTGACCACAGACAAGCAAATCTGTGCAGAGGAGGCAGCATGTGCTGTGTGCGTATTTAAAAAAAAAGAAAAGAAAAAGAAAAAATACTCCTCAGACAGGGATGCATTTGAACGCTGCCCTCCCGTAGCGTGCTGCGAGGATGAGGTAACAGCCAGGGGAAAGCCAGTAACGAGCGGAAAAGATGCTGAAATGTTTACTCAGTAACCAAAAGTTGCGTTTGATGGGGAGGAGAAAAGAGGGGCGGGTGTGAAGTAGGGGCGAGGTCGAAGGTCCTGGTGGTGCTGTTTTTGCATACCAAAGAAGATAAAGTGGGGAGGAAAAAGATTTCGTAATCTAGAGTGATACCCACAAGGCAACACTCAGGAAGCATTAGGGACAATTGCTTGGACAATTGTCAACAAATTTGCATCCGTTAGGGTGTATTACAGCTCCACATGGATGCTCCCATTCAGGAGGTAGTTGCTGTAGCTCCGAGGATTCAGACTACAGCAGTCGAAGACCTTTTTTTCCATCCCCCTGAGTGAAGCTCCCCTTCGGAGGCCCTCGAAGCCCCGCACGGATGCGGGTGACGTTGGTGCGGGTTTTGCTGTTCGGGAGCACCGTGGGCTAGGGCTTTTCCACGCTTCCTTCTCCGAGTTACGGCAGCCGAAATCCGTGTTACTCTTCAGCAGTAGCATCTACGATAGCTTTAACATAAAACATGAACTGTAACTTTTGCAAAACTGTGTTAGTATCGGTGTGCACTAAAGGCACAGATGAGCATGGCAGGACATCTCTAAATCTGTTTGTCTTGATGGAGAGCATCAAGTTGGTAAAGCATGCGTGGTGGTCTGTGAACGGCTTCTGCAAGATGGCACATACCGTTTGCAGGGCTGTCCAGGGCTGAACTGAAGTGGAGGAGGACACTCGGGTCTGGTTCTTACTTGATTTGTGCCGTCGTGGTGCAAATTTGTCCAAGACAACCTGATTTCGGCTAAGCGGGTAGCCCCCCCGTTCACCAAAAATCGGGGTGCTTCTCCTGCCATTTCCACTATTTGAAACCCCCTCCATGCCCCCAGCTCCTGTTGCCCCATACGCGTACTGCTAGCTCGCTGCTGTGGCCCCGCTCGCTCCTGCTTGGCGGGAGCGCGGTGCTGGCAGGCGAGGAGCAGCAGACAGCTGGTCAAACAAATGGTCGCAGGGGCTGCGTGTTGGGGCTCCAGGCCGTGCTGGCTGTTGGGGCAGGGTTTTCTGAAGTGCAGCATACTGCATGAACCCTCTCCTAGGAGGGCAGATTCTGCAGGTGTGTTCCAGTCTCTGGGATTTTTGGGGTTTCCAGCTTTGCTCCATGTTGGCTTGTGCAGGCCTGCAGTGCCACTCCTCAAGCACCTGATCGCAGCAAGAGAGGGTGGATCTGTGCAAATACCACCCTAGGGCTAGTTGCAGGAAGGAATGGTGTAATAGGGAGTCCATTGTCATGGTGATCTGGTGGAAGACTTCTAATTAGTGTTAGGTAGGTCGTCAGGAGATGAGTGAACAGTTCTTAGTCTGAATGGTGGAGGTTAAAGACTGGGCCTGGGATTCATTTAGAGGTTACTATGCTAAAAACAGCCTGATGACAGTCCTTGCTTTAGTCCTTGCTTTAGTGCAGGAATAGTACCGCCTGGGTAGAGGAGACACATTCAGAGACTGTGCTTTGAGGTTTGTAGTATTTTCAGGAAATTTGATTGACTGTCCTTATGTCTTGGCTCCAGGCAGAGGGAGTGCAGGCTAGGAAGTCTTAGTAAAGTTGCATTTGTTCACTTGTCTCATGATGTCTGCTCTAAAACTCAGGGACTTGACTTTCAAGGATGAATAATTTTTTTTCACGCATCCAAAGAAATTCGATTTAGAAACCTTTGTTCTACAAAAGGCAGCAGACACAAAGCACACACAAAAAGTGGGCAAAATGGAACTGCAGTCTTACCGTGAGCACTGGTGTGAACATTGGTAGGACTGCCCAATGTTAGTACATCAGTATGGATTAACTCAAATGTGTAAGTGTGAATTAACTGCCCGTAGTGTTTTGGGAGACCTTGTTGTACGCGCAAGAAGCAGTTTCTTGTGAATATTTAAATTTTCATCCTAAACTTACCTTGTTGTGGAATATCTGGACATTAAACTACTCCCTGCTATGGAGAAAAGTCACTTCTACTGATAACGTAGCTTTCTTAATGATCTTCCCTCTAATTTGCTGCCTCAGGCCACAGGGCTGATGTCAGCATCAAATGACCTCTTCACACTGGGTTTGTTCTTTGCACGGTATCTGTGGATTTGAAAGGGCAGCAGGAGTGGTGCTGTACTTCAGAACATAACGTGGGTTTCAGCGCTCACAGAGGCAGACTAGCTCTCATTCTCCGCACCTCCTGGTGAAGTTTTCTTCTGGGGTGGTTTGGAAGTTGCGAACAGTTCCTGTATGCAGCTGGATGTACATCATGTGTCACAACTTGCTTTGCAGCCTTCAAGCCCAATGGATCAGATGGGGAAGATGAGGCCTCAGCCGTATGGAGGAAACAACCCATACACACAGCAGCAGGGACCTCAGGCGGGGCCGCAGCAAGGACATGGCTATCCAGGACAGCCATATGGGCCGCAGACTCCCCAGAGATATCCCATGGGAATGCAAAGCAGGACGCAGAGTACAATGGGCAGCATCTCATATGCACAGCAGGTAGAGCACCCAAGCTTCTTGCCTCTGTCGTCTCCATTTACAGCAGGGGCAAGCAGAAGAGCACCAAAATGCTGTGTGTTCTGAAGGCACCACCTTCAACTGGGTCAGAAACAGTTATTTGGGTGGAAGGGCATTTCTTTAGGCTACGTGTTGCACCACAGCTGGATCTAGGTGTGATGTACAGGGACCTGTGAAATCCTTGCTTCCAAGAGAGGCAACAGCAGAGCAATGAGTCAGAAACAAGGGAAAATAAAGATCTAGTGGGCTAAGATCCACTCTCTACTATGTTCTGTTAAAGTCACAGAGGTTCCTTAGAGTAGGAGTGACTTCCAGGTCAGTCTTGGCTCACTGCTTGATCCAAGTGGCTCCTGCGGGACTTTTGCAGGACTGAAAAGGCTGCCTTTTTTTTGGAGCAAGCCTGCATTCCTTTTGATGTTGCTTTTGTTGAAGGATGGTCAGATAGGGATCCCTAAGAACTTAGCGGTGGTTTGTTACTGCCAAGGAAGATGTCATACACAAGTGACTTCTGCTGTTGTCTGGGAGGTTTCCTTATCTAGTGGCATTTCCAGTACCTCCCCAGTTAACTGCTCTGCACAGGTCCCCAAATTGTTTCTTCTTGAGCGTAATCTCATTTTTTGTGTGTGTAAAATACCTTTTCAACTGGTACAATTCTACCCTCTTCTGCAGATTCCTCCTTACGGACAGCAGGGCCCCAGTGCATATGGGCAGCAAAGCCAGACTCCGTATTACAACCAGCAAAGCCCTCATCCCCAGCAGCAGCAGCCTGCGTACTCCCAGCAGCCTCCATCCCAGACCCCTCACTCTCAGCCTTCTTATCAGCAGCAGCAACAGCCTCAGTCTCAACCTCCGCAGCTGCAGACATCCCAGCCTGCCTATTCGCAGCAGCAGTCCCAGCCGCCCCATCAGCAGTCCCCGACTCCGTATCCTCAACAGCAGTCCACAGCCCAGCAGCATCCACAGAGTCAGCCTCCCTACTCCCAGCAGCAGTCGCAGTCGCCCTACCAGCAGCAGCAGCAAACTCCGCAGACGGCTTCCTCGGCTCTGTCTCAGCAGTCATCTTCATACCCTCCATCGCAGCCGCAGCAGCAGCAGTCTGCGTACTCCCAGCAACGCTTCCCCCCTCCTCAGGTAGGCAGTCTGCTTCGTTTCCTTGCGTAAGTGGTTTTTAAGAAAGTTGGGCAAATCCTTTTCTTTGCCTGTTTGAGTAGATTGGACTGCACGTCAACATGCTGACTGCAATGATCACGATAATAAATGTGCTGCCTTCTCTGGTGTGTCTAGATCTGTATCTCTGAGCTGTTTGGTGGTAACAGGCTGAGCTGCGTTAATACTGCAGGTTTGAAGGCTAGTGCCGCGTAAATGCTGCTGATGGGCCATGCCAGGCTAAAGGATTTCATACTGGAGCAGTTTTCAAACTGCGGTCTGTGGAATATCTCCAGGTGGTCTACAGAGCTACTCAGTTTAGCACAATAGCAGAGCACTTCTGAGTCTTCAGAAAAACCTATTTCCTGGTGCTTTTGTGTCTCAGCCCCAGACTTCGGGAGGCGTATTGATCGCCCAGAGGAAACGAGCATGGGAAAGCTCCTCGAGTTCCTTGCTGCTTGGGTGGAGTTTTTCCACATACGTTTACAGATGGCAGCAAAAATGGAACAGGAGCCAAAAAGAGACAGTTAGTTTGCAGAGTGACGCAGAGATGATGACGGGAGAGTTTGCTCTTAAATGTAAAACCTGGCTTTAGGGAGGAGAAATAAAGTAGTGTGCCTGTGGAATGAAAGATACAATCATGAGGCAGTTTTTTCTTTTAAATTGCATTTATTTTCAGCAAGCCTTAGTAATAGTTATACAAAAAGCTAACTAGAAGCCTTTCAGCAAACATTGCATCGCATCAGAGGTAGCTTCCCAAAAGTTGGAAGATTTTTCCCTTTAATCGCCTTGCATTGTTTGTGTAATGAAGTACTTCACTGCTATTGTAAGATGTTAGAAGACCAAGAAGCGAAGTGGGCAGTCTCCCAAGACAGGCTCTGCTCTTCGGGTTCTGTAATAAGGGAAAGCCAGAGAATTACTGTTTTGTCGTGTTTTAGACTTCCAGTCCTGACGGTCTCTATAGCAGTCCGGCAGCATTTGTCCTCCTGCAGAGCAGTAGGCGTGCTGACTTGAACTCTTTACTGTCTTATTTCCTGTTTTGGGCAAATGTCACCAAGGGTACATAATTCTTCCACAATGTGAGAATATACCAGACCGGTTTCGGCAGAGCCTTTATTTTATTGCCATTTGTATGTTGTTTTTGCTGTCGCTTGATTTTTCAGGAGTTATCTCAAGACTCATTTGGGTCCCAGGCATCATCTGCTCCCTCACTGGCTTCCAGTAAAGGGCAAGAAGATATGAACTTGAATCTTCAGTCCAGACCTTCTAGCCTGCCGGTGAGTGGCGAGCTGATCTAGAAGTGAACGGGGCGAGGGCAATCAGAAGCACAGCAGGATAAATTAGCACTGGTAGTATTCCGCATGGAGATGGGAATGATGGAGGCTGCCTGTGCTTTTTACTAAGTCATTAGCTTCTGGCTTCCCACTGGAGATTAAATGTAATTTACAAAAGTAATGGATCCGAGAGTAAAGTTTAACCCTAAAAACTCTGGTCTGCATGTTCTAGATAAAAGGTTTCTTGAGCTTTCTGTTTGCAGTGTCTGAAGTACCTGATTGCTGCTCGAGTAGGCCCTGACCTTCAGGGGAAGGTGTCTCGTTTTTATTTTATTTTATTGTTCATTTAGCCCACTGTTTTTCTGGTGGTTAGCAGCCCGGTAGAGCTGTTGCCTTTCTGTGTCAGTGGATCCTTATACTGCCAGTTTAAGCTGCTTTGGTCCAATTGGGCTGAATGGCTGGTGAAAAAGACAAGTTTATTAGTACCTGGAGTGAGGAAGATCAGGCACAGATAGTTCCTTCCCCTGCAGATGGAGAATTAATTTTTTTTCCATTAGTGTTCTAAATCTGCTTGCTGTATGTACAGTGAACGGTTGGGTATCAGATTAGTACCTAGTGTTCCAGCAGTTTTTGGACTAGAATAGTTAAACTTCAGGTTAAAACTTCATCAAGAAAATTGAGGAGAAGGATTAAAAGTTTAGGTTAGTTTGCCCAAGTTGGTCTGTGCCTCTGGCTTGGAAGAACAGTTTGAGTTGCTGAATTTCTGAATCTGCTGGTTATTGTCACTTGTACCTAGTAGGAGGTGAGTGAGTCTTTTTTTTTTTTTTTTTTTTTTGCCACTAACTAAATCTCTCTGTAAGCAGCACTTGGATTGGTAAAAGGAGAGTGAGCTGTGTATATCGCGGAGTTATTTTTGCCTTCAGGAGTGGTAACAGGTCTGTTGCGAGCCCCTTGAAATAATTCCTTTGGGTTGTGGGTACAGATTGTCACCCAAAATACATAGCGATTCTAGTTTTGACTCCCTAATGGGAGTAGTTGTGGGTTGTTTCTTTTTTTCTTTCTTTTTTTTTTTTCTCCTTTTGGACCCTGATTACAAAGATTTAATTTGTTCTGAGGCCTGGGGGAAAATCCTTTTAAATAGCATGTTTCTTTCCACTCTGCCTCTCCACAAGTTCTTCCATGTGACCCATCTTCTGGCAAAGAATGTAGGAAAAGTGAAGCCACTGAAGTAATTGAAGAAATTGCTGCAGCTCCGAACGGTGGGAAGTCCTGTTTAGTGGCATTGTTGATACTGCCTCCGTGAGTCCTACCAATCAGCGCCCTCTGACTCAGATTATAGGAATTAGTTGCTCTGCTTAGCAGAAGTGGCTCCGTCTCAGCACCAAGTGGGAGTTTATTTTATACCTTGTGGTTAGATGCATTTGGCCCTTTTCAGGTTTGCCTTTTCCAAATAGCTTAAGAAAACATACCCATCTCTCCTGGAAGAGTGGAGGAACCTAGAAAGGAGGGAATTTGATCATGTTTAAGAGTTTTAAATGTTAACCCGTCCCCCAGTTTCTGATCAGGCACGTGGGAGGTTTTCTGGAGAGAAATCCAGGGCGCAAAGAAATTGGTCCAGCTTTTGGAATTGGCTGGCTGTAAGGTTTGTTTTGTGTTTTAAACTGATGTTTATAGTCATCTTGACTTTCTGACTCTATCACTAAATAATTTGCATTTAAGAAGTCAGTGAGTCTTTAGCTTACCCATGCCTGGTGTACTCTTGGGCCTTCTCTTCCTAGGTAAGCAAAAGCTAAAAAAAGGAGACGTCCTCCTGCACAAAAACTCACCCTTATTGTCGTAAGTCTTGCAGATTTCTTTGTCCCCCAGGTAGGTAGGACAGGATTAGCACCTCTGGTTGTAAAGTGGGAAGTGCATCAGGCAGTGATGCTGGGGAATGGTTTAGAGAGAGGAGCCCTGTGGCAGCCACCCCCTTGTTTCAGTGATCAGCCCTCCAGTTTGGATGGGGGCTGCTTAGAAGCAGAAGCACTACGTGGAAGGGTGTTACTGGTTTCTTTTAATCCTCCTTATATTGCTCATTCTATCTGTTTTAGAAAGTTTTAGCCTACTCGGGAGAATTCCTAGATCTCTGTTTTGCCATATATATGATTTACAGAAGCATAGTTAGTTTGTGGGCTTTTAATTTTTTTTGTTGAGTTCTGAGTTCTTTTCCAAGGCTCAGCAGGCACTGTGGGATAGCTCACTGGGTATCTTGGAATCCAGGCAAATCATACCATGCATCATCTTTAATTAAACATAGTTCAGCTCTAGTAGGAATAGAGAATTTCAGCTGTTAGGCCCTTAACTTAGGAAATGTTATATTTGTGTACCTAGAACCGTCACGATAGTCTTTGGCTGCTACACGTTTAATGTTGTGCTTCAGTATTAATGTTGGAATTTTTGGCAATAAAGGGGGAAATATTTTTTCAGCAGATCCTATCACCGTTTCAGGAGATGGTAATCCCCAAGAGATGCAAGTGTGAGTATGGTAACGTCGATAGGAGTTGAGCAACTTGACAGCTCTTGTTGGCTCTGTTAGGATCTGCCTGAGAAGTGTCATGTTGATCTTTCTGGGTGGGGGTCTTTAAGTTATCTCTCCAGTAATGTTTTTTGTGTCCCTAACTAAACTTCCTCCTGACAATGTTCCCATATGCAGACTTTCTAACAGCAGAAGAGTCAAACGACTGATTTCTCTAATGCTGTATGTACTCATCTGTAAGCAGCAAAATGTCTGGTCTTCCATTTCTGCTTGTGTTACTAGGCTTTTCTAGCTTAAATATTCTCTGATTTGCTGTTCCCTTTCTGAAGATTATACGTACAGTATTGGGGGAGAATGCTGCCACTAACTTGAATTCGCTGATGCCTTTTAAAGGGTAATGCATCTGTGTGAATGT
This sequence comes from Dromaius novaehollandiae, assembly GCF_036370855.1. NCBI lineage: Eukaryota > Metazoa > Chordata > Aves > Casuariiformes > Dromaiidae > Dromaius > Dromaius novaehollandiae. Next base: position 7,391,844 of record NC_088120.1, on the reverse strand, counting down.
CCTGGCTGGCACTCTTTTCCCGTAGTTGGCTGGGTGAGGAATTTCTCTGAAGAATTCTCTGCTTCCCTAGGGAGTTGCTGTCAGGATTGCAGCTAAACTAAGATTGCTATTGTGTATGGGAGAAGTGAAGTGTAGTCTTTTGTGCCTGGGTGTAATAGCTGAGTGGTAATCCTTGGTATAAATCTCTTTCTCCCAGGAGAATCCCGAGTCTCATCTCTTCAGCAAAGGATTCTTCCTGGCAAGTCGTATCCAGTTTATTTGGAGTCTCTAGCTTTTGAGGCTTGGATTCTGAGCCTGTAGGACTCAAATATTTTCAGCTATTAATTTTTGTTTAGACTTGAGAGATGCTGGTAGCAAGTAGAGGGATGCAAATAGGGTGTTAGGACATCCAGTTAGGTTTGGATTGCGAATCAGTTCTGTTGCAAAGATCACTGGAGTTCTGGGTTTGTCGGGAGGGATTTTGTCTCTCGTTAGCGAACATCCAGCAGGTCGTTATGTTGCCCCAGTCCTTGTCTTTTGGGTTGCCTAGAAGGAGTCGAGCACCAGTTCCTTGCGCCTCTGAAGCGGGGATGTGGAGGAGAGCATAGCGAGAGTGGTTGCCATCCTAAGCTGTTTATAACTTTCCAAGCACAGAAGTTGGTAACTGTGGTGTCAGGACTTACTGATCGGCCCCAAAAGCTGTTTATAAAGCAAAACTGATGTGCTGCCAGTATTTACTGGCTGTATGTGCTTTCCACTGGATCTTCCAGGATTTCTTCAGTGAAGTTTTTCTCTCTGTTGAAACCGAAACTTTTGTGAGAAGCACTGTTTTCAGCAGTGCTTTGATGGGAAAGGTCATCCGTGGGATGAGGCCTCTGGTCAAACCAAGAGGAGAGATATTGTCAGGGTTTTGGAGGTACTGAAATATGGCAAGGATGCATTTGAGTAAGTGCATGATGAGGCAAAATGAAGCAACTCGTACAGATGTTTCAGAATCTCCATCCCAGAATGTCCTTTTTTGTTAGGGTACTGTGTCAGCTGAGGGAGAAACCCCGTCCCTTTCCCGGGCAATATAGTTTCATCTTGATGGGGAATGGGAATTATTTTAATCTCAATACTTTGCACCATTACAAAACTGTTTTATTTTCGTTCAGCTGTGCTTCGCTTGTTTGTTCATCACCGACTTCTGGTCTGAAAAGCATCTTACTCATGAATGGCAGAAAGGAGTATGATTATAAACAGATTTCTGATCTGCATTTAACTTCTGAACGTGCATCCTGGTCTTGGATCCTTGCAAGATGGATTTGACAAAATTAGGGCTTGGAGGTGGAGGAGAATGAGGCTACTGGTTTCTCACTGGGGTGGAAGGAGCCCTTCTGTGCGTATGCCCTCCCTCCCCAGCAGCTCTGGGGGGTTCATTTGTTTGATTACTTTTTCCTTCCTTAAGTAGTCTTTGAATTTGGGCACTTTGGAGGTGCTCAGGGAAGCACCAGCTGGATTTGCCAGTCCTGCCAGATCGTCACTTCAACTGGTGCTCTGTAGATCCTTGAAGTGGAATAAAGTTGAGCTCCGTCAGCTGCATCCCCTGACCTGGAAATAATCAATACAACAGGCTGAAATGCAGCTAAAAACTGTCTCAAAGCTGCTGTGGATGGAGAGGGAGGCGCAGCCCAGGAAATGAATGTTTTCTTAAAAATTCTTTGCGCTCCATATCGGTCATTTTGGTGATTTCTCTTGGGGAAAGGGAAAGCAAAGTTTTACAGGAGAATGTGGGTGTCACTTCAGTCTCTTTCTGGACGCGGCCTGCTGCTTCTGCTTGGTTTGTATTTGGCCTTCTGAGCTTGTCTTATTGCTTGCTTTAGGAGAGGAATTGGCGATGTGTGCGTTTCGGAGCGGTTTAGTCGTGCGCCGTGGTGCCTGGGCACCGCAGCGATGCGCGGGCAGAGGCGGTAGCACCCGGCGGCATCGCCCCGAGGTGCGCGACACCCAGGGCTCTGGAGTGTGAGAGATGGGTGCATCCCACTTTACGCTGATATAAAAGGTCTCTCTCCGAGTTATGGTGATATTAAGAGTTAAAAATGGTTTTCCCTGACCAAAGCTTGTAAGTCTCAGTGTGTGACTGTGACTATTATTTTTATGTGGTTTCTAGGGAAGGCCATGCCTTTTCTTTTTTGGTTTTAACTTTGCTGGTAGCCTCCGCAGCCGCCAGCAAGGCTCCCCCAGCCCCCCGGTGCCGTGCCGGGGGCAGGCGGCGTGCGCGACCCGCTTGGCGGGGGCCGCTCCGCTATTTGTCCATGTGGCAATTCCTCTCCTCCCACCCCTTCCTCCGGGCTCGGCGCTGAGCTCATCGGAGCCGGTGCGCGGGGAGGAAATTCCCCACCCCCGGGGCGGCGCGGTGTGCAGGCCGGGCTCGGGCCTCGGTGGGGCCGCGGGTGCCGCCGGCGGCTGCGCCGCGCTCGCTGCGGGCCTCGCTTCCTGTTTCTATTCCGGGCGCCGCTCCGCTTCCCGCCTCCCGCCGATCCCCCGAGCCTTCCCTCCGCTCGGGAGCGACTTCGGCGGCCGGCTCGGCCGGGATGCGATGCCGAAAGCCGGGCGCCGGCCTTCCCCGCTGCCGCCCGGCCCGAGGGCCCGCTCGATGACGAGGCGGGCCGGGGCCCGAGCCGGAAATCGCTGCCGGCTGAGCCGTTGCGATCTTGGATCCCGGACAATAGTCTGGGCTCAGTCACGCGCATCCCCTGAACTGATGCCGCCGGGAAGTCCGTAGCCGTTAGTTTGCACCGTGACGGGGGGAGCGGGCGCCTCGCGGGGCCGCCCGGTGCCCCGTAACGACCCTCCCGGGCAGCTCGGCGCGCTCGGGCGGGGAAATGGGGTTTTCACTTCCTTTTTGCTGCTGAGCTGGTGACGCCGGAGGCCCGTTGCAGCGCGCGGGAGCCTCCGTGGCCCCATTGCAAGTGCTAATGTCACCCCCCACCCTTTCCACCCACCAAACTGAACCCCGCCGGAGCCCCCCTGAGAGGGAGAAGGGATGGGGGCTGACCTTGGCTGATGTTTGGCGTCCTGAGCGGTAATTGGAGGAGGAGTTGGGTTATTTATTTATTTATTTTTAATTGAGCCTTAACCGGGAAAGTAGCATCTTTGCTCACCTCTCCTCGTGCACGCTCGCTGCTCTGAGCTGCCGCGAGAGGAGAATCCCCTCGACTTTTTAAGCGCATCCTCGGCCCCATCCAGGCCAGCGGTACCCGAGCGCGGTACGTTGCGTAGGACAGATGCGCGTGAAAGCAGCTTCTCTAGAGAGCCCCGGCTGGCCGCGTCCGAGGGCTCGGCGGCCGCCTCTCCGGCCGATGGAGCTTTCGGGATGGGGCTGCCGGCTTTCAACGGGCTCCTCGGCAGCCCGTTCTCGCGAGAGCTGCCATGCTCATTGGGCTTGCAGATACCTGCTGCCTTTAGAAAGCTTGTTCTCTCCTAAAGTCGCTTTCTTCCTTATGCTTTGTTAAAAATTAACTGTCACTGTCTTAATTGATTCAAAGAGGCTGGTAATAACAGCAAAAGCTGAGTCGTCTTAAAACCCAAAGTACTGGCTTTAACAGGTGCCTTTAATTTTTTTTAACTATTTTAAACTCCTGCCTTTGCTGCATTTCTTTGCCCACCCAAACTCATGTGGTTGGCATGGTGGCGTAATCACATGCTGAGATGACTAAATGCTTTGTAGTCTAAATTGAACACATCAGAGATTGGAGAGTGCCTTGCAGAGGCAGCACTGCTGCGGGATTGGAATATCCTTACGGCTGGCAAGAAGCGGGGAGCTTCCTCCTGCCTCTGCCGCGATTTAGCTTTGCGTGCGATCTGGGGTTTGTCTTCAGGCTGCAGCAGAAGAACACTTAAAAAACAAAAACCTCTGGGAAGAAACCCCAAAGCTCTTTAAATAAACAGGTTGTGGTCTGTCATCTGTGACCCATACTCGTTTCTCACTTGCACTTTCCTTCCCAAGGCCTGGTGTCGGACCAGCCTGTCTGATTGATGTGGTCAGCATGTAGGTCTCGCCCTCAGCCACCCCAAACACCTTCCAAAAAATCACCGTCGCTGAGAGCATCCCTCGCCGCTGTTGAGACAGTGCTGCTCGTTGTGCCTGGGGTCACGCACGCTGCTTTCCTGCAACTTTTTTAAGGGATCGGTGTAACTATTGAAACTTCAGTTTTTATCCTCTTGTTTTTTGCTGCTGCTGCTAGGTGGCATTAACGTTAGCCAAAGTGTCACTAGGCTAGCGAGCAAAACCAAGCGTTCCCCCGTTACTTTGAATACTTTGTGCTGTATTAACGCTCAGATAAACCTGGGAACACTTTCAGAAGCTGAGCCAGCTCTCGAAGGGTTAAAAGGAAGCTACTTCTGGAGAGTTTTGCTGCTGTATTTCCTGGGGTCCTGCAGAGGAGCTGAGCACCCGGGCACCCGTGATGGGAACGCCGGCCTTCCACGCGGTGGGTTTCCCTTCGGCGACATCTTGCTCTGTGGATGAATCATGTTATTCCTTCCCTACTTCGTGCTGCAACTACAGCTTTTGCATCTCTCCCCTCCGAAGGCAGAGCGAGAATATGAAAATTGTTAGTCTGCTCAGTGTTCGGAGGGGGAGGAAAGGCCCCTTTTTTCTTTTTTAATTTTATTTGGAGGGGAAGAGAAGGAGGGGTGGCACGGAGTAGGAGCAGTAGATGTGATTAAAGCTCCTGCCGAGCAGATCTGTGGGAGTGGAGTATCGACCTCTGAAAAATCAATGGCTGCTGCAGTAGCAGTGCTGGCTGTTTTGCAAGGGCTCCCATTGCAGGAATGTAGTAAAGCCAGCAGCGCTTCCGTCTACCTTCCTTCCTTTTTATTTTGTACCTGCTTTCTGCCAAACGGCCAGACTCACCTAGATTTACTGGGGCGGATTAGAACGGCAGCTTATTTTTGCAATCAGAGTAAAATTTCTTGTGTGACACCGAGCCCCTCCTCCTGCCAGCCTCCTTTCCAAATGCTCTTTTTCCTGCAGTGCAGCTACAGCCAGCAGCTTCTACCAGTTTGTCTAAAGCCAGCCTGGAAGAATGAGCTTTTCAGCCTCTTTTCTGAGCGAGGAAACTGTACAAATCTCTCTTGCACGTTCTAGTCCCCATCTTAGGTTTGTAATTGTCAGCACTGATGCCCGAGAGGAGCTTAAACTCCTCATAAGGGAAGGGAACATGGACTCCATCTAGCAGAGACTAAAGCCTTGATAGTGTTACCTTACCGTTGTTTGTTTTAGTGGGCTGATGTTTTTTCCGTGAAGTAGTAAAAGCCTGTTACTTACTCCTGCAAGCAAGCTTTAAAATAAAGGAAGTAAGTGACATGTAATAGGACTTGAACATTTTTACACATCCTTGGTTTTGCAACCTGGATCTTAGGTTCGTCCCCAGAAGAGCTCGGTGCAGAACATAAGCGTCTAGTTTGTAGTTGCTCACATGTGGTCCTTGCTCACATCAGAGGCTGCATTTCCACGGACATATTTGAGGGGCAAAACCAGTGCTTTTGTTACATAATTAAAGGTCTTCGTTCCTTCTGGTCACTGATCTTTGTCCTGTTTTGAAGGGTATATAAGGGAAGAGGCCAGGCTGTGAACCTGAGGCTTTCACGAAGGCTTGGGAGAGGTGCCCTGTGCAGACTCAGGCTACTACGGCAGTGATTTTTCCTTCTAAGCATTCCCTGTTACTTATGCCAGGAGAAAGTTATCTTCTCCTGTTAAACTAAAATAAACTTTTTCCACACTTAGGAGAGTAAGATATAAGAGCTGCAGCAGTGGCAAGGAAAGCTGTACGTGGTCAAGAGGACACCAGCTTGTATTGCTAGACTTGGCTAGTGTTTCATTAGTTTTTAGTCATCTTGGGTAGCTTGGGAATGTGGTTGAGCATGCTTCCTGCACATGTATAAACCCAAACTAAATAACAGGTAAACTTACAGCTCAAAAATACGTATTTTTGGTTTCTACCCCACTGCCCCTGCCCAGGTGTGTCAGGGTACAGAGCAGACAGGAGCAAAGCGTTTGTTACCAGGATCTTTGAGTTCACTTTAAATTCCAGAAATATTCTAGGTTGAGAGAGGTTTTATTGGAGAGGGAGTCTGCACTCATCCTTCCTCCTCCCCTTTCTCTTGCCCAGCCTGTACGCACACGGAGAACGATGGTCAGGAGGTGGTTTTGGTGCTGTACAGAGTGGTCCATCCACCCAGTCGTGGAAGAGTGGAGCGAGCCGAATGGTGGCTCTCCCTGGGGCAGCTTGTGTATTTTTGGGGTAGGAAGGACTTCTAGGAATGTGCTGTGGCTATGGAATAGTTCTGTTCCTTCTCGTGGCACCGGTAGGTCTTTACGTTCCTGCCGAGGACGCTCAGCTAGCCGGCAGCTTCCTAACAAGTGCCGAGAGCCCGTGTTCGGTGGGGTTCATGTCCGTGATGGTTTGTGCTGATGGTCCATGAAACGCGGTGGTGAAATCACGCCGGGGGTCGCCCAGGGCTGTGGGAGCGTGGGCCCTTGTCAGGGTGTCCCCTCCGTAAGCTGGACTTGGTGCCTTTTCAGCTCTGAGACTGAAAAACACAGTTCTGGTCGGATTTTTATCTAGTCTCAGGTTCTGTAATTGAGTGGCGCTTTTATTATGGGATGGGAGACCCGTTAAAGCGAAAGGATAGGAAGTCTCTTCAGTTTGCCGGTAAGACAAAACTTTGGAGATAGTAGATTATAACTCCTAGAAGAAAATTAAGCTACAGTAGGCAGTGAATTAATACTTAAGATCCCCAACTCTAGATTTTGTTGGGGAAGCAATCCCAAGGGGACGCGTGGTGCGGAGAAAGGTGGTGGGGGCCTCGGGGGAGTCAGGCCCCTGTCCAGACCCTTCTGTCAGTTGTGGAAACCTCAAGCCAACTTTGCAAGGTGGCTCTGTGCACCTGCAAGCTGGGAAGTGAGTCTTTAGGTCTCGAGTGAGCGGAGCATTGAGGTCCCCAGGCCGCTTTGTGTGATGAGACGCGGTGCTTTGTGAAGCAGAAGATGCAGGATTCGGTTGTGTCTGGCTGTGAAGGAGGAACCCGTCTCTGCAGCTCCCCAGGACAGCGGGGGGATCCTGGCTTGCCAGTCAGCTGCGTAGTTTTTGTGATAGTGTAGATTGAGGTATTTTGGGTGTGGAAATGAAGGGGAAGGAAAGGATGAGCTTGTGATTTTCAAGTGTTGATAGTTCTTGAATGAGTGGAAAAGCAACTGCAGAGAAAATGAAATTGTAATAGAAAGTCGGTATTGCAATTAGTCAGAGGCAATGAGGAGGCTTTTTCCCTTTCAGAAAGAGTCGAGGAAGAAGTTTAGCCGTTGTTCTCTGGGTTTGCTCGTGAGCGTCTGTGGAAACAACTGCCTTGACGGAGTTTCTAAGCTCCGGCACGTGCTCATCTCCAGCTCATAGTTTCCTTGAGTGCTATCTAGTGATCCGATGGTGCCGCCGACCATCGCGGCCCGACCGCGCTCCTTCCCTCTTCCCCCGCACTTTCCGCGCGCGGGTCATGCCGGGGCTTGCAGCCCTTTCCCCGCGGCAGCCGAGCTCCCGGCCCCCTCGGCTGGGTCCCGGCTCGTGCGGTTTCAGGCATGGTTTTGTTGTGGTGCGGGAAGGAGGCGTTAGCTGCTGAGTCCTTGTTTGTCGGCAGCGCTGACGAACCCATGCTGGCACCGGCGCGGCTTGGGCAACCAGTCGCAGCTGGAACGGTTATCGTTTCAGGGTCCCTGTGGGCTTCTGCTATCAGGTCACATCCCAAAATAGCACTGGGCAGTATTTCAAGTGAAGAAACTCAGGCTTTGGGGCTGCAGCCAGCCTGGAGTGTGAGATTCTGTGTGAAATAGTTGGAATCCCTCCAGCGTTTTTGATCTGCATGGCAGATGAGCAATAAAATGCATAAAAAACACATTGGAAACACGTGAGGAAATTCTCCAGACCCTGACGTTTCCTTCAAGTTGGCAGAGTTACTGCTGTTGAGGCTCACCTCCTGTCTCGGCTCGACGGGCTGCGCTCGAGGAGGAGGGAAGGGGAGAGCCCTCCTCGTGCTGCTGCGTCTTCCCGGGTCTCCTGGTGCTCCGTGGGCCAGGACAAACCTCGCTGGCCCTCTCCGCCGTGCGCTTGATCCATAAACCACCAAAGGCAGTGAGGCTCTGTTATTCCAACAGGTTTATTTTTATTTTTTTTATTTTTCCCCCAAGACTTCTCTGCTATAGCTGTCCTTAAAGCAGTCCGTAAAAAGCAGATTTCCCTCCCCCCCAGTTTGTTGTGCGCTTCAGTCAATGGGATATCAGAGTTTGAGAGTGTCCTTTAGGTCTGGTTACAAAAACCACTCTGTGCCTTGATTGTTGGCATCCCGAGAAAATACCTTGATAGGAGGAAAACAGCTCCTTGCTGATGAGCTGCTTGCGCTTTGCCGTTCCAGTCCCTGCTTCTCTCCTTCCCCTCGCAGAAATTGCACTTTCTGAGAAATTTACGGTATTGCAGAATACAAAGCTGAATAACAAACTTAGAAACTTTCTGCTGGGCTGGTGGAGCCTTTCTTTGCTGGGGAATGGCTGCGTTGTTGGGATCCGTAAAACTTGACAAAGCTTTAGAGATGGAGGTGGCTTCATGGGTTACGTGATTTGTATGGTATTGTCCTGTTTCGGTTCCTACGCATTGCCCTAACATCCAAGAAGGGTTTACATGTAATTCATTTTTAACGTCTTCAAACTGACTGAGGGTCTGATCCAAAGCCTTGAAGCTGGGAGGCCTATTTCTCCTGTATGTGAGGTCCACGGCGGTATGCTAACAATGCAGAGGGCCCTCGCTTGCGTGTCTAAAGCAACCCTGTATTAACCCGCCTAATTAAAACTGAATGTTTTTAAATGACTTGCAGTACTTAGGTTAAGCTTTGATGCATAGGCCAGGTCGAAGGCATCAACTTTAAAGATTTTTATCTAGTTACTTAGGAGTTAATATTCAAACGGTTTTTAACACTGCTTCATTTCCCGCGTTGCAGATACAGTCATTGCCTGGCATTACCAAGCTGTATACACTTACTCTGCCCAGTTCACGTAGGAATATTGCTTGTATCGTGCAGAAGACAGTGACCTCCTCAGATCCTGCAGGCAAACCTTTTACCTCTTGGTGGTCAGAAGCACATCCCTTTTGGTCCTGATAACAGAAGCAAGCTTTGACACTTCACCTTGCACACTAGCCCTCTGCCTGTCCTTTCATGCCATTATTCTGCCTCACGTGTCCATTTATAGTGTGTTTCTCTACTGAGCCTAAAGTTGCTCATCTAGGTAGCTCCCTGCTCTGCCCCTCTGGCATAAAGGTTTAACAACTCTGAAACGCTGTCCTTCGTTCTCCGACACAGGTCTGACAAAGCCAGTGATGGTGGAGGGTTTTACAGCTGCAAAGGGGTTTTGGCCTCCAACTTCATTTCTGTCAGAATGAAAATGGAGTGTTTGGATGCATTTGGTGATTCAGCCTAAAAGTAGCTTAAAGTATTTCAGGAAAATGCCAGCAGACATTAGAAATAGTTTTAGGTCGGACTGAATTGGCGTCTGGACATTGTGAACCCCTCTGACTAGCAGGGAACCGTGATGCATAGCTTACACCAAGGACTGAAGTTAGGTGTGATTAATCCCCCTCTTAAATAGGAGTTACAGAGGGGAAAGGAGCTTTTTGCTCTTCATTGTTTGTGTTGATTGATGTATTTTAATGCAAAATGTTGGAAATATTGTCCCTGTACTCCCACTTCAGATGGCTTTGCTGTGCGAATGTGGGTTTTGTCAAAGTTGTCTGGGGAAAAAGAAGCAAGGAGCTGCATGAACTAGCAATGCTTTTGATGTTACAATAGGAAGGTAATGCAAATTGCAAGTTCTCATAGACATTATTTTTAGGGTTTTTTTCCTGCAAATTTGTAGCTTTCATTGAAATAAAACAAAGCTTTTCTTTTTTCAGGAAGATAATACTGCAGCAGTAAGCAGATATACCTCTGAGACTGTCTTGCAGGAAATGATCTCCCAAACAGGAGCAGTAATGGCAGGGGAGGAAGGACATACTAAGCACTAAGTCATCCCACCAAAGGTCTGGCATTTGCAGCTCAAGGGTAGCATTTGCCAGAAGCGCTTTGACCAAATTCTACTGTTAAAATAGACGAGATTGCGCTACTGCCACAGATGTCCTAATGCCATCCAGCTGATACCCAACTCTCCCGTTTGCTTGTCCTTTTGAATGTCACCGTCTATCCAACAAGTGCGATGAGGTGGTTGGATATCTGCTGGGGCTTTTTTATTCCTATATTACTCCCATTTTCCACTTCCTAAGAGGTGGTGAAGTACTGCTCTCCAGCCGAGATGTTGGGACATGCTGTCAGAGCCTTTTCACACATCACCTGGCAGACAGGTCTTACGGAGCGATAGGGCTCTTGCTTCTTCTGGAGGCTGATAACTTTGCAGTATCTTATGTCTGAGGTCCTTCCGCGTTGCACGGAGCTGGGGAAGTGTTATCTGAACTGCTGCTAAACAAGGAATCATCCAGTCAGTGTAAATGAGACCAGAGCGCCCAAGTTATTTATCAGTTGGCTTAGCCTTTCCGCGTGGTGTTTGAAATGAGGTTGGCTCTGTTCATGCTGGTCAGCTGAATGCTGTTCAGATCTGAAATGACTTGAGGGCTCAGGCCGGAGCACTTCTCATCCAGGATTGATTGCTCTGACGGACTTGCAAAGGGTAGGCGAAGTCCGGGTAAGCTCGGGTCTGCCGCTTCTTCACCTGCTGTAATCCTTTGAATCTCTGGCAGAGATTTTATCTAATCACTGGAATAGTTATGACTTCCCGGTGTTCTGTTCAAATGTGCCACCGCTGTCTATTCATCTTCCTCGGTCTTGGACTGCACCTCATTCATTTACTCCAGGCCAAGTCTGAATACATGATGCATCTTATTATCAAACAGCCGGTACAGTTGCACGAGTTGGATTTACTTGGAAGATCTGCTTGGAAGCATCCCCATTTCACTGACTTGCCGACTGATTTTTGGTGCTGTAGTTTTGTGGCTACTGTTGTGGCAATTGGAGATTTCAGCTCTTAAACAGGCTTTTCATGCTCCTCTTTTTTCAGGGTGGATAAATGCACTAGGAAAGGTATTTTCTAGCCTTACCTTCAAGAAAAGCTGCAGTTTAAAAGCTGACATTGTAATCGCTAGTTTTTGCTCTCTCTGAAGAAGCGGAAGTGGGAACTCTGAAAAATGTTTTACAGTTTTCTTTTAAATCTCTGTATTTACTTTGTTTTTATCCATCTCAAGTGAGTAGTTTCCCAGCTCATCTGAGGTTTATGAATTAATTATGGGGAGACGGGCGTTCTCTGCCTTTCAAAGGCCAAGCCACGTTTCTCTTCCAAGTCGTGATCACGTGGACCATCTCCCCTATTTGCAGTTTTACATGTATCATTGATGCATTCTTTGATTTGTAGCCTCTAAACTGAATTAAAAGAAGCAAATAAGAGGATTGGCCAGTTGTCTGGACCATCAGCAAGCACTCAGCAAACCAGCTAGGGAACTCTTGGATTCAGGAACAGGCAGCGGGATAAGACACACGTGGCAGTTACCTCAGCCTGTGCAGCAGCTTTGGAACTGACAATAACACGAACCGGGTTCATTGATTTCTATTTGTAGTAAGCCTGAGGGGGAAATGCACTCTTTCGTGGTGGTAGATGAGGAACAGTCCCACGTCTCTTTATTTTTGCCTGACCTGTTTCTCTGTGTATTGCAGGACCTGTCTGGTTCAATAGATGATCTGCCCATGGGTACAGAAGGAGCCCTGAGTCCTGGAGTAAGCACGTCAGGGATTTCCAGCAGTCAAGGAGAGCAGAGTAACCCAGCTCAGTCTCCTTTCTCTCCACATACCTCTCCTCACCTGCCAGGCATCAGAGGACCCTCCCCGTCCCCTGTTGGATCTCCTGCTAGTGTTGCTCAGTCCCGGTCTGGTCCACTTTCACCTGCTGCAGTACCAGGTAACGCTGTTTGGCACGTGTCAGTCCTTTGATGCGACTGCCTCATGCAGCTGAAAAGTGAATTAAAATGGCCTGTGAGGAGGAATTGGCCAGTATTACGTGGTCATTGAGATCTTGTGATCTGATTTGGTTTGTTTTAAAACACGGCCATAACTTGTAAAGGGTGCAGTAAGAAGGGTGGGCTGGCGAGCAAACCAACAACATCATTTTTCCAAGGTTTAATAAGGAAATATTAATGTGACTGATCTTCCCCTTGCTGCTGTTTCTCCTTGCTGGGGCAGACATACTCTTCTCTTGAAAATGTTTGTAGTTCTGGTATTTAATACTCTCGCATCATGGATTTTGTGGCATGCAGGTTTTTTTCACTAACCACCCTCCTTTCTGTTGCACAGGCAATCAGATGCCACCCCGACCGCCTAGCGGCCAGTCGGACAGTATCATGCATCCTTCCATGAACCAGTCAAGCATAGCGCAAGATCGAGGTGTGTGACATGAGTTAAAAGATTTAACTAAAAGAGCTGTAAAGAGTTTGTAAAGCTAGACACGTAATTTAAAAATACCTGGCTTGATGGCATGGATTCTGTGGTGATACAGTGCTAAAAAAAGCTGCCCCAGCTTTACAAGCTGCAAGTGTTTCAGGCACATTGCAGGAAATCCAGCTGTTGGCCGTGCTTGAGCCTCTTTAATGTTTCATCCAAGCTAGTGGTTTGACTTGTAAGGTGTTTTCTCTGGCTTTTGAAACACATTTCTGTGAATGTTGCTTGTCCAAGGTCCATGACCTTATACTTCAAAATAAGGGCTGCTTGCAACGATATTGTGTGCCCCCATAAGAGACTAAGGTGGGGGGGGATGTGTATAATTTCAGCTTTTATGGCTGAAAGTATATAGTTGTTACCTGTTTAAAAAGAAAAAAAGGGGGGATTTGCTGAGTTATGTTGTCTGTTCCCCTGACACCAGTCTTTCTCTGGTTAAAAACAGGAATTTGAGTATATTGTCCTGATGAATAACATGGGCTCCTTACTAGCAACTACTGTAAAATCTGTCTAGGCTGGAAGGATTTTGTTAGTGGGTCCTGGGGACTGTTGTTACCTAAGAACGTGTGTCCAGTGGCACCTCTGAATAGTTGCACTGATGGTTGTTTGCTCCACACTCTGGTGCCCAGGTTACATGCAGAGGAATCCTCAGATGCCCCAGTACAGCTCGCCCCAGCCCGGCTCAGCCTTATCTCCCCGTCAGTCTTCTGGAGGTCAGATGCACGCTGGAATGGGGCCGTACCAGCAGAACTCCATGGGGAGCTACGGACCCCAGAGCGGGCAGTACGGACCTCAAGGTGAGGCGCGGCAAGCTTCTCAAGGTGGCACTGAGCTCAGAAACGCACAAGACTTGTGTTTGCTGTAATATCTCCTGTCTTTGATAAACTGCGTTTATTTGTCTCCTCTTAATGCGTGGGTAATGCAAAACAATACACTCATAAGCTGGAAGGAACAGTGCTTTGTGTTTCATGTTCGAGATTGATGAAATATGCTGCTTTCGGGGCTAGTTACACTTCTAAATGCAGGATCCTTCCTCTTGGTTTATAAAGATGTAGGTACTGCCTCCAATGCAGTGGAGAAGAAGATCCAGTCCTCTTTGGAGAGGAAGAAATTTGGTCATGTTACATGTTTTGGAAAGGGTTAAGTGAATTTTCTACATCCTGTCCTGCATCATTTAGCTCACTCTGCTCTGTTGAGGTTTGGGAGAGTTTCAGGCAGCTTTTGAATCGATGTTGTTACTTCACTGTGTCAAAACACATTTTATGTGGCTTATATCCAAGTACTTTGACTTTTTGTTGAGGTGTTAACACTCCCCCTCATCTCTGTTAGTGATCTTTAAATATTTGCTGATGGAAGATTTTTATAGTGATTCATAAACTAACTAGTTGAATGATGTTGTCTTCCCCTCTTTTTATTTCCTTAGGAGGTTATCCCAGGCAGCCAAACTACAATGCTATGTCCAATGCCAACTACCCCAGTCCAGGAATGGGAGGAAGCATGAACCCAATGGGAGCAGGGAGCCAGATGCACGGGCAGACTGGTGTGCCACCGTACAGCGGGCTTCCCCCGGGGAGGATGAGCCATGCGACCATGGGGAACAGACCTTACGGACCGAACATGGCAAATATGCCCCCTCAGGTGGGCACAGGGATGTGCCCCCCGCCTGGCGGCATGAACCGCAAAGCACAAGAAGCGGCTGCTGCTGCCGCCATGCACGTTGCTGCCAACTCCATCCAGACCAGGTAAGGAATGAGGGTTTTTGGGACTCTGTTAGGTCCCTTCCCCATGTCGTATCTGGGTGTTAAAGCTGTGGATGAAATAACCCAAAGTTGGGGGAATGCTGAATATATATGCCCTTGGAGGCATATTCATCAATCTCAAGTGTTACAAAAGAAAAAGAATGAAACTTGGATGAGCAACATTTTTGAATATGCTGTCAATGACCTGTTTAGGGAATTTTCAATATTCGTAAGAGAAATCTGTTTAACTTGGACATCCCTTCAGTTGTTTTGGCTTTCTGGTCTACTTTGTTGGATCAGTGACTTACAAGATGCTCTGTGTGTGGTAGAGCCCATAAATCTAGTAGACAGTCATCCAGTTGCATTTGTCTCAACCAAGGCATTGCTCGTCCAGTGTAATGAACTTTTTCCTTTTAGGGTCTTAATGAGCAGCTAAGAAATGGGAGCTGGAATTCAGTACTAAATTTTGCAACTATGTTCTGTGGGTTTGGGTTTTTTTAGTTGCACATTTCAGAGTAGGTATATGTTGCCTATCAGAAAGCCATGAGAGCCATGAACTTGCTTATAAATCGGGTTCCCCCAGTGAAGCTGTTAGATTTGGATTTATTTGTGGTCTGACTGGGCGTCATGCTCTTTATGCTGGCTTGTCTTAAGGGGCCTTTTTCTTTTTTTTTTTTTCTTTTTTCGGTGCAGTTCACTGCCTGATGTTACCTATGATTGCTAAGAGGTCAAGTTCCCAGACACCAGTAAAGGCATCAAAGCCTGCCCCTTTGAATAACAACTTTCAGTGACAGCTGTGTACAGAGTTTCCTGATACATATGTGTAAAGCTATGTAGCTTATATGGGTAACAAGGAGAAAAGAAAGAGAGAAGAATCATTAAATTTTGTTGGGACACTGCCCTGCCCATCTATGCAAATAGTATATTTTCACTTAAATGCAAAGAGCTGCAAAATTTGCAGATCTGGTCTTCCCTGTATAGGTGACTTAACAGCTGAAATGAAGTTCAGCTTGGGGATGCAGTAGACCAAGATAAAGGGTGAAAATGTTCAGAACTGAAATCCCTCTTTCAAAATGGTTTACATCTCCATTTCTTTTGAGAATGAGACTTGGGGTCTAGAGCAGTTAAGCTTTATAAGAGGCTCCTGATCTTTGATCAGTTCTGATGGACGGGTGGTCTGGAGAAAGTCACTTATCCACTTCCTCTGCAGAAGGTCTCTTTTAGCAAACCTGCTTTGGTAGAAGATAAGATAGTACTGTTTAGTATTTGGAATAATAATCTGTCTGTTCCTGTCCTCCTTTAGGCCTCCTGGTTATCCCAACATGAACCAAGGAGGGATGATGGGGACTGGACCTCCTTATGGACAGGGGATTAACAGTATGGCTGGCATGATAAACCCCCAGGGCCCACCCTATCCAATGGGTGGGAATATGGCCAACAACTCTGCAGGTAAGCCTCACTGTTGGGAGTTGCACTGATTTCATGGTATTGGATTAAAATTGGTGTTAAAGGTTCTGTTTAACTTCCTAGGGATGGCAGCAAGTCCTGAAATGATGGGTCTTGGGGATGTCAAATTAACACCTGCTACTAAAATGAACAATAAGGCAGATGGGACGCCAAAAGCAGAATCCAAGTCAAAGGTAAAATGTTTTGGTTTTCTGATTTTTTTTTTTTTTTAACTGACTCCCATCTTCCCCAGTGTCCAGGGAAATAAAATTGTCATGTATTAACTTGGGTTGAACATGGTATCTATCTAGTGAGTGTGTTTCCCGAGAGAAACTTAATTTGATTTGCCTTTCTTACCCTGAACAGACTTCTCATTAGCGTGGTTGTCCTTGTAATATGTGATCTGACTGCTACTTGCGACCATGGTTCTTGCTCAAGGGTGTAGTGAGTGAGCTGGATATCCTCTTTTGGGATGCGTTATGCTTTGGAGTATAATTAAAGAAATAAGTGTCTCAAAATGTATGTGTAAGTGAGTAGGCTTTGGCTATATTTTGTGATGTATTACTCCTGTTTAAAAGCCACTAACTATGAACATATGCTAATAAAGGCACTGTTCAGGAGCCTGTATTTGTGATGTGTAGTACAAACCGATAAGATCATCATCTCTTCCCAGGGAGATGCTTTGGTTTCCCCGTCCAAATCTCAGTGTAGATATCACATTCCCCTTTCCTACCATGGGTGCACACACGTTGGTTCTCAGGGAGGTGCCATCTACTCGTTAATATATTTTCTGCTGTATTTGAATCCTGTATGGGGCCTGTGATACAAGAACAGCTACACCTGAACTCTCTACAGATGCCATCAGGGCACACTTCTTCCCTTTGGGTTTCAGTCTCTCACTGCAGGGTTAGAATTCCTTCAGCTCTCAGAGGTGTTTGACCTTTAACGGCAGGAATAGTTGCTGCGGGATGTAAGCTAGACCGTGGGACTGTGGTGTCCCATCAGCACAGCCGTGCTCCCTGGCTCTGTGGTAGGCACAGTGCCTGCCGTTCAATACTGCACTCCCGCATCATGGCAGTTTGTCTGCGCTGTTACCTGTCGCTGAGGGATTTATCAATATGTTGCAACTAACCCAGTGCTGTTACGCAAATTCATTGCGAGATGGCTGTCTTGAGTCCTTGGCAGCACATTGGCATTTTGCGTGAGGGTGTATCAATACGCACAGCCTCATCTTCTGCTCTGCACCCAGTGTTTTCCCTGACACTTAATGTCCAGTGCTGTCTTCTAGCCCAGCATCGCTGGTACCTAGCATTGTCCACGTTCACATTGATCTTAGGAGGATCCAGTTCCTTGTATACACTCAGCTTTTGGGTATATTAGCACCCTTCTTAAAATCTGCATTAGAAGACTTCAGGTCACTCTTCCGTGCCTTCCTCCTATGAAGAAAAAGCTGGAAGCAAAAAGAGTTTGGAGTTGCCAGTGATTAGAATAGGAAAGCGTAATTATACTCAGACAAATGAATATGCACGTGGTTATGTAGCTGACCGTGGTGTATTTGCAGATCATGTTAGATCTCAGGTGTTGCCCCCATGTGCTGAGCCTTGTGGGTAGAATACCCAAATCCTAGAAAAAAACTTCTGTAAATCTGGCCTGAGCTTACCATGATGTGCCCTGGAGAGGCCTAAAAGCTAGGAGCAAAAGCATGAGCCATACAAGCCACTGAATGAGGAGACCCTGCCATCCTTTACAGAGACCCACCAGCCATCAGTAAGGCTGGGAAAGGGACTTTTCCGTTGAAGTTCACATGTCCTCCTCTGTTGAGGACTCAGGAATTCAAGTCTCCATCTAGAATTTCTAACGGATGCCTCATACACCTTGAGAAATGGTCCACATCTCTAAACACCTGGGCATCTGTCATCCAGGGGCTGCTGGGACCTGCAGGAGGTTTGTGGTGTGTGCTGGCATCTCCTCTAACGTTTGCGCCGGCTGGGAGAAAGTGCCATTCTTCCCCTGTCCACGCGCAGGAATTTGTGTGTTCTCGTTTCATTCCTGGGTCAGTCTTGCCTTTACTAGCTGGGGAGAAGCTACCTGAGCAGATGCTTCTTCTGGGTCAGCATTTTTTGAGTCTCCAGATGCTATTCATATCTAATTACAGACTGCGGCTTGAACCAGAAGTGGTCTCAGAAAGGTAAAGACCATCTAGTTGAAGTGGTAGGTGTAAGGAGATCCAACGTGACTTGCCCTTGATGCATCCAGCCCAACGGGCTGTGCTTGGGCTGTGCCAGTGGTTCTAAGTAGTTCTTCAGGATTTGTCAGGAAGATTCAAACAATTGACGATTTTACTTCTGCAATTCATCGACTCTTCCGTTCAGAAATGAAGGAAAGCCCTTTCCTCCCAGGGCTTCCAGGAGTGTTTCCTAGCCCTTTGGGAGTAATCGGACTCAGCTGCAAAACAACTTTGTAGTTTTAGGAATTATCACCCATCATGATGAAACTGCCAAAAGAAGTATAAACAAACCTAGATTTGTTTCTGGTGCAGGCTTGGAATTAGTCAGTTATCACCTCTCAGCTGGTAGGTGGTAAACTAGAGTGCTGCAGTTGTTTCACAAACAAACCTCTTACTAATCCCTGTATTAAAGCCAGAAGGAGGAGGCAAACGAGTTCTTCAAGGAGTATTTTTCTTTGTGTTACTGTTACGGTTTCAAAAGAACCTCCAAAAAAGCCATTTCTAACCCTGAGCCCTTAGTCTCCTTTTCTGCTACCTGAAGGAAAATGCACACTCTGCAAGTTTGACACCAGTACCAGAGTCTGCAGGAAGATTTAGAAGATCTCTCACTTCTGCTCATGTGTTCTGGCAGCTGCCTTTCTATTTATGAGAAACGAGGACTTGAGTGCTCTTGAACTAGGAGATCCTGGAAGCTGCAAATAAGAGATGTGTCCTCCTGGCCTGCACTATTCAAGGATTATCTTTGGCTAATGGACTTCCCTCCAGAACATGAAACACACAGTAGTGCTTTTGAGTTCAGGAATGTTAATTTTACTTCTGTTACGCTCTTTCCCAAAAGAGGCCAATACCACGTGCTGAGCTTAATAAGCATGCTGTTTGATTTGACGTTCAGGATGGCGCATCAGCCTCTTTCATGCCCTTGTTAGACCGAGACTGGCTGCAGCTCCTAACTTTCAAGTGTATCAGTTCTTCTGGTCTAAAGGTAATAAGTTGGACTTCTGATAGGAGCATCTCATTACTAGCACGTCTCACACATCACTGAAGGGCAGGACACTTTGGCATTACAACACCTGGAAGAGTTTTGCTGCGTGTGTAGCTGTTGCGGCAGCTCCTCTAAGGTGACAAGGAAATCAGATTTACTAAAACTGTAGCCAGGGCCTGTTAGAGGCTTGCATCAGTTCTAACATCAGTTATGAAATTTCATCGTTGTAGCCTTCAAATCCACAGCTTGTGCCTTGAAGTTTGCTTATTTGCCTCGTTGACTGCATGTGGTATGTGGTCAAGCCCAACAAATTTTCCTGTGAACCTATTAGAAGGGCTCCCTTTGGGTGTCTACAGGATGCTTTTCTCTGTACGTCTTTCTGCCAGGATAGTAGCAATGAACACACTCTATTGTGCGTGTAGGGCTTCCAAATTTGAAGTTCATGTTCGCTTTGGAACTTCATTCTTAAGTAGGTATTTGGCATGCCAAAAACATTTCTACCTTTACTGCAGCTGTATGTGATCCAGGTGGTGAAAGATGAAATAACGTTGTCCTGCACTACATCAAATGACTTGAAGGGAAGCAAAGATCATTTCTGCTCTCTCAGCTTTCTTGTAGGTACATCCCAAATCAAAGCACACCGTAGCTCTGTGCTTCCCTGGCCTTCACCTTCTCCTGGCAGATTGGCACAGTAGGCCAAAACAGAGCAAAGCAAGCATCAGAAAACTTACTCCAAAGAAAGTCTGTGCCATGCTTTTCTTGACAGGGGAGTTTTCTCTTCTAATCGTCAAGAACTGCCTGCGATGTCCTCTCGTATCCTGAAGGCCAGTGAAAATTGAGGCAAGATGCAGGACTGCAGATTTTACCTCTAAATAGACTCCCAGGCAACTTAGTGAAGCAGATGTGTAGGAACCAGTGGGCGATATGCATACTTTATGGCTGTAAACTTGTAATCCTTATTTCTACGATACATTTCCATATCAAACAGTCTTCCTGGATCCCGATGTACAAGCAGTAGCAAACCCATATGGGAACTCATGTCACATCCAGGTAGCAGGAGATCCCTGCACTTCTGTCAGGGAATAGGGAAGGGAACAGAGATCGTTTTGGGGGTTCCCCTCACACATACTGGTCAAGCAGTTGCCTGGGGCATGTTTATTTATATTCCCTTTGCAATGTTTCGTGCCAGTTTATCCTCTGCTTGTGTAAGAGGAGAGACTGACTGGAGGGCAGTATTCACCATGGCAGAGTGCGGCAGCCATGGGAATCTCATCTGCAGTTGAAACAGAAGTTTTCTCATATATTTAGCAAACGAGCCCACGAAGGAGCTCTCAAAGAGATGGCTCTCTGCAGAGTCGTCTTGAGGTTCGTTTGGTTTCTGTAGCATTTCTAAAACCTTTCACTTTTTAAAAATAGGTATTCTGTGAATTCCTCGAGTAGCAGCTGGTTTCTTGATACCTTTGTCAAATAACACTTGGCTTTTAGACTGACCCCGACCTAAGACAAGTGTAGGCCTAATATAAGGCTATTCTCCATATAACAGCAGAATTTTGAACTTTCATCTAACTGGTTTTAAAACCATCTTGGGTGTGAACTAGCTGGTTTTGTATGCTCAGTCCTGATATCTGTTTCTTTCTCCTAGAAGTCCAGTTCCTCTACTACAACCAACGAGAAGATCACCAAACTTTACGAGCTGGGTGGTGAGCCTGAAAGGAAGATCTGGGTAGATCGGTATCTAGCCTTTACTGAAGAGAAGGCCATGGGCATGACCAATCTCCCAGCAGTAGGCAGGAAACCCTTGGACCTTTACCGGCTCTACATCTCAGTGAAAGAGATTGGAGGATTGACTCAGGTGAGTGTCTGGCAGTCACAAGTCAACAGGCAAAAAAAGTCAAAAGTAGTTTTGTTGCTAGGTGTGAGCCATGACTTAGCTATGGGGGGGGAGGGGGGTTTGTTTGGTGGTTAATTTTTTTTTTAATGCCTATAAAACCCAGCATCTTTTAAGTGACCCAAATATCTGTCCTCCTGTTGTCTGGTCAAGAACAGTCTGTGGTGAAATGCAATTCAAGGGCTTTCCCTTTCCCTCTGTCTAGTGTAAAGACTGGTGACACTGGCTTTGTCTTTGCATCTGGCTGTCAGCTGACCTTGTGGCTAGTTATTTTTGCCAGTTGACCTTATCCATCCCTGTTTAAACAATTTTCTTGAGGAGCAAAAAGAGAAGTTTACTAGTTCACTCTCAGAAGAAGAGAGTTTACTCGTTCTTGGTTTTAAACACTACTGAAGATGCTCCGTTTAGCCCTTACTGCATCCTTTGTTTTAGTTGGAAAGTGTAGATTTCTTCTCAGAAAGTGTCCTGGAAGAGAAGGAGCTGGGATTTTGAGTTTAGAGCCTCTTGTTTGGTTGTGCAGGTCAACAAAAACAAGAAATGGCGCGAGTTAGCCACAAATCTCAACGTGGGCACGTCCAGCAGTGCAGCTAGTTCTTTGAAGAAGCAGTACATCCAGTGTCTCTATGCCTTTGAGTGCAAGATTGAGCGAGGTGAAGACCCCCCTCCAGATATCTTTGCAGCTGCGGATTCGAAGAAGTCTCAAACTAAGATACAACCTCCATCTCCAGGTGAGTTTAGAGACCGGTTTCAGGAGTGTGGTGATTGTCTGAACCAGGTGGTTCAGACCCTGCAGGCCTGGCTCCCCGTGCTGTGGGCCAGGCTGGTTGCAGTCTTCTGCAAAGTCCCCGTGTCCGTTCCTAATCAGATCTCTTGTTGGTTGTGGAGATTAAATTCTCTCCTAATGTGGGAGTGAATGATATGGGGAATAAGCCAAGCCTCTTGTTGGGTACGTTTCATTTTTTGTGTGTCCCACCCAGGTACAAAGTTTAAAGAAATGAAAACATAAATATATACATAGGTATATACACACACCTCTATGATTACTAATGCATCACTGCGATACGAGAGTCTGGTGGAGAGAGAAGTCTGAAGTCAACTTTTCAAGGCAATCTCTGCATATTCTAGCAGCAAACCTTGTTACTGCTTAGCTTGAGGAACCTTCTAGAAAAGCAGTGCTTGCTTTGACTATGCAAGTACTACCTTCTGGCAGTAAATGCTTGACGTGGGTGTGCGCTCATCTTCCTCCTGAATTCGTTCTGTGTTCAGCAGGAGACAGCGAGGCCTTTCTGAGGCTCTGTGCTCAGAGGCCTTTGTAAGCCTGCTTGGAGTTAGATGCTCTAGGATTTGAGACCTTTAAAATGAACTTTTTAAAAGTTACGAATTCATTAATCTTTATGCTGTTGTTTCAGATTTAATGGGGATCTCCTGTTTCTGAACATTTAGCATAGAGTCCAGTTCAGATTTGTTAAAACAAACCAAAAAAAAAAAAAAAAAAAGGTAGAAAACGGCCGGGCTGGCAGTGCACGTTACAGTCGCTCGTCTTCCGGAAGTCTGATTGTTTCCGTCTCATTTGCATTAAGTTCATTGCTTGAATTGCTGCTGAACTTGCCAAGCCTTTAAGCTTCAGTTTTCCAGTTTGTCTTACAAGCAGAACCCTCAGATGCCTTTTCTGGTCAGGAGCCTGTTCACGTAGGTGAAATAAAAACTTTGTCTGCTTTGAAGTTCCTCTAACGTTTGGAAAAAAAATGCCTTTTTGGTTCTGAAACGTGGGATCTCTGTCTCGCTCCTGAGGAGTGGAATAATGAACCCTTTTTTGATTGTACTGCAGCTGTATCTCAGTCCTGCTAATCCCTTGATCGACAGTGTGCTTGTCCGAATATCACTATTCTGGTGGCTACTACATTTATCTATCCCCTCAGTCAAAGAGACTTTTTTTTAAAAAAGGACTAAGTAATGTCTTTACACTAGTCAGGAAACCCGTCCCAGTGTGGCTTCAACCTTGGTGTATTCTGCAAGATAAAATGACTTTTGTGTCATTAGACTAAAATTCTGTCTAAAGTGGTGTCTGAGTTCCATTTAAACTAGATCACAAATCCCATCTCTCTTTCTTTCCATAAACTCTTTCTTGCCAGCTGAGATACTAGACAGTGGAACGGAGATGTTAAGAGCATTTGGAGTTTATCTGGATGGGGCTGAGGCATTTGGGAAGCCACTTAAAACTTCTTGTAGCACTAGGTGCCTGCCAGAATGGGTTAGATGGTGCATCAGTTCTTATTTTGCTTTAGCCGATGTGATGGTACGTGAAAGCCCTGAGACTGCCTTCCAGGGCTGTGGTGAGACCGAGCTCTTGCTTCAGCGCTTCAGCGGTAGGAATTTGCAGGGCTTGTACTCGGGACTGCACGTCTGTGCGGCTCTGTTGACTCGGTCTGTAGGTTTGATTCCTGCTATGAGAGGACTGTTCTGCGTTTCACATTTAAACTGCTCTCTCTGCTTGTCTTAGTCCGGAGTTCTGCAACTGGGAATGTGCAGAAGCAGCACTGAAGCACAGCTGGTTGCTGTGATCCTTTCAGCCACGTAACTCGGCGTGTTCATGCTCCTTCGCTTTCCTTTTCCTCCTCTCTTGCTCCCCTGGATCAGCAGCGGCTGAGGAGGCTGGGGACAATGTGAGTTGCTCTCTCAACCTCGGCTCCAGGCTTAGGAGCCTGAGAGGAGCACTGAGTCCCGAGGAGCACTCCTGCTCCAGGGGTTGCTGAGGCCCCTCTAAGGCAGCATCCTCCAGCCTTGCAGGCGCAGAGGCTTCTCTCCCAAGGAATCACGCTTGCTGGAGGGTAACGTCCCTGCTTGAAAGCTGAGTGGAGAAAAGCAGGGCATCTTGAAGTCCCACCGTTGGGATGCAGGGCTCTAAGCCATCCCGCAGAGAGATGTGTGCTTTGCTCTCCTTGCAGACTTTAGAACCTGCTGACATTGGCTTGTGCTTCATTCCAGCCCATTCAGTTGTGAAAACAAGCTTCTGCATAACTTTGTGAAGATCAGTGTATGCTTCTGCTTTAAATATCACTTTTTGTGGCTGTGGAGCATCTGAAGGCCTTGCTGGGCGATTGTCTGGGTAGAGCTCTTGGTGCCAGAGCTGTTTTCTGTGCACTCGTGTGCACTCGTAACCCTCCAAACCCAAAAATTTTGCAGAAGGCAAAATTCTGCAGAATTTTGCAGAAAGGCCTTGCCTGAAGTGGACTGGGTACTGCTTTGCGGGCACTCAGCAGGGGTTTCCTGCAAACCTTCTTGGGTCCTTCTCACGAACGGCAGCGTGTCCCCGGGGAGGCGTAATCAGTCTGCTCTTGGGTTTTAATTCCCAGAGCGTGGAGTTGGCCCGGCTCCAACCGTGTGTAAATTTGTGAGTGGGAGGGACAGCAGGGGGTGGGGACAAACACCAAATGGCAGCGATGCAGGGAATGTCTCCAGGCCTCTTCCCGCTGGTGCCAGCGCTCCGCTCGCAAGGCGGCGGAGTCGAGCGGCGAATTCCTGGGGGAAGGAGGGGAACTGAGCCGCTGCTGGCTGGGGACGGAGAGCGCCGGGGAGGGCTCATGAATGGAGCTCCCCGCTGAGCTCGCCTCTGCCCTTCCTTCTCCCGAGACCTCCCCGGGCTGGGAGGGAGTCACGGAGCGGAGGACAGGGTGCCAGGAAGGTGGGGTGTAAACAAACATGCCCTGGACGTGACCTCGGAGGATTTTAATGAATAGCTGAAATGACTCATCAGCCAGCAGGGCTGAAGCTGAGGGATATCGGGTGCTGGGGCTGGTAACTAATGGAAACATTAATTAAGAGTTCAGCCCTTGCCAGCTGCAAGGAGTGTACGAACCTGAGAGCTGACACTGCCGCCGCGATCCAGGGGCAGAGCAGAGCTCCTAGAGCTGGCGGCACAGCTGGATTGCACATGACGGCCTGGGATTTTTGCTGAAAGTTTATTGTAGCGTAAAGTAACTCGCACAGAGGCAGGGAACTTGCTGGACGGGTTCTGTTGTTCAGTGAAAGATCCGGCATCTCCGGCATTCCCTGTTCCAGGAATCTTTGGGAGTGGTGCTTGAATTAACCTGCATGAATTAACCCGCTGGAAGGGCACAGCAGACAGAGGAGCCTTGTTCAGAGCTGCTTAGTGACTTCAGCTGAAGTGCTGGAGTTTCCATCACTGATAAAGAACGTGACGTTGCAGGAGAGGGCTCAAACCCACCTTCCTTCCTGGGTAGAAAGGGAATGTGAAGGTGACGGGACTGTAGTTGTCACTTGAGAGGAAGCATCGTATTCCCCTCCTCATGGCACACTGTAGAGCGTCACTCTCTGAAACTAGGTAACCTGGGGAATGTGACCGCTGTGGTGGCATGGTGCATAAAGGGGAAGATGGCTAAGAATGGAGGCAGGGGAAAAAATGAACATGTCCTCTCAGCTTTACGTTAATGTACGTGGTCCTTCTGGGAAGTTTGGCCTGGTGGTACATTCCTGCAGTGTTGGACTCTATATTTTGGCCATGTTTCATCTGTCGCTGTCTTTGAGGATTCGTCACTCTCTGTTCTTGAGATTGATATTCTGTGAGGTTCTGGGTTGCATCTGTTGAGTGCAGAGCTGCTCATGCTACATTTCTGTTCTTGCAGCGGGTTCAGGCTCCATGCAGGGTCCTCAGACGCCTCAGTCCACCAGCAGCTCCATGGCAGAAGGAGGAGACTTGAAGCCGCCAACTCCAGCGTCTACGCCACACAGTCAGATGCCCCCTTTGCCAGGCATCAGGTATGAGACCATTGCGCCCTCTCCCACCAGGATGGCCATGAGATGTGACCGAGGCTTTCTCAGGGTCGCTACCCCATGGGGAGCCATGGGGCTCCATGGCTTCGCGCCTCCTTTGTTAACAGCTCACAGCAACACTGTTGACTCCGCATCTCTCCGTGTGTCTGTATAATCATTGCTTTTGGGATTGGGACTGAGGAAGGTGTTGCAGAAGGGCAGTTTTCCTGCTTCAGTTGGAGGAGCATGCCTACAGTCCTTCTAGGGGACAGCAACACCTGAGAGGGAGTGTATGGGGTGAAGAGTCCTGCAGAGCATCATGGACCCCTGTAACCCTGTGTTTGTGTTTTTTTGGATCAGGAGCAACTCAGTGGGCCTTCAGGATGCCTTTGCGGATGGCAGTGATCCCACGTTCCAGAAGCGGAACTCCATGACTCCAAATCCAGGTTACCAGCCCAGCATGAATACCTCTGACATGATGGGTCGCATGTCTTATGAGCCAAATAAGGATCCTTACAGCAGCATGAGGAAAGGTGAGGAAGTCCTTGCCTGCTCCTCTCCCTTTTCTCCATGAGTGCTAATCCCTGTATCTGGCTGCATGCTGGAACATGCTGTAGGAGTATTTAGACCTTCTGCTTGCTCTTCTTCCCTCAGAAGAAGGGATTTGTCTCTAAAGTAGATGTAGACATGTTTTGTTGATCCTTCTTTCAATCTTTCAGCTCCGGGAAGCGATCCCTTCATGTCCTCAGGGCAGGGCCCCAACAGTGGTATGGGTGACCCTTACAACCGTGCTGCAGGTCCCGGGATGGGTAACATGGCCATGGGACAGCGGCAACACTATTCCTACGGAGGTCCTTACGACAGAGTGAGGTGGGTGCTTGAAACCAGTGAGAACCTGGTTTGCTTGACTCATGTGAAACGATTACCTTCTCGTTACTACAGTGATTTTCCTGACCGTCCTTTTCCATTTGAGGAGTAAGGGTGAATTTAAGTGAACGTGTGGGTTTTTTCTCTTTGTTTCTGTGTAGGACGGAGCCTGGCATGGGACCTGAGGGCAATTTAGCTACTGGAACTCCGCAGCCAAACATCATGCCTTCCACCCCTGAGTCGGGGATGTACTCTCCCAGCCGCTACCCGCAGCAGCAGCAGCAGCAGCAAAGGTCTGTGTAGGGTATTGCCACAAACGGCTCTTCCTACTTAGGGAGCTTTGAGACTGTTAAAATGAAATATGCTTTTGATCAGAAGAGTAACACATCTGTGTCTTCTCTAGACATGATTCCTATGGCAATCAATTCTCCACTCAAGGCACATCCTCGGGCAGCCCTTTCCCTAGCCAGCAAACTACCATGTATCAACAGCAACAGCAGGTAAGTTATCAGAAAGTTTCCAGTTTGGTTGATTGAGAGGAGTTTTATCTGTGTAAACTGTGAAAAAGGAAGGATGAAAACTCTCTGGGCAGTGTGTTTGCTTTATGGACATGTAGGCGTTAGACAGAATTAAGTACCTTATACAGGTTTTTGTCAGTTTCCAAATAGTGTAAAGAAATTTTAATTAGTGTTTCCAGTATTGTGTTAGAAAACACACCATGTTCTGAGGATGGAGGCTGTGCAGTTTGGTCAGGTGTGCTTGGGGTTCAGGAGGCAGGAGATCGGGAAGCTTTATTGGGCTTCTCTGCCCCTCTGGAACTTTCTGAATCCCTTTGTGTTTCTGTACCAAGTTGATCCAAGCAATCGGAGGGGTTTGTTTGGAATAAGTGCCTTGATAGTTCTGGTGAGCTGTTTCAGGTGGATTATTCCACACATCTTACTGAGCCTGCAGGCAAAGGCTTCAGAGCTGCCTCCGCTCCCCTGTTGCCCCACTGCCTCTCCTACTCAGAGTTTTGTTTCAGGGAGAGTTTGAATGAACATATAGGTCTTTCCATAATCCTTAGGTATAACTTGCTCTTTGTATCAGTGCCAGGACCCATAATATTTTCCTGATAATTCTGAGTTCTCTGGTTTAGGAGAGTACAGAGAGGGCACTTGCAGAGCTGTGCTAAGAATAATTCCAACTGCTCTGCAGTTTGGCTCTGCAACCAGAGCCACGGGGCTCTGAGCCAAGAGTTCGAGTTACTCTGGTGCTTGTCATCTTTAAAGCCCTAGAGCTCCATCTGAAGCCAGTCATGACAGCAGAGCTTCTGAATCGACTGGTAGTAGTTAGAGCACAGACCTTGGAGGCAGGAGGGATCTGGGTTTTAATTTTGTCTCAGCGATTGACTGTTTTCTCCATTGGCACTTAAAAGAAGTAGAGGAGCAGAACAGTTCTTGCTCCTTTCAGTGCCATATTTTGAAATCCACAAGGAAAGGAAGAAGCAGGAAGTAGAACAGCTTTTAGTGCATCTTGTTCAATGATTCGGCAGAAACTTCTGTTTTCTGGGAAATCTAAGAGAAAGAGGGTCTGATAAAGTTCCTGGATTTGCAAGGGAACAAGTACCTGCACACAGATTAGTTTGTGGTGAATGTACAGTAGGGCTGAACCTTTTCTACAGGAAAGTCCTTTCTGTGGACAGATTTCTGCCCCGAGGGCATCCTCGTAGGATCCGCAAGGAAACTACGCAGCCTGCCGCAAGAAATTGGCCTCGGCTTGTGAAGCTGAAAGGTCGATCTAACTTCTCATTGGATAGGGCTAACAAAAAAAAAAAAAAAAAAGAGAGAAAAGAGAAAGGATGTGTCCCCATGCCATGGAGACAGTCTCTGGCTCTGCGTAAATCTACCCACCGATTTAGGATTGCGTCTTGCTAAGTGAGCGCATCTCATTGTTGCCGATGCCTTTGTTTTCCTCGTAGAATTACAAGCGACCGATGGACAGCAGCTACGGCCCGCCTGCCAAGCGGCACGAAGGGGAGATGTACAACGTACCGTACAGTGCCGGGCAGGGGCAGACGCAGCAGCAGCTGCCTCCTGCGCAGAGCCAGCAACCGAGCCAGCAGCAAACTGCACAGCCGTCTCCCCAGCAGGACTTGTATAACCAGTATGGGAGTACATACCCTGCTGCTGACCGCCGCTCTGCCGCAGGGCCGCAGAACCAGTTCCCATTCCAATTTGGCAGAGACAGGGTCTCGGCTCCCCCAGGCTCCAGTGCTCAGCAGAACATGCCTCCCCAGATGATGGGCGGCCCCATACAGTCTGCTGCAGAGGGCCCGCAGCAGGGCGCCATGTGGCAAGGGCGCAACGAAATAGGGTACAGCTATCCGAATCGGCAGAGCACCGGCTCTGCGCCCCAGGGGCCTGCTTATCACGGAGTGACTCGAACAGATGAAATTCTGCATTCAGACCAGAGGGTAAACCATGAGGGACCATGGCCTTCCCATGGGAACCGGCAACCTCCTTACGGTCCCTCTGCCCCCGTACCCCCAATGACTAGGCCCCCCCAGTCCAACTACCAGACCCCTCCTAGCATGCAGAATCACATTCCTCAGGTATCCAGCCCAGCACCTCTGCCCAGACCTCTGGAGAACCGCACTTCTCCTAGTAAATCTCCATTCCTGCACTCGGGGATGAAAATGCAGAAGGCAGGACCGCCAGTCCCTGCCTCGCATATAACACCAGCAGCTGTACAGCCTCCCATGATACGGCGAGACATCACCTTCCCTCCGGGATCAGTAGAAGCTACGCAACCTGTGTTGAAGCAGAGGAGGCGGCTGACAGCAAAAGATATTGGTAAGAGGAAGCTTGTGCTTTTCGGCTTGTGTCCATCAAGAGGTGCTGCTACCTTTTGGTACAGTGCTGCCAGGCAGAGGGGCTCTGGCTCTGTAACAGCTTCATTTTTGCAGGATAGTTGCCTTTTCAGCTACAGCATCTGTGTTTGGCATTGTCTGCAGAGAGATTGCTGGTACATACAGTTCGTACAACATCTTAAAGCAGGCTCTGCTCTTCATGGGACCAGAAAGCAATATCAAGTATCTCCTTTTTGTTTTTAAACTCCAGGAGCTGGAAGTATCATGTGTTTATGTTACAGGAACTCCTGAAGCCTGGAGAGTAATGATGTCTCTGAAGTCCGGGCTGTTGGCTGAAAGTACGTGGGCCTTAGATACCATAAACATCCTGCTCTATGATGACAACAGCATAATGACCTTCAACCTCAGCCAGGTGGGTGCAGATGCTCTGTGACACAGGTCTTTGAAGTGCTAATTTTGTACAGTTTTCTGTCAGCAAGATAGCAGAAAGCAGCTCGTGCCCTTGCAGGGCCAAACTCCCAGGCATCCCCGCACCTGCAGCGCACGCCACGCCGGGGAGAGCGCGGGGTCTGGGTGGCTGCGTGCTGGTGACACGCTGGCCTGGGTAATTTCCGTGTTTATTGGTATGTGAGTGTGTGTCGTCTCCTCTGTGGTGAGATGTATTGCCTCTGTAACGCAAAGGAAGTGAATGAGGGTGAGGAGGCTAAAATGGACTCTGCAGCGTGGGCACCGCGAAAGGCTGGAGGCTGCTCGTGTTTCCTGGCGTCGATGGCGTGCGCCTCTGGCTCTGGCTTTCCCCGGGTCTGTCTTTACCGAGGCTGGGATGCTAGTCCGGAGAAGCTAACCCTCCTCAGTTTGCTGCCACGTGCATGTGTGACTGTTGTAAAAACCGCTCCACAACACTGTAAAGGCTCTTTTGCTTAGGACTGCCCCTTGGCTCGCTGTGTATTAACTGGAAAGGAGAAATGACCAAGAAAGATGTGGTTTGCAGAGTGCATGTGTATGTTGTGGCAGGAGGGATTGGATACTGACTATCTATTTTTCCATTTGTTCCTTTTCTCAGAGGACAGAAAACTCCCTTTTGCAAACGCAGTTTATTGCCAGCGTAAAAAGAATGCATTAATAGTACTGCTTAAACTCTTAGCCCTTCATGCCCTGCTTTCCCCGTTGCTCACGCTGGCTTAAGGTGGTTTCTGATCGCTGTTCCCTTCCTTCCCCTCCTGTTTTTCTCCTCCCTCGTAGCTGCCGGGCTTGTTGGAGCTCTTGGTGGAGTATTTCCGGCGTTGCCTGATCGAGATCTTTGGAATCCTGAAGGAATACGAGGTAGGTGACCCAGGGCAGAGAACACTACTGGATCCTGGAAGGTTCTGCAAAGCTTCAAGTCCCCTTCACGAAGAAGGGGATGAAGACGTTGAACCACGGCGCCTGAACTGTGAGGTGGAAGAGGAGGGTGAGGAAGAAGAGGAGGCTGCATTTGCGAGCAAGGACAAAGCACCCCTAGAGAGCAGCGAGGAAAAGCTAGTTAGCAAATTTGACAAGCTTCCAGTCAAGGTCGTGCAGAAAAACGACCCGTTTGTGGTAGATTATTCAGACAAGCTGGGGCGAGTGCAGGAGTTTGACAGCGGACTGCTGCACTGGCGGATCGGTGGCGGAGATACCACCGAGCACATTCAGACCCACTTTGAGAGCAAGACGGAGCTACTGTTTTTTCACAAACGAGCTTCCTGCAACTCTGTCTTGAGGAAACGTTCAGCGGCTGAGAGCAATCCAAGCACTAGGGAAGGAGAGACTCCTGTGTTCGACAGCTCCTCAGAGAAGAGGATAACTGCCACCATGGACGACATGCTTTCAGCACGTCCGGGCTCCCTGGCAGATGAGGAGGAAGAAATCAAAGCTTCAGAAACTGCGAAGGAAAGCAGCAAGTTTCCATTTGGCATTAGTCCAGCTCAGAGCCACAGAAATATAAAAATTTTGGAGGACGAGCCTCATAGTAAAGACGAGACGCCCCTCTGCACCATCCTAGACTGGCAGGACTCTCTGGCTAAGCGCTGCATCTGCGTCTCTAACATCATCAGGAGTTTATCATTTGTGCCGGGCAATGACTTTGAAATGTCTAAACATCCCGGGCTGCTGCTGATTCTAGGGAAACTGATTCTCTTGCACCACAAGCATCCAGAGCGCAAACAGGCACCCCTGACGTATGAGAAAGAGGAGGAGCAGGACCAAGGGGTGAGCTGCAACAAGGTGGAGTGGTGGTGGGACTGCTTGGAGATGCTGCGTGAAAATACACTGGTCACGTTGGCCAACATTTCTGGCCAGCTGGACCTCTCCCCTTACCCGGAAAGCATCTGTTTGCCTATCCTGGATGGACTCCTCCATTGGGCAGTATGTCCGTCAGCAGAGGCCCAGGATCCCTTTCCAACACTGGGGCCTAATGCTGTCCTCTCCCCTCAGAGACTGGTTTTGGAAACACTCAGCAAACTCAGCATCCAGGACAACAACGTGGATTTGATTCTTGCAACTCCTCCCTTCAGTCGCTTGGAGAAGCTCTACAGCACCATGGTGCGTTTCCTTAGTGACAGAAAGAACCCGGTGTGTCGAGAGATGGCTGTGGTACTACTGGCCAACTTGGCACAGGGGGACAGCCTGGCAGCAAGAGCGATTGCTGTGCAGAAGGGCAGCATTGGCAACTTGCTGGGCTTCTTGGAGGACAGCCTGGCCGCCACGCAGTTCCAGCAGAGCCAGGCCAGCCTGATGCACATGCAGAACCCGCCCTTCGAGTCGACGAGCGTGGACATGATGCGCCGAGCTGCTCGGGCGCTGCTCGCCCTGGCCAAGGTGGACGAGAACCACTCAGAGTTCACGTTATACGAGTCGCGGCTGTTGGACATCTCCGTGTCGCCTTTGATGAACTCTCTGGTTTCACAAGTTATTTGTGATGTACTGTTTTTAATTGGCCAGTCATGACAGCTGTGGGATCCGAGACCCTGTGTGCGTGTGCGTGAGTGGAGAACTTAGAAACTGACTGTTGCCCTTTATTTATGCAAAACCACCTCAGAATCCACTGTCTGCCCTGCGCTGTCCTGCTTCTCCCTTGGGGAAAGATGTCCCCGTTCCCTCTCCCCTTCCCCTGCCCTTCAAATTTGTCCTGAACCCCTTATTAAAGGAGACAAAGTTCTGTCTGCATAGAAGACTTTTTTTATTTTAACCAAAGTTACTGTCGTTTACAGTGAGTTTGGGGAAAACGACTTGCCGTGTTATCACATTGACAGGCGCCACTTTCATAACTGTTTTTAATGGTAAACTCTGAAGGACAAAAGTGACTGCTGAACTCTGTGTGGTTTATCGTTGTACATTCACAATCTTGCAGGAACCAAGAAGTTACCAGTTGTGAACAGACCTTGTCCAAGGGAGGCCTGTGCAGTAGCGTGTAGAACTTCATGTACTGTACACCTTAAACTGTAAACATACTGTAATAACGTCTCACATGGAAAAAAAAAGCTGGATCAGCAGCAAGCTGTAGTTTTTAAAAATGTTTTTAGTTAATGTTGAGGAGAAAAAAGGCTTTTCCCCCAAAGTATCATGTGTGAACCTACAACACCCTGACCTCTTTCTCTCTTCCTCCTTGATTGTATGAATAACCCTGAGATCACCTCTTAGAACTGGTTTTAACCTTTAGCTGCAGCCTGAATGCTGCCACGTGTGTATATATATATGACGTTGTACATTGCACATACCCTAAGATTCCTTGCAGTTTTGTCCCCCTCTCCCTACCCCTTTATAGTATGACGAGTTAACGAGTTGATGACCTGCAAAAGCGAGACACAATTATTTAATCTCTTGCCAGACATCCCTCCCTGGAGGATGCTGTACAGGTCTCTGTGTATAAAGTCATTGCTGTCTCAGCAGCCAATCAACTTATAGTTTATTTTTCCTGTTTTTTGTTTTCTTTCTAATCGAGGTGTGAAAAAGTTCTAGGTTCAGTTGAAGTTCCTGATGAAGAAACACAATTGAGATTTTTCAGTGATGAATTCTGCATATTTGTATTTCAGACGATGTAGCTAAAAACTTGATGTAAATTCCTCCCTTTTTTCCTTTTTTGGCTTAATGAATATCATTTATTCAGTATGAAATCTTTATACTATATGTTCCACGTGTTAAGAATAAATGTACATTAAATCTTGGTAAGATGTTTGTAAGGGGTTTTTTTTTTTTTTTTTGATCAGCAGAATTGGGAATTGACTTCAGTGCTGTCAGGGATATAGACTTAATGTTCTAGGCCAGCTCTTTCCATGGAGCATACAGGCCTCAAAGGTCCTACCCGGTACAGCAGCTTACTTGGCAGCTAATGTGGATAACAAAGTCCTTCTTTTTCTAGAAACCCTACTGCGATGTGGTCCGGCTTTTTGTTTTGTCTTCTGCTTGTTTCAGTGATGAGGTTTTCACTTGAGTGCTGCTTACACTCAGAGTGATTTTGCAGTGTAAGGTGAAGCTGTGGCAGTGAAGGATAGACGCTCGGTTTATAGGGTGAAGAGAGACATGTTTTAGAAGGCAGGCAGTTCCCTTTCAGCTCTAAAATGGAAAATTTTCGTTCCCCCTGCATTTTTCACATTTTCTTGGAACTGTAATGTGGACTCTGACTTCCTCCAAAGGATGGGGCTTTCCAGCGGACAGAGTTCTAGCGCCCTTCAGCAAATGGCCAAAGTTCAGTCTCTTTGTATGAAAATCTGCCCATTTTCATGGGTTAGTAAATGGGTATTTTATTTAGCCTGAAGCTTCATCCTCAAGTTATAATTGAAGCAGGTTAGCTAGCCTTCAAGCAATAGAGCCAGTTAAAAAGGAGAAACTTTTTTTAGGCAAGCATCTGAAATGTCTGTTTATCACCAGTAAATGCTGGAAACTGCTTCTTTTTGCCTAGCTGGCCAAAGAGGAGTCCTTAAAGTTGATTTTTTTTTAAGTTAGGAATGGTGCTGGTCTTCCTTGGCTTGTAAAAAAATAAAACTGAAACCAAGTCAGGTAGTGGGATAGGAATGCTTCTAGATTTTGCCATTCTGTGACAGTGTTGTTGATTTTTAAAGCAACTTCCCTCTGATAATTTAATCTCGTATCCTAGGATCTGTTTAAACTAGTTTGATTAATGTAAAAATCTTTTTTTTTTTCTGTAACAGAACTTTAACAGCAATGTTGGAAAGAGTACTATTAGCAGCTTTTGTACAGCCTTTGTGTTCAGGTTGTGGTGAATTTAATCATAAGCGAATGCTGCATCTGGGAGGAAGAGAACAGTCACAAGTGATGCTCACTACCCATTTTACCAGTATTTATACAACCGATTGATCTGAGGGGAGTGATTCTGTTCCCCCAATGTTTGCGTGCATGTAAACACACGTACCTCTTACACTTC
Organism: Dromaius novaehollandiae; assembly: GCF_036370855.1. Classification (NCBI taxonomy): domain Eukaryota; kingdom Metazoa; phylum Chordata; class Aves; order Casuariiformes; family Dromaiidae; genus Dromaius; species Dromaius novaehollandiae. The sequence goes on along the minus strand of NC_088120.1, from coordinate 7,357,145 downwards.
TAAAATGGTTAAAAGAAAAAGGGCATGGATGAGGAATTAGTAAAATGAGAATAAGCAGTGTTCACAGTGTGTAATAAGGGACTATTTTGAGAGCCACACCTGATCTAAAACTTGACTTGACTGCACAGAATGCAAATCCTCAATGTTTTGACCTGACTCGTACCCCCACATCTGTAGGCATTCCTTAAACTCCTTTCTTTGGCTTGGGAGGCTGTGTGTTTCATTTTTACCAGCAAAGGAGAAAACTTTTGCTCTTCCCAAGTCAGAGCCCTGATTATAAACCACTCTGAGGGAATCTCCCTTGAAGACTCAGGTGGCAAAGATGGTTTTTCTTTCATTCCTGCAATGAAGATGGCGAGGCCGATCCTGTAGTAAAGTCAGTTTTGAAGCGCAAGGACTTGTCTGTTCTCTGCCAGCCTTTGGACAAGGCCCGACATGGTGCTGCCGCTCACTGAGGCGCCGCTTGCGACGTGGTTACGTGCGGCACGAGCTCGGTTAGGCTGAGAGCAAAACGCGATGCCTCTGTCATCACCTGGCCCAGATCTCCAGGGAAACCTGCCCGCCCTCTTGTAAGTAAGTAAGTAACACAACAACGTATGCTCGTCGCTTAACGCGTTTGGACAAGCGCCTTGCCCGGGCCGGGCCCCTCCTGCACCCGCGGCCTGTCTTCGCTCGAGGTTTGCGCTGGTTTGGTACCCAGCTACCGGCGCGGGCTTCTCCGCAGGGCTCCCGCCGCGCCCGTTGGCGCAGCCCCACGGGAGGAAGCGGGTCACCGGCAGCCGGCGCCGAGGAAGCGGCCGGGCCGGGCCCCGCTGCCGTGAGCGCCTCCGCGCGGCCCGCGCCGCCTCCCGCCCTTAACAAAGATGGCGCCGCCCCCCCCAACCGCCACGTGACGCGCGGCGGCGCGCGCGGCGCCGGAAGGGGCGGGGCCGGAAGTGGGGGGGGCGGTGGCGGCGGGATGGAGCCGGCGCGGGAGCCGCGCGCTGGGCGCTCAGGTGGGGGAGGGGCCGCGCCGGGGGGGGAGGCGGGGGCCGCGCTCAGACCTGCCCCCCCCCCCGGCCCCGCGCCCCCCCGTGGGGCAGAGACACCCCGGCCCCCCCTCTTCGGGGTGTTAAGAGAGACCCCCGGGCCCTAAACACCCCAAAGGGGGGTCAGAGTGACCCCGAGGCCTAGATTCCCCCCCCCCCCGGCCCGACCTGCTCCTCTGGGGGGGAACAGCCCCTCCCCCAGCCCTGCCCGCACCCCTTCGGGGGGGCAGTCACCGCCTGCCCCCCTCGCCTTGAAGAGGCTCAGACACCCCAGGGCCCCCCCACACCCCTGTGCGGGGAAGCAGCCCCCCGCCATGGTCTAGACCCCCCTCCAAGCCCCTACACACACCCCTTTGGGGGACAACCCCCCCCAGGGCCTAGACCCCCCCCCCCCCAGCCTGACAGCTCCCCCCTTCCTGGGCTGGATAAGGCCCAGGTGCCCCCAGGGCTCTCCCCTTCCCTGGGGGAGTCTCTCGAGACGCGCCCTTCACCCAGGGGCCCAGAGCAGCTGCGGACACCCCAGGGTGCAGAGATGCCCCCTTCCTGCCGGGGGGAGGGGAACAGCCCCCGGAGAGATTCCCCCCATTTCTGGCTGCCCTCTGCCCCTCGGTCGGGGGGGGGCGGGGGTCGCCCCTCTGCGGCGTGGGGCGTCTGATAGGGACTTGCCCGCCCGCACTGCGGGGGGAGCAGCGGCCCCGCAGGCAGCCTCGTCCCCCCGTCGCCGCTGAGCCCGCTGCGACCTGTGGAAGAAGAGGGCTCAGAGCTGCCTTCGCCTGTTCGTGCTCCCGCACGCCGGAAGCCGGCGCCCGTGAAACGTGGCGTGGGGTCTCTGAGCACGCGGGGGGCGGGAGACCGAGGCGGGGGCAGCTCGGCTCTGCCCGCTGCCTCCCTCACCTCGCTCTCCCCGCAAAAGCCGACGACTTCGGGGTCCTGTCACGGCCCCTGGGAGCGTGTCCAGGTTGGGGGCCAAGCCCTCGGCTCCCACCGTCACGCGTTCTGGTGGAAACACGACGCTCGTTGGTCTTGTGCTGGTTCGACCCCCCCGCCCCTCGCGAGAGCAGCTCACGCTGAGCCCCTGTGCAGCGGGTGCAGGCAGTCTGGGGAAAAATGACCAAAACGGTTAAGTGTAGACACGGCAGAAGCCTGATGTCGCTGCCGCTCTCTCTTCTTCGACCCTGCTGGGGAACTTGTCTCCCTGCCGCAGTGTGTTAAAGGCACGAGTCTGATTTTCCCCGTTCCCAGGCGTGGGAGGGGGAAGGGATGGCTTTAGAGGCCAGGAGATTCAGCTGCGAAAGTGAAACCTGGTGGGAATTGAGCACGGTTGGTGCTCACCTCGGGCTGAACTGCTCATAAGTTATATATAAGTGTATGAATTTTGGGGGGCTTTCCACCGAGGGTTCAGAAATTAGAATTCACATTCATGGGGTTGGAATTCACTTTGAGAAACATTTCCTCTTGACATTTTAAATAAAAACCAATCCGAGCGAGGAGGAGGAAGGGGGAAGGGCTGGATGTCATTTGTTTTTTATTTTTAAACTGGAGACAATGCTGAATAGTCAAACCAATCCTTTTAAAAGGCCTGGCTAATAAAAAGTGAAACGGAAAGATTAGATTTCCTAGGCCGAATACCTCAGTACATTGCAAGATAGCAGAGTGTTCTCTAGTCTGGCCCTTCTAGGGAGGCTTGTAACAACAGCTAAGAACATATTTAATGGAAACACTTGAACTGACCTGTCCTGGGGTTGAGCCCTTTTGTGCTTCAAATGCTGATTGGTTCTATATAATGTTGAATATTAATCCATTAATAAACACACGAGCGATAATTGTGTCCAACCTTGAAAACATTCCTATTAAGCGTTTCAACTGTGATCTAACCTCTGCTGGAGTCTCTGCAAATTGCAGGCCTTTCTTATCTCCAAAGTGAGGAGAAACAATTCTGTGTTGCGCTTCTGTCAATTTATGCCAGGTGCAGGCAGCGACTGTTTTAGCTGTCAGAAAGAAGCACCAGAAACACTGCGTTATCAGTCCCTCGCTTCTCCTCGCCAAAAGTTAGTGTGTGCACTGAATGCACTTTGCAGAGTGGGGCTTGGTGTTACTGTTTTGCATTGTGGCTGTGCACAGTAGTAAAGCAGACATTAAAACACAGGAAAATAGAGAAATGATTGGGACATACTCTCACACTTGGTTCATCACGGCGCTCTCGGACCTGATGTAACTGCTTGGCAGCTCCAACTTCGGCAGCTTCGCGAGTGGGTCAGTTGTCCCACGCGAAAAGGTCACGTTACGTTTTGGTCTAACGTAGGTTTTGTTCAAACGCGTAGAACTGTTACTGTACAGCAGTAGAAATGTTCCCATTTCTTGGAACTGTTTCCCGTTCAGATCCATTTTTAAGCTGTGCTGGGGTTTCTGCCTGCGGAGCAGCAACCAGAACTGAGCAAGAGCGAAAGCGGCCAGGGCTCTGCAGCAAAGCCGGGGGTGCCCGGAGCAGCAGAAACCGTGCGAAATCCACGGGATTTCCGAAATTCACTCTTTTATCTTTGGGATACTGGTTAGAACAGGTTTTCAGTTGTGTTTTGGGTCTCTCCTTAATCTAATGGCAGATTGCAGAAATGCCAAGAGATGCCTAAGCCCTTGCTCTGTGTTTTCAGTGGGCAGCACGAAATAGGTTTCCCAACAGGAATCCTGTAGCATAACCAGGAACTGATTGCCGTGGTGTGCGGAGGGAGGAAATGCCCTTGTCGCAAGTGCCTGCTGCCCCCGGGTGGCACTCAGCTTACACTGCATTTCCACAGGCCTCCAGAATTCGCATTTTAATTTACATGGTGATTTATCCAACGTCTGTTTCGTCCATGTGTGTGTCCTTTTTGATAGTATAGTTTCCAGAGTGAGCAGGAATGAATTCATGTCCGAGAGCAAAGGGATGGGTAGAAACACAGAACACGGAGAGAAATGTACCTTTGATATTAAGACTTTACATCTTTTTCTGCAAAGATATTTTTAACTCACTTCTGCCTTTTTATGTCTTTTTTTGTGTTCATATAAGTGCTCTTAAGAAGCAGCACTTCTTGGTGCTTTTGATGTAGAGATATTCCAGCTCCGTGTAACACTGTGTTCTCTCCCAGAATGGTGGTTGTGGGCTGCAGCTTTCTGTAGACTTTGCTGCTTTCTGCTACAAGGTGTGCTGCATCGTGACAGGAACAGGCTTTTTAAAGCCGTTTGATTTGAGCCTTCTTGGCACATTCATGCTAGGCTTTTTCTGTGCTTTTTAAAAAAATATTTAAAGTGCTTGGACAATTTTTTGCCTCTGTGCTTTAATAGGATTTGCAGCTGTGAATGTGCTTTAATAGAATTTACAGCTGGGCTGAAGTATCCCCTCTCTGAAAATAACATTGCAGCTTCGTGATTCAGTAGAATGTGCCTCCCACCAGTTGCTTTGTCTGTAGCTATGAATGCTCTGGAGCAAGAGGAGAATATGAGCAAAACCAGAAGTTTTATATGTGGCAAAATAGGAAGCATAACCCTGTGGTTAAGGACTGGAGCTATAAATGAGTGTATTTGGGTCTTGTTTTTTGTTTTGCCAATGACTCGCTTTCTGTTGTCCCGTGCAGTTTTTAACCTGCCAGCTTCTCAAGTTGCCTTGTCAGTAAAATGGTGAAAGAGAAATCTCGGAGTTTTTTTAGATCATTAGGTGATCACTTGTGAAGTGCTTTGGGATCTTTATGTGTTAAAATCGCACTGGATTAGAAAGATGGCAGGTAGGAAATAGCGCAGGATGTCACTGGAACCTAGAGAGCGCTTCGAGTCCTCTGTTTCTGAAACTGAAAAGCAGTTGGTGGCTGAGGAACCAACGGAAGAAATGTGTTATCTTAAAAAGCTGCACAGCAGATCCTGCCTGCCTTTTGTGGCTCTGGGCCAGTAGTTTTCGTAGCTGGTCCCAGAATGTCAATCCAGAATGTAAAGAAAGGAAAGCAGCGAGACTCCTCAGAGTGGTTAAATCTTCCAGGTAAGGTTTGCAGGGGAAGACGTGGAAGAGAGCCACCTTAGCATATGTAATGTGCTTGACAGGCAGATGCCCTCACTCTGGAGACCAGGACCTCTGCCAAAATACCGAAAAAATACAGGTGGAGAGAGTGGAGTTATGTAAGTGTCATGTCAGGAGGACGCTAGCCTTGATCGATGGAGGGTGTGTGTTGGGAAGCCTCCATATCTGAGCAGGCTTTTTAGCCTGGCCGAGAAATAGCTCATCGGATCGGTGCCATGGAAAGCAGCCCTGAAAAAAGGAGTTCTCTGCTTCCCAGGAGCAAATGCAGGACAGACAGCAGGGGAGAGAAGAGAGAGTGCCTGGCAGTGTCGGACCGACAGAGCCCCTGTCACGAAAGTGCTTGCATGGATATTACACTCAAAGTCCACATTTAATTATGTCTCTATTCAAAAAAAGGCAGAAAGGTTTAAATCCCATTCAGCACATTGGAACTTGAATGTGCGCATAGCTGCTTCACTGAGCTGTGGCTTGAGTTGCTGGTGTTTCCACTGAGACAGCCAGTAAAGAGGCCAAGGAGGCTGCTTTTGGTATTTACGCTGGCCCGGTAAGGAATGGGCTGAGAGTACATGTTATACTTCTCTCTTTCTGCATCCTAGCCAAGGTTAAGAAGTCAGGGAAATTATTTTTTTATAGGCAGAGTATGAAAGAAGGCTTCTGCATCATCTCCCCGTTCCATGACCTCTTTCATAAGTGACTTTCTTGTTCATGTAGATTTGCAGCCTTTTGAAGTAAAAGTGATAGAGGTGTACGGTTTATAAACATGGCTGAAGCCAGAAGTACCTTTCTGAGTCTGTCCTCTCTGTTTATCGATCTAGGTTTCCAAAAGCAGAGGGAGAATTTCCCTGGCATCAGTGACCTAGCGAGGCAACTTTCAAGCTCAGAATGGAGCTGGTGAACAGGCAAGATCCCTACCTCCGAGAGGTCCTGTGGTTTGCAGCGTGCTGCAGAGCCCTGACGCTTCTGCTGCAGGCAAGTCTCCTGTTCCTAACCAAAGATGCTGTAATGTCTGTTGTTTGCTGCTCTGAGGCTTCTCTCTTTGGTACTGCCTTTTGCACCAGGAGCTAACTGGTTCTGCTCGATTGAAAAATGATCTCTTTTGGAGAGCCAAGAGATCAGCTGCATCCAAGGAGACAGGCTGCGGTTAAATAAAATTATATATGGTTCCTTATAACTTAGCATGTTTTCATGCTACTGTTACAAGAGGCTGAGCTGGCAGCACAGTAGGCTGAAGTCCTCTGTTTAGCCACAGAACAGGAGCAATAATCCCCTCCTGCACATTCTTCCCCAGTCTCATTCCCAGAGACATCCTTCTCTGAGCACGAGCTAGCTCTTGGTCCGCTCAGCCCTACCTGTACGTACCGAGGCAGCCAGCAAACAGTCTAGCCATAGCCATGGCCTCGGTGAAACAAAATCTCTCTAAGTGAGAAAGATCTTCAGTAGCAGGCCGCCAGCCAGCTGGCAGCTTGTGGCAGCTCTGGTGACCACTGGGCAGGGCTGAGTGGAACCGTCAGCGGAGGTGAAAGACTCTGTGTTACAAATGCCAGAGGCCTGGTCAGTCCAGATGTGTGCTTCGTTGTAAAATGTCAGCTTTCTATGACTTTTCGGCCCAATTTGTTAAATGTGGCCCTTTTTCTTTTCTCTGCCAGCGCTGAATTAATTGCAAGGGACTCATCACAGTCTCCATTTATACATCATGCAAAACTTAACATTTGAAGTTTTTGGTGGTTTTTTTTAACCTATTTTCATTCGATGTGACAATATGATGTGCTAAGTTGCAGCCCCGCTATCTCATGAGCTGTCTGGGTTTTTCTTCCACTTTTTAAAATGTTGTGGTCAGCACCACAAGCTCCTGGGAGGAACGGGTTTGTGCTTTCTGTTTACTCATCTCCAGAAAGAGAAGCCCTTTGTGCATGCTGAGCTGCAGAGGTGATGGAGTGAAGTAGAAACTAGAGAAGGGGCCTGGAAATTTGCTCTGCCTCCTGCATCAATTTTCTCTGGGAAAGTCTTTTCTCTAGTTCTGTCTTCTCTCCCTCATACATCCCTGGGGTGATAAAGCCAAATTCAGCACAGCTGGAGGCTTACCAGCGCTACAAAAGCACAGCGCGTAAGCGTTTAGGTGTGCCCAGGAACACCGGGCTGAGTAACCTTTCCCTGTGCAGTTCTGTGGGGACCCATGCTGGATACTTTTCAGAGTTTTATTCAGTTCAGATGTAAATGTCCCCAAAGACTGTATTTGCACCTTCTTACCGGTGTCCTTGCTGGAAAGCCTGCCAGCCTGTGTTCTCTGCTCCTCTCGTCCCCTTCAAAACCTGGGAATCCTCCTTCTGCGTGGTGCTTTCAGTAGGACGCAAGAGGATGTCTGCTGGACTTCAATCCTGCCTTCTCTTTCCAGGCTCTGTTCAACCTCCTGATCCCAGATCACGCTGCAGATGCCTTCTCTCCCCCTCGCCTGTCTGAGCCTGGCCTTTGCGACCTGCTCCTGGAGTGGCTTTTGGGAGGCCTCTCGCACTGGGACGCGGAGCACTTCCTCTTCATCGCTGAGCGAGGCTACCTGTATGAGCACAACTTTGCCTTCTTCCCGGCGTACCCCCTGAGCACGCGCGCCCTGGCAGAAGTTGCTCTGTGGCCCCTGCAGTGGCTGCTGCGTCTGCGGAGCCGTCTGCTGCTGTCAGCTGTACTTCTTAATTCCCTCTTTTCTGTCCTGGCAGCGGCTGCCCTGTATAAGCTGGGCTGTGTCGTGCTGCGGTGTCGCAGGGTGGCTTTCCTCGCTGCCGCTCTGTTTTGTATCAGCCCTGCCAACGTATTTATGGCAGCTGCGTACTCAGAGAGCATGTTTGCCTTCCTGGCCTTCAGTGCCATGTGGCAACTGGAGAAGGGGCAGAGCTGGTTCAGTGGACTGCTCTTCTCCCTTGCTTCTGGGGTGCGTGCCAATGGGCTTATCAATGCCGGCTTCTTTATCTACTCCCGCAGTAAGCGCTTTGCCCTCCAGCTCCAGGTGGGTTCAGGACTGGTAAGGAAGCGCCCTCCATTCTGGAGGCAACTCCTTAGCTTGGCATCTTCAGTCATTCTGATGTGCGCTGGGATCTTTCTGCCATTTGTTTTATTTCAGTATTATGCTTATGTGAGGTTCTGTGCTCCTGGCACTGGCCTGCAGCAGAGTGTTCCCCAGCCGCTGCTGCAGCTGGCTCTGGACAAGGGCTATCGTCTAGCGGCTATGAATAGCCTTAAACCCCCTTGGTGTTCTCAGCGGTTCCCTGTGGTCTATTCCTATATTCAAGAGGCTTACTGGAATGTGGGCTTTCTAAGGTATTTTGAGCTCAGACAGGTACCAAATTTCTTGCTTGCTTTGCCTGTCACACTTCTGGGCTCATGGGCTGCCTGGACCTACCTCACTGCAAACCCTCGGCACTGCCTAACTCTTGGTCTAGAGAGGAGAAAGAACGAAGAAGAACAAGGAGAGGGTAAACCAGGAACTGGATTTTGCTGCCCTGCTGTCTTGGTGTATGTGGTCCATGCCACAGTCCTGCTGCTGCTTGGAGTCTTCTGCATGCACGTGCAGGTATGACATTCATAGCAACATAGAGGAGTGATTTCTTAAAGGGAATAATACAGTGTGGGGGCTGAGATGACTCACTGACAGTCACACTATCTGAAATTCTCTGAGCTGCGGGACAGGACAATGCAAACGTTGCTACCAGAAGCTTTGCCTTTCCTTTCTAGGAGCTATTTCCCCAGTCAGTTTCCAAAACCGTTTAGTTCCTCTTGTTTCCTGGAGAATTCCTGAAGGGAGGTTGCTTCATATGATGATGAGGACACTAGGACTTGGATCAAAGGTACCAGCTGGTTTTAGGAGGCATTTTGAATGTGTTTAATGCCAGGCTTGCCAAACCCTGCTGAACAGCTGTCAGAGGATGATGCTGGGTTGTTATCGTGTTGGGAAGAATTTGAATGGATGGCGATGAAAGGATCCAGAGCCTGTTGCCAGTCCCTAGAAACTGTTTCAGGGCATTTTCAGAATACAGCTAGTGATCCTAAAGATTGGGGCTTCCGGCAAAAATCCGGAAAAAAATGATTGAACATTGAGGTTCAAATCTCCCCTGAAGCTACTGCTACTGCCCAGATCCTAAGCTGGACTGTGACAAGGATTTCTGTGATTTTATGGCAATTTGTTTGTCCAAAACCTGGAGACCACTTGGCTGCTTACACAAACGTCTTCATAAATAAAGCAGCCCTGAGCTGAGAGATGTTTCATTCCAAGTGTAGTAAATCCTAACACCATGAAGCAGGGCTGTATTTCATTCCTCTTTATCAATAATCTGTTTCAGGCAGATAGATTGCTCCTTCCATTCTTCAGAAGCAGGGTTGGTCAGAGTCAAAGACCTGCAATTTATGGGATTCTCTCTCTGCCTCTTCTCAGGTTCTAACCAGGTTCCTTGGCTCCTCCACACCAGTCCTCTACTGGTTTCCTGCTCACCTGCTTCAAGAATACGAACCTTTGCTCTGGAGTGAAGGGACTGATAAGGAAACCACAGCATCTCCCTCTGAGAAGTCTGTTTTAGGTAACTCTCTTGCTGGCTCCTATCAGAAAGGGATTTCCAAAAACCCCGTTGTGAGATTACTGCTCAACTATAGGTTAAGCACCCCCCTCACCAAATGCCTCCTGGGCTACTTCCTGTCCTACTGGCTCCTGGGACTGATCCTGCACTGCAACTTCTTGCCGTGGACATAGCTAGCAATGGGGAGTTTGTATTTCTGTGGGCTGGCAGTGGGGCAGAAGCACTGGTCGGGAGTGGAGCTCACTTCTTCTGAGAAGCCTGAGGTGTGTAACGGTGCTGTTGTGTCAGTTGTAAAGATTACGGAGCTGTTTTACTCAATTACCAGTTGCTCAGCTACAGAACTGTCGACATCTCCAAAATGGGCACGTTTTCTTTGCTGTGACTCTTAGAGCGTCCTGCCCCTGCTCTTTACTGATGGCCAAAGGTCCCTACGTTCGCTGGGAGCAGGGAACGCGTGTCTGTTATTTCTGTGAAGTACTGTCCCTGGACAATTATTTATGGCAAAGCTCTGTTGCTGCCAGATTCTCAGCTGGTGGAAAACCTCGGGGAAGTGTTCTTGAAATCGCAGCAGACGCCTCCCGCAGCCCGAGTGTCCCCAGCCGCTGGGGGAGGATCCCGCTGTGCTGTGCTGTGCTGTGCTGTGCGTGCCGCTCAGGCCTCTCGAGTTCCTTCTTTGCCGGAGCACTCGACTCGGTGCCTCCAGCCGTGCGCCGGGGAGGCAGCGGCAGCAGCTGCGGCACGTGCCGTCTGCCAGAGCCGCTCCGCATGTGCGGCTCCGTCCGCAGCGCGCGTCCGGCTGCGGGGCGGCGCGGTGCCACGGGCTCCACCGCTGCCGGGGAGCTGTAGACACAACCAGGGTGGCTGCAGCTGTTGTCAAGGACCGCTGCTAGCGGCTCGTGGAGGGGACTGTGGTGCTGCGACTCGACGCTTTGTGGGATGGGGAGCGTGGAAGTTTGTGTGTCGGTACGTGAATATCGCCAGTAAAAATTACTAGATTTTACAGTTTGCTTCTCTTCAGTGAAGTGACAGTTCCCACTTTGGCAAACGAGGGCTGGAGCGGGCGGGAGGCGCGGTGGGGATGGTCCTGGGATGGGAAAGGGGCTTCGAGGAGCAGGGGTTTATCTCCTGCTCTGCTCAGCAGCGAGCGGGGGCTCCTCAGCTCGGAGCGTTTTCTGCTCTGCTGGCTACCGTGCGCCCCGGCAGCAGCCCCTTCCTCGCGTCCTCAGACCACCAGCTCTTAGAGTGGAGAATGGGATGTGTGCTCATCTCACCCAAGGCTTGTGGTCCTCCAGCTGATGAGCACATCCAAAGCCCAGCAGCACAAAACGCTACGATCTCGCCATGGAAGGGGAGACCATTCTTGCTTCCAGCCTCAAACACACCTCCTTGCAAGTGCCACCCTTCTGGAAGCATCGCCTCTTCCCTGAGACGAAAGTGCTCGTTGCCACTTCTGCGTGCTTCAGCTCTTCGTCTGGCTGCGAGGTGAGTTTGGATCCTGTTAATTTGCTCCCCAGACAGCAGCTCCGCAGTTCGCCTTTCGCCTTGGTTTTCCAAGCTGAAGCCCTGGGTTTAGGTCCTGCTCACAGCAAGCTTTAGTCGGAGTTTCTTCTGTCAGCGGGCGGATGTTGGGAAGTTAAAAGCAGACCCATGTTCGTTCCGAAATAGGCGAAACATCCCACCCGGTACTGAGATGCCGAATAGGCCCTTAAATGCAAACCCAAGGCTGCAGCAAACCGGAGGAGGCTGTTCAGGCTTTGCAGATCGGTGGCAAAATTTTGTGCACGACTCCTACGGGCGCTGGTCTCGCCTTTGACCTCTGAGAGCTTGTCCCTACCCCGCCCTGGGCACGATCGCAGCCCCTGCGCCCCGCTGGCTGACGCTGCCGAGGGCACCCGAGAGGCCTCTGCTCCCCGGCCCGGGAGCCGGTGGTGGGATTCTCGGGGACGTCCTTCACCGGCAGGTCACCTTCGTCCCCTCCAACCCTGCCCGGCGTGCGTGCGTGCGTGCGTGCGTGCGTGCGTGTGGGTGTGGGTGTGTGTGTGTAGGGCTGTGCGTATAGGGCCGTGCAGGGCTGTGTGTAGGGCTGTGCAGCTCCCCAAGCACTGTGTGTGTGTGGGGGGGTGTAGGGCTGTGCGTGTGTAAGGGTGTTTAGGGGTGTGCGTGTAGGGGGGTGTGTGTGTGTGTGTATAGCGGGTGTGTGTAGGGCTGTGTGTGTATGTAGGGGTGTGTGTGTAGGGCTGTGTGTAGGGCTGTGGGGTGTGTGTGTGTGTGTGTAGGGCTGTGTGTGTGTGTATAGGGGTGTGTATGTAGGGGTGTGCATAGGGCTGTGTGTGTGTATAGGGGTGTGTGTGTAGGGGTGTGTGTAGGGCTGTGTGTGTGTGTGTGTATAGGGGGGTGTATGTAGGGGTGTGTGTAGGGCTCTGTGTGTGTGTGTATAGGGGTGTGTGTAGGGCTGTGTGTGTGTATGGAGTGTGTGTGTAGGGGTGTGTGTAGGGCTGTGTGTGTGTGTATAGGGGGGTGTGCGTAGCACTGTGTGTGTGTATAGGGGTGTGTATGTAGGGCTGTGTGTGTGTGTATAGGGGGGTGTATGTAGGGGTGTATGTAGGGGTGTGTGTGGGTGTATGTAGGGGTGTATGTAGGGCTGTGTGTAGGGCTGTGTGTGGGTGTATGTAGGGGTGTATGTAGGGCTGTGTGTGTGTGTGTGTAGGGGTGTATGTAGGGGTGTGTGTAGGGGTGTGTGTGGGTGTATGTAGGGGTGTATGTAGGGGTGTATGTAGGTGTGTGTGTGTGTGTGTGTATGTAGGGGTGTATGTAGGGGTGTGTGTAGGGGTGTGTGTGGGTGTATGTAGGGGTGTATGTAGGGGTGTATGTAGGGCTGTGTGTGTATGTATGTAGGGGTGTATGTAGGGGTGTATGTAGGGGTGTGTGTAGGGGTGTGTGTGGGTGTATGTAGGGGTGTATGTAGGGGTGTATGTAGGGGTGTATGTAGGGGTGTATGTAGGGGTGTGTGTGTGTGTGTATGTAGGGGTGTATGTAGGGGTGTATGTAGGGGTGTGTGTAGGGCTGTGTGTAGGGCTGTGTGTGGGTGTATGTAGGGGTGTATGTATGTAGGGCTGTGTGTAGGGCTGTGTGTGGGTGTATGTAGGGGTGTATGTAGGGCTGTGTGTGTGTGTGTATGTAGGAGTGTATGTAGGGGTGTATGTAGGGGTGTGTGTAGGGGTGTGTGTGGGTGTATGTAGGGGTGTATGTAGGGGTGTATGTAGGGGTGTATGTAGGGCTGTGTGTAGCGCTGTGCAGGGCTGCGCAGCTCCCCAGCCGCCCGTGTGTCCGTGTGACCGAGCGGCGCCCCGCGGCGGGGCTGCGGCGCGCGGCGGCGGCAGCAGGGGGCGCCGCAGCGGGGGCCGCGGCGGCGGCGGCGGCGGCGGCGGGGGGGTTGGGGGGCGGCGCGCGGCGGGCGGGGCGGCGCGCGGGGGGCGGGGCGGGGCGGGGCGGACACGTCCGCCGAGCGAGCGGCGGGGGCCGGCGGCGGGGCCGGGGCCGGGCACGGGGCCGGGCCGCGCGGCGCCTCGCCTCGCCTCGGCCGGGCGCTGCGGGGAGCCGCGCGGCGCCATGAAGGACTGCGAGTACCGGCAGATCCCGCCGGGCGCGGCCGCGCCGGGCCCCGCCGCCGCCTCGCCGCCGCCCGCCGCCGCCTCGCCGCCCGCCGCCGCGGAGCGCCCCGGCGCGGCCCGCCGGCCCCGCCGGAAATGGGAGGTGTTCCCGGGCCGCAACCGCTTCTTCTGCGGCGGCCGCCTCATGCTGGCGCGGCACAGCGGCGTCTTCGCCCTCACGCTCGGCCTCATCCTGGCCACCAGCGGCCTCTTCTTCGCCTTCGAGTGAGTCCGGCGGGGCCCGCGCTGCCGCCCCGGGGGCGCCGCGGCCTGTGCCGCGCTCGGGGGCCGCCGCTCCCCTGCGCGGGGGGCTCCGGGGGGCCCCCTGGGGTCTGTCCCCCGTGCTGGAGGCTCTGCCCCCCGTGCTGGGGGCTCCGGGGTCCCCCTGGGGTCTGCCCCTGTGCTAGGGGGGCTCTGGGGTGCGTCACCCTCTCCCTGGGGGTCTGCCCCCCGTGCTGGGGGCTCCGGGGTCCCCCTGGGGTCTGCCCCTGTGCTAGGGGGGCTCTGGGGTTGCCCCCGGGGGGTCTGTCCCCTTTGGCTGGGGCTCTGGGATGTCCCCCCCCCCCCATACCGGGGGCTCTGGGGTCTGCCCGTTTCGGCTGTGGCTCTGGGGTTCCCCTCTCTGGGGTCTGCCTCTCTGCAGGGGGATCTAGCACCCTCCAACCCCCCCTTTGGGGGTCTTCCCCCCCTTCCCTGCAGGGATGGAGCCTCGTGGGGTCTGTCCCCCACTTTGGGTCTGTGCCCCCCTCTGCTTTCCCAGCTCCTTCTCTGACAGGGGTTGGGGTCTCTGAGCGGCTGCCGTCCCCCTCCGTCGCACCCCGGTATCGCTCCCTTTCCCCACTGGCTTTCCTTAAATCGCTCCCCTGCTGCAAAGATCCCGGCCCCACTTAGGGAAAGAGGAACCAGCGCTTTCCCTGATCCCCAGGGATCCCCTGGCTGGGGAGGGGGAGGCCCAAGTCACCCCAGATCCCCCCCTGTGCCGCCGGAGAGCTCGCTGACTTTCCCACTCTCTTCCACCGACTTTCTCCTGTGCTGGGGCAGGAGGGATGGGTAGAGGCAGCCACTTCTTCACATCTTCAAGCTTCACGCCTTGTTTGCCCAGTCTGGTGTTGTCAGTAGGTTTAACCCCCTCCACGGCCAAAGCAGGGAGTCACCGCAGCAGCTCCCGGTCGCGGGATGCCTCCTTGTCTCTAACTAGCTCTGCAACCTCTCCTCCGAGCCTGCCAAGGAGAGACTTGGTCCGTGCAGCCAGAAAGTTGGTAAGACCGGTGCATTTTGTAGGTGGAGGAGGTAGGAATAGAGTTTCTCTCAAAGGCTCTTCATGGATGGCAAAACCCACCTTGAGGGTCTGCTCTGGAGCTCTTCCTTCCTTATGCAGCAGTGTGTGGGGAAAGGGGAGCTGCGTCTCCCCAGATCCCCTCTCCTCTCGGGAAGGTGGCCCTGAGCCAGCCCAGGGAAGCTCCCTGTTCCCGTGCCCTGCGGGAAGGGAGAGCCCAGAACGTCCCGTTATGTCCTGCACTGCCTGAGAGGAGCTGGGGAGGGAGCTCAGTTTATTCTTAGGGCTTCTGCTGTTCTGCTTCTGCATTTCTGCCTCTCGGGAGGGAAGGCAGCTTGGTTTCCCTACTGCGGTACGAAGCGGAGGATTCGTACCTGCCTTTGGATCATGACATTGCCTTTCCGAGTCCCAGAGCATAGCTGCCCGAGCCTGCAGTCAGAGCTATTGAGGTATTTGGTCAGATCAGGGGTTCTGAGAAAGAGCAATCAGACAAGCTGAAACCGGTAGGCAGCTGCGGGAGGCAGTAATAGATACCTGTGCAAAACCGCCTCTCGTAGTGTCATCTGTGACTTCTTGACAGCTTTCTCTGCTGTGTCTGAAACTAATGGATGGTAATAGCACAGTGACTGCTTTGTACGTGGCCAAGTAAAGGACATCTGCTCTCCTTCCTTCTTGCCTAGTCACTGTTTCTTGGTTGAAGATGCCCTGGGGCTTTCCAAGTTGTTATTATAGCGGTGCACTTCTGTTGCATGGGTTATGGTTTGCTAGATATATAGCAATATGTCTTACCTGTGTCTGCAGTTCATGTTTTTATGTGATTTCTTCTGTTGCCTGAAGGATGGAGGAGGGGTCCAGAGACTCTCCCAGAAAAGGGATGTCAGGAAAGCACGAGTCCTGTTTCAGAGGCCCCTCTGTGCCTCCCTCCGGGAGAGGGCTGAGGGGCTGGGCAGCAGAGCTGGTCTCGGGCCAGAGGGGTTTTGTTGCTTGATGGCTGCTTTGTTCGGGACAGCTGAGCTCGGGAGTTGAAATAAAAGTCGCTTAATCCCTTTGAACTGCCTGGCTGTTACTGAGACTTAGCACTGCCTGTGGCCATCAGGGCTCGAGGACTTGCATGTCTGTGCTCAAGTCCGGGTTACTTCTCCGTGCTTATAATAGCAAATCCCTTTGCAGAGCGGGGAATGGGAGGGGGCTCCAGCGCTGCGCTGGGTGAAGAGCTGTGTTCCTCGGCGGTCTTAGCGTGTCCTGCTGTGAGTAACTGAGCTGCCCTGCCGCTGACCGCAGCCGCTCCGGTCCCTGTGTGCAGCAGAGCGGCCTCGGGTCCTGCTGCTCCCTGTTCAGCAGCAGCGAGCCCAGGAACGGGCATCGCTTGCTTAGATGCATGCTGGCTCGTCGCAGCAGTTTCAGTACTGAAATGCGTCCCCGCTCAAACATCTGGCGCGCCGTGAAGGACATGCGAGTCATCCAGAGACAGCAAAGCTGTGCTGAATCAAAGCCAATTTCCCTTTCAGCTTCACATGTTGGACCAAGCGGGATCGCGCTCATGGCAGTTTTGATCCCTTGTTAACTCAGGGCATTTTCCATATATGCTTGATGCTTCTGTTGTAGAAGGTGACCAGGCTTTGGGACGGCTGATGGGTTTTAGAAACACTGTTCTGGGACTTCAGAAAGACCGAGAAGCTGTGTGTAGGAGCTCGTACTGCTGTCTTTGCTTCAAAGACTGTATCTTCCCAGTGTAACTCCAGAGCTGCAGGGTGTTATCTGGGCTGTCTATTACTGCTCCAGAGGTCTCTGCAAAGCAGCAGTGTTTTAATCCACCACCGCACAGTAATTTATAGTATTTAGTGCAATAGCTGATAGCAAGTGCTGTAGGGATGGTCTGTAATGATTTTTTTTTCTTTTTTTGACAGCTGCCCCTTCCTTGCAAGTCACCTGACCCTGGCCATCCCCATCATTGCAGCTGTCCTCTTCTTCTTTGTCATCAGCTGTCTGCTCCAGACAAGCTTCAGAGATCCAGGTATCCTGCCTCGAGCCACCCCAAGTGAAGCTGCGGACCTGGAAAAGCGGATCGGTGAGACTTCTGTTCCCTCTCCTGTGCATGTGTGTGTTTGCACTTCAGGCTCAGCGAGTCTTGGCTCCTTAACAGTCATCGCAGGGGAAAAGGGGCCAGAGCGTTAGATCAGGAGGCTCTGCAGTGTCTTAGGAGCCCTGGTGAGAGAGGTGTGACAAGCTCCTGCAGCACGGCAGGCTGTGCCTTAAGAAGGGGATCTGCAGAGAAGCAGTGGTGGTTTCCTTTTTCTGTTTAATCCCATCACTTTCCCACGCAGAGTCCTGCGCGAGGGATTGGAGGCTGTTACTATTCCTGCCCTCAGGACTGAGACCTCACTGGGCCACGGCCCCATGCAGGGTTCAGATGGGGGGGAGCTGGCAGTGTCAGTGCCCTAAACGTTAATGCCACTAGAGTCTGTTCACCAGCAACTGGAGAAGGAGAGTCCACAGTCAGAATCGCTCTGTGCCATGATTTTAAGCAGTGACAGTGTTTTCGTGATCTGAGCAGTGGTTTGGATCTGGGGCTGGGATTTGTGGTGATCTGAATTCCACTGAATTTTCACTGAATTCCAGTCCAGACTACAAAATTCTGATTTTTTTTCCTCCCTTTTGGAAGAGCCAGTTCATTGCTACTTCAACAATTTTTCCCCTTGTAACATGGCTGTAATATGGAGACCCTGATAGGAAGGAAAGCTGATGAGGATTAACTAAGTATTATTTATAAAACTGCTGAAACCAGAAGCATGCCTAGAAGATTTTAAAAAAAGCATTAATGCTTGGCCTTTTATTGCTATTCCTCCATCTTCTGGAATTTGAAGGGAGGATTTTCCCTGGCCAGCAGGTGACAGACAGGATCCCTGGGTTGGCTTCCTGGATCAGAGAGGTCTTCCTAAAAACATGCAGAAATGGAGCCTTCTTTTTCTGTTTTAATGAGACAGTTGCAGCTAAACTCAGCTGGTGTTGAAAAAAAAGACAGTTTCCCTCCCTGAAAGTGGGTCTGCAGTCAGCCGAATCCATTTTGAGTGTGGTCTGCTGCTGAATGGGTAATCTTATCTCTGGCTGTTGCTGCTGCCTCCCTCGCGCTGGTGTCTGGGTGGTCGCCCAGTGAGCAGGAGCCGGGAATTGGCCTGGACAAGCACTGACATAGTGTTTCTTGCTGCTGTCAGCACGGGGAAGGTGGCAGGACCATGAAGCAGGGGAGCGGAGGGCAGGACTGACTTTACGGGAGAAATGGTGAAGTAAAGGGACGGTGGATTTGTAGCCTTAAAGCAGCCTGCCGGATTCCTGGCTGATGTGTCTGGAGTGATGACTGATGCTGTTTTTTTGTGAAGACTGATGCGAGAAGGAGCTGAGCAAGTAATCTGTATGTTAACTGCAAGTGCCCGGGGCTGGCACCACCCGGCGTGGAGAGTCCTGCCGGTTTTAGTGGATTTCGAAGCTGCTTCTGGTAAACTGCAGCAAACCTCTACTTACGTTATGCTGCAGACAGTGAGGGTTGAGCTCAAAAGCTTAAGC
Organism: Dromaius novaehollandiae; assembly: GCF_036370855.1. Classification (NCBI taxonomy): domain Eukaryota; kingdom Metazoa; phylum Chordata; class Aves; order Casuariiformes; family Dromaiidae; genus Dromaius; species Dromaius novaehollandiae. Next base: position 7,339,032 of record NC_088120.1, on the reverse strand, counting down.
CTTATAAGGAAAAAGGCTGTATGCTGTGTTTAGCCCCCCATGTCCTTGCTTTTCTATATATGTGTTGTTCTGTTTGTGCGAATACAGTTGTACCAGTGCTAAATAGGTCCCCAGGTGAAGGCACCAAGGGGAGAGGAGGTGTCCTGTTCCTGGGGCAGCCGGGGCTGCGTTTTTACTCATCTGTAGTTTTACACAGTACCAACCAATGCTGTGAAATTGGTGCATATGTGCATGAAACAGATCTAGCCTGGAGTTTTAAGTAACCTTTTCTGTGCCTGGCTTTCATGGAATTTTATTTGGGCTCCTCTTGACTTCTCTGAAAGCCTTTGAAAATCCCATCCTTCCTGAAGGACGCTCTGTGGCAGGTGACTGTGGTGACAGCAAAAGGATCAACTCAGCAGCTGCCGCTGCTGTTAACCACCCACACCCTGTTCGTGCCTCTCAGAAAAGGGTCTGATCCTGAGGACGGACGTGCAGGTTCGGTGCTGGAAGGCTGGCTAGCTGCTCTGCTTCTCTTTTTGTCGAAAGAAAGACCGGAGTGAGAGTGCCTATGCCCTTCTGTTACTGCCTGTTAATTACTTTGAACGCTGTCCAGACGAGGAGGGATCTTACCCTGTAAGCTTTCCTGCAAAATACTGGTGGCTAGGACTTAAAAAACATTCAGTTCTAAATGAATTATCCTAAGGTTATGGTTTGCCATTTAGCCTGCTGTGCCTCAAGGTCTCCTTTATTAATGGTTTCTAACACTATACTAATATTTGTCCCTGCCTAAAAACTGCTATGTCACGCTGTCTTTGTGGTAGCCAGGAAAGTGTGTGCATTCAGGATCTGTGGACTCCTTTGATGTTGTCCTTGGTAACAAATGCTTTAGCAAAGCTAATGTGAGACAACTTGAATCTGTCCCCGCTGAAGATGGTTGCAAGGTAATAATTCTGTGTCTGCCCATACAACTAGTTTTAAAATATCCTCAGTGTGGTTATCCGTGTTTCTATTTAAAAGCACCTAAAGCTGTTAGCTGGCTGCAGAAGCTGCTGGCTCTACCAGCTGTTACTGTTAATATAATCCATTCATTTTCTTCTTAACCCCCTCACTGGTAAATCTCTATTTTCAAAGACTTCCTCAAAGTTGGAAAGGTGTTCTTTTAAGAGTGAGTTAAATGAATTATGAAGTAACCTCCAAAATTGCAGACATGATACAGAGGTTTCCCAGCTCACACTCTTGCTGATGGGAGAAAGAGTCTGCCACTGTCAGTCCCAAATGAGCAGTCAAATGCCAACATACCAAATGCAGCTTGTAGTGTCCTTAAAAATTCTTCAGTTTCAACTGCAGGAGAATAGCTCCCCTCGTGCTATTAGTGTACACGTGTCAAACTTCAGTGAAATCTGTCTGGAGCACTTGAGACCTGCCTGCTGTCCTCCCCATCATGAAACTGAGTCTCTTGAGCATGGCCGTGCTGCTGGCTCCAGCTGCGGGTTGGGAGCTGTGTGCCGGCAGTGGCTGGGATTTGCTGAGGTTGCCCTAATGTGACGTTTTCCTGATTTCTGTAACTTTGATGCTGTGCGTACAGTAGAGGAGGAGCCGCGTGTGCGTTAACAGATCCTGTGCCTCCTTTTGTTGTGATCTGTTAGACACGTAGAGATGAGTTGGTGTTACTGGGCACGTTAACACTGCTGCTTTTATGCTCCCTATTTATACATTGCTTTATGTTTTCAAAGTGTTGGGCAGATATTATTTCCTCTTGGCATCCCGGCAGCATTTCCATTGAGCAGGCAGCGAAGGGAACGTAAACAATGCTGTGAGGAGCTGACTGCAGTTCTGGCTGCCCACTCGGAAACAAATCCCGTAGGCTGAGCTGCCTCTCAGCTTTAGCATTAAAATGATGAGTGGGTGAGCACGTGCCACCCCTTATCCTGCCAGGAAGCCGCCCGGCATGATACGGGGGCTTTGGCTGGAGCACGTGGTAGGTAGGGTTTTACCCGCACCGGTTTGCCTATCCCTCCTTCCCCTTGCAGATAACATGGGCACCTCTACCTATCGCCCGCCGGCCCGCACCATGGAAGTGGTCATAAACAAGTATGTGGTGAAACTGAAGTACTGCTACACCTGCAAAATGTTCCGTCCTCCACGAACCTCTCACTGCAGCGTCTGCGACAACTGTGTCGGTAAGTCCAGAGGCTGGAAACGTGCTGATGGCTCTTGTGGGCGAGGAGCGGGGGAGTGTTTCAGATTCCTGGACAGATTCACTTCATAATCTTTTAAAACGAGTAAAAGCAGATGCTCGGTCTTTCCTGTTCCTGTTTAAAATGAGAGCAACACCCATGCAGTGGTTTTGGGCTGGGGGACACCACGTCCAGTTCTCTGCGCCTTCTCTTTCCGTGGTTGCAGGAGGACAGTATCATGAGAGGCGATTAAAGCCTTCCCCAGACGCAGGGTGGTGGAGCAGTGCCGCGGGCTCCTTGTCCGTGACCTGACTAAGCAGGGCTGTAGAGGCTCCAGCCTAGGTTCTGATTCAGCCCTTCTGTGTCCTCCCGCCGTGCCCTCAGGTTCTGGTGGGACAGGAGGAACAGGAGAGAAGGAAGATGTGAAGAAAAGCCTCCAATAGCTCCACACAACCCGGCCCTAGGCAGGCGCAGGGCGATGAGCGGGGCAGGAAACGTGGGGATGACATGAGGTTCCCCGCTCAGTCTGGCTGTGCGGGAGCAACTTGAGCTGGCAGGAGGGTGGCAGGTCGTTGGGTGGCACGTCCGCAGAGCTCAGTCCTCGTGGGTAGGCTCCCGGTCGTGTGCTGCGTGCAAGCGGAGGCTGCGCCTTGCACTGTCTGCAGGGGCAGCTTGAGGAGCGGATGGGATGACTGAGCTGAGGGTGTTGCAGGACCCCGAGGACTCTGGTTAAGAAAGATCTGAGAGCTGCTGAGTGCCATGTGTTTGGGGATAGCGGTGGATGTTGTGGCTCCTCCTTACACTGGAATGGCTCACTGGAAAGCAGCCGTGGCTGGGATGGCATTTGGGGGGAGCCTTCTGGAGGAACGGACGTGTTTCTGCTTTGTGTTAGATGAGTTTTACTTGCATTAGTCGCCCCTGAGCTACAGTTACAGCAGTTCTGTTAATTTTAAATACAACCCTTTCATTAGAAGACAGCTAGGAGTATTTCCAGCTGTATTGCACCTGCTCTGGGTTCCCAGGCAGTTTCTGTGGTTTTAGAGGCGTGTCTTCACAGCTTTGAAAATTATTTTCTGCTCGGAAGAAGGTGGAGGGGGGACTGGTGCACAGGAGGGGAGCAGCGATGCTGAGTGCACACACCCACTACTGCCAGATAGTGGAAAAACATCTGCACTTTCCCTGCTTTCTTTCAATTTTAGTAATGGTAGATGTTACCAGTCACAAGGTTTGTATTTATGCGGGGCTTGGAGAGAGGAAAGGTTTGGCCTTTAATGTTATAAAAAGGCATATGAGCAGGCTGCAGTGCTTTGCTGAAACTTTATGCTGATGTACTGCTGCCAGGAGGTTCTGATCTTAGTGTGGTGGGCGGAAGCTCAGTTTGTAGCCCCGGGATTTGCGGAGGTTTGGCGGAGTTTGCTCTGTTACTGTGCACGAGATGGCAGCAGTCCTGACGATGCTCCTTTGTTTCAGAGAGGTTTGATCACCACTGCCCCTGGGTGGGCAACTGCGTGGGGAAGCGCAACTATCGCTACTTCTATGCCTTCATCCTCTCCCTCTCCTTCCTGACAGCCTTCATCTTTGCTTGTGTCGTCACCCACCTCACTCTGCGTAAGTACTGTGGTTATTGGTAGCAGTGAGTGCTGTGCTCCTGGAGACGAGCGACTTGGGGCCCTGCTGCAGCACGGGGTCCCTGTTCTTGGTGGACAGAGTGGGAGAAGGGTCTGCTCTTTGCTGGTTTAGTACGAAGCCCTTCACTGCAGCATTGCCTGAATAAACTGGGTCTCAGACTGCAGGGAACCCTCGATCCACCCTGCACCTTATTGCAGAGAAATCATGACACTTGGTGACAAGGTTATTCCCTCCAGAGCAGATGAGTTACGTGTGATGCTAGGGCAGCGGTGGGCTGGAGGGCTTTGGGTGCATCTGCCCTGGATCTCCCAGGGAAAGTCACTTGCCTGTCAGCCCTGAACCTCTTGGAGCTGTGTCTGCTCACTGACATTTCTGCAGGGTTACGGACCGCATATATTTCATGGTCAGCCAGGCAGGTCCGTCTGACCTGCGGGGGGGCGGCTGCGTGCTCGGGAGTGAAGCAGGGTGGCTGGAGATGCAAGGCTGCCTGCTGGAACGTAGTTTCTTGTCCCGTTTTGCTTTGCAGGCTCTCAGAGAGACGGATTCCTCACCACTCTGAAGACAACGCCTGCAAGATATCCTTCTAACGCTATCAGTCGCTCAGACCGCCAGGCCCTGATGCAGCAACACTAACAGTGTAACGTGGAAGTGCAATGCGTTCTTCCAAGGGGCACCTTCATGTACTCTCCAAAACCTGATTTAGGCCCCTAGCTACCTGGTTGGGGCAGGCAGGCGTGTCTCCATCCGTAGACTGATACTGCCACCAAACTGGTAGGACTTTTAGTTCCATATTCAGGTCGCTGCCACAGCTGGACTATCAGTTCTCTGCTCATTGGGGCAGGGACTAAGGCTTGGTAGCAGAATTGTTTTGCAGCTTGCGAGATTATGTGGAAAAGGGAGTGGCTGGGGTTGGTTGTCACCATGAGTACCTCCCAAAACAGCCCTTTGCCTCTCCCTGCAGGAAGACTTTGTTCCCTGAGATTTCCTTGACTACTTTTTTCACTGTGCTGGAGCTGGTGATTTGTTTTTTCTCAGTCTGGTCTATTTTGGGCCTCTCAGGTTTTCACACTTACTTAGTCGCCTCCAACTTGACAACGAACGAAGATGTAAGTACCTAGACGCTTGTCCTTTCGCGGGACAGGCCCTGGAAGGTGCCATGGGGCCGCCAGCCCTGCTCCCCTTTCAGGGAGTCTTCAGCTGGGTGCCGTGGTGCAGTGTGTTGGGTAAAGCGTTCTGTCCCTATTGCCTGTCGTAATTCGTAGCAAAGCAAACAGCCCGTGCCCGAGGCATTTCGGCTGTAGCTCAGATAGTTGAGCGGGGAGAAAGCAGGGCATCGTGTTGGGAGGGCAGCACGTGTTACTTGGCAGCATCAGGCTAGGAAGTAACTAGCTGAGATGTTTGAAAGATCAGGGGGTTTTTTTGTTTTTCTTTTTTCTGGTCTGTATGTGGCCTTGTTTAAAATATGGAGTTCTGAGATTTAAAAAAGGAAGGCTGCCCCCAGAGGTTTGGGTTTTAGCTTGGGACATGGGTGATCTTAATTCAGCATTCTGCGTAACCGCGGATTTCCTGTGAGACCCTGGGCAAGTCCCTTTGTCTCTGAGTTTCTCAAGTGTAATAGGCAAATAATGTACAGACGTCTCCTGAAGATATTTACCTTAAAGACTGTGGTGCGTGCAAAGTCAGAGGGCCAAATGAGTATCCTGAGCAAGGCAGATTGTATGGAAAAGCAGGATCTATCTGATCCTTGGAAGGAATCAAAATTCACGCTTCTGGCCACAAATACCTGTAATGCTTGCTGGAAGCTTCCATCACTACAGAAGAAATCTCTGCATTTTTTCCCTCCTCCTCTACTCTGTTTAGAGGTATTGGCAGAACGGTGGAAGGCCACGCGAGTGAAGCTCACGAAGGTTGCACCCAGTGCTGAGAGCACCGAGGTGCTGAGTCCAGAGCATATGGCCCGTGGCTTCTCTGGCTGCGTTGCCCACGTTGCCAGACTTGGGCTGCACCTGGGGAGAGGAAGTAAAAACAAGAAGAGGAAATGTGGCGGTAAATGGTTTGCTTCAGCCAGGGGCTTGAGGCCAGCTATAGCATCTGCCCACTCGTGTGTGCCTCTGGTTGACTTGACCGGGGTTTCGAAATCAGAGTCCCGGTGACAGCTGCTCAGGGTGTGGGCAGATGACATTGCTTCCTTGCATTAGCAGAATGGCCTGGGAATCCCCTCGCTGTTTGTTTAGCCTGAGGAGCAAACGAGGTACCGTTAGCTAGGAGCCCTGCTTCGGTGAGCTTTCAGCCTGGTAGAAAATGAGGGAAGAGGAGGCTGGAGTTGAAGGCAATGACGCTGCCGTGAAGCATGAGGAGGGCGCAGCTTCGGAGCTTTGTAGCCGCAAGGTTGAACCTTGGCAGAGGCAGGAGAACATATTGCTGTCTCCTCTGGCTGCCTTTCTGGAGCTGTCCTGCTTGCTAAGGCAAAGAGGAGGAGGTTATCTGAAGCAAGACAGAAGCTTTTTGCCTCCTGAGCAAGGATTTGAACTGACTCTGTTATCATGTAATTATCTCTTTATCACATCTTTCCCATCTTAATCTGCGTGTATCCTTTCCCTTTCAGATCAAAGGGTCCTGGTCAAATAAGAGGGGCTCAGAGTTTGCCAATCCTTACAGCCATAAAAGTATCCTCACGAACTGCTGTGCAGTGCTGTGTGGACCGTTCCATCCCAGGTAAGAGCTTTTGACCTCCACCGCTTTGGGAAATGCACCCTGCTCTGTGAGAGGGGCCCCAAAAAGCACAGGTTTATTATGCTTCACAAGAGACTGTCAGCCAAACACATCTCCTCCCATGATGCTGAACATCCCCCTTCCATGAAGACGGGGAAACAATTTCCCAGTTTCTGCAAAGAAAAACTGGAGAAATGTAAAAGTAGATTTAACTGTTGCTTCTGTGTTTGAACTTGCTGAGTTCGGGTCACTTGTAGTTGTTTCGTGGAGCTTGCAGCTCAGGCATCCTGTGGCTTAATAAGGGGACAGTAACGGCACCAAAGGGCTTGCTGGCAGATGGTGAACACCAGTTGTGTCGGTACTTGCCAGCCCATACTTTTCCTCCTGTACTGCGAGGATGGAGCATCGGGCTGCAACTCTTGGCAAGCAGTCGGCAGGGATCTGCGCTAGGCAGTGTGGAGACCCTGGTCTTGAAGCAACACTCAGATTGCCTGAACTTCTCCATAGCATCCTACCAAATTCTCTTACCTGTGAGTTAACCAGAACGACTGTTAAAACAGAGCCAAAGGCAGGCAATTCCCTCCAAGTGTAATGAAATAAAGCTTTGGGCCTGGAGCACGGGCACCTCCAGGCTGCTTTTCCTTCGGTCCCATCAGCAGTGAAGAATTATCACCGCTTTGTCACAAGAGGGTGCAATTGGGCAGAGCTGGGCTGGAGTCCTCTTGCGCTTGGCTGCTGGGGTTGAGGACCTGCACTCTGGCTTGGAGCTCACAGCCTGTCTTAGGGCATGCAGGTCTCCTTAAGGCTATATTTTCTTTGCCGGGACCCAGTGTGGGTTTACACAGAGCATCCCGGGGTGCTGACTCACTGTAATGTAACAGCAGGGGAAGGTGTCTGAGGTTTCAAGCGAGGCCACATAGCTGGAGTCGGTGTGGTCTCCCTTCATGTCCTGCCCTGCTCTCTGAAGTACCCCGAGCTCTTGGTTGCTCCAGAGGTGCTGAAGTGCCACTGCTGCCATTCAGTGGTGATAAGTCTGCAGACTGAGAGAGCTGAGCTGTGTGGCAGGGGAGTAGCGTTTTACTCCAAGCCTTTTCTCGTTTATATTGTTTTCCTGGTGTAAAGTCCTTTCGCCGGTTCCCATTTGGGTTTGTGGTGACCCAAAGCTTTTACTGACTAAAGACCGTGTGGTGGCTTGTGTGATGCGTCTGCGGTTTGTCTAATGGACGGGGAGCTGTGTCGTCCAAACCGCTCCTGCCGATGCTTTGGTTAGCAGCTCCCACAAGGAGACCCATCTCCGAGCGGCTGCGGCCTGTGAGCTCCCATCGTTGCGACGGGGGCGTCTGGGTGTCGGGAGGGTTCTGGTTTTGTGGACAGAGTTGATTTAGCTGCCCAGGCCAGCTGAGACAGCAGCTTCTTAGCACGTTTGCTTGATACTGAATGGATCAAGACCTTCTGCTTTAAAACTCGGTGCTAGGATGGGGGCACTTGCTTGGGGTGGCTGAGCAAACCAAGATACTCTACTGAGTGCAGTCTGTTTTCTGCTCCTTCCCCTGGCTGCCCTCGTGAGACTGGGGGAAGGGAATTTCCACTACCGGACTTACCCCTTCTTCCCCTTGTCCAAGCTTGGAATACCCTGTTTTGCGCCAGGTATCTCTTTCTGTAGAAACTGGTTGATTTAGCTGGCATGTAGCTTATAGCCTTCCTTTCCTGCAAGCTGTAACTCCTCTTCCCTTGCACCCTTTCCCTTTTGTTTTCCAGTTTGATAGACAGAAGAGGATTTATCCAGCCAGACATCGGGACCCCGTCCAGTCCTAAGAACGAAATCCCTTCCTTTGGAGCCAAAACTGACACCAGCATGGTAGGAGGCATTGCCTAGTGGTGCTGTGACGTAGCCCGTTGTGCCTGCACCTAACTCCAGCCAGTACCTTCCCCTCCTACCATCTCCCCGGCCTCAGGCAGGACAGCCCTGTGACGCAGAGCTGCCAAAGACTCAGTTGAGCCATACGTTGCCTTTTTTTATTTATTTATTATTTTCGTTTATTTGTCTCACTGTGATGTGGCCTACCCGGACTTTCGACTGATAGAGCATAACAACATGCAAGACCCTCAGACTCGAGCGGAAAGCAGGGGGTCCTCACTGCACCTGGGAAGCAAATAGGTCTGGAGAGCCACCAGACCTCTGAGCCTGGAGCGTCTGCTCCAGAGAGTCGCTGTGTTTACTGCAAGGAGTAATGAGGTGGGCAAGGAGGGGAGGTGGGCGCTGGCAAACAGTTCGTGCTCTGAGCTGTGCTATCAAGCCTTGTCTTTTGGGCTGACGGAGGTGGAAGTTCCCTGGTGTTCCTGATACCTGCATGACTGCTGCCCCCTCCTCTGTGCCAATGCGGAGGGGTTCTGTGTCTTCATGGTTGGGTCCTCGGCCTGCTGCAGGAGCAGCTTTTTTTCCTGGAAGCTGCTGTGCCTTGATAAGTTGTGGCTGTTTTCCTGGGAGGGCTCCCTGGCTCCCAGCAGAAGCAGAAGCTGGCTGGATGTCCCAGCTGCTGCTTGATCCTGTTTACTGGCTGATGGCTGAGGGAGTGCTGAAGAGCTCTGAGAGCTTTGGCTCTTTCAGCCGGTAAGACCACGTTTTGCAGCGAGGACACGGGTTAGGAAGAACCTCATCTTCACGGGGAAAACGAAAAACAAACGTGCAGTGTTCTGCAGCTCTCACGGTGAGATGCTGCTTGGAAAGGGACAGTTGTAGGATTTGACCTCAGCTTGCCAGGAAAGCCTGGCTGGGTCCTGTCTGTAGGACACTTAAAGGCAATAGAAGAGTAGGTGAATTCCTGAGGGTCACATCCTTCCTAGCTGGAGTTACACAGGGGAAGCAGTGAGTGGGTGCTGGTCTCTGATAACCTCACGTTGAGCAGACTGGAGCAGGACTGTCCACAGCACCTCAGGAACGACTCCTGCGCGCGTCTCGGCATGCCGCGAGCAGCCCCCCGTGCCGCAGAGGCAGCCGGGAGTGCTGGGCCGGGCAGCCAGCTCTGCGGGTTACTAACACTGGAGTGTGCGTAGAGGAGAGTCACAGACCTTGTTAGCAATACTTGAATCGCGTTATTAAAAGCTGCTGGATATTTTTGCACAATTTGTAGGGTTTTTTCTATGTAGAACGTTTTATATTCCGTGTAGATAGTGCCGTGCATGTTAGCACCAGGGCAGAGGCTTGCAGTGTTTTGGGTCGAGCTCCCCGGTTAGGTGTCCGTGGGTCAGGCGCATAGTTTTCAACCTCGGGCAGAGTCAGCGCATCCGTGGGGGCAGCCTGTCCCCGCCGAGCTAGCCAGCGTTGTGCTTTCCGCGCTGTGAGTGACGGAGCGAGGCCGGCGGTGCCGCTTCGGGGTGCGCGGGGGGGACCGCAGGGCCCCTGTGCGGCGAGACCGCTGCTCGGTTCCCTTTGCTGCCTTCCCCACCTCTCTGGGGATGGGATGGGATGTGGAAAAGCAAGTTCCTGGGCTGCTTTTGCATTAAGAGTGGATTAACATTTTGCTTCTCGCACCTTGGAAAGGTTCCCCTTGCCTTATGTTCCCGGCTCGCCGCGCGGAGATGTTGGTGTTAGCTTGCCGTGACCGCTAGCTTTGCCGTCCCCTCTGCGAAGGGCCAGAGCTCGAGAGCTCACGTTGCCGCGAGAGGGCAGGGCGACCGCCGTGCCGTGCCGCCGTCCGCCTGCTTCCCTCCTGGGGGCCAGGCCAGAGTCGAACGGTTTCCACCGGCTGTTGGTCAGCTGCGGGCTGGAGCCTGCGCCGGGACCGCGGGTGGTGGTGCCACCCTGGGGCCTCTTTGGCCTGTCTCTGGCCGGGAAGCCGAGGTGAGAGCGCGGCAGCCGCTGAACTGCTACCGGATCCCGGCGGATGGCCCTCGCTGCTCGGGGAGCTCCCAGGGCTGCTCCGCTGGACCCAGCGAGCCCCGGCCCCCAGCTTTGTGCCATCTCCTGCCCCGGTCCACCGGCCAGGCCACCTTAGTGCGACAGCCTAAAAGCCCATCTTGCAGCTGGAGAGGAATTGAGCTGGCCACCGCGCCGGGATGTCCCTGCTTCTCCGGCCCTGATGGTCCCGAAGGGGTTTGTCCCCGTCTTCAAGGAGCCTCAGCGCTACCTTCTAGCGGCAGCGCGGGGATGGGACGGGGCGGGCGAGCCCAGCTGCGCGGAGAGGGGCTGGCGTGCGGGAGCGAGGAACCGAGACCGCCCGAGGCTGGGGAGAGCAACGTGGGGGGTGCTGCTGGGGGCCAAACGCCTTCCTGCTTTTATTTAAACCAGTTTCTTTTGTTACTCGACAATAAAATTATATTTTTAAAGAGTTAATTGCTTGGATTTTTTTTTTTATTTATTCCTTTAAGATGGAAGAGGGCAGGTGTCTGTTTTTGACATCCCTCTGTCAGGTGGAAGCTGGACTGTTAGTCACAGACCTCTCCTGGAAGCTCTTATAGCTTCCTGCAGGATGGGGCCACAGGGGACACTTAGCAGCAGAGCCCAGCAGCAATTTGTGGTGCTATGACTCTTGCAAGAGCCAAGAGCTTTTTTCTGGCCCATGTCTCCAGGCTGGATGGGGTTTCATCCTGCAGCTGCTGCCATTGACACAGCTCTGATTGCACCGTCCTGCAGAAGCCATCAGCTGAGCATCCTTCTCCCACCCTTCTCTCAGGCTCCTTGGTCCAGGGCCGCGCCAGGACTGGGGGTCTCCTGGTCTAACCCAGCCCGCTCTGTCTGCACTGGCAGACGTTGAGGCGCGTAATCTCTGGTGTCTTCCCAGGAGGATGCCTGCCAGGACTTTGCCATTTCCTGCACAGCCTGATGGGATACACCCCCTCCTCGGATGGGAGCCCGGCTCTCTGAGGGTCAGCCGGTAAGACAGCGCTGCTTCTCCTCCCCCAGTCATCCGCTCCACCGACCCATCTCATCTCCGCTGCATGACCAGCTCCGTCCAGAGTCCGTCCCCCATCAGCTGTGTAGACATCTGTGTGTGCCAGCGTCCCACTGGCGCGGGGGCCCTGAGCCCCGCTTGCCGTCTCGGTGCGGGGCCGGGTGCTGGGAGGGCTGCGGCAGCCTTGGAGGGGAGAAGGGGAGGTTTCTTCCAGCTTCGTGCTGGGAGCTGCCTGGGATGGAGCGAGGGGCTTGTGTGCGCGGCGGTGTTTGGAGAAGGAGGCAGCTGCGATCAGCCTGGGCGAAGCCGCGGGGCTCAGGGCAGAGCTTCGTTGAGTGCAACATCATGAGCTCGTGTCAGCTAGAACCGGGCTGCCGGAGCTGCTCTCCTGCCCGGCGGATGGAGCTTCATCCCATCGCTGCCGCCCCGGCGTGGTCTGTGGAGCAGGTTGGATGTCTGGACCTCGACGCCAGCTCCTGCGCGGAGCTGCCGCAGCCACTGTCAGACCTCTGTGCTGCTACCACGACGCTCGTTCGGTTGCACGCTGTTCTCTCCTCCAGCCAGCCTGGATGCTCCTCCTCGCTCTGCCGCCCGTTCCCTGCTTCTCCTCGCGGTGTTCCTGGTACTAATCCTCTCTTTCTCTTCCCCCTTCCCGTGCGCTGTGGCAATCCAGTATGTTCAGGGCGCTGAAGAGCTCTTGCGGACTGCAGCCCTCCGCCTCTCTCGGAGCGCCCCGAGGGAAGCCGAGACGCCCCGGACAATCCCCGGAACGACAGCCATCGCCACCACCACGTGTGCCTCCGCTCGCCGGGGCCGCCGCCCGCCTCCCGCCACCCCACGGGCCCGCGCGGCCGTCCCACGGGTTCGAAGCCTGAAGCCATACCGCCAGCCCCCCCGAGAGCAATAACCGGGGCTCCTGCAGCCGGAGGGACGTGGGCGCCGGGGCCGCGGGGGCTCCTGCGACAGCCGTACGCCGCAGGGAGTAGAAGGCGGTTCTACCCTCGCGAAGGTAGTTAGCGCGTGTTGAGACTTTACCCTTCAAAGCACTTTCCGGCGAGCTCCGTGTTTTGTTTTGTCTTAGCGCAGCTCTAGTTTTAGGGGAAAGGGGCTCGAGCCCCGCAGCAGCTTGGCTCGGTGTCTCAGCGTCGTCTCGCCCCTCGACGCTCTGCGGTCGGGTTTCTGGAAGGACACAGCGGTTCTCCAGCTGCAGCACAGCTGGACTTCACCCCCCAGCCAAGCTTAGAGCCCGCTCGGATTTGCAATCTATTTTTGCCTTTTACTTTTGTATCAAAAATAAAGTTTCTCCTATTTCCTGTACGTGAGCATCTGGCTGCTGCTTTGCCGGCGCCGGGGCGTTGCTGCCGGCGGCTGGTGCCTGTGCGCACTCGCCCCGCGCTGGGCGCGGGACCGGGAGCCACGAGCTCCCCAAACGCGGCGCTCGGAGGTGCTTTCTGGGCCGAACTCGGCACGCTGCAGCCAGGGGGGCCCTGCAGCCTTGGCCTCGGCGGGACTCGCAGCCCCCGGGGCTCTTCCCTCCGCCGGCCCCTTATTGCCGCGAAACCGGTAGAGCAGAATTTTTCGCAGCCTCTCAGCCGACTTCAGCCCAATCTGGCAGCGGTTCAGCCCCTGCGGGCAGGGGCTCGGAGAGGCACCTGAGCTGCTGCCGAGCGCCCGAATTGCACCTGGGAATCGCTGCCTGCATTTCTGCACGGGGGAGATGGGCGCTTCGGTGGGGTGGGCTCGGCACCCGGCCTCCCGCCCCGGCGCAGGCGTCACTGCCGGTCTCCCGGCGTGTCTACGGCTCCCGCGGCCCCGAGCGAGACACGCGCTCCCCTAAACCCGCTTCCGAAAGCTCCTCGGCGGGGTTTAGCCCCGTGCGATGGACTCCCACGGCGGATTAGGCTAATCTGGGGCAGGAGCCCTAATTGCCGCCGAGGCAGCGCACGTGGCTCCCGGGGCCAGCGGCGCGGGAAGGAAGGGCCGCGGGAAAGCCGGCACCCCGCAGCCGTCGGAGCGGCCTCGGCCAAGCCGCCCCCTCCGGGTGCCCGGAGCCTCCTCCGCCCGGAGGGGTCCCGCATCCCGCGGGAAGGGCAGGGTGGGAAGGGAGCCGGCGGGCTCGGTGCGCGTCCGGCCCCGCTGCAGCCGGGGCGGCGCTGGGGGAGACGTTCGCAGCGATGAGTCAAGCGACGAGTGACGCCGATCAAAATCCCTCGCCTTGGCCCGGCGCCCGCCCCACCCTGCCCTTCCCGCACGGCTCCCGCACGGCCGATAGCGCCGGGGATGAAAGCAGGCTTGGCCCCCGCGCAGCGTCGTGCCGGCAGCGGCGAGGAGCCGCCGGCGCCCGGCGTGTGCCGACAGGCTTAAGCAGCTCCCGAGCGAAACTGCAGTGTAACACGAAGCGCAGATCCTAATCTGGGCTGCGCGTTTCCAGGGGCGGCCGAGCACCTCCAGCACGTCGCTTTTTTTTTTTTCTTCTTTTTTAAAGGAAAAAAAAGAGCAAACACACTCTTTCGTGGCGTTTTGCAGCGCTCCGAAAAGTCCCTGGCGAGCCGATGGGAGCGATGGCAGTGCCATGGGAATTGCAGCCCCGAAATGCCCCAAGCAGCCCCCGAAAGCGCCGCTGGAGCCCGGCACGCTTCGCCCTGCCGCGGTTTTTGGCCAGGGCCGTCCTGGAGGAAAGGAGCCGCTTTCGCCTTTAATTCGGGGGGGTCGGGAACAGCTCGGCCCCGGGACGGAGGCTTGGGTCGGCAGCCGGGCTCCGTTTCCCACCCGTGGGAATAAATACCTGCCCCGCCAGCCGCGGGAATTTGCAGCCAGTTAAGCACCAGAACAAACCGGCACCGATACACTTGGGGTATTTTTGGCCGGGGGGGGGCAAAAAAAACCCATTCCAGCGCCCAGCAGCCCCCCCCGTGCCGGGTTTCTCGCGGCGGGTGGGAGCAGCGAGCCGAGGGCACCCTGCACTCCCGCAACGGCTCCCGTTTGCACCGTTTCACCCCTTTTTCTCCCCCTCCCCATCCCCAGGGCAGGGCAGGGCGCGGGGGCCCCCCCGGCTCGCCCCTCGCCCGGCGCCCTTTTTGCCCGCCGGGGCGATGAATCAGGGCCCGTTGCCTTTTAAGGCCGGGCGGCCGGGGGGGGACGGCGGCTGCGCGCGGCGGCCTCGTGGCTCCTCCCGCTCTCGCTCCGGGCTCCGACGCCCGGCCAAAAGCGGATCCCGGCGGCGGCGCTCGGCAGAGGCTCCCACGGCTCCCCGAGGCTCCTCGCCGCTCCGTGTCCCCCCCGCGCCGCCGCCCGCCCGCGTGTCCCCAGCCATGGCCAGGAACCACCAGGTGCAGAAAGCCAAGCTGGCCGAGCAGGCCGAGCGCTACGAGGACATGGCGGACTTCATGAAGGCCGTGGTGGAGCACGGGGACGAGCTCTCCAACGAGGAGCGCAACCTGCTCTCCGTCGCCTACAAGAACGTGGTGGGCTGCCAGCGCTCCGCCTGGAGGGTCATCTCCAGCATCGAGCACAAGACCGAGGAGGGCGACGACAAGGCGCAGCTGGTGAACGAGTACCGGGAGAAGGTGGAAGGGGAGCTGAAGAACGTCTGCAACGTCGTCCTGGGCCTGCTGGACAAGTTTCTCATCAAGAAGGCCGGCGACGCGGAGAGCAAGGTCTTCTACCTGAAGATGAAGGGCGACTACTTCCGATACCTGGCCGAGGTGGCCACCGGGGACGACCGCAAGGAGACCATAGACAGCGCCCAGAAAGCCTACCAGGAGGCCATGGACATCAGCAAAAAGGAGATGCAGCCCACGAACCCCATCCGCCTGGGGCTGGCGCTCAACTTCTCCGTCTTCCACTACGAGATCGCCAACGCCCCCGAGCAGGCCATCTCGCTGGCCAAGACCACCTTCGACGAGGCCATGGGGGACCTGCACACGCTCAGCGAAGACTCCTACAAGGACAGCACCCTCATCATGCAGCTGCTCAGGGACAACCTCACGCTATGGACAGCCGAGTGCGCGGGCGAAGACGGCGGCGAGGCCGGTGAAGAGCCCAAGAACTGACCTGCCGCCGCGCAGCCGCGGCCCGGCTCCCGCCTCCTCCCTCCCCGCCGGTCCTCCGGCTCCTAAATTTTTTTTTTTTTTAATTTTTTTTTTTTTTTGGGCAGGCGCCCCGGCTCCCTGCCGCTCCGCCTGCCCCCCCGGGAGCAGTTTGGGGGGGGGGGGGTCCCCGGTGCCGGCTCCAGCATCCCCCCACCGGCACCTTGTCCGGGGCGGGATGCCCGTGTCCCCCCTCGCCGAGGGGCCGGCTCCCCGGAGGGAACATTTCGGAGCCGGGGAAGGGGGGGGGCCGGGGGCTCCAGGGCGGCGCGGTGCTTCGCTTGCTGGGGTGCCTTGCTCTGCGGGAGGAGGTGTCGGGCCGGCGCCGGGACGAGCGGGTGGCCGAAGCCGCTGTGCGTCTCCAATAAAACTTCTCGTGCACGTCTGCCTCTGTGCTCTGTGCCCCCCCCCCCCCCGGGACCCCCAGGACCAGGAGGAGGAGGAGGAGGAGGAGGAGGAGGAGGAAGGACGTGTGGGAGCGGGGGCAGTGGGCTTCCCGGTGGTGGTGATGGTGGTGGGGGGGACAGAGCTGATCCAGCCCCGAGTGGGCTGCAGTGATTTCCCGCGTCCCACCGAGGGGCTTTTCCCAGGGACCCTGTCCCGTTTTCCCAGCGCAGTGCTTGGAGCCGGTGGGGTGGGTGGGCTTGGTGTTTGGTGGGGGGGAATGTGGCCCCCAGCCCCCTCCTGTGTGCAGGGTGCCGCTCCCCCAGCAGCGCAGGTCCCGACACGAAAAATAATGAGGCGGCAAAGGGAGTCACGGCACCGCGGGCGAGGGATGAGCTCACCGGATGGCGCGCGGCAGGGCTGGGCCTGGCTGGGGGGGTTGGGGGGGGGCAGCCACCCTGTGACTCAGCCGGCAGCGCCCCGCTCTGCCGAGCCCCCGGCCGGAGCAGGGATCCATCGCTGGGGAAACTGAGGCACGGCTGGGGCAGTGACCTGCACCCTCCCTGCGATGGCATGGCTGGTGCTGGGGTGCAAAATTGCCCCCTCCGGGGACGTTCGGGGCAGGGGGCCAGGCTGCACCCCGGGAGCTGTAATGACGTTTGCAAGTGCTCTGCAGAGCCCGGCTGCCTGGGAACCCGCTCGCTGCTGTAACGTGGTGGGAGGCCGAGCTGCGCGGACCTGAACCCATTTGCCCAGGACGTGTCACCCCCCCCCCCCCAACCACCCAGGACATTAACCCCAGAGACCCCCCCCCCCAAGCCCCTCTGCTGGGACCCTTTTAGGAGCCAGGCTGCAAACCCGGGGGCCACCTTCACATGGCCCTGGCCAGGCAGGTCCCAGCTCGGAGGAGCCGAGTGGCTCCTGGGGGAGGCTGGCAAGGGGCACCGAGCCCCCCCAGCCTCGGGTTGGGTTGAGGGTGGGGGGGGGACCAGGGGCAGCCTTGCAATTAGCCAAACAGCGCCAGCATATGGGAATAACGAGCCAAAGGCTCTTGCTGGCCCGTGACGTGGGATTAAACCGGCGCGGGGTGCGAGGCCTGGAGGAGAGGGGGCTAATGGGGTGGAGGCAGGGGGAATTCGGTGCTTTCCACGCATGGCCAGGAGGCTGCATTGCCCCGTGCTCACAGCGGCTCTGCAATCCCGGCAGGATGCCGGGGCTCCCGCCAGCCACCGAGGAGTTAACCAGGCGGCTGTGCGGCACCAGCAGCCCCATTTCGACAGCGCCCCAAGTTGCAGGGCGGCGTGGGCGGCGATGCGCCCCGGCCCCCGAGCCGGTCCGGCAGCTTTTTGGGGCCGGGAGGGGAGCCCAGGCCCCGCGACGCCTCCCGCGCATGGGCTGTGCCGCATGGGACGCTCCCGGGGCCGGCGCAGGCAGCTCAGGGATGCTCTTGGCATCCCAGGAATCGGTGCCCAGCATGGCGGCGAACTGCACAGATATTTGATGGCCCCCTCTCGCTAATGCAGCCCAATGCAATGCTGGGTGTCACCTGCGTGTCCCCAGGGGCTTTTGATGCCTTTGGGGCAAGCACCAGCCCCTGGCAGCAACGATGGGGAAAATTGCAGCTCTGTCCTGCCTTTCCAGGCTGGGGGGGTTTGGGGACCCCCCCCCCCCCCCCCCCCAAATCTCTGAGCATGGGGAGTGACCAAAATGCTCTCTGAGCCGGGGCTGCGCAGAGCCCCTCTGTGCAAAAACGCTGAATTCTGCAAGTCCTCAGCATGTCTCGGCCGGGCCAAGGCAGAGCTTTACTGAGCTCAGCGGTTCGTAGCCACCTTTGGTTTTCGCTTTCTCCAGCCCTGGCACAGCACCGCAGGGCTGGGGCGGCAGATCCGGCCCGGGTATTAAAATAAAAGAGCCCAGCTGCCACAAATGCTTTTTCGTAACTCCGATCTGACCCGCCAATACCCTTTTAAGCCTCCAAATCTCTCAAAGCCATAAAAATCAGCCATAAAATTCTCATTTTATAATCACTTCTTCCATCCCTTTACAGCAGCCAGGGGCTCAGAGACAAATGGGACAGACGTGCACAGGGCTGAAATGCAAGGGGGGCGTTTCAGCTCCGAGGTTTAGACCAGCTTTCAGACTTTCAGCCTGAGATAGCACTGAAATGCAGCTGCTGCGACCAGGAATACTCAGGAAAGTCCCTGTGTTTTTAGGAAAGGAGCTTAGGAACCGACCACAGAGAGCAGACAGAATTTGACTCTTGTATTTGAAATGTCTGCGTAGTCTTTTATCAAGCCTGGTCTGGTTGAAGTACAAGTGTACGTATGTGTGCGTATGCATGGCAGCGTGTGTCTTCTCACTCCTTCTCCCACTGACCACCTGCTTGTCTGAATTTCCCTAAGTGTGGTCACAAAGCTGTGAAATACAAGAAAACTTGGTTTTAATTCTGTGCCGAGCTGCAGTCACGGCCCCCTCGCGCCAGGCAAGACCCCACTCGCGGTCACACTACCAGCGACCTGCGATCGCCCTGCTAAGGGCTAAACTAAAGTTCTTGCAGACTTCTGCAAGCAGCAGAATCTCAGGGAAAAAGAGATGCAGAGGGGGCCGAGCACAGAGCTGGGAGCCAGGATTCTCCGCTCGCATCCAACGCTGCCGTGCAAGCTGCTGGGAGATGCTCAGAGGGTGCTCGGCAGGGAGACCTCGCTCCACATCACCCAAACCACCCCGATTTACAAGAACCACCCCAGTTTACAGTGCTGACTGTCCCGAGCGGCTGCCTGCGGGGGGGATGCAGAGTGGGTGGCACGTGAGGTCTGGGAGCAGCTGCCATCGCTGCCAGAAGGTGCAGCCAGCCGGCAAGAGGGAATTACACGGGGAGCGGGGAAAGTCCCAGGACTCGGGATCTGAAGAAGCTGCTGTTAAAAGGAAGCCCAGAAAAAAGAAGGTGGATGAGGGCAGGCAACCCAGCAGCTGGGGAAGGGCCTTCATGCAAACGATGTGCTCCAACCTCCGGCTGAGTCACACAGGGTCTTTCTTAATCAAAAGCCTACAAAAGCCGAGTTGGCAGTTTGCGCGTCGCTGTCAGCTCGCTGTGCGCACACCAAACGCCAGCGTCCAGCCCCTGGATAAGAGTGCACGGGAACCGACCTGTTTTCGCATCCCACACTCGCTCTTCCCCACTCCCTCCAGCAACCACTTTGTCTGTTCTCAGGTAGATCATAGAGAAACACAACGTCGCAAGCACGGGCCATTCCTGCAAAGTACACAACACGAGCTGCTGTGAAGTTCCCACCACAGGCTTTTTAGCCCCAGGCTTTGTAGCACTCTTAGTTTTATTTATTCAGGTTCAGCAAACTCACCAGATGAAAGCAAGATGGAGAAGTGTTTTATTAAGAAAGAGTCCATCATTATTAAAAAAAAGAAAAACAACCATCCTTCTGTCCTCCTTGAGAGAGACTGGAGGCTTCTTAGCCTGGATGCTCCTCTCAGTATGAGGACCATGCTGGCTCCTCCTGTGCAGTAAACCAAGAAGTTCTGTTACAAGTCTCACCATAGAAGAGACAGCTCAAACTGATTTTCCTCTCTCTGGATCTACCTTGGTCACGATGGGGAGGAGGAGACTTGGCAAAAGTCTGTCTCCTCTATCTTGCTTCTCTTCTCTTGCTAACCATGCCTGAACTTGGCTAAATCTCTCTTGTTCCTAAGGAAAGACCTGACTTGCCTCGCGCTCAGCCATGGTGTGTCTGTGTCGCTCTGTGCTTTGGGGCGGAAGCACTAGAGGTCGAACCCTTACTGAAAGGGAGTCCAGCTGCTGCCGGGAAAGGCTTTCACTTGGCCTGAGTCACACGACACAGAGAATCCCTTCAACTCCTGGTAGGAAAAGGAGAGATGTTAAACCAGCGAGCAGCTGTGGGAGAGGCAGGTGCGCTACATATCCATCACTTCTTCTTCCACGGCCTTGTCCTGAGACTGCACATACTTCTCCTGCACTGCAAGTGTGCTGATAAATCGCAAATCAAGGAAAACAAGACAGCAAGGGCTGGGCTCAAAGCACTCCTTTCTGCAAGGAGTTCTAACGTTCTCAGCCAGGAACCGACCTCAACATCAGCCTAAAGGCTGGCAGGAAGACAGCAGCACTGGTAACAACATGCATCAGCAGAGTTATTTCTGGCTCTGGCTGATCACAAACCTGACAACTAAAGGGGAATCAATTATATGGTTTGGACAAAGTGGAATGAAACAGTCCAAGTGAGCATGAATAAGAGGGAAGTTGTGGATTCCTCCCACATTTGTCAATTAGCAACAAATGTGGTGGCTTTGGTGTGAACAACTGTCTGCTAAGATCTGGGCTGAGCCCTACCAACCTGTTGCATGCATATCACCAAAGAGCATCACATGTTATTAATAACCCGAGCCTGCAAACTGCCAGGGCCATATCCAGCCCCCTTCCCCCAACCCATGAAAGAGAGATCGAAACTCAAAGCAGCGGAGGATCGGTGGAGAAGGATACGAAGTAAAGTGGAAATCAGCTCCCACTGCTGCTGACATCAGAGCTTCAAGGCTCCTGTGCTCCTGGTCTCCGAAGGAATAGCCGTTGGCTTTGTCCACTGCCTGCATCACCTGCCGCATGCTCTCCTTATCCTGAAAGTAAAGGTGGTGACGCACAGGGAGACTGATCCTTCCCCGGAGGCAAGAGCTAACGCTATTTGCAGGAGAGTGGGCCAACGAGCGTAAGGTCGAGAAGCAAAAGGGACTGAACTGCAGACTGGGCCTCACCACAGATTTTCTCTGAGGCACTGAATACACGAGGTGCTGACATCCTCTGCCCTCTCACCTCCTTCTACCTCCCTCTGCTGCCACTTCAGCAACAAAATTAACATCTTAGCCCTTCCTCACAAATGTATTCCTCCCATCTTCTAATTATCTTGTGCTCCCTAATTTAACAATGTTTCAGGTAATACTTTGCCCAGAATTGAATTGCAGGTACAGAGGAGACATCCACCCCAGGACACAGGCATACGTAGACCCAATCTCATTAGCTTTTTCTTTTCCTTCGGTTGTCACAAACCATTTACAAGCCTGGGTGCCTTTCACTGTCCTTCTCCACCCCTGTGTCTCCTAATATTAAAGCTTTCCATCCCTCATGGCTCTGTTTCTTACAGCCAGGATTTTGGGGGCAGAGGCACTGAGGGATTTTGGTGCATGACCTTGAAGGTGCACCCTTTCTCCTGCCTGTCGGAAGCCCAGACATAACCTAGCTGCTACCAAACGTGCTGGTACACGTCCAACGCTCCCTGTTCTCTCTGCCCCACTCCCCCCGCTGCATCACCTGGACGTTGAGCGGAACGAAGGACACCAGGCTGTAGTCTTCAATCACCTCTACCAGCTTCTCATTGAGGCGGCGGTAATTTTTAAAGAAGGGGTCAGAAGCTAAATGGTCAACCAAGTAGGAGAGGTCCAGGACTTCGGTGTAATAATCCAGGTTGAAGGCTGCAAGGAAACACCAGCGAAGGACCTTTCAGCACCTGCCCCCAGAGCGCAGCACCTCCAGAGCACGATTCAGGTCTCACATGGGCTAAACACACCCCAGAGGTGCCCATCTTTCTGCATGCACTAAAGCTTAGCATAACTGTGCTCCTAACTTATGGTTAGGTGGGCCAGGGCCTTCCCCACTGAGAGGCAGCACAAAGCCCTTCCAGGCTCTTCAGCAGGCGGGTTTCGGCAATGGGGATTCTCCCACAGCAACATGCACCTGAAAAAGTGCAAATTGCTGCTTTGCCTTGCACACTCCTGCCAAATTTGGCTCACTTAGTTTAAATTAATATCAAATACGGATGTTAAGGGGATCAAAAGCAGACAAGAACTGCACCGGGGAGACTCAGTTACCCGAGCAGCACTGAGGCTGGGCAAAATGAGAGAGCAGCAGCTGGTGACTGTGGGGAAAAGCAGACCACGACACGCGCTGGTCTGATGTGCTCCCACTGGACCCTTTCTCAGCGCTGTTTCTCCTGCTTCCTGAGCAAGTACCTCTGAAGGCACTTTGCAGACTTTGGGGCTTCCCCAGCCAGAAGGTGCCACCAAGAACCCAGCAAGATTTATACCCATTCCCCGACCATCTCCCAGCAACACGCACCAGCGCAATGCTGCAGCCGAGTAGCTAATCTGCATGTGACCCAGCCCAACTCCACATCTCCCTCCGGCAAAGGCTCTTACCCAGCTTGCCATACTGTTCAATCAGGTCCATCTTGGAGAGGACATTAACGTGGGGCAGTTCCACGTGCAGCATGGTGGAGAGCGAGGTGCAGAGGACAGAGATGAACTTGCCAGGATCTGTGCAGTAGTGAGAATCCACCAAGTGAACTGCAGCCAGCTGGAGAGCAGAGGCACAAGGGGAGAGCACACGGTCAGACACAGTGAACAGTCCCTCCACTCACTTTTGGGACAATCTAAGAAGTGGCTACAGGACAATCTGTCCAGACCCAATTATAACCACACAGGTTCCCACAGAATGAAAGTTACCACATAACTTCTAGCTTGTGTATAGGAAACATCTTCATATAAATACATGCTTGTACATACATATATACACATATATGTATATATATGCGTGCATATATATATATATACACATTTACACACACGGACCATCCAGGGGATTCAGGGTCAAGGGTGCTGACAAACAGAAAGGCCCGTGAAAAGACTTATACAGGAGTTAAGCTCCACCAGCAGTACTGAAAGACGCTTCAACTTGCTACTACTCTCCCATTCCTCAGGACTTCTTTCTTTTGCAGATGAAGCAAGGAAACATGCTTGTCTGAACTCTGCAGGTTTCTGGGGGTGGGAGTCGGGGTTAACTCTCATTTCGAATCACAGGACTGCCGTGAGATTTCCACCTTCCCCACAGCAACGTTCATGCACGGTGTACACTCAGTAGCAGTAACTGCAGTGCACCATGCTCTGCTGGGAGAAAATCGTCATGTGGTTTGAAATAATAATTAATAATTAAATTAATGAGCAGTTTGATTCCCTGTGTTTCATGCAGCTGTAACAATGTGGTCTAAGATCTCTGTTGAGTTACTGCCTGTTACACAATGTCACTCAAACTCAGGGAATGTCACTCAAACTCAGGGCTCTACAGTCGAGTGTGACTGAGTCACAGCTACGCTTCTGCAGCAGAAAAAGCAAGTTTAAAGCTCACAGGCAGCACTTTAAAGCTCACTGTAAGCATCAGAAAGCAGTGTAACTAATTTTTTTTAGCAACTGGAATTTCATGTACATTCATTTGAATAAAAACCAATTCCAATGTGCAGATTCCCAGTGACATTCTCAAGCAAATGAACCTGCCTTTCTTGCTCACACCATACATGGTTTGCACATTCATGGTTTGGCCCAAATGCAAAACAGATGCAACGTAGGCAAGTTAGCTTGGTTATGGGACTCTTCTCACCTGCATTTCCTAATTTGCATCTTCTGTTGTGCAAGAAAGCACACGGCACGTATTACAACGTGCACAGCGATTCGGGTTGGCTGCAGGAGTGGCAGGTAGGGCCTGAGACGACGCCTGATTTTCTCACAGTGCAGTGCCAAGGATCCCACTTCCCCAGCACATGCATCTACCTCCCTGCTCCAAAATACAGCCCCACCTCAGATAAAACACATGAGCTCTGAGGACAGGACCTGCGAGCAAAGCGAGAGTCTGGGAGGAAAGAAACCATGTTTCTACCCCTAACAATG
The DNA here is from genome assembly GCF_036370855.1 of Dromaius novaehollandiae. NCBI lineage: Eukaryota > Metazoa > Chordata > Aves > Casuariiformes > Dromaiidae > Dromaius > Dromaius novaehollandiae. The sequence goes on along the minus strand of NC_088120.1, from coordinate 7,315,434 downwards.
CTACTGCCAAAGTCCTGAACAAGTCAGTTTTTCGCATAAAACAGGAAAAACTCCTCTTCTTCCCTGATAAACCCCTTCAACAGGAAAGGACGAAAGGTTAGTAAAGAAAACAGTCAATATTACCCACATCCACAACCTAAAAGTCCAATCACATGGTACAAAACTCCTGAGCCCTTTGCATGAGCACACAGGGGTCCAGGTGGTGATCCCTGCTCCCTGCAAAGGCCCAAACCTACCCTGAAGTTCCACTTGGCCAACTGTGCGAAGACGTTCTTCAGGGCACTGTGGTGGGTGTAGAGCTCCACCTGCCCCGGACAGTCAAACAGGTAGTAGTGACCCCTGAAGGCGGCCAGCTTCTCCTGAAGCCAGTCGAAGTTGGCCTCCAGGTACTCCATGCAGTAGATCAACCCGCCGTTGGGCCCCAGCTTCAAACTCTCCATCACGTCGGGCAGGGTGATGAGCTCGGAAATATCCACGGCGCATTGGTAGGGCGTCGCCTCGTTGGCGGGGTCCAGGTTCACCACGACCACCCGGCGCCCGATCCTGGCCAGGAACTCCTGCATGCCGTGGCAGTAGGTCGTCTTCCCCGAGCCCGGCGGCCCAATCACCACCTGCCCGAAGGCCAGGGAGGCCCCTTTGCTGCTTTCAGACATGTTGGCTCATTTTCTCCTTCTCCTATTAACTGCAAAAGGAGCAGCTCAGATTTACCGTTTTATCGGCGTTTACGAGAAGGTGACCTGTTGGGCCCCGAGCTCAGCACGGGGTCTGCACCCGGGAGCAGGCGGAGGGGCAGAGAAGGTGCCACCGCGTGACTGCAGCCTCCTGCATGGCAGAGCCCCGTGTCATGGCCGGGACGTTATCCCGCGTCCCCCGTGACCCCCATGATCCTGCCCGGCCTCTCCAGCAATGCCACCGCAGCCAAACACAGGTGCAAAACCACGACAAGACCCACGGGGCGATGCCTGGGGGCCGCGGGCTGCTGCTCCTGCCCGTGTTTTGCCCTGGCCAACATGACAACCCCCACGTGTCCCTTCCCTGGCCCCAGCACATCCCCAGGCTGCTCTCCCCTTTCCCACCATGTCCCCAGGCCGTTCCTGTGTCCCCCATGTCCTCCCTCCACGTCCCCGCTTCTTCTCCATGTCCCCCCCCACGTCCCCTCTTCTCCATGTCCCCCCCCACATCCCCCCTTCTTCTCCATGTTCCCCCCACGTCGCCTCTTCTCCATGCCCCCATGTCCCTTGTCCCCCGATGTCCCTTCTCCACCCCCATCCCCTCCCTTCCTCCACGTCCCCACCTCCCCCCAAGCCCCCGCTGCCCGCTGCCCCCCACCCGCCCCCGGGAGGCCGCTCCCCGCTGCTCACCCCCCGCCGGCGCCCCGGGCCCGCTGTCGCAGCCGCGCCGGTGCCCCCGGCTCCGGGTCCGGGCGGCCCCGCGGGCGCTGCGCTCCGCGTTCCGGCCTGCCAGAGGCCGCCGCCACCGCCACCGCGGCGCCCCCTGGCGGCCGGCGGGACGCGCCGCCGCGGGACCCCTTCACACAGGGGTCTGTCACAGCACGGCTGGATAGAGTGGCTCAGCCACGCTTCCCCTCACCAGAGGGGTTCCAGCAGGGGAAAAACCCCACACAGGGGACTTTTGTTATAGATCTGTTTCTTCCCAAAATATTAGAGCAGCAGAAGCAGGCTGCAAGTGACAGGACCAGTCCAAAGGCTCTGCAACAGCAACCCAGGCCCAGATTTCAGTACCGACCAAGATAAACCCACCAGGGGTTGGGATTAGAAGCAGGCAGCCCCAGGGAGAGCACGGCGAGGAACACAGGGTATTCCACAGCAAGAGTCATAACCTCCCCTCTGAAAGAGGCCTCAGCTTGCAAGAGCAGCAGCTGCCTTGCTGCCAAGGCCAAGTCCTCCTGGCTGCTGACCTGCAACTGAGTTCAGGCCTTGCAAAGAAAAGGGAAACTGCTCTCTGTGTCACTCCCAACACAGCTAGAGTCTTAATGAAGGAGTCTGGGGCGTCTGGCCAGTCTAACGTGGCCAAGCCACAGCCTGCAGGCAGAAAGGATGCTAATGCATGTCTAACACTGCAGTACAGGGTCACAAGAATGAAGACTCTCACCAGAGGAGAGACTGGGGACTCTGCAGCCTGGGAAAGACTGCCTGCGTCAGGGAAACGGGCAGAACGTGGCTCTGCATGTCCGACAGCCATGGGAGGAAGCACTGCTACGCCCAACCGCAGGGAGACGCCTCCCACAGAACGCCTCCAAAGGCTGCCAGGACGTGTCTTTCATCCAGGCGAGTTTCTCCCGGGACTGCAGGATCGTCACACCCAGGCAACGTGAGGCTGTGGGCCAGCAACACGTTTTCTACAGGACAGTTACTGTGCCATGTCTGGCCTTGCCTGTACTTGTCCTCCCCTGGGTCTCAGGCAGCCATGAACTAGGAGCTCCGATCTTCAGGCTGAACTGGCTACAGACCTGGAACACAAGCTCGGCTAATCCAGGCAGCAGCCTTCCCCCTAGTTTTGCCTTTAAAGCACCAGTCAGACACTCTCCATCCCCTCTGAACAAACGGGATAAGTAATGTTTCCCCTCGCTTGAAATGGTTCAAGTAAGGGGGAAAAACCCACAAAGGCAATTTTTGTTACAACTCCGTTTCTTCCAAAAATAAATATATTTAACACCCTGCTCCAGACCAAGACCAGCAGGAGCCAGCCTGCTGTCGGAGGGAGGCAGGACCAGTACAAAGGCTCTGTGACAGTCCGCGCTCAGTGCGACTGGGCACTGGGTCTCTCCTGAGCGCCACATGACGCCCGGACAAATGGCATGTCCTGTCTGTACTTCATGGCAGTGGGCGGCTGGCGCCTGAGCAGCAAGTCACCGCCGTCCATTGGCTCAGGGTCATCGTAGATGGTGGAGATGAGGATGGGACCGTCCCGCCGGGGCTTCTTTACCTTGCTGAAGATCGGCAGTTTCTCCCCATGGTACCTAGAAGGTAGCAGGAAGCATTGAGTCCAGCACTGCCAAGGCAGTCGGAAACCCCTTTACACCCCAGCTCATCTCTTTCACATTCTACAAGGTAGGAGCAGGCCGACACAGGGAGAAAAGGACTCTTGTCCTGGCTGTGAGATGGCTGTGTCTGTGTGCTGCATGAACCTGCAGTGGTTCCAGTCCTCCTCCTCTAATACCACAAGCCCAGGGCATCGCAAGCCCCTTTCAAGGAGAGCTGGACTGCCAGAAATGCAGTGCACTGTGCTGCAGAGCCCTGCGGCAGGCCCTACTGCCTGCTGCACAGGGGCAGGCAGATCCCTGGAATGGCTTTCCAGTTCTGGTCCACACTCTGCTCCTCTCGCTGCCAGTTATCTGCCCTATCAGCCCAGGGAAAGTCTGGAACACACGCCAGCAAGGCAGGGTTGGGTACTTACCCCAGCCCTCTCTTGCATCGGGGATTCTGACCCTCGTTGTCCAAAGCTTCGGCCATTCCTGAGCTGCTGCTCCCCAGCCCCAGCCCCTCGGTCCAGCCCTGCTGCTCCAGCACCTTCCTGCCAATGCCCTGGGAGGGGAAAAAGTTGATCCACGTTAGCTTGCCCCTGTGCCAAGGCAGGACGAGCCCAGTTATGATCCAGGGTGACTTCAGGAGTTTGGTTCATCTCCTCTGCAGAGATGCTGGACAAAGCCCCATCCTCACCTGCCCCAAATCCCTCTCCCCCACCACACGTCTAAGCCCTTTGCTCCCCCAAGAGCCACATCCTTTAAGCATCGCCACCACAGCCTTTCCCAGCCCACCCCATCCACTCCAGAGTGCGTATCCAAAGCTCACCTTGGTGTATTTCTCAAAGGTCCCAATCTGTTGCCCTGAAACAGACCCATCCTCCAAGCCGTCACGGAGCCTCTGCTCCAGCCACATCTGGACCGAGTCCCGAGCATCCTTATCTCCCCCATCTAGGAAGAAAGAAGCTAAAAATCAGAGCAGCACAGCTCAGGAAAGTCTTTCACTGCTGTGATTTCCCCCAGAGTGCCAGGCAGCAAGGAGGCAGAACCTGTTCCTTTTGGCAAGTCTCACTGCCAGACAAGAAAAATGTTGTTTCAACTACTCTGACATCTTGGATGCTTTCAAAGGATGACAGAGCCAAATAGTTCCCCACTGCAGAAATTCTGCAGGCTCAGAATTCCCTATCTCCACCCCAGGAGGGTTTTCAGCTCAGATACCTTTGTCATAGTAGATACTCATGTCCACATCCCAGTCGTCCGCTGTCTGCTCATCGAAGTCTGCCAAGAGAAGGAAACCATCAGTTTTAGTGATAACTGTGAAAGCCTGACACAGAAGACCTGTCTGATAGGTGCAGAGCCCCCCATTTTCTCCAGCAAAATGAAAAGGAAAGGGTATTCAGGATGCCACAAACGACAGTGCCTACATAAAAGACTGCCAGTAGGACCAGAGGGGTCTCTGGCTGTTGGATCAAATGACTACAGGCTTTGTGATAAAAGGAAGGTTTAAAACATGTTGGCAAGATGCCTGCAGCTGCACAGGAATAATCATACAGGGTTATATCTAATTTACCTGCTACTGCAGGACTGGGCCCCCAAGCCCCCGGACTGTGGTGGTTAGTTTGTGGCTCAGTCTTGAGACAGAAACACCACTGACATTACCTCCGTTCTCCTCCTGCCAGTACTGAGCATCCGTGTAGAAGACCAGCCCAGAGCCGCCTTTCTCCCACTTCAGCTCAATCTCCTCTTCAAAGAGCCGCTCCTCCATGCGGTCCTGTTTGGTCACATCCTCATGCAGAGCCTCGTGCCGCTCCCATTCCTCACAGGTATCGTTGTCCTGCAAAAGAACCAGGGAAAGGTGAGTGACAGTGACAGCACATGGCCCAGCCTCCTCCCCGTTTCCCTGACCCTCATGGTCCATCGCAACACCTTCCCTGAGAAACAGCTTCGTCAACAGAGCGCGTTCCAGCCTGCTGTTTTCAGGTACTAACACGACTGGCACTGATGACCTCATTCCTCTGACTAATGCCATCTTCAGAGTCAGCAGACACAAGTGATGAAAAATACCACATCACACCCACTTCACAGCAGCCTTTCAGCAGCATAGCCAATCCGTAACACAAAGATGCCCATTTAAGGAGCAGGCGTGTTGTATGTAAAGTCAGCACTAGCGACAAACTAATTCCAGTCAAGTTGATCCTTAAGAGAGATCGTATCAATTCAAGAGAAGCAGCTTGCTGGCACAGTCATAGTCATAGATCAGACTGACAGCTTTGCTGCTGGCTGCCTCGTTTTGGGCACAGCCCTTCATGAAGACATTAACCAACTAAAGAACAGCCAAAAGAATGACTAGAGATCCAGGAAACAGAGCCTGTGAGAAAAGGCTAGAGGACTCAAGTTGTTTAGTCTGGAAGAGAAAAGGCTGAAGGCAGCTGCTGAATAAGAAGTTTGTAAAGGAGGGAACAAAGTGTTCTCTGTGTCCACTGTTGCTTGGATAACCTAATGGAATAAAATTGCAGAAAAGAAGATTTGGCGTCTAAGTTTATCCTGGTATATAACGTTGAGGACAGCTAAGAACAGGAATGGCTTGCCTGGGGACTGTACTACCTCTCTGATGACAGAGGTTTATGAGAACAGGCCAGACAAGTGCCTGTCAGGTCGGGGGGAGTGAGACAGTCTGCGGAGAGCCCGTCCAGCCCAGTTGTCTCCGAGTCTTTGTCAGGAAAACCATTTTTCTCAGAAAAAATCATTCACAGAATGACTAACTTTAATCACAGGGGCATCCAAGGTCAAGCATTTGTACAGCTTCACATGTCATTTTGAGAACACTAATGTGCTTCCAAATCTCCAGCCACATCATTTACAAGCAGCAGCAGAGCCAGGACAATCTGCCAAGTAGCAGGGCAGAGATCTCCACCTGGAGCACTAGCGTCAGCCTGTGCTTGTTCTTTTAGGCCAAGCCCTGTGAGCTGACCAATTTTAACCCCCTAGAACTGGCCTGATTTGGACAACCAGCTTCCAAGACATTAATGTCAACACCGCTATGTGCGCTAAAGGACTTGGTGCACCAAGAAGTGAACTGCATTTTAACACCATTTTCAGATATATGATCTATACAACACAATTAAAAAAATAAAAACAAGCTCTGAGAGGGTTATATTGATCCTCCCAGCTTTGCAGCCATAATGATTAACCTTAGATGTTAACAGGAGAAATCCACTTACATCATCTGAGTGCGACTCTTCTGCTTCCTCCTTCTCCAGTCCCTCCCCATCTTCCTCAGCAGTGACTGGATCAGACATCTCAGACCTTGCCACAGGCCCCTCGTCCTCTGTGATCTCGTCACCTGTTGCAGTATAAACTCCTCCTTCTCCTGCAACCGTCTCAGTGTCCTGGTATTCAAAAGGCACATTCCCATACCTACGGGATGAGCCCGTCTTGGGAAAATCCAACTGCAATTTCTTGATGATCTGGGGAGGCAGCCTGCAGGCCCGGATCAACTCCAGAAAAACTTTCAAGGGGGTTCCCACGTTCCCCTGAGGCATGAACGCAGGGGGGTTTAACTCCGGCAGCCGCTTCAAATCTGCCTCAGCGACAGAATCGCTCGCAGCCACCTTGTCACCTCTGTAGGGAAACGTCTCCGCACCTGGAAGAGAGGAGCAATGATTTTGGAGGGGTGCGGGGGAGAAACACACACAGGGGCACACCAGCAGAGAGGGGATAAATCAGGCGCCCTCCTGGACAGGTGGCAGCCTCAAGCGCTTTATAAGTGGAGAAGTTGAACGGAGCCAGAATGGACTCTACCAAACTCATAATGGATTTAAGGCAGGGAGAAAAATCCATGAGGGGTTTTAACCACCCAGTGCCCAGAGACATGGGGGATCTGGTGGGGGGGAGGGAGGGGAATCCGGTACCAAACGGGTCCGAAGGATCCGCCCCCGGCCCACGAGGGGAGGCAAGGCCCGGCCGTACCTGTACCGGGGCTGAGGCGGACCCTGCGGACGAGGCAGCGCCCGGGCAGCCAGGCCCCGCCGGGCCCGAGCCAGCGGCGCCCCGAGTACATGCGGACGAGGCGGCGGGCGCGGCCGGGCCGCACGGCCACCAGGCAGGAGCAAGTGCGCGGCGCCGCGGCCTCCTCGCCGCTCGCCGCCGGCCGCTCGGGGCGGTGCCGGTAGTGGAAACAGAGGAAATCGCCGGCCTCGATGAACTGGCTGAAGTAGTGGCGGAGCTGGGCGGAGCGCAGCGCCGCCGGGATGCCGCTCACCAGGCAGTAGCGGGCGGCCGCGCCGCCGCCATTACCGGCGCCACAGCTGGGCGCCGCCATCTTGTCGCCCCGCCCGGAGGTGGCCGGGTCGGCGCGCGACGCTGTACGTCATTGCGGCCCGGCGCGCGGAGATGACGTAAGTGCCCTCACACTCCGCGGGCCGGGCGCCCCCTGGTGGCAGCGGGGGGAGGAAGCGCTGCACCCCGGGGCGCGGCCCCACGGGGGGGTCACAGGCCCTGGGGGTGGCCAGGCCCCAATGGGGGGGTCACAGGCCTTGGGGTGGCCGGGCCCCAATGGCGGGTCCTGGGTCCTGGGGACAGCCAGACCCTAATGGGGTCATGGGCTGTGGGGGGTGCACAGGCCCCAATAGGGGTGACAAGCCCTGGGGGTGGCCAAGCCCCCCCGTGCAGTGCAGCCCCTTATGAGGGGTCCTGGCCTTGCTCTCGGCAAAGCCCTGTGATGGGGGGACAGCAGGGTGGCCTTGCACTGTCAGACCTGCGCGTCGTGGGCACAACCCCCCCTTAGCGCTTGGCACTAGCCACGCTGTACCGGCGAACCTGCAGAGCTCCCCTGTCCCCGCGGTGGCCGGACAGGCGGCAGGAGGCTCCGGAGGCCTTTCCCCCATGCCAAAACGGTTACGTGCCTGGTTCTGGGTACTCACGGTGAAGGCATCGTTTGGCATCTCGTGTGCCGTGACTCACGTGGGTGTCACCTTGCTGCAGGCTGCCGGTGGCTGGTGTGGGCTTTCTGAAACCATTTGGTGACTCACACGCTCCGTTCCTTGTGGAAAATGGCTGTCACGGGGCTGAGATCATGCTGGAATCGATCCGTCACTCACTGGCTGTTCAGCGGCGGAGGTGAGGGCTGAAGGAACTCTTAGACAAAATGGTCCTTCCTCCTACCACGCTGCTGGCTAAATTTGAAGGTGTTTCAGCTGCTGCAATGCTCCTGTCTTCCAGCTGCACCCACACTGAGTCAGGCTGCCTGAGACATGGCGTGCACCCAAACCCATGCTGGGACAGCTCGTCCTGGGGGAAGGAGGAAGCCTGAGCTCGCGGCAAAGGCCTCGGCCCCCAGAGCAGCGCTGGGAGGGTGAAGGGGGAAAGGGAGGCTTTGCGTGACTTTACCGGACACCTCGTCGGGGTAAGTTATGGCAATCGGATGGTCTTTGCATCTCCGTCAGTAGCTGTGGGCACATCCAGGTGAGTCACAGCATCAGCCTCCCACATCCCCGCTGCATCTGGCTCAGAGCCCTTAGGGTGAGACTGATACACTTGAAAGAGGAATGACAAGTGGAAGGGCTGCGATTTTGCTGCCTCTGCTAATTTCTATCTACTGGGTGCACAAAGGATTTCCTGCTGCGGGGCTGTTAATCAGACAACTCTTGCTAGCAGTGATTACAAGCAACACTCACTGTTCCACATCGCAATGCTCCCATGTGATGACAAAGCAGAATGATTTTTATGGAGGGCCTCTGGGGAAGGTCTCTGTCCCTTGTCATTCAAATGCCATTTGTGTACCAGACCTGCAGAAGGTTTTTCTAACCCCACAGAAAGTGCAGCCACAAAATTTATCACCATCTCCGAAAGAGTCACCAACATTTTCCAGAATGCAAAACATTTTATTAAAAAAATAATTTACCACCTCTTATATACAAACCTCAAGAATATTCACTTATAAAATACTGACATCTGAACTCATTGTGAAAGCTGTAGACAGAAGGAGCGACGACCTTTCCAGACATGCTACATGTGCAACGAGCTGTAACTCAAGGAAGGAATGTTTTGTTCTACCACTAAAATAGCTCCACTTGTTTCTGCAGTGTGTACCATGGGTCACTTATTGACATGCAAATGGAGTTAAGCTGACAGCCTAAGCCATCCTTGATATTGTGAAAAACACCCACATAGTATGTAAGATGAAGTTAAGATGAAGTCCCTGAAGTCCCCCTGCAGCATTATGGGCAATAGATTTGGCTACTCTCAAGTAATCCATTGCTCTGAGAGAAATTCTGTTGTATTTCTTGGCATTATGAAGAAAAGATAAAACAGTCTAGGAAAAGGAAGAAGGGGTGAATTTGACTGTTTGCACACCCCTTAAGCTTTTAAACTGGCCTTTTCCTTCTTGGTGTCTGAGGAAAAGGTTCTTTATGAGTATTTCTAAAATTTAATGCATAATAGACACATGCTGAGACTTCACTAGGGCCTTATTCCATGGTGTTTGCACTTAGCAATATCCAGATCAGAGATTCCACTGAAGACATATTATTCAGCATACCTAAATACTAAATACTGCAGAATCAAGCTGTTTGGACAGTTAGTTGAGATCAAACCACATCCCATTGGAGTTAACAGCAAAACAAACGTTGATTTCAATGGGGCCAGATATTCACTGAGTGAAAAGATATGGACCAGGCTCTAACCCGATCTACACTGTGTTGCAGGACTGGTGTGTTTGCAGACAGCTGAGCAGCACTTGCTACAGAACAGGGAAACAAACCTGTCACGCACACACACACACACACACACACACTCCCTGCAACAGCCCGGCTCCGAGACTGGCACAGACCGAGCAATAGCTGCTGTAAACATCTGCTGAATCAAAGTGATTTGTCTGTGTTCTGCATCCTGGCTGAAAATTACAGCCACTGAAGCTGCTCGTCAATCCTAACGAAATACACACAAAGGCAGTTCTCTGCAAAGTCCAGAGCGCCTGTCTAAACCCTGCTCCCAGATTCACTTTGCTGCCCTGTGACACTTGACTTGGGGAGCAGGTGATGTCCGTGGGGCTGACGGCCAAGTGCAGTTGCTCAAAGTGCCATGCGTGACAAAGGAGCCAGCTGCCTGCTGGTTATTTCATACAGCATTTCCGCGATGAGCTCAACGATATCTGCATTGCCGATGACTGGCCTGAAGAAGAGGTCTGTGATGAGCGCGGGACGGATAGATTTCAAGGTGGAGGCAATCAGCAAGATGCGGGCAAAGCGGCCCTGGTCCTCGGGGTGCAGGGGCTGCAGGACTTCTTGCAGCGCTCTCTGGGCTTCCCGCTGGAGGCTCTCAATGTACAGGGAGGCCCTCAGCCCTGGGACATCTGTTGAGAGAAAGGAAGGAAAAGCCAGTGAAGAGGGAGGCTGGAAAACAGCTCCAGTTTCTTCTATTCCCCTTCCCCTTCTATTCCCCCTTCAGCCACCTCTGATGGGATCTCTGAGTGCCACATTAATTAGACACAGCACTGCTGAGATGTAACCACTTCAGGGCTGCTAAGCAGTAGCCGTTTTGAGGGAGCAAAAACAGTTAACAGGGTAAACCCATGCTCGGCAAAATAAGTCCTGAGGTCCTTACTGTCTGCAGGCTAGGCAAGGTTTCTGGATTTTAGCACTACATTCGGCATCCCTCCTCCCCAGTTCCCAACAGTAAATGGCATTATGTAGTAACAGGTATCAATGACAAGATAACCAGCCCTCTTCTCTCCCGTGCACACTCCTGTCCATGCTCTGAACCAGTCCAAGCCAGGAGATGTGTTTTTAGGTGCTCATGCATGTGGGGCCTTCTCTCCCCACCAACAGATAGGGCTGTGAAGGGTCAGCACTCACCAGGATTAAAGAGAATGGCACCCTTCAGGTAGGCATACTCCTTTGGGCTCAGATCCAGGCTCCAAAAGGTGTTCAGGCAGCACTGCAGCCGCTGCACCGCGGCCAGCGTGGGTTGCATCCGCTCGGGCTCCTGCTGTTTGCTTTGGCCGTCGAGAAGGATCTTCTTGAGCATGCTGGGGGCCGGCGTCTCCATCACCTCGAACGTCACCATCTCCTGGACCAGCCCCAGCAGGAAGAGGGGGACCCAGCAGCTGTCCAGCAGCAAGAGCTGGTCCTCGCGGGGCAGCAGTTGGAATGAAGGCAGGTTTTTCATGAAGCTGACGGTTTTCACCAGCACGTCAGAGGCCGCCTGGCAGGTGACATGGGGTGTGCGGAGGCAGACGGTCCGGCGCTGGTGGCACAGGCAGCGCTGGTGGGCCGGACCGCAGCTGACCCGGCTGTGGTTCAGGTTCTGGCTGAGGAGGGTGTAGAGGATGGCGGTGCGGTTGTCCTCGCTGTGGCACTGGCACCTCTCACAGTCCACGTCCATGCTGCTCGTTGTTATAGCCGAGCTGGGCGCCTGGGTCCTCGGTGAAATTAAGCTCCTGCCGCAGCAGAGGGAGGAGATCCGTAAAGCAGGAGGGCACCCTCGCAACCCCCCCGCCTCAGGCAACGCTCCTGGGGCGCAGTCTGTCCTCCCAGCTCTGCCAGCCCATGGCTGTTATAACCAGCTCTTCTTATAAGGCTCAGTCACAAGTGAAACACCCCTTCACAGCCTTGACCGCTCTGTGATTAAGCGGTCCTCATTAAAAAAAAACACATGTCCCTGGACTGATTGGCTGGAGCGAGCGAGTTCTCCACATGGCGTCAATGGCCGTTTTCTCAATGAAGTGCCAGCGGGGCCAGCAGCGCGGGGACAGGACAGCAGGTTGGGCGGCCTTATCACGATTACCCAAACAGTATAAACAAAGTCATTAACCCAGCCTGTACCATGGCACCAAGGCCCCGCCGTGTAATCAGGCAGTACTATATGGCAGGTGTCACTGCCAAGAAGTTCACACACACACGGCACTTCTCTGGAGCAAGGACCCTGGCGCAAACAGCCTGCATTCTCTGGCCTTGGAAAGAGCAACCTGGAAGTCATTTTATCAGCAGATGTTTGCCTAACCTTGTTGACAATGGACTGGTGTTGTCACAGTTAAGGAAGAGAAACCCAGTGAACTAAAAGAGTATAGTATTCAACCTGAGGCAGGGCCCAAAGGATCCTGTGTCACAAGGGAAATATAAGGCAGGGCAGGGGCAGGTTCTTACATTTTTGCCTTGACTTCCCAGGTGGTTTTATCACTTGATGAACAGAAGTCAGTCTAGAAGAGTCTGGCAGCACCTAGTTACTTATTTCAAGGGGTTCAGTGACAAGGGGAGGATTTTTTATAGCAGGAAGAAATCACTGAGTCAGAAGACCTCACCCTCCCTCAGGTTCATCCACCTCATCCCGAGGAAAGGCTGGCTACAAGAAGGGAAATCCTGCGCAGGAGGCTGGAGGAAGAGATGCAAAAAGACCCAAAGGAGTCAGGAGGGAGACAGGGGCCATGCATGGGGAAGAGCAGGGGAATACAAGGTGGATCCTTTGGCGTGGGCAGATAAGCAGCTCTCCGAGGGTGGCTGCAAAGGCCTTAGGCGGTCACGGCTTCTTTGCATCCCAACAGCAGCGCTCCAGGAAGCCACTTTGCACCACGGTGCTTTCCAGCACCTCAAACTTGCTGAATTTTAGGCCTCCGTCCCCCCACTCCGGCCTTCAAAACACTGGAATGTTCCATTAACTGAATTAATGCTAGAACATAATTAAGCCATGACAGGACTCAGCCAGCACTTGGGTGCGTTACGGGTGGTGAAGGCCAGAACCGGGAGGGCAGAACGAGGCCGGGTTTGGCTACGAGCCCCCCGGGGGGACACAGGTGGGTCCCAGCTGCCGTGACCCCCGGCCGTGACCCCTGCCCTTTGACCCCGGGGGGCAGCTCCTCTCCCGTGACTGTCACCCCCCGCCCTCTGCCCTTTGACCCCTGACCCGTCCCTCCCCGGGGGCACGCGGCCTCGCCGAGCTTTCTGGAAAGGCCCAGACCGGCCGTCGCTATAGCAACCAAGCCCCGCGCCGCCGGTCCCGCCTCCCTGCGGCGGATTGGGCGCCGCAACGGCCAATCCGCGGAGAGAGCGGGGCGGCCGGGCGCTCAGGGTTGGCGGGAGGGTCTCGCGCGTGCGCGCGCGCCCGCCTCCTTCCGCTCCCGCCGCTTCCGGTTCCGGTTGCCGGCGTGAGGGGGCTGAGGCGGCCGTTGGCGGCAGCGGCGGTGGTCACCATGGGGCTGAGCGCGGAGGAGGCGGCGGAGCAGGAGGACCGCTTCGACGGCATGCTTCTGGCCATGGCCCAGCAGCACCAGGGCGGCGTGCGCGAGGTAGCGCCGCCGGGCCAGGGCCCCGGCTGGGGGGGCGGCGGGAGCTTTTACGTGTTCCCGGGAGGCGGAGCGAGTGGGGGAGGGGCGGTCCCCGGGGAGGGGGCGGAGGCGGCCCGGCCTCCCGGGGCGGGGGTCTCCGGGAGCCCCGGCCTTCCCCGGTGGGCACGTGTGTCCTCCCGCCCCGTCATTTGGGGTTCCGGATCTCCGCGCCCCGTCCGGAAAGGGCCGTAACTGCTCTGGGCTCCGCCATCCCCCGGGGGACCCGGAGCCCAAGAGGCGCGGGGGAGAGGGGGGGCCTAATGAGCGCCGTGCTAATGAGGGCCCGAGGGGCTGGGGCCATGCACCTCGCCTCCCTGTCGCCTCCCGCGGCTGTCTCATCCCCCCGAGCCCCTGAGCAGCTGGGGCTTCCCACGGGTGGGTCACTTGCCCTCGTCCATGTTAACACCATGGGCTTGCTGAAGGCCCTAGACCTGTGCAGAAAGACAGATTTCTTTCCATATTGCAACAAAACTAGACACTGTGTGGGGAGGATCAAATTGATCTGTCACAATTTCTCAGCGTGACTGCCTGAGAGCTGCACCGTGAGACCTGATGTGTGTTGGCTGCAGTCATAAAGTAGGCAGAAGTATGCCTAAGCATGAATACAGTTCCCCTCCTCATTGTAGGTGCATTACTGATACTCTCTGTGCTCACATTTTCTGATGTGACTCCTGCTGGAGACTGCTCAGAGGGTCTAGGTGGTGACACGCAGAAGAGCTCGATTACTACAGTGCTGGAGAACATCCCCCACCCACATGTGGTCTGGGGAAATGGTGTTAATAACAGTTCTTCATACTGTAGTGAAGCTTCTGATCGAAATACTGACAAAGACATTATTCCTGGAAAAGAAGAAAGACAAACCATATCCACTGAGACTATGTATTTCCTGCAGGTGTATTCTGGCATGCCACTTCATAACTACCAATTTGTCAACGATACCTGAGAGGCAGTTCTGTCTTGTCACATGTCTTGCAGTGCCCATACCACTGTCCATTGCTTCTAGGCAGTTAGTGAGTAGCAAACATGTTAGTCTTTTGTAAAGGCAAACAATACGCAGAGCTGGGGAAGGTGGGTTTGCAAGCTCTAATGGTTTAGGCAACCAAAGAAGTGAATTTATTGTATATGTGTCTATCTATATACATGCATGTGTATATTAAAAAAGAGAATACCTGCAGTTCCAGCATCAGACGGCTCTAAGTAACAGCTTGGGATTTCAAAGTTGATGCATCTCCAAGGGAAGGTGACCTGGGAATGAACTGCTTACTCTTTCTTCATGCAAAACACAAATGCCTCTTCTGAAAATTGGGAATCCATAAGCTAGATCTCCACAAAAGCCCTTAGTTATTTTGCTGGGAAACAGTCACGGGTTTGATTTTAGTATGATCGTAACACAGACATAGATAGGAAGAACGAAGAAGAATAAAGACTGCTGAGAAGACAGGAGGTGGATGGTGATCTGGTCTCACTGCTCTTTTTTTCTCTCTTTAACTCCCCCCCCATGCGTCCTCAACCAGCTTGTGAACACATTCTTTAGTTTCCTGAGGCGTAAAACTGATTTCTTCACCGGCGGAGAAGATGGAGTAGCAGAAAAGGTAAAAAACAAACAAACAAACAAAAACCTCAAGCTTTTGTGTCTTCTAACTTACATACTAACCGTGTCTGTGCAATGCTAAGACTTGCCTTCCTGAACAACTCAAAGCATTCCTTCCAGTGCACCTGGGACTTAGTAGTCTGCGATGTTGATGAAATACACCCCTGAAACAAGGTAATAATAAGCTGCCCATATCTGAGGTGAGGCATGATTGCTCGTTCGAATGATACCAATGGTGCAGGTTTTTGCCACGCTCTGGCCAAAGGCCTGTTTGAAAAGCAAATCTGCCAGACGCTCTGACTTAACGGTGACAGACACTGCAGTATTGATAACCCCGAGTTACCTTGTTTGTTCATCTCTGAAAAAGTACAAAGTCCACATCCCTGCACATGCGGCCACCCCTTTGTCTCCGTGCTGCCGTGTTTGTATGGACTGGACATGCCAGGGAGCGAGCTCGAGGGTCGAGGCTGCCTTGTTGGCCTTAGAGAACTGAATATCTCTGATATCCAGTGGGTATTCCTGACCCAGCTCAAGGGTTGTAAAACTATCTGGTTTCACTGCAGTGAAATAAGGACCAGGGCATTTGAACATCGATTAGCCAGATTTTCTGAACTTTTCGTGCTTGTACTTACCAGTGTAACAATCGTTCCCCTTTCTTTCAGAATGTTGACTCCTTTGTAATGCTGTTGTCTAGATGCTGGGTGTTTACTGTATGCCCCTCACCTGCCCTTCTGGCTTTCACACTGCAGGTCTTACAAGGAAGCTGATATCAGTTGGGGGGGGGGTCTGATACTTTTAGATCCTGTAGTTAGTTTAGATTATGGTGTAGGATTGAGGAAAAATGCCAGAATATGTGTCTTCAGTAAGAGCTTCCTGGATTACTGGAACTTTCCAGACAGCAGAGCAGGAACTGCTGCCATGTTGAATGTTAGCAAAGGTGATTGCCAATGCCACGTATAACATACTCTGTCTAGTCTGTAAAATGGAAAAACTAAAGCAGTGAAGGCATGGGAAGGTGGATGGTTTCAAAGTAAGAATGAAGCCTACTGCTATTTTCCTTAGACTAGTGAGCAAATCTTCCAAATTTCCTGGGGACTGTATACTCGTAGGGAATGAAAACCTAAGTAGCATTATGTTTTAGTAGAATTTCAGAGATTAGCACTGACAGATGCTGTTGGGGGTCCTGGCTACTGTTGTTGCAAGTAACATTGCAAATCCATGTCTTATTGTGCTATCTGTAAAAGAAAAGTGTTAGTGTCCTTGGGTGGTGTCTGTTAAAATGCTCTATGGTCCTCTGAAAAGGTGCTGAATACAAAGAATCTCTTAACTTGCCTCTGACACCATAGTAACCACAACAAAAAATGAAGAAGTTATTCTCCTCTGTCCTGCTCGTCCTTTGGTATCAGAGATACAAAGAGGAGAGGGTGGGAAAGGCATTATCTTTTATGTGGTGCCATTTCAGAAGCCTTCCTGGTGTAGAATGAGGGGGTGAGGTAACACATTGAGGGAAATGCAGTGTGTGCACACTGACACACTCGGACAATTTCAATAGCTTTGCTCACTGTGGCTTGTCCTGCAGTTAGGAACAGAGGCTGGGAGATGTATGTCTTGATTTCTGTATCCTAGGAGATGCTGGACTCAAGTTGTGTAAATAAATCTTGCTTTCCTTTTTAAAAGCAAAGCAGAAATAATTGGTGGTTGGTTCCAAAACTACATGAGGCCTGGCTGCGCTGAACTACTTTGGAAAAGTGCTGATTCCTCACAGAAGTTCCTGGGATACATATAAGCCAGTGCCTGAAAGCCTTGTCCGAAAACTTACTCCACTTGATTTCTGTTCTCAAATTCTGCCTATATTGTCTTGTGGAGCAGAACTTAGATCTCATACGTGCTGCTTTGCACAGCTCTGGTGGCATTATCGACCACGGGGTAATTGCTCTGGCTTCCTGCCTGTGTACGCAGCTTTCCCTCTGAGCAGTACAGCCATTTGCAGCACAGACCTGGAGATTTTGTTTTTCGTAGTCACAACAAGATGAGAAGTTGGAGATATCTTTGCGGTCAAGATTTATGTAGGAACTGGCTCCCAAATAGTACAGTGAGCTTTTCAAATGTTTTTCCTGTAAGTCGTGATAGTGGTGTTAAAGTAATGCCTAGCTATTTCTACTCCCTGCCATTTGCTGTTGCAGTAGTAGCAACATTTCAAGGACCTTTATAATCTCTTTAGGGTAAAGGTCTTGTCCTCGTGTTATTTTGTAATCTAAATATTAATTTGAGAAGAATCTCCCTCTCATGCCTGGGAAAAGCCCAGATGCGGAAAAGGTCTGTTATACTTTATCTGGAGAGCGTGCTATTGCAGCAGCGTACCAAACTTGGATGCCTTCCCTCTGGAGAGCTCAGAGTGCTTTGAAACCAGTTTTTGAAGCCTTGCAGCTCTCAGAGAGAGATTAAGAAATACTTCACCTTAAATCAAAAGTAGGTACAGAAACTAGGGTCCAGTGTCTTCTTGCCCCCAGCTTTCCTAGACATGCTGGATGGCTGTCAAATGGCTAGACTAGGCAACTGCTGGTCCTGCTGGGATTGCACAAAGTACAGAACAAATGGGGAATCTTTAATTTTTTTTTTGTTGTTCATGGAAATATGCTCCGTGTATGAAGACCTACGAGATAGGGTTACGTTTAAATACTCTGACACTCCCCCCCAGCTTTTCAATCCAAAAACTAGTGTGAAAATGAAGGGAAAAGTCACGACATAGTATGACTAAGAAATGTGCTCATGCTTCTCAGTAGATAACAGGGAGCTGACGGTTCATTTGGGTTTGAAAACATGATTTTTAAAACCCTTTGTTATGTGTTCCTGTTTTTCAGCTGATCACAGATACCTTCAACCATCACAACAAGCTAGCTCAGAAGGAGCGGAAGGAAAAAAAGGCTCGCCAGGAGGCAGAACGGCGTGAAAAGGCAGAGAGAGCTGCTAAACTTGCTAAGGAAACGAAGCAGGAAGCTAACGAGCCAAGGATTAAGGAGCTTACAGATGAGGAAGCAGAAAGGCTTCAGCTAGAAATCGATCAGGTGAGAGCAGCATTTGGTGCATGCGCTTGCCATCTGGGTCTGGGCTGTCTCCTCGTTGGCCTGTGTGCACCTTGGGTAGCAGTGAGCGGCGGAAATGGCTCAGACCTGTTCTTCTGCAGGGCCCAGGCCAGCAGACTGCAGCAGTTGGTGCACTTCTAATCGGACTTAGACCCAACCATTGCATTTTCATATGGGTTCTCCCGTAAGTCATTCTGGCCTTCTGCTCTCAACAGGCTGTCTCATTAGAGCAGTGCCCTCTGCTACAGTGACCAAGGTGTGTGAGGGCCAAGGGAGTTCTCCCTTGGCAGTAGGGCTTTCCCGTAAGACGGTTCTGTCAGCCTTGGGTGTAGTTCCTTGTCCTGCTTCTGTAGTTTCAGCTGAAGAGGCTGAGGCCACCTAGCGTCAGATCTGTAACACAGAGTGCTAACGCTATTTGAGCATGTTCATTCTCTTTTTAAACAGAAAAAAGAGGCACAAGGAGAGATAAACAGTGTCTCAGTGAAATCCTCGGAGGATGACAGTGAATCTTCAGAGTCCAACAAGCAGGTAAAGTTCATCTAGGGACTTTATTTTAGGCTGAGAGAAATGTTTCAGGACAGCCGTGAGAACTCTTGTGAGCATGACGGGATGTCCTGCCTGTCTGTCTTTGAAAATATGCATTGAAGATGATCTTGCCTTCTGTGCTGTGCCCTTGTCATAACACACCTCATTTCCAAAGACTTCAATACTTTTTTTTTCCTTTTGTAATCATGTTTTAACAGAGACATCTTTTCATTTTGGGCTAACTTTGTGAATATCAAGTACATGCAGCTGACTTGAGAATCTCCAGTTTTGAAAAGTCTTTTTCTTTACATTTCAATTGGTTGTTTAGGAAACAGATGACGAGGAGGAAGATGAGAAGGATAAAGGAAAACTTAAGCCCAATTCTGGCAATGGAGCTGACCTTCCAAATTACAGATGGACACAGACCCTTTCAGAACTGGATGTAAGTGTTGCCTTAGATCCAGGATCTGAGGAATTCTAGGTGAGAAACGAGCAGGTGCTGGTAAGAACAGCGGAGCTGATGCTCCATAACAAGTTCTATATCTCAATTGCCCACGTAAGGTTGTTAATAGTAGTTACCAGCAGCATTTCAATTGCTGGGAGAGAGCTTGGTAACTAAATGGAATTCCCAGAAGCTTTAGCTAGCTTTACCTAAATGCTAGTCACGTTTAAATGAGACATTAAAATCTGCTTACGTTTTATCATTCCTTTGAGGAACATTGGCCATCCTGTTGCCAAATTTATGCTTATGTCCTTTTACCTCCTGCATATGCATTACTCAGAAGAGTTATTTTGTGCTCTGTCTCACACTAGCGAAGCCAAGGCAGTAAGTCTTATAAGAGCAGCATAAGAGGGTAAGAGGTGACTCCACTGCTTTGCTCCTCAAATCTGATCTCTCCCTGGTCCAGCTGGCCATCCCTTTCAAGGTGAGCTTCCGGTTGAAGGGGAAGGATGTGATGGTGGACATCCAGAGACGACGCCTCAAAGTTGGCCTGAAGGGCCATTCACCTGTCATCGATGGAGAGCTTTTCAATGAAGTGAAGGTGGAGGAGAGCTCCTGGCTGATAGAGGATGGCAAAACAGTCACCGTGCACCTGGAAAAGGTATAACAGAATGAATCGGGGAGGATTCAGGCTTGTCTGCCACTTCTGTAGGGAAATGGGGATCTGACAAAACGCTTTAAAGCAATGAGCTTTGTAAGCTGAAATGGAAGAACTGTGCTAATCCTTGGTACAGTGTCAGTGATGCTACTGGGAGCAGGGTATTGCAGTGTGTTTGCCTGTGTTTTCAGCCTAGCTTCATGCTAATCCAGGATACCTGATGGCTTGCTCAGTAGTTCAGGAAAACGTGGAAGGCAATCAGTCATTTTCAAGTTGTTCCTTATTGAAATAATGCCATGTTCTGATGTCTGTTAGTAATGGCAAAATCCAGGGATAGACCTTATTTCTGCTAGGGTTCTTCAAAGGCCTTTTCTGGTGATCTGTTTGTAATCCTGTTTGTGCCATGCCAAACGGAGGTTCCCAGATCTGCTGGTTGTAGAAATTCAGGCTACCTGAAGTGGTTAGAATGAATAGAATGAAAGAACATACCCATGTTCAGTTTGTCCTGACAGTTAAAAAGCTGACAAACAAGGTTTGATTCCAACACCTTTTCACTGTGACTGAAGCAAAATTCCTAGAGCAAGCCAAGAGAAAGTAAAATATTTTTTGCCTCTTCATCCCTTCAGATCAACAAGATGGAATGGTGGAACAAACTAGTCTCCACAGACCCAGAAATCAACACCAAGAAAATTAATCCAGAGAACTCAAAGGTAAGGATTCCCTCTGTTTTAACTGAATAGAGCCTTCTCATAAATGTGCTCAACCCAGCTCATATTCTGCTTTTAGTTTTGTTCTACCAGCATAAAAACAATAGTGGGAGTACTGCTGCATATGATCTATCGTATAACATAAATGCCCCCAAAACTTCAAATGAGTGCCTATATGTGTGTGTCTGGAGCCTGTGTGCGTGGCATAGCGTAACCTCAGTGTATTCAGGTTCTCTGCAAGCAGAGCATGGATTGAGCCAGGTTATTCCAATTTTGATAGAAGTTGTTGGTTTCAGTTGTCAGACCTGGATAGCGAGACTCGCAGTATGGTGGAGAAAATGATGTATGATCAGCGACAGAAATCCATGGGCCTCCCCACGTCTGATGAACAGAAGAAGCAAGACATTTTGAAAAAGTGCGTAGACCTAATTAATTTGTGGGTATTTGCTCTCCCCAACCCCTCTGCGCTTCTTCCTTCACACAGATACGTGACAATGCAACTGAACAGGAAACAGGTTTGGCCTTGAGTCCTACCTGTCTTCATGGCTACAGTTATATAGTCATTGAATTATTGGCCAACCGCTACTGTCTATAAAAGCCAGTGGGGGTAGAAAGCATAATGGGAAATTCTAGGAACAGCCTACCTTCAGCATTCTCTTAATCTGCTGATTAAGTCCAGAAAGCATGTTTGGGGCTGGAGGTACCATCTGGACTGAACTTTAACATGGTCTTGATTGTCTTCTAATCTCCCTCTGTTTAGTAGCCCAGATAATCTCCCCTCCCCACACACCTGCCATCAGACAGCTGTCTCCAAGCCAATAGCGCTTTTATGTTTTTATTGCCCTGTTTGGCATAAATGGCGGGGAAATTACCCATGGAGCTCCCAAGGTCAGGAGAGAAGGGTTGGGGGTGACTCTGAGTCAGACAGCTTCCCCAGTAAGTGCAAACCGACATCTTATCTCAGGGTTGGAAGGAGAATTAGTATAGCAGGCTCATCTCCTGCTCATTTACCAGCACCAGCAGAAGCTTTGCTCTGATTAACACGCAATGTCTTGTGCTGAGTTCAGGGCAGGGTGAGACAATGTTTCAGAGCAATGACCACACTTACTCAGTGTCTTTCTGTTGAGTTAGCAGAATGGGAGGTAGTCCTTGCCTCCTGGGAAGTGCACGTACCGGATAGCTCGTTGGCAAGGTCACTCGTTTGGCTTCTGTGTCAGCTGGTAGAGAACGGATACAAAGTCTAGACTTTGTCCAGGCCAAAGTGGACTGAGCAACTCCCAGTTGAATCCTGAACTCTGGCAGTGAAGCTCTCGTGGCTGCTAAACAAGGACGTTGTTCTCGCAGTGCATATTTCCATGGAAATGGAAAGTGGAATGCCAGGGTGGCATTTCAGGGGAAACCATGAGATGAGAGCATGGAGGAAGGGAGGGGCCTGCCCTTACTGGTGCCTCGTGTGTGCATCCCACAGGTGGTTAGGTGTTGTATCCCTTGGTGAACTGCAGGGCAGAGGAGGAAGGCAGGGGCTTCTGCGTGCACAAATCACTCGCCCCTAATCACTTGCAGGCACAGTGTGGTGTTTTCAGAACTCTCTGATGTGGCAACTGGAGTTCAAATAGTTCAGATATCTGCTGGGATTGCAGTTCACTTGAAATCAGGTTGTACCTAATCCTAAATCAGGGAATCTGATTTCTCTGGTCACTTCCTTCATTAGTTTTCACTGTGGTGGCTTTGGAGACATTCCCCATGTCTCCAGTAAGTTTACGGTAGCATGTTTAAATTTAAGTCAATCTCCCCTCTGCCCCGCAATCAGTGTCATAGCTGCTACGTGTTTGTCTGAGAGGAAGCAGTTAAAGGGTGTACATCTGATGATTAAAAATTCATGTGCCTGCACTTGCTGGCCTTGCTAGCTGGTAGGACTGCTGATACCGCTGACGTGAGGAAAAAGCGTTTGTAGTATGGGGAGTCTGTTCCGAGGAGCTCAGCAAAACAGTCCCTGCTGTGGAGGGTGGGAAGGGAAACAAAGCCCAGCTCGATAGCGCTGGAACTAAGGATGCATTGCCTCCATCTCCCCTGGGAGAAGACAGCCTCACATCTGGAATGCAGAATGTGAGAAGGATGTAGGGACTGACTTGAATGGGGTTGAGGGGGGCACCAAGCTCTTAGACACTGTGTGTCTGTAAACAGAGCTGTTTTGTGGCTACTGCTGGCTCATACCTAAGCTCCTGTCTTTGTTTTCTTTGCAGGTTCATGGAACAGCATCCAGAAATGGACTTTTCAAAGGCTAAATTCAACTGAGCCCTCCCCTTCTCCCCCCTCTTTCAGTCAGCCCATTGAATGGGGCAGGATACGTATTGCAGGATATGTAGGGATCCCTTACCTCGGGCAAGTAAACACTTCCAGCATCCCCACCTGAGCTTGCTGTGGAGGCAGCTTTGTGAAGTTGTCCTCTCTTGTCCTGTGTTGAGCAGAACGCAAGGCCACAGAATTGGCCTGCAGCAGCGCATCAGTCAGAGCCATCTGTGACACTTCCCATATGGCAGTTAGCAGAGAAGGAGGGGCTACAGCAGCAAAAAAAAAAAAAAAAAAAAAAAAAGGGTGTTAGATCTACAAGAGCCAGACTCAAGAGGTTTTTGGAACATATCTTTAATATATTGCTGAGCTTAATTTCCTAGGTCTTCAGAGCTGTTAATCCACTCTTAGCCATTTTGGTTCTGGCAGAAGGTACTCTTGAATTTTACTCCCTTCCCCCGTGGCTTTCCTGCTCTCCTGTGAAAACAGAGCCTCCTTATTTTGTAAAGGGTACTTAGCCCATCACTCTGCTTCTGCCTCCTTGGGCCTTGGAAAGGAAACATGCTAGTAAGGACCAGCTATTGCTATAGAGAAAGACACTGCTCCTCCTCTGAATCAGTCTGCTTCAGGTAGCAGAGGGCATCATACTACTGTCCAGAAACTGAATGGGGAAATGTAAAACTGGTTCCCCTCCTCTCCCGTCTAATGGGTTCAGGGGTAAATTACATCTAAACAGAGGGTTTAGCAGCTGAGCTGCACTCAGGTGCCTTCCTTCTTTGCTGCTGCTGTGCTTTCCAGAAGTGGAACAGATTAAGCTCTGCAGGGCTGTGGGCAGGGTCCCCTATCATGGCTGGACAGGTCGATCTGCTGCCCTATGGAAAGGGAAGACTGGAGAGCCTGTGGTCAAGGACAGGGCTTGGGGGGAGCGTGTCTTTGAGGGGTGCTGTTCTTGCTGGGAGTGCATCTCCTGCCTCTTTTCCAAGAGCCTCTCTCCCTGCTGACTACTGACAGGCGTCGCTGCATCCTCAGAGCTCCTGCTGATGAGTGGCATTACTCTGCATGTTCGTATCTTTGTTAAAACTGCAGTGCAACATAAAGAAAAAAGTGGCATATTTCCAGGTGGCGCGTGTGATTTCTGCTGCAGAAGAGATCTGAGCAGCCTGTGCAGGCTTGGCTGTGACCTGGAAGGGGGTAGTGCCTGTGAATAGCTGCTGGTAAAGCCCTCTTGGGCTCCCTGCCGTGACCAAACGCTCCCCAGCTAAGGCAGGGCAGCTAGAGCTGAGTGTCTTCTGCTCGGAAGCGCTGACTAATTCCGGACCCAGCTCACACACTTTGTGATGACCAAGGCCCATCGCTCCAGGCTCCGCTCTCCACGTAGCAGTGTGTGACTACACTGAGGAAGCCACCCTTGCCCCAGGTCGGCTTTATGACGAGCTAATAAGGAAAAGATTCTGTATCCGATGGGTCCTGAAAGCCTGGGCTCCCATCAGCCCTTTGCAGGCTAGCCCAAAATCCTGTTGCTGTGGCTAGTTCTCACCTCTGCCTCCCAAGATATTTCCATCTCCTACCAGAGGGAGTGGGCATAAACAGCTGAAAAACCTGCTTGGGCAAAGTCCATCCTGGCAGCGCACCTCACTTGTTTGTTTTTGTTTTTTGAGTAGTAGGACACTGCTTGCATTTAGTCTCCCAGTTTTACAGGCCCTCTGGGTCAAAAAGCAGCAGCCACCCCATTGAGCAGTGACCGTGTGGGCACGCATGGCCCCTGGTCTGGGCAGCTGCCTTTGGGTTGCTGCGCTTTGCAGTTCACTGCCCCGGGGGTGGGTTGTAGTGGGGGTCTGAGAGGAGCTCTGCTCTGGTTCCTCCCGCCTGCTAATCTTAATCTTACAGGCGCGTTTGCCCTTCTGTGCTTTGGCACTGATCAAACAACAGAGGATCTCGTGTTACTGTAAAAAAGCCAGATTGCGTGCTGGCCGCTTTTGCACTTAGGCCAGGAGTGAGTATACCTGAGAGCCTGCTCCTACCCACAGGGGTGTGAGCAGGGGAGTGGGCATGGGGCAGGCCTCACCCGCGCCTCAGCTGCACGCTGGAGATGGGAGGCCGTGGCACGCAGCTCCAGTTCTCCCCGGATTTGGCGGAACAGCAGGAGAGACAGGGTTGGGCTCTGCACCTGCAGCGGGATCTGCAGCCAGCCTCCAGCCCCTCCTAAGGAGCAAGCACAGACAGGCAGCAGGGCAGCAAACAGGGACTGGTCGTAAACCTGCACAGTTTACAGCACCACCCCAAGCCCAAACCGCAGCTTTGTTACTTCCCCGTTACCAGCTCACTCCCATCTAACCAACACCAGGAACTCCGAGTCTGGCCTGATCCAGCGAAAGCTCAGGCCAAGTCTAAAGGCAGATCACCAGCAGTTGCCTGGATCTAGGATCTGGTGACGCAGGCCCCAGGCAGGGCCACTCACACCAGCAGCAGCCATGGGATTAGCTGCTCGAATCCCAACTCACTGTTACGCAGAGCGATGCTGCCCATTGGAAACGCAGAGCTGCCTTGAGTTGCGATGAGGAGACTCCCAAACGGAAATCTCTGCGGCTGTTCTTGCCCTCTGCCCCGCAGGGTCTCGGTGCATGTGAGCATACAGCAGCGGTTGGTGTAACTGTGACTTTGAAATTCCCAAGTTTTCCAGTTCAGGCTGGCACGAGTCTTTCTTCTTGCTGGCTTCACTTGCAGGGGGCTGTGGTGACAGGCCCTGGACTGCACGTTGGGTAGCAGCAGCAGAGCAGGCCAAGAGAAGACAGAGAAAAGGCAGTGGCAGGAACCCCAGAGGAAGATTGGGCGGGGGGGGGGGGGGGATTTTTGGAGGGGCGAAGGAGTCTTTCAAGCAAGTAAAGACCAAAAAAACCCCAAACATCCTCCTGGGAGAACTAGGCCAAGATTTCAGCTTTCAACTGTAAGCCAGGTGAACGTCCTGGGCTGTGTTTGTGAACTGCAGTTGACCTGAGCACTACCCCTGGACTTCAACCCTTCCGGCCAGCGGAACAGAAGGTGTTTCTCCTGCCGGCCTTGTCCTGTACAAACTACCCAGCTGTCATTGACTCTCTCTGGGCCGAGCTGAATCAAACTCACCCTTTTGCTTCCAAAAAGCAGCTTCCTCCTGCAACAAACTACGTGAGGGTAGCACAGGTCTGGTCCCAGCTGCTGCAAAAGTGACTTCCTTACAAATTGCAAATACCTTCACTGAGCATGATGAGGGACTGTGGCCTTCATCTCTGCGATTAAGGCAGGGAAACGCTGGATACCACGAGGGACATCAGGAGCCAAGTCTCACAAAAGCTTCTGTGTCTTGATTCCCAGCAAATGTCACCCTGCCCAAGTCCTGACAGTCAGAGGAGGGCTCTGCGCCAGGGTGGGATGAGATGAAGGTCCCTTCGCCTTTCACATCTTTCAGGTTCCCTGGAGACGCTGTCGCAGTGCTGCCACCCTCCGGAGCAGAGGCTGCCGGCACGTCCCAGAGGGCTTCCACGCCGCCGGGGCGCATCGGGTCTCAGCTGAAGCCCAGGCAGTGCGAGGGAGCCACGGATGCTGGCTTCAGCGATCGCCCCTGAGCAAGGCAGCTCCGCACGGCAGCAAGCAGCCCGGCTGGGGAAGGGGACACAGTCAGCGCCACCCCCGCCGCAGCCCATGGCTCGGAGCAGCATCAGGAGGGTCGAAGCCGAGGGAGAGGCCCTGGGCTCCCCGAGCGCTGCTGGGGTCCCCGTGGTGCCACCGGGCCTTGCAGAGGTGGCCTTTGAAAGGGGCACTCGCACTTTCCTAAAGAAACTCGGCCCCCCCTTCTCACATCTTTCAAAATCAAAGCCCCAAAGGCATGCAGGGGCTGCAGAGGGCTTTCCTCGTGTTTCACAGCTTCCCCAGTCTTCTGACACCAGCTGTTGGCTTAGCTTTTATTAATGACTACTGCAGCTCAGATCATTTGGGAAGTGGCCTAGGCTGCAGGACTACTTCGAGAAAAGCACTGAACTAGCAAAACCCCAAAGAAGGAAACAGAAGTACTTGATGTTTAACATCACTGCTTACGTGAAGAGGAGCCATAGCTCCTCTGCTACTGCTGCAAGCTTATAAGGACCAGGCTGTAAAAGAATGTAGGGTAAATCCATCTGTTTTCTAACTTCTAAGCCACACTAAAATAAATCATTCAGTAGTTCAAGGTTTGGGTAGGGCAGGTGACTTTCTTTAACATCCAAAACATATGGCATGCATCTTTTCCTATCAGCCTTACTGATCTCTCTAAACCCCAAACCAAGAAACCAGTGACAGTCAAGTGAATTGGACCGTACAGTGTGTTGGATCCCACCAAAGGCACCTCATCTGTCATCGCTGCACTAAAGAGCACCACGTTCACAGCACGGCCAGGACGTGTGCACACTGCGACTCCGGAGACTCTTCTGGCAAAACCAAGGCCAATAAAAATCAAAGTCTTCAGGGAAACAAAGGCACTGAGTCAGGCTCCCAAAAGGAAGCGCGTGCACAAAACGAGCAGGTCACGCTCTCCCAAAGCTGTGCTCAGCTGGGTGAAGGGCTCTCCTATTTGTAAGATCTCTACCTTGGCAACCAAGTCTTTCTGCAGATTACTCAACAGCCCACTCAACACGAAAGCTCAGAGCAAAAACCACCACAGCAACAGCCAAGACAGCTCGACTGACAGCAAGCATGACTTTCAGCAGACAAAAAACCCTGTGGATTCATCCTCCACACAGGTGGGAGCGAGGAAAACCATGGTAGATGCAACAAACTCACCCTTAAAAGCAAAAATAAGAGTTGCTGAATGAAACTGAAAGCAGAGAGAGATGGACTGCGAGCTCAGTTTTAAATGCAAAGTTTTCAAACGTTTCCAGAAATTGCAACCATCTTACAGCAGCATAATTACACATTGAGCTGAGGTAGTTTTAAACAAGCCAGCTAGTGAGAAGACAGCACTTTGGGGCAGGGAACGAGCTCTCGCGCTGCACGTGCGCGGTACCCAGCAGACAGAGCCGCACTGAACAGTGATCGGATCCAAGCCTTTAGAAACGGCCTTCTCCTGAGTATTAAAGGGGCCCAAGGGAAGCAGAAGTGATAACGTATATTATTAAGAGCCACTCTGGACCATTCAAACTGTTTGAATTAGCGGCGAGGGAAGACTAATCTCTTCCAGGAAGAGCACTGCTGAAATTTAGATAGCAACTGGGCAGGCACTGAGCAGAAAATGTGGCTCAGACTTGCAGGAGGAACTAGCAGGGCAGCTTAGGAGCAGGTGGGGACAGCGGAGACAGCTCTGTTTACCAACAGACCGGTCCTAGGGCCCTAGTCGCAGAGCATCTTCTACCCTTTCCTGCTGAGCGCAGGCAGCGTTTGCTTACCTGTTCATGGGTTTCAGTTCCTTCTGGGAAACACGTCTCCTCCGTGACCGCAGCAGAGGCTGCCTGCTGATGGGGGGCAGTCGGTCAGTCCCGACTGCAGCCTTCGTTCAGCGAAACTGCGGCAGAACAGGCAGAGGACCACGTACGGGAAGAGTCAAGCTTCTGCCTGTCTGCAGAGACTAGGCAAGACTCAGGCTCTCTAATGGACCTCGCTTTACAAAGGAAAAAGAGGGGGGTCAGCACCAGCCCTTCACACCGTGCACCCTGTTCTCTTGCAGGGGCACTGGTCACTCCGGCAGCACCCATGCCCTTGCTGGGGAAAATGCCAGTGGAAACTACCTCCCTGCCTTCCTCCATCCAGGGAGGGCAAGGGAAGGTCAGCTGCAGGGACTGGAGCTTTGCAGATTATCTGCTGAGGTTTTTTTTTTTTTTACCTGAATTACAAAGTGCAAAACTGGTCCTTCAAGTCAGAGGGTCAGGCAAGCGCAAGACTAACCCAGCCTCCTTCCTCATCCCTGCCAAGCAGATCCTGCCCCTCAGTTAAGACCAGCAGCTGCTCCAGGGTGATTACAAGGAACACAAGTTTCTTGGGTTGCGTATATGTGTCTTGCTAGAAAATGCCACAGGGAACGAGTTGGAAATTCTTCCTCCCAGCTTGTTTTTCTGGCCCTCAGTTCCAGCATCGCCCTTCAGGGAAGGTCCCTGCTTCCCTGCATGCAAACAGGCACCTCCCCAGAGGCTCCTTGATTTGCAGCCAGCTTTTCTGCGCCCCACGCAGGCAGCTTTGCCAAACGGATAGAAAGATGTTCACCCACGTGCTGCTGTCAGCTACTGGAAGGGCAGAGATCAGTCTCCCCCTGCGCACCCTCCCCTCCTGGCCCCGACTCCCTCGGCAGAGGGATGCTCTCACAGATCTGCTCCAGGCAGGAATGTAAAGACACACAGCACAGGTAAGGAGCACATCTTTTGCTTTATAAAAAAGACTCAATCGGATGTTAAGGAGTGCAAAAGAATCCCGTAAGACACCACAGGTGCACCAGCTTCCAGGACCAGCAGGATGACAGTCTTCCACTCAGTGAATTTTGTGTTTCTTTCTTTTTTTTTTTTCTTTTTTTTTTTTTTTTTGCAAGCTTAATCCACATACATTCACTCTTAGTACACAGACTATACAAAAAAAATGTGCTATTCCATCTGTAATGCCTATTGGCAGCTCTCTGCAAAGTCCCTCCTCTCCCCTTGTCTCCAAAGCTCCACTGCACAGACTGCATAGCTGTGTGTCAGTGTGACCTACGCTGATGCCTCAGCGCGCAGGTAAGTAAACCTGTGTCCAAATAAGGATTTACAAATACATTCAGAAGCAGGAAGTCAAACGGGACCATCAGTAAATGTAATATTCAGAAAGAGGTCACCAAATACAGCCAATCTGGGAATCCCAAGCTGCCCTCGCCATAGGTCTCTTTCTTGCATAAACAGCTTTTCCACAAATCAACAGCTTTAAGCACAAAGCAGGGAGAGGAGGAACCCAAATCAAAGCCACACTGTTCCCTTCATTTTCAGTCTCTCAGTCACTGTCTCAAGGTGTGGTCTTGGTGATGTCCATGATTTATAAAAGCATGCTCCGAGACGTGAGCAGTTTGCAAAACCAGAGACTAACAGAAACTGTAGGGTTCAAAGTGCTTTGTCCAGTTAAATAAGCTTGACTGCTTATGGGAGGAATTAAATCCTTTCCCCCTACCCCACCTTTTGAAGAGTAAACACAGGCTATGAACTAAAGGCACATTTCAGTTCAATTAAGGCACAAAAATAAGGTCTACACCAAAGCACGGGACCTATTTTGGCTTCCCTCTCCCCCAAAACACAGGGTGCGTTTATTCCATTGCAGGTAAATTCAGCTACCCATTTTCTCTGCTCATGTACAAGGGCACCTGAATGTATAAACAAGTTCCATGACTTCACATGTTTACTTTCTGATAAACAAGCAAATGGCAACACCAGTAAGGTACGGCTTCCTCCTGCTGCAGTGCTGCAGCCCTCAAGGTCGTCTGGCTTTGTGCCTTCGGGGTAGCAATATCACATCTTGTGCTTGTTGCTGGCTGTTAAAGGAGAGCAAAGGGAAGCAGAAGGCACCAAGTTCCCAAAGGGGAAAGGCAGGAGCAAGCAGTTCCTTGCAGACGCTTTGGAGATGCTTTCACAGGGAGGCTTTCCTTTCCGAGCAAACGCCTTTTCAGGGAGTTGCTAGCACAGTGGCCCTACAGCTCAGTTCATAATTACAAAAAACTAAAAATGAACCGATTATCCCACTCACCTGCCACAACCCAAGTTCAAGGCTCTCCCCAGCAGTCAGTATGAAATAAGCACAAGGGGTAAATGCGGAGGGCTTGGCAGATGAGTGAGCAAGAGCTGACTGGTATGCAAGTCTCAGATCAGCACTTGCAATTTTCTAATACCTCATGCTGGTAGTTCACATCAGATTGGCAGCGACCACAAAGCTGATCTCCGTGGTCCATTTGGTAACTGGGAGACAAGAGCTGGGTAGCAGTCCAGGCACTTCGTCTCCCCTGGAACTGGCACTGACTGACCATCATGGGAGACATGCCAAGAGGCCAAAGATTAAATGAACTGCATTAACTGAACCTTCTCCTTCCAAGGTGGCAGGAGATGACACCACTGAAGGTCGGCAGGAAGAGAGCATATCCAGCTACTGTAAATACCATGGATAGAGGACTTACATTTCCAGGACCACAAAGCCAGCAATTTTAAGTAGAGATCTGGGTGTGTAGAGAGCAGGGTGCTGCTAACGCCTTGGCTTTCACCTCAGAGTTGTGACAAACAGAGACACCATATGATTATTCACTCCCCAAGTTAATTATGCAATGCCAAAAAGCAAGAACTGTACAGCAGATTCTCAAAGCAGGGAAAGAGCTGGGCCACTGAGGTCGTTGAAGCTAAACGCCAAGAATGGAAATAAAATCCAGTACTTCCTTGTTTGTCTTCTCCTCCCAGGGCACACAGTCCACCTTCCGAGCTCATTAGATCCACAGTTCATTTCCATGATGTTCGATATTGTCCAAACAATGCAATTCAGACAAGTGGAGAAGAATGGCTTCAACAAAGGATAAGAGCAGAATGGAAAAAAAAAATAGCGGCATGGCATGCTCTGTACTGAAAGGGTAGAAATGGCCTTGTAGCACCTGCCTGCTACTTCGGTCCTTTTCCTTAACAATACACCTGAAGCAGGGGTGCCCCAGATGAGTCAGTCTCTGTGTCCTGGAAAGAGGAATCTCTGCTCGTTGGAGATCCTTGGAGAGGAAAGAGAGAAGAGAAGGTGACATCAGACAACATGAACTATAGCAGCCAAGTGCCTGGATGTTAGGCAAGTAGCTGCCACAAAGGCCTTTGTGTATCATGAGGGAGGAGAAAGCCACACAAAGCCCACAGGCAGGGAACAACCCTGACTTATTGTAGCCATCTTCCTGGAGAGATCTGCTATTATGCAGGAGAAAACTTGTCTTTTAGCCCTGGGCAGCTCTTTGGAGTGGAGCATGACACGCAGTGAGGATCAGAGCTCCGGGGATGGCCATTCAGTCTCTCCTCCTGCTTCCCTTTTATACGTTTCCCTTCATTCTCAGAACAACCCAGCTGTGACCGAAGCTGGTCGCACCCCAAATATAACCTCCCTTCCCTCAAACTTTGCCAGGGTATCTGGAGACTGAAAGCTCTCAGGCCAAGCACTGTGCTCCATACCTCAGTTTCAAACCCATGTGGGCAGACCCCAACCTTCTGGGCCCCCTTCGTTCCCGAAGCTCAGTAGAGCTATGCACCTTACAGTAACCCAAGAGCCAGATGTCAGCTCTGCCTCTGCAGATGATAACTGAGCTTTCCATACGGGAAGCTTGGGCATTCCCCTCATTACTGCTAGATGCCCTCCTCAGCGAGGCCTCTGCTGCCAAGACCCACAGACAGGTACGTTACCTGCACTGCTATGCCGCCTCATATTCCTGGCTATCACATCTGCTGGCGTTTCCTCCGATATTTGCACAGCCAGGTCTGGAAAGAAAAGCAAGAAGGCCTGATACAGGAAAGGATGGGCAGCTATGACTCAAGAGTAAAGGTACCTGTCAGGAGGTGTATAGGGCTCTCCCTCAGAAGGCACCACCCTTGGGTAATAGGAGAGGTACTGTGGTATTCTTCAGATTGCTTCCACCATTGTCTTGGTAATCTGAGCTTTATAGCCCTTAAATACAAGGAAGAAACAGCAACGTACTGCTGAACTGGGAAGGACAAGAGCCAGCCAGCTTCCTTTGTTACTCCTGGACATCTCCTTGCCCCCACAGTGAGCTTTCCAAGATCCTTCTACCACAGACTCTCTTGCAAGCTATTCTGGAGGTTAGTAGATTCAGGCTACTCCAGGCATCAAGCACTCAGGCTGCGGAAACAGCCCTTGGCTCCTCTCTGCACACATACACACTGGCTTCTCCTCGCCCCAGCGAGCAGGAGAATCTCAGCTCCGAAAGGGCTCTGTCGCGATAGTCTAAGGGCAGCATTAGCAAAGAACATTGGTAAAGCATGGG
Organism: Dromaius novaehollandiae; assembly: GCF_036370855.1. Classification (NCBI taxonomy): domain Eukaryota; kingdom Metazoa; phylum Chordata; class Aves; order Casuariiformes; family Dromaiidae; genus Dromaius; species Dromaius novaehollandiae. Next base: position 7,282,877 of record NC_088120.1, on the reverse strand, counting down.
GAAGAGAGCCAGCTTAGTAACTGGACATCCTCTGGCACTAGCCAGCTTGTCTGGTCATACCGGTTAAGCTTGACTCATGGTCTCTCTACCTCGCTTAGAGGCGAGGAGGAAAGCCAGAATTATCACAGAAGCAGCAGAATAAGCCCTTGTATTATTCAGTGCAAGCTTCACTGACAGTAAAAGACAGTATCAAGAAAGCCACAGTGCAATGACTGGTGACAAGCAGAGGTCTCCAGTAATAAGCAGGCCATCTCCATTCACACACTGCAGAAAAATAAGCTCAGCCTGAAGACGGAGATCAGTTTTCAACCCCACTCCATTGCCAACTACAAGCACCCACATCTCTGTGGCTTTGATACCTATCATACTGAAGTTGTAACACCAAGGAACCTGCACATACCATCTTGGCTGATGACCATGGACTCCAGCATGGTTTCATTACCGCTGTCCGGCGGGTTGCCTCTGCTGGACTTCTCCTCATGGCTCTGGCTGGCCGGGATAGAAATATGGGGCCGCACCCTGCTTTTCCGGGTGCTGATGCGTATGATGCCTCGGACCAGCCTGCATTCAGCATCCTGCTCATCCAGGTTGTAGTCCTGAGTAATGCTATTGATGAGGTCCGAGATCTTGTTAGTCTTCTCCAGGAAGACAGTGTCTGACGTGCATTTGGCCAGCTCATCGATCTGGTGGACACTGAAGAGCTCCGTGAGTTTCTTGAAGATCAGGACGTCAATCTCCCTGCTGGACATGGAGCCATTCAGCTCGCTGATGTCCAGGTCGGACTCGTGGAATGAGTAATACTCCTCCGAACTCCGGTGGCTGCTGGGGAGCGGTGCCTTTTCTATGCTGTTCCTTAAGGGCTTATCTGGCAGCAGCTCTTTGCAGCATGAATCTGAATCCAGATGGTGACTGGGGCTCCTGTTCTGGTAGACAGGAATGCCCTTTAGTTTCACATCTGGGTAACTGAAACTACTGCCCATGTTGGTCTTTTTGATCTGGTTCCCGTTCTTCTCAGTGGGAGAGACGTTGGCGGGGCTGTTTGGCAGTCGCCCATTATAATCTCCGTTCTTGCCGTCATCAGTGGAGGTCTCAGCAGGCCCCGGATAGGTGATACAGACACTGCAGTCCTGAAAGCAGCCCCCACAGGTCACTATACAACAGAAAACAGCCTTGTATGTGTTCCAGGCCTGAGACAGAGAGGAACAGCATAAGCTCTGGGCTTGGGGAGCCTCTGCTGTACCAGAGATAAAGGTAATTGTTTCTGCCTCTCTCCCATAAGAGTCTTTGAGGTCAGCTTTGCGACCTCTCCTATCGCGCATTTGCTGGGCTCTGTTGCGGCTCTGTTTGATTTCAGGCGTAGAGCCACTGAACACCTCCAGACTGACATCACTTTCCTTGGATGGTCTGCTCCGCAGGGGCACAGCCTCCTGGTAGGACTGCTTCATCCGGTGATGGCTGTTCAGGTTTTGGGGGAGTCCTGTTTTCCGGCCCAGCATGGCTCACCGCTCAGGTACCTGAGGAACAAGGTCTCAAGTCAAACAAAGCACTTGTCACCAGTCAAACCCTAGCAAGCTGTTGATCATCAGAGGGGCAGAAGGTCCTAACATTCAAATTCAGTGATTCTCAAGCTCAAATTCAACATTTCAATTATTGACAGTAATATTTTGCATTAGGGCTCATGCTGGTCTCCTTTGTCACACAGACAGGGACATTTGCCTGCATTTAAGAGTTCTCTGACTACTATAGCTTTGCTGCTTCCTTTAGGAAGATGCCTGAATCAAAAGAAATGTTTCAAAAGGGCCACTTTTAAGACATCAAAATCTCTGTAACCTTCAGAAGAGTTTTTCTGAACACAGCTGGAAGAACAGTCAGGCTCCGGAGCCGTTGTTCCAAAGGCAATAAATGAGCAACACAGCTGTAGGTGGAGCCGGCTTGCTCACAGGCTCTAAAGGGAAAGTATCTTCTTTTAAACAACTTCCCCCGTGTCGGGGATTCTTCGGGATTAAACTGGGCTCTAACAACACTTACCCATTTCAAAACACATCATGCCCAAGAGGAGATGACAAGCAAGCAATCGTCATGCAAGTTGCCAATTCAGACTCCAGATTATATGATGTTACTCAAATTTAGAGGATTTAGCAATGACGGCGCTACTAACACTGAAGATTTTGCCAGTCATGCTAAGGCTGTGTTATGTTAAAGAATGATGTCTTCATTTGCATTAAAAGAAAGATCTAGTTGACAAATCAATCTCAAATCACGCCTCACGGGAGCACAACTTTTACGAGGCCCTAACACAGAAATCATCTACCAGACTACCTACTCAACTGTTTTTTTCATTGCTGCTATACTAACACAATTACCCCAGGCCTGGACACAGGAGTAAGCTATTTTTACAGGGTGCTGTTATCACCATGCAGCTGCACAGATCTAACAGAGTTTGGCACGCTAAATCTCTCTATTATGAAGACAGCTCAGCACTGGGCAATAGCTAGGGAAGTCAGGTCAAGGCTATCAGACTCCACTTTTACTGCTGCTACTTTCATCTCGGTCAACAACGGGCTCCTAAATTGTCCATAGTTTCTAAGCTTCTTGGCTAGCACTGCTTTCACCCAAGAGATCTTTCTGATCCTAATTAGGAAAAATAATAAGCAGCAAGAGCCCAGCCATAGTATAGTATTTTTGGACTGTCCCTGCTGCTCTAGTATATACTTTCTATAGGGCACCTCAAGCGTGAATATATAAATCGGTCCTACTGCGCTAGAGCACTGCCATTTTTCTTAAAGTCTTGCCCCCACAAAGCAGCAGACACAGACTGAAAAGGCTCCACAGGCGGTTATATCACACCACTGCTCTCCAGGAACATTTCAGCTCCATTAGCTTATAAAATTCATAAGTAGCACATGTCCCAAGAGTTTCCTTTGCACATTCCTGGACGAGATGTTAAATATAAAACCCCCAGACGCTCCAATTCCTCTAAGCACTGAGCGGGCAAAGCTCTCTGAAAACAGCATCAGTGGAGAGTTTTGATTGCTTTCATGTTAGAACAGCAGGTTTTTTCCTCAGCTTTGTCATTTTTTAATGCAGTCAAAAATAAAAATTAAAAACAACCACATTTGAGCCAATCTATGCACAGAACTCCTTCCTGGCTTGCTTGTTGAAATACTGAGGTCTCACACACGCATTGCCCATGAACAGTAACAGTCGTTTATATAGCAATTACTATCCTGAAATTTCAAAGCATCTTTGATATAGGGGAGAATATTATCTCTGTTCTACAGAAACAGCCTTGCAGGCACAGAGATTAAACAACTCGCCCAACACTGCAGAAAACTCCAGCTGCACCAGGCATAACACACACCCCCGGCTTCAAACGCTTCGCTCGCCCCCTTCGAATCGCAGCGCACGTTTCTCAGGCTACCAGATCACGAGTCTGAAAGTTCTCAGCAAGCGCATACAAAACACAGCTCAGGGATTCAGCAGGTTCGTCTTGGTGCAAGCAAAAGACTAGACCAAAACACGCAGCCAGCTGCTTAACGCAGTCATACACAGAAACTTGGGCTAAAATTCACAGGCCAAGCTAATACTTACAATATAGTTGGGAGCCTTCTCTGTTCTCACGCAGGCACTTTGTCTGAATCAGGACGATCCTTCTAAAGAACTTGAGCATCTGTTTCAGAAGAGCGATGTGGAGATTCACGTAGAGTTTGCGCATCTAAGAGTTACCCGGGGTCTAAGATCTTCATTGTTCAGAGGACAGGATTTCCTTTGAAAGATATTAAAAGCTAAATTAAGTTGCAAACCTTAATAAAGCCACATTGGTTTGCCAGTAACCATATCAGCACTGTTTTTAGAAGCTAGGGAAATCAAAGCATTAAGTTAAAAAGGGGCCAAAGTACCTAGATTCCTGACATAAGCTTTATGCTTTTCTCACTGTTTATAGATACAAAGTCTCTGAAATATATAGAAAGATCAATGGCTTTTACCCTTTCCTAGGCAGCAGCAAGGCTGCCAGGAGCCCAAACCTGCTCGGCAGTCGCTGGCTCGCAGGTTCCTAACTGCTCTGCTGACCCCGGGCAGTGGCAGGGCCCCGGCCCCGGACGACGCAGACCAAGCCGCCCGCCGCGCACCCGCTTCCTCTCCCGTCTGTTTGGGATACAAACAACCCGGCCGAGGAACGGCCTCGCACCAGGTGCTTCCACAGCCCCGGCACCAAACGCCCCCCTGTTTCGGCTGAAAACCAGGGCTCCGGCGTAGCACGCAGAAACGAAATTCGGCGGTTCCTCCTGACAAACAGAGCACTGCAGTCAGCCGAGCTGCTGGTGCGTGCGGCGGGGGCACCACTGCCTGCGCAGGGCCCCCGGGCGCCCCCGAGACCCCGGTCGATGGGTCGGTTTTCAGAGAGAGCGAAGCCGGTACAAGCGGGAGGGAGGGGAGAGCCCGTCCCCTGGCACGGGGCTCGCCACCAGCGCTCCCCCCGCGGCTTTTTGGGTCTGGAAAGCCAAACGGCAGCGGCCGGGCCCAGCCAGCTCCCCCGGGACGGCTCCCCCCGGCCCACCGGGGAGGGGGCAGCGGGAGGGGACAGAACCGGGGAGGGGGGGCGGAACGGGGACAGCTGGGGCCTGGACGGGTCCCAGTCCTCCAGCCCCCGGGGGGGGAACCGGGCTCACGGGGGAGCCCCGGGGCACCCAAGGCGGGGGGCACGGTCTCACGGGGAGGCCCGAGGGCAAAGCGGGCGGGAGCCCGGTTTCGGGGCGGGGGGGAGCAGGTCTCAAGGGGGGCGGCCGGTCCCACCGGGGGGGCCCGGCCTGACGGGCGGGGGGAGGCGGCCTCACAGGGGCGCCGCGGCCCCCCCGGGCTGTGGGAAGGGGAAGCGCCCCCCGCCCCGGCCGCGGCCTGGCGCTGCCCCGGGGACCGGCGGAGGCCGGCCCCGCCGGGGAAAGCCGCGAGCGGCGGCGGGCGCTGCCGGGGGCTCGCGGACACGGAGGCGGCGGCGGGCCGGGCCCGTCTCCCCCACCCCGGCGGCAGCAGCGGCGGCGGCGCAGCCCCCCCCCCGCCCCGGCGTTACCTGCCGAGCCAGGTGAACGGCGTCCGGCCCCGCCCTCACCTGAGCCAGGTGCGCCCACGTGACCCGGCGCCTACGGGCCGCCGCGAGGGACAGCAGGCCTCCGGAGGCGAAGCTCCTCCCCTCGCCCCCCCCCGCACACTGCCCCGCCCGCTGCCGCGGTCCCTGTCGCCAGCGGGTCTGCCCCGAGGGACCCGGGGTCCCTGTCCCAAAAGGCCACTGACCCAAAGGATCCCTGTCCCTGAGGATCCCCGTCCCAAAGGATCCCCATCCCAAAGGATCCCTGTCCCGAAGGGTCCTTGTCTCAAACGGTCTCTGTCCCCAAAGGTCACTGACCCTAAGGATCCCTGTCCCAAAGGGTCCCTGTCCCTGAGGATCCACATCCCAAAGGATCCTCATCCCTAAGGATCCGTGTCCCCAAGGGTCTCTGTCCCTGAGGATCCCTGTCCGAAAGGATCCCATTCCCTGAGGATCCCTGTCCCAGAGGGTCCCCATCCCTAAGGATCTGTGTCCCCAAGGGTCTCTGTCCCTGAGAACCCCTGTCCCAAAGGGTCCCCATCCCTAAGGATCTGTGTCCCCAAGGGTCTCTGTCCCTGAGGATCCCTGTTCCTGAGGTTTGCAATCCCCAAGGATCCTCATCCCTGAGGATTTCTATCCCCAAAGATCCCTTCCCCCAGAATCCCTGTCCCCAAAGATCCTCAGCCCAAGGATCTCTGCCTCTAAGGATCCCCATCCCTAAGGATCCCCATCCCCAAGGATCCCGGCCTCCAAAGATCCCTGCCCCCAAGGATCCCCCCATCTGCATTGCAGCAGCCCTTGTTGCTTTAATTCCCTCCTCCCTTGCAGGCAAAACCATCCCAAATCCCGCGGGGAGCTGCGCAGCGCCCATTCCCGCAGGGCTTGGAGGTCCCTGCTAGGAGCAGGGCCACTGGGACGTTCGCTCTCCAGTACAGCTATACGCAGAAATTACTCAGAAGATGCAGTTTCTCCTTTGCCCGGTTTCGGCTGCGGACTTGCAGCACCTTCTCGGCAGCTCGTTGCTGCTGCCTGCCCCGGCAGCCTGCTGGGATGGCACCCAAGGCCCGTGCGCGCCCCATTCCCGGCTCCCAGCCCTCCCGCTCCGCTGGAGCCGGGCAACCACCAAACCACCGGGGAACGGATTTAAGTCAGTGCACATGTGATGGCAGCAGCGCCCGTCCACCACGGTCCCGCGGGGAGCACGAGAAACGCACCCTTCCCCGCACAGGGAGTCGGCAGCCCTGCTCTCATCCTGATCCCATCGTCCACCCCGGCCCTGCCTCCGCTTTCTGTTCGGAGAGGCGTTGCGGTGCCCAGCCTGGGAGCCGGCACAGGCTGCCGCCCCTGAGCCGGAGGGCACCGCGTGGCACCCCGGGCAGGCTGCCGTCTCCCGCGCAGGGCTGGCCCTTCCCAGAAAGACACTGCACCAAGGGAAAAAAAAGAAATAAAACAATAAAAAGGAGGCGCGTCCGAATTGGAGGCTCCCACACTGAGTGCCCAGCGCCCTCTCCCGCTGCCGCAGGCCCCGGCACCGGTGGGCAGCTCCGCTCCTCTGGTCGGGTTTTCCGCCGCTCGGAGAAGCTGGCGAGTTGCTCTGCCGGGATCACATCCTTCCTGGGCGAAGGAAGGGAGTCGGGGGGCAAAGTGGGCTGCGGTGGAGGCTGGGAGCAGGCGGGAAGCCACCGCACACTGCACCAGCACCGGCTGGCGAGAGACAGCGGGCGAGCGAGAAATCGATGCAAAGGATGGTGCCAGCGCCAAGACGCTCATCCCGTCTCCAAAGGGTGCAAAGACCATGTTTATTTATTTAAGCCTCTGGCACAGGAATATCGCACTTAAGTCGAGCCGGTGTCGTTTCCCCGGCTGGGGCTCTGCTTATGCGGGACCTGAGGCGCTGCTTGGAAATGCCTCGTCTCCCTCCTCGCAGGTGCCTCGGAGACGATCCCGGCTGCGAAACGTCTCCCACACGGCTCCCCCAGGCCAGCGCCTCGCTCCGGGCTCTGCTCCCTGCAGCACCGTGGCCCCGGCCCCCCCATCGCTCACACCAGCCCTGCACCACGCGACGTCCCAGCCGTGAACCACGACAATCCTCAGGTTTTTCCCAAATTCCTGGCTGATTTACTTTTCCCCCCTCTCCAGCTCCGGACACCTCCGTGGCTCCTGCCGCCCACGCCGGCTCCCTGCGGAAGTGCCGGGCTGGAAGGATGGTCCCGGACCTGGAGCGAACAACGTCGCTTGGTGCAAAGGGCCCCTTGCAGGGGACAGGAGAATCGGCTGCCCGCCCCGTCGGTCGCTCCCTGGGCAGATGCCCTGGCTGGAGCATCAGGCTGCGACAGCGGGGATGTGGGAGCAGGGAATGGGCCAGGTTATCGCCGCAGCGCAGGCAGCTGGAGCGGATTAAAGGCGTTCCCACGCAACGTCTAATCTCTAAAGGCCGATTGACTCGAAACAAAGCGGCTGAACGTCTCCCCTGCCGGGAAAAGGGCCCGTGGGCGGTGCGGGAGCCGGTAACGCGGCAGGGCTGGTGGCGGTGCCCCGGCTCGGGGTCTTTGCCAGCCATGAGCCGCCGTCGTGCGCGGGGCACCTGGGCGAGGAGCGCAGCTCTCCGGCCGGCGTTTGCATCAACGAGGTTTATTCCGAGCCCTGCTAAATTCGCACTGCTACGTTATTAATAGCGCATCGGCCCCGGGAGGGAGCCTGCAGCAGCGCGGGAGGGTTTCCAGCCTGGGGGAGGAACTTTTCCCGCTGGCAGGAGGAGGGGCAGGGGCTGTTTCTTGCATTTCCCTATTATTTGCCTGTACAGGACAAGGCGTCGAGTCCTTGCTGCCTCTTCCAGCCTCACCGGCCGTGCTCTCGCGGGCCGCATCAGGGAGGGCCTGGGCCCGGGAAGCCTCCCCCCTCCAGCTCCACTGCAAGGTGCGAGGCATCTTCCAGGAAAAAAAAGGTGCCAAGCGGGAAAAGCACTGAATGGCAGCAAAAGCGGTGGGTGTTTTGCTCTTAGAGCATTGCAGTCCTGGGCGACGGGAGCCACGAGTGCTGCAGCTGCTCCCGGGGGAAGCCCAGGACATCGGCTAACGCCACCGGCGTCTGTGCTGAGCACGGCGCGGAGCCGCTTGCTAAACTCATCCAGGCCCAGCTGCTCCCTCTTTCCCTTCCCTTTCTCTCGCCCCGAAGCAGCGATTTGAGCTGGGAAGCGGGACATGAGCGACATCCCAGACACCCGCAGCGCCGTGCGCCGGCCCTGCCAGCCCGCCCACGCCGAGCGGTCCCTGAAGCCCGAATCCTTGCAAAAAGCAGGTCGGGAGCAGCGCGGGCGCCCACCCGAGCACCACCAGCCGCGGAGGGGTTTCGCGCTATCCACCTTAAGCGAAGCGAGCAAAACAAGCGATCGTTTCATCATCAGGCGACGACGAACCGATCTCCCGCGGTCCCCTCGGCCACGGCCGTCCGGTGACCTTGGCGCAGCCAGACTTTACCCCGGCTCGCGCGGGGCAGGAGACGCCACCTCCGCGGAGCTGGGACGGTCCTGGCTGGGTTTTTGGCTCCTCGCTGGGGTAGGATGGGACCGTGGCGTCCTTCCTCTGTCGTCCCTGCGGTGTTGATATGAGACGAGCAGGCTCTGCCCACCTGCATGGCAGATGCGTGGGGGAGCGCACCCGGCTCGCCCCGCTCCCGGCCCCGTTAACGGCGCTTTACGTAACGAGGCCGCTGGCAGCGCGGCAGCAGCGTCTGCCACCAAGGACGCGCCGTCCTAGCGCCGCGGCCCCTCTCCCACGCGGCCCGGAGCGCCAGAAGCTTCGTCAGCTGCTTCTCCGAGGGGCTCCCAGACTCCAGCCCGGCCTCTCCCAGTGACCCTGCCCAGCCCAGTCTTTCCCAGTGACCCTGCCCAGTTACCCTCCCGACTGTCCCTTTCCCCAGTGCAGCCTCCCCCAGTAACCCCCAGCCCAGCCCAGTCTTTCCCAGTAGCCTTCTCCAGCGACCCTCCCCAGCGCAGCCACCCCGGGGACCCTCCCCAGCCCGGCGGGGACCCCCCCCTCCCCGCGACTCCCCAGCAGGGCAGCAGCTTTCCAGAGCCCCGGGGCCGCTGACGGCTGTGCCCGGGGCCAGCACCCTCCCCCACCGGGGCCGCGCCGGGGCTGTGCCCGGTCCCGGGGCTGGTCGGTGCCGGAGCTGAGCCCGGGGCCGGGTCGCGCCGTGCCCGGAGCCGGTCGGTGCAGTGCGGTGCGCGGAAAGGTCGCGATGGGGCGGGGCGGGGCCGCGCCGTGCCCGGTGCCGGTGCCACCCCCGCGGGGCCGGGCCGAGCCGCGCCGCCCGGTGCCGCCCCCGGGCTATATAGCAGCAGCGCGGCACGGCGCGGCCGCGTTACCATGGCGGCGGCGGGCGGCGAGCGGCATCCGGAGCGCGGCGGCAGCGGCAGCGGCGGCGGCAGCGGCGGCGGCAGCAGCCCGGGCGGCGGCGGGGGCTCGGTGGAGCTGGCGGCGGCGCGGCGGCGGCTCCTGGCGGCCGAGGGGCGGCGGCGGGCGGCGGCGGAGCTGGAGGGCCGCGTGCGGCAGGTGCACTGCGCGCTGCGCCACGCCGAGCTGCGCCTGGCCGCCCGCGCCGAGAGCCTCGGCCGCCTGGGAGCCGGCGTGGCGCAGGCGCAGCTGGCGCTGGCGGCGCAGGGGCAGCGGCTGCAGAAGGGGCTGCGCCGTCGTCCGCGGGCCCGGCCCGCCGCGCTGCTCGCCGCCGCCCGCGCCCTGCGCAGCTGCGTGCCCTGGGGCGGGGGGGGGGCCGCCGCCGCCGCCGGTCTCCGCCGCCGCTCTCGCCCGCAGCCGCCGCCGCCCTCGCCCGCCGCCCGCCGCCTGCCCGAGCCGCGCAGCCCGGCCTGAGCGGGACCCGGGGCTGGGGGGGGGGCCGGGGACCTGGCGGGTCGGGGGTCCTGCGGGGGCTGGGGGGCCCTAGGAGGCTGCTCTGAGGGACCCTGCAGGGTCGGGGGTCTGGGGGACCCTGCAGAGTTGGGGGGGCCCCGGGGACCCTGCAGGGTCGGGGGGGACCCTTTGGGGTTGGGGGCCCCCAGGGACCCAGCAGGGTCTGGGGTCGGGGGGGGTAATGCCCTAGGGATCCTGCAGGGTTGGGGGGCCCCCGGGGACCCTGCAGGGTCGGGGGGACCCTTTGGGGTTGGATGCCCGGGAGCCCCAGCAGGGTCTTGGGGTGCCCTAGGAGGTTGCCCTGAGGGACCCTGCAGGGTTGGGGGGTCCCTGGGGACCCTGCAGGGTCTGGGGTCCTGGGTGGGGGTGCCCTGAGGGACCCTGCAGGGTCTAGAGGAGCCTTTGGGGTTGGGGGGCCCCAGGGGATCCAGCAGGGTCTGGAGTGTCCTGGGGAAGGGTCCTCAGGGACCCAGCAGGGTCTGGGGGTGCTTGGAGAGACCCTGCAGGGTCTAGGGTCCTTGGGGGGACCCAGGGCATCCTATGGGGTCTGGGGTGCCCTGGGAGGGGCGTTCCTGAGGGACCCTATGGGGTCTGGGGTCCCTGGGGGGCCCTAGGGGATGTGGGGGGACCCCGCGGGGCCTGGGGGCAGTACCGGGGATCTGCTCTCAGCACCCCGCTCCAGCGTCACCTCTCACAGGCCAGCGGGCAGAGAGCAGCCCTTCTGCCCCGCCTGAGCCCCATGGGAGCTGTCCCCAGCCCCACAGGACGCTGGCGGGACCCCCACCTCACGTCGGGGCTCGGGGCAGGGACCCAGCCTTAACGCAGCCCCCGCCCGGCTCGCTGGAGGGATCGGGGGGCCGCGGGCTGCCCCCAGCCCACCATCCCCGGACAGCGCTGTTGGCCGCGGACCCCGCGGGGACGGGGAGCCGAAGAGGACCAGCTCTGGCCACGTTTGCCTCCCGGGGGGCTCGGCCCCCGGCTGGATGACACTCGAAGCCCCTCCGCGCCGACGTTCCCGCTCCGCGGCAATAGTCCGACCGGGCACCGCGGTACCTCCGAGCGTAACCGCGCAGCAGATCGCGGCCGCGGCGCCGAGGGCTCCGGAGGCACGGCGAGGCGGAGGTAGGCTGAGGACTCGGCGTCCCCCTCCGCGCAGAAGGCCACGGCCCCATCGTCCCCCTGCCACCGGGACCAGCCTGCCCCACCGGCCCCGAAACGCCCTCGGGAGGGGGGCTGGCCCCCCGAGCCAGCCCGGCGGCGAGCATCACTTCGGCACCGCCGCGGCGGCTGTGCCGGCAAAGCCCTCGGCAAGCTTTCGCTGGACGCGCAGAGCCGCAGCGCGCGCAACGCCCGGCCGAAACGCGTTAATCGACCCTGCAACGAGCTGCGGAAACGGGGGGGCTCGGACACGTCCCGCTTCGCTGCACCAAGCCTTCGCGGTGGCTCGTCCTCAGCGCTGCATGGATTCCTCCCCCGTGCCGGAAGATCGTCACCCACCCCTCTCTCCTTCTTTTTTTAAACTTGGGGGCTGCGGGGGGGTGGATTTTACTGACTCACGGACGCGCGGAGGCTACCTTGACGGGAGAGACAGCAGGTCTGTTATGTAACCCTGGGGCTGCAGCGGGCTCGCGTGCCCACGCGCCGCTGCCCGTCCTCCGCGGCGATGCTGGCAGCGGGCACCGGCATCAGTAAACTTCGATTTATTTTACTTATTCTATGCCGTGTCTTTAGGTGTTGGCTGAAATACGATGGAGAGGGCGATTAAAACGGGGATTAGCAACTAAGCCTCGGTAATGACATGTAATTAATACCGGAGTGGATTTCTCCAATAACTCGCTTCCTTGCTCTGCTCGTGTCGGGGGCTTGGAAAGTGTGGTACAAACTTCCCTACGTCGAAAAAAACCTGTTTTGGGCATCCGGGCTGCTGGGGTCTTTGCTGGGCACCACATATATATATTTATATATATACATATAAGTGTGTCCTGGAAAACTTGTCCTGAGGGGTCAGCAGGGACACGAAAGGGCAGCAGAGCGAGGAGGGTCTGAGCTGTCAGCTTGGCTTCAGGGTGGCTTCCAGGCAGGGGACGGTGCTAGCTGGGAGTTTCTTTTTCCCTGTTAATCACTGCTTTTAGGCGATGATTTCCATTTTTAATGCCGCCCTGCTTTGAGCTCGCAGATGCTCTCGGGCGAGGGGGAGTTAAAGGCTGCTTTCGGGGCGGCGCATCCCTCATTCGGGTGCAGATCTTGTAGCGTAAAGCCGAAGGAAAAGCTCCCCCTCCTTGCAGTCACCTTTTCTCGCACTTTCCCTGCATCCCGCACGCTACATCCCTGCTCTCACCACGCCAGGGGAGGTATCGCCGCCTGTTCCCGGGGCTCCTTGCTCACGCCAGCCCCTTGCCCCCCGGCTTTTTACTAAACCACTTTACACCCCCGACTCTCCCGTGCGTGCACAGCCCTAATCCCGAGCAGGCGGCGGTCCCGGAGCCGGGTGGGGAGTATGATGTTAATAGCAGCTTACAGGTTTCAGCCAGGAGAAGGGACACATTATCTCTCCCCCAGGCTTTCAATTAATAGTATGAAATGCATAGCTCGGGCTTAAATCCTTCAGGTTTTTTTCCCCCTCTCTGGTGATTATTTGCAAATCAGCTTTTGACCTGATTATAGCAGAACCTACTTAAAGGAATTGCAGGGAAAGACCTTAAAAAAAAAATCCAATCCATTAAACCAGTGAAACCAAAATCATTCAAAAATCCTTCGATGCAGCGACTCCTCCCCACCCTTTGGTCTCGGTGCAATTACTGTCTCATCACCGTTTGTGTTTCCGCAGCAGCTTTTTGCTGGGAGACTGATGGTTAAATTCATTACGCGTCCCCGACGGAAGTCACACGCTCGTTCCCGGTTCTCTACCGAAGAGGAGGCCGGTGCCGTCAGCAAGGAGGCTGCGGGAACGAGGAGAGCCCAGGCGTCCTGGTGGCTCAGTCCCTGCGAATAAGCACAGGCCGAGCTCAAGCGATGGCTCTGCTCCGGGGAGCAGCCGCGCTCGGGGCGGGGGGATTTCGCAGGATGGGAAGTGGCAGGTTGGGGTCCGCCGCGGAGACCCGCCGTTCCCACCCGGGGCAGCGGGACATCCTCCCTGTTTTGCAGGCAGAATTGCCCGGAGAAGATGCGCTGAAAATACCTGCGATGACAGGAGGGAGGTGGGATGTGGTTGCAGCCACAGCCTGGTTTTCAGAGCAGCCAAACAGCAGCAGCATCCCTGGGCTGATGCTGGGGCTAGGAGCGATTAGCATCCCAGGAAAATAAGTTTTTCCCAGGGGCTGGACCCAGGTTTGCTCCCCGGAGGGACAGCGAGGACCCCCCCAGCGATGGCAGCTCAGGACATGTGCTGGTTCCCGAGGGCATCCCGGGGCTGCCTGGGCCACGGGTTTGGGAGGACGAACCCCCAGCAACACAAGGTCAAAAGGAAAACACAAGGCAGGAAAACACACGAGCAAGCTCCTGCGCTCGCTGCCTTCGGGAGCCTCCCCGGCCCTGGCCGAGGGCACACAGGGCTTTATATAACCTGTATTTGCGTTTCTTCCCCCTTGCCAACAGCCACTAATAATGTTACATAAATAGCGCTGACACTTGTTGGCTTTATGAGATTATTTGGTTACAGACTTTCTGGGAAAAAAAAAAATTACTGTGGCACATTAATACTTAAGCCAGGATTTTCTTTCTCCTTTTTGCTATTAATTTCTGCAGGGCTCGTGCTGCTGGGGCCGGCCGGTGTGAGGGGGTGCCGGGGAGCGCGGGCAGGGCAGGGACGTGACATGATGCATGCGGGGACCCAACGGGCAGGACGAGCAGCTCCCCAAAGCCGAGCGAGCGAGCCCGGGCGATGCTCCTGCTCCTGTACCTCCGGTGATGAGGCCTCGGCAGCCGCAGGGCCGCGTCTCGCTGCACCGGTGGCCCCGACGCGCTCGCTCCGGGACGGCGACGCAAGAGGGCAGTGCACGAGCCGCCTTTGCACGGCGCAGCGATGCTCAGCAGCCCTGCAGTGCAGGCGAGGGACCTGGGGAAGACGATTGCTGCCTGCCCTGTCGCCCCGGTGCAGCTGCGAGCCCAGCATCCCGCAGCATCCCGCAGCATCCCGCAGCATCCCGCAGCATCCCGCAGCATCCCGCAGCATCCCACCTCCCCGCTGGAGCAAACACCCCTGCAGGGAGCTGCGCTAGCACTTAAAGGACATTTCCCCACCCGCTGTTAACCCTTTCCTCCTGGGACACCACTGCCTCGTTTCTTTGCCCCCCCCTGCCCCGAGCTGGCTCCTTTAAGAGGCCATTACAGCCCCAATTAGCCGCAGTGGGTGGGAATTGCCTGATTGACCCCTCCAAGCACCTGAGCCCAGCCTGCATTTCCCCCCCCCAAAAGAACCCCCCTTTTTGGGGTAAGCTGGAGGCCGGGCACTGGGTTTTGGCCCTTTGCTTTCGGTCCCAGGGGGATCCCTGCAAGGGCTGCGCCCGGGAGCAGCCGGGATTTTTGGGGAAAGCCGGACCGTTCTGGTGGTAAACTGTTCGAAACTGCACCCCCAAAAAGCGCAGCCAAGCTGCGGGCACGTCCCGGAGGCCGGATCCAGCCAAAGGCTTCGGTGGGATTCGGGACCCCCAAGCACCTGGGTGAATGTGCCGAACGCAGCCCGTGCTCCCGCTCCCCCCGCAGCCTTCGTCCCCCCGGCAGCCGGGTGAGGGTCCCGCCTCCGGCCGCGCTCCCCGACCCCAGCGGCTCCCGGAGGAAGGACCTCCGTCCTCACCCTTTTGGACCCCTGCGTGTTCTTGGCTCCTTTTGAACCCGGGCATATGCTTCTCTTCCACCTCGTCCCGCAGCAATCAGCCCTGGCGCTGGACACCCCAAAACCCCCCGGAGCAGCAAGGAGATGGGGACGGGAGGAAGGGGGGGTCCCTCAGAGGGGTGACAGCGACTTCTGGGGACACGGCCACCCCGCGGGAAGGGGAGCTCCCGGCATTATCACACCAAAGGCGCCAAATTTGGGAGGGTCCCCCCCTCTTTTCCTGCATTCATCGCCCCCCTCGCCCGGCCATGCGAAAGCCGGGAGCCCCTCGCCCCCTTCCCGGTGCCCCCTCTCCCCGCCGGGGCCGGACCCCTCTCGCCCTGGGCCCTGGCTGCTCTCCAGGTCTCGGGAGCCCATTTCCGCCGCTCGCGGCCGCCCGGCTTATTCCCCCGGCCGCGTTACTGTGCTAAGCTCGACTTATTCCAGTACTCCCTTCCCCGCTAAGCTCTTTAAGTCACTGAGCCGGTTAAACCCCAGCAATCGGTTTGTTTTGCCCCGAAAGTTAATGTGCCTAATTCTCGGCCGTCCCGCTGCTAGCAGCCGGCCGGAGCGGGATGTCCGCCAGCACCGCGCGGCACGTCCCTGCCCGCTCCACTTCCACCGTAGCGGTATTTAAACAACGTTTAAATAGCTAAACCAGGTTTTTGAAGGCAACGCTGCAGGTGTGGGGTTGGGACCGCTGTTCTCGTGGCCCCCCCCCACCCCGGCGGCTGGCCCGCGGGCGGCTGCAGCGGCGCCAGGCCAAGCGGTGATTTTCCAGGGTTCGGATATCCCCGTCTCTCCTCCCCGACCGGCCTTGGCTCGAGCACCCCGAGCCGCTCGGCGAGAGCAGCCGCCCGCGACGGCTCTATTTTTGGCCCAGCTGCCCCGGTCCAACCCCGGGCTGCTCCTTCCCCGCGCACTGCCGAGGCGGCACCGGCCGTCCCGGTCCCCGCAGCCCCGCCGCTCCGGAAGGTGGGGATTTAAGGAAAAAAAGCCCCAAACTTTTCAAAACCTCTGTTATTTCAAGGGAGATTAAGTCAGACGGGGAAGCCCGCTTGGGAGAGGTGGGACACGGGTGTTTTCCAGGGCTCCCACGCCGCCGGCACGCAGTGCTGCTCCCAAGCGCCACGGGCGGATGGACGGATGGATGGACGGATGCAGGCGCCTTGCTGGGAGAGCCCAGCAGCCCCGACGGACAGAACGGAGAAGGAGAGGAGGAGCGCGGCCCCCCTGCTCTTCCGTGCCCAAAGACGCGGCGAAGCTGCCCAAAGCTGATGCTGGCGCCTATATCAGTCGCTGACGGGCAGGAAAGGAATCCGTGGGGGGAGCCAAGCGCTGGCTCCTCTCCTCTGCCTGTCACCGCTCCTCTTATGGCGAGGAGCACCGGGCGAGGGGGCCGTTGGCGGCCCCGGCGCGTGGAGACGGCCCGGGGAAGCCCCTGCGCGGCACCGGCGCGGGAGGAAGGTGCTGCCGCCCCGGGAGCTCCCGGCTGCCCCCTCCCCGCATGCAGAGCCCCGATCGAGGGACCGATCGCAAGCAGCCACACGGCGATGTAAAACCCAGCCGGAGCACGCACGGAGCACGTTTTGCCTGACAAAGGGGCTGGGATGCTTCCTCCGGAGAGGAGGAGGAGGAAGTGCTCGCACCCGGCTTCGGTGACCTGGCTGGGAGCGGTGGGGCCGTTAACCTGGCCTAACCTCGGGCCTTTCCGTGCTCCTAATACCGAATTAGTGCTGACCCTGGAGGCAGGCTGCACCTCTGCGTCGTGCCCTGCCGGAGGAGGGTGCAAGCAGGGGGCTCGGGGACGCGGGGTTTGCACCCGCAGCGGGTGCCACCAGGGCTCGGGGACGCGGGGTTTGCACCCGCGGCGGGTGCTGCCGGGGTTTGGGGCTCGCTGCTGCCGCCTCGCCCCGGGGCTCGGCCTCCGACGATGCCCTCGCGCCGGCGGGTTGGGGCCGGTACCGGTGAATCAGCCTCCTTCGCCCAGGCTCCCTCCCCTGGTCCAACCTCGCTTCCAAGAAAAACAGGGCGGACGGGGATCGCGCCATACCCAGCTCCCAGCCCAGGGCCGGGCATCCCGGGCGCCGCGCCAGCCCGGGCGGGAGCAGCGACAGCCCCTCGCCCTTTCCTGCACCTTCCCAAAGGCTTCCCTTGCTGCTCCGTGGGATCCTGCCCTCCCCCGGCTAAGACCCCCCCGGCTGTGCCCTCGTCCATCCTTACAGCACACGCACAAACTGCAAAATCCATTACGCTGGGAGAGAGGAACAGCAGGGATGCTTTTAAAGGCCTCTTCTCCCCACGGATTGAGAAAGATCCATCCTGGCAGGGAGGCTGCGAGCACCTGGCGCCCGAAGGGATCCCACTCCGACGCGGGGGCCTGGATCTAGGAAAAACAACGTGCGGCATCACCGGTCCTCGTAACCCCGTCAGTGGGGGCCTCCCGGGACCCCCAGGCAGCCCCGCTCTCCTCTGCTTTTGGAAACGCGCTTTTGGCTCGCCGTGCTCCGGGCTGGATGGGGGGGAAGAGCTTCCCACTCGGAGCAGGGCACGCTTGGATGGTTTTGGAGGAAAAATTTGGGGCAGCCCCCCCCCACCCGCCACCGCCAGCCACTGCTGGCCTTGCTCTCGCGGCGCTCCCCAGCCCTGGCCTCCGCGTTCCCGGCCGCCGGGAGCTGGAACGGCCCTCGGCGTCTGGGACACTGGCCTTTGTTTTGGAGAATAAAGTTAGAGCTGTTACTCAGCCTGTCGCTATTCCAGCAATTCCAGCCTCCACTTTCACTCGGCAGCGGGGAAACATTCCTGCCCGGGACTGCCGGCCCTGCCAAGAAAAATATGCATGGGGGGGGGGGACCTGCTTGGGGCCGGGGAACGCCGGCCGGGGGGGGGGCATCCGTGTCCCCGCGCTCCCTCGGCCCCGGCACCCCGAGAAACCCAGTCGCGGCCCTGCAAGGCTCCGGTCTCAGCCCGACGGGGTCTGCGCACGCGAAACGTGCGGTGGGGAACGCCGTCGCCGCCCCGGGACGGGGACCTGGGGACTGGCCGCGCTCGAAGGCAGCAGTCCCAGTCACTCCTCCTGCAAAACGCCCCGTGGAAAGAAAGTCAAAGCAAGGCGAGGGCTGCCGGGGAGGCCGGTGCTCCCCGTCGGGCGATGCCCAGGGAGGCTGCGGGTCTCCCTGGGCGCCTGGTGCGAGCAAAACAGATCTGCTCTTTTTGCCATCCTAAGCAGAAAGGAAAAACAACGCCGAGCTTTATCTCTAATCCCCAGGCCTGGGCTCGAGGCAGGTACAACCGCCCAGGCCATAAAACAAGCTTCTTCGCTGCCAAATGCTTTAAACACATGGTGAGTCACCGGCAGACTTTGCATGATGATGGAGCTCGCACGGGGAGCGAGGGGGGGGGACGCGTGTGGCGCCGGCCCCGCGCACGGAGGGAGAAGCGCTTCGCCGGCCGGCGACGGGCGATGCCTCTGCCCCCGAGCGCCCCGGCCCCGCTCCCAGGCTCGCGGGAATTGCACGCGAAATCTTCCCACGGCTCCCCAGACCCCCCGGAGCATTGCCGCCCCCGGACGGGGGGGCACGGGAAGGGTGCCGCTCGATGGGTGAGGGCAAGGTGCTGGAGCCCGGATGGAAAAGGAGCGTTTGGAGCCACCGCCGCGGCGGAGGGAGATGCCGGCGGGTCTCGATGGGTGCAGGCGAGGTTGTGTTGCCTGCAGCGGTTCCCCGGGGATGATGGGCCAGGATGACACCCCCGTGCCGGGAGGAGGAGGAGGAGGGAGCAGCCCCCGGCACCCAGGCCGGCTTTCAGAGATGCCCAGCGAGAGATCCATGCTTTGTGCCACCTAAGGGACTTTTGCGCGGTGGCCGTCGGTGGGGAGCCGGGGAGGACGAGGCGGCCGGGGCCGCTGCCAACGCGGTGCATCCCGCGGCAGAGCGCTATCGCGGAGGGCCGCCGCTTTCCATGGAAAGTTTTGCGGATGCCAGCGGGGCTCTGGCGACGGGAGCCGCGCCGGGGATCTGCGTTTATCTGGCTGCCCCGTTTCTGCTCTTTACCCGCCGATAGGCAAAGCAAACAGCCTCTCCCCCGCGGGACCCCGCGGCCCCGGCGCGCGGTCACGCTGCTCCCTGCTATCGCCCCGATGGAAAAACGCCGCCGCGCTGATAAACTCCTTTCGGAGGTGTTCAACAATAGCTCGAACAATAGCCGCTGCCTCTCCCAGCTCCCCGCGCGCTGCTCGCGGAGCGGCTGCCGGTCCGAGCCGGGCGGCTCGCCAAGGCCGCAGTGGTCCGGGGCAAGGTCTCGCCCGAGGCGGCCGGTCCCGCCGCGAAACCGCGGCCCGGCTTTGCCGGAGAAGGGGCCAGGGAGCGGCGGGAGGCTCCGGTCTCCCCCGTCTGCCCCTGCAGCCCCCGTGACGCTGCCAAGCGCGGCCGGCCGTCTGCGGCGGTTCCTCTTTCGATTCCCCCCGGCGCTGGCGGCAGGACAGACGGACGGAGAACTGAAACCAAAACTCGGGTTGAAAAGCCCAAGCGCAGCGGCAAGCCGAGGCTTGACGGGACAAGCGCCCTGGGCACGGCCGAAGGAAGGAAGGAAGCAAAGGAGGAAAAACTCCAGATGAAAGAAAAACGCCTCTCCGGGGCCCTGCGGGGGCAGTGAGAGCCGGATCCGCAGCCCCTTCCCCGGCCGCGCCGTCCCTCCCGGCCGAGGCCGAAGGCTCCTCCGGTGCCGCACGCGGGCTGTGCGTTAACCTCTTCCTCGGCGTGGGCAGCGAGCTGCACAGCCCGAAAGCCGCAGAAAGCCCCCATCGCTTTACCCGGCTGCCCTCCGGATCCCGGGAAGACGCGCGGAGCCGAAGCCCCGGGCGCCGCGGCCGGCACCTGGCACTCCAGAGTCAACACAGGAACAAAGCCGGGCGGCCAGGAACGGCCATTCCCGGCCCGAGGGACATTAAACAAACCCCAGCGGACCGTTGTGCCTTTGGCAGGCCCGCGGGTCGCCCGCGGTTTGATCTGCAGCCCGGCGCGGCGGACGGAAAAACTCACGCTTCGTCCCGCGGGCGCCGCGTCGGGTCCCTGCGGGTTCCTCTCGGGCCGGTGACTTCCCTTCCAGCGAGGGACGGGGCCGAGTGGCTCAGGCCCCCCGTGCCGCGGGCTCTGGTCACACCGTACAAGTCTGGACCACGGCCCTGCAAGCTAGTCAAAATCCCCCTTGCTGCAAAAATTTCGACCCAGGTAAACCTGCATTTTCAAGGCAAGCGTTGCCGAGAAACCTCCGCCAAGCTCTGCCAGAGCTGCAGATTCCTCGGGCAAGCGCCAGTTAGCCACCCGCCCCGGGGTGCTGGGAATAAAACACCGACCCCGGCAGCGCGGAGATCAGAGGGGCAGCGTGAGCGGCGATGGTTTTCCTTCGCCTCTCTGGGGCTGCACAGCCTCCTTTTTGGGGAGACTGAGCCAAGCGGAGCCATGGACGTGGGCAACGAAGGGCTCGGCTGGCCGTCCCTGTCCCCGGCATCCTGGCTGGGGCATCCTGCCTGACAAGGAAAGGAAAGGCGTTATTGTCCTCCTGCCACACTGGCCTATCAAACCAGGCAGTAATATCGCCATTTGATTAGTGATAAAGCCAATTAAAAACGTAGAAAGGTCACTTGGCTTTGCACCGCTGCAAGGTTGACCCGTTCCGAGGGCAGTCGAGAGCACAGTAATTGCACACTTGGTGGCTTATGCTCTTTAGAAACTTGTCGATTTAGCCTTATAATTGCATTATAAACTCAAGCTGTTTTACTGTTGCTATCTCCCCTCTCCTAGGCTCTTCTGATAACCCCAGGGGTATGTACATAAATAATGCTAAATTGCTGTAATCTCCCCTACTGCACACAGAGCCCATGCAGGGAGAAAGCAGCCAGGACACAAAGGTTGCTGTAATCTGGAAATACTTGAAGAACAGGGCACGGCGAGGTGAATTTATTACCTGCCACCCAGCTCTGCTCTGGCCGGGGCTGGCCGAACCGCACGGTGGCCAAGGAGAAGTTCAAACAGTCCCCGAGAAAGCAAATAACGCCGGGGGAGGCTGCCCGCGAAACCGCCGGCCCCGGTGGCTGGACCGCTCGGCCGCTGCTGCCCGCCCCGGCCGGCCCTGCCTCGCCGCGGGCTTCGGGGTTTCTCGGTGCTGGGCTGGTTTTTGCATCGTGCCCAGCCTGGACGTCACCATTGGGGAGCCCAAAGCCCTAGAGCAGCCCGGATTTTGGGGATGGAGTTGGGCCGGCGCCCTTTGGATGTTGGGGCGCCCCAGCCCCAGGGACCGCTGGAAAATCGGGGATGCAGCTGGGGCTGCCCCGACCCGCCCTCGGCATCAGCCTGGCGCCGGCGAAGGAACCGGCTCAGCCGCGCCGTGGCCAGCGAGCACGTCCGCCTGGGCCACTGCCCCCTCTAATAGCCGCATTGGCCCTCGGGCACAGCCCCCCGTCCAGCTTCGGGCTCGGAGGCTCGGGGAGGTGAGCGCTTGCGATCAGCCGCGCAGAGGAGCCTGCAGATGGTTATCACAAAGCGCCGCGCTCCTCGTTAACTCCTCATTGCAGCCCCAGTCCCGCGAGGGGCAATTAAAAGGCCTTCCCCAGGCGTGATGCATGGCGTGGGGCCTCCCGGAGCAGCTCGGCGGGGGGACGCGGCCCCTCCGCTCGCCCTCTCCTCCCACCAAGGGAAGGCAATGCGGACCCCGGGGGTCCCGGCGCAGCGACGGTACCTACCCCAGGGGGTTGTTGTGCTGCTCCACGTCCGTCCGGCGCGGCCGTGCCGCCCTCTCCCCAGCCAGGCGAAAGCTGCAAACGCCGGCACGTGGCAGCACAAGCGATGGCCCCGTCTGCCCATTTGGCTCCCCATCAACCGCCCCGTGCCAGCGCGAGGGGGACCAGCCGGGTGCCATCCCGTCCCTGCCGCCGGCCGGGGCCATCTCCGCAGGGAAGGACCGCGCTCTCTTGCAGGGAGGAGGTGCCACTGGCAGCTCCTGCAACGAGAAACCCTTGTGCAGACGATCAGCTTTGGCCCCAGGGCACCCGGGGGGAAAGGCAGGCAGCTGCTGGCCCCTGATAAAATAAAGGGAGAGGGGAAAAAAAAGAGGATGCCCCCCCGGCAGCCCAAGCCCAGCTCCGTCCGGGTCCCGCTGCGGGGAGGCACGAGCTGCCGACGGCTTCGCCAGCCGCAGGTGGGCACCGGGAAGCAGGGAGGAAAGCGAGGGAAGCCGCTGCCACGGAGGCTAATGAGAGGGTGGATTTCCTCAATTATGGGATAACGCGGGTAATCCCGGCTTTCGAAGGTTTATGCAAGCGGCGAGCGCCGGGGGCTGAGCCTGCATCCCTGCCACCCGTGCGGAGCTCGGCGCCTCTTCGGCAGCGCGAGCGGCAGCCGGCCCCGCTCCGCCTCCCCTCCACGGCCCCGCGCTGGACGCGTGCCGTCTCCTTGCAATAGCCTCTCTCCCTGGGGCTAAAAGCCTTGTTTTTCCCCCCAATGCTGGACCCAGCGAGCCGGCAGGAGCAGGCTGCGGAGGGGAGCAGCCGCAGGGGCTGCACGCGGCATGTCAGCACCCAGCGTGAGCAGACCGATGCCGACGGCAGCATGGGCGAGCGCGGTTTCAGCCCAAACTCTCAGCTCGGGGTGCCTTGGTCCTCGGGAAATCCTTTTCTTTTATTCTCCCCATGGAGCGAAGAAAGAGCTGCTTGCGGATACGAAACTGGGATTTTCCTCCGCCTGGAACCCAGCTGGAAAACAGAGCCCGTCACCCGGGTCCCTGCCCTGTCACCTGCGGGGCTGGACATTACGCTGCAGCCAGGCTGGATAAAACGAATCAGCAACCAACTAACGAGCGGCCAATTATTGCTATTAGGCCTGGCCTTCAGGAAGGTGTGCGCATGGGGGGAGCTGGAGGGCGCGCGGCCCCTCCCGGGGCTGGGCCGGCCGTGACGCACGGCTGCGGCGAGGATGAGGATGAGGACGTGCTTGCTCACACCGCCCGGCACCCGCCCCGCGTGAGCCGGAGTGTCCGGATCCGACCCCAAACTTCTGGCTGGGAGGCGGCATCGCTCGGGGAGGCGCAGCAGGGACCGGGGCGCCGGGGCTCCGAGGACAACGATGGGTCGGTGCCGTAGGGAAGCGCTGCATCCCTCCTGCTTTCCAACCGCTCACAATTAGGGGTTTTTAAGCTTCCCGGGATGGCAGCGCTGCTCAGGTGCTTGCGAGCTAAAACACACCCAGGCGGGGAATTGCCCTTTCCCGGAGCGGAGGCCGATTCCTCCGGAGCCCCATTGCAGCAGCGGGGAAACCCCTCTCCGGAGGGGGTGACTCCGGGCACGCTCGCGCTTAGCAAATTGTCACGTCCAGGCTGGTATTTTGGGACTGCCGCGGTGCTGCGCGGCAGGAGGGGCAAGGGAAGGAACTGGCTGAACTCGTTACGCGGGTGATATTTGGAAAGGGCTGGTAAGTGGCGCGTTAGCACCGTGTCCAGTCCTTCAGGAATGCATGCCGGCTTCATTAGGGGAGCAGTCGTTACGTGAGTCACTCCGCGGCCATGCGGATTTAGCTGGGATTTCGAGATGAAACGACCTGTAATTGCACATTAGTAGAGGGATGCTTAAAGTAATCAGATGTTCCAGCCCCGCCGCCCTGCCAGCTATGGGGGGGAAGGAGGAGGGCGTAATGCGTCCAGCCCCTCCTTGGATTACAAGGCGAAAATGTAGGCCACGCAAACACCACGGGGAATGCGCCGTCGCTGCTTTTCCTTTGAAGGCAGGGTGACACTGCTCTTGTCCAAATTGCGTTTTGATAGCGGCAAGATAAGCAGGGTAAATATGCTGTGGTGGCAGGACGGGGCGAGCATCGGCCGGGGCTCCGGCACGTGGGATGCTGCCGACAGCAGCTGGCCCCGCGCAGAACTAACCCATTTTCGGTCGGGAAGGCCCGCAAGCTCTGCGGAGATGTTCCCCTCCGTCACCGGAGAGAAATCTCCCTCTCTGGCCAGAAAGCAGAGCTGGGAGCAGCCTGCTTGTGCTTGGCACGGACGCTCGGGAAGAATGATGTGAGCTTTCGGGAGTAAAAATGCGTGTTCTCTCTTGCTGTGCCAGCGAGAGATAACGCGTGACGCATCGCCTACACCTCCCCTGGCACGGCTCCACCGCCAAAACCCCGGGCCTGTCCAGAAAGCCTCGGCTCCCGCGAGCGCGGGGACATGTGCTGGGCTGGCGGGTGACCTGCGGGGACACCCCTGGGGTCCCGGTCGCGACGTATCTCGCACCCCAGTTGTGCAACCGTTGCAGGACGCCGCGAGACTTTTGCTCTCCTGGGAAACATGGCTTTGCGATGGCTCTGCCTGTCGTCCCCGTAATAACTCTGGATGCCAGCGGCTGATTGCGATCAAATCTGTCTGAGACGTCAAGTTCCTGCAAGCTGGGGCAGGGGGACGCAGCCAGCGCCCGGAGGAGGGAGCAGCGGGCCGACCTCCACGGCACACGCACGGCTCTGAGCCGGCCACCACGGACCTCGCGCCACCCCACCAGCAGGTACCAGGAGAGAAGGAGCCGGGGGACGGAGCTGGATACCTGGAGCCCAGCAGCTTTAGCGGAGCCACACAGGGTTTTGCCGGGAGCCAGGCTGCGGATGCGCCGACCTCTTCTCGCAGCGACTCAAAGGGGAAAATCTACATTTCCAAGTCTAGGCTGGATGCGACGAGTCCGAGGAGGAGAGGGTGCTCGAGGCAGGCGATGAGCAGAGCTTCCCGTGATGCCTCCTTGTCACCGGCCTTGGGGTCTGCAAGAAACTGCATTTCTGGCTGAGCAGACAGCGCGCAGGCCACATGCAAAGAACAGGCAAAAGACTTTGAAATGACCCCCCTGCCCAAACCAGCGCTAACAGAAGCCGAAATCTTATCTGCATGTCTTTAAGCCTAAACCAGAGCCTCGAGCAGACGGCAGCTGCGGCCAGAAGATAAGATAGGGGAGTTCGATGAGACAGAGCGAGCCGCGCGCTGCACGTTTCTCCCCGCCGGCCTCTTCCCCCACCAACGACCGGCCCTCGCGTCGCGTCCCCAAGGCTCAGCTGCTCTCGGCAGCAAAGGCCCGAGGTGGTGCCATCCTCCAGCGGCTCAGCTCCGTCCCGAGCCGGCTGCCGCAGCTCCGCCGGGAGCAAGCCGCCCTCCCGGTATGTCCATATCAATGAAGCATTTGTCTCGTGCTTGGCACCAGGCGTCAGAGCACAAGGGTCCGTGCGCTGGATCGCCTAAACACAGCTATAAATGGAAAGAGGAGCCGCACAGACGGCCTGTTCTCTCGTTCGGCGTGATCTCAAAGAGCGCAGTTAACACCCGCGCTGCCCGAGCGGCTGCCGCGGAGGAGCGGGGCCGGGCAGGCACTCCAGCATACTACGAGAGAGGCTAATTAGAGATGAAGATACAGTTTGAATGCCACGCTGGATCTAATTACTGGCGTGCATGACGGTGGTGCCACCCTCCACGCTGAGTGGGAGACTAGGACAGCTGAGAGCGCTAAGGTTGGAGCTAGGTGCTTCTTGTCTTCTGGAGACTCGAGATACTGATTCCTCCCGTCTCACTGATTTGCAGCTCAGCCAGACCTTCTTCCAGACCAAAGGCTACTGCGGGCAGCTCTGCAGATGTAAACCCTATGTGACAAGCCCTGTAGCTGGATCTGGTTGAGACAGTTGGCCACTGTACACCTTAGGACACATCTTAGGGCATCAGTCACCCCTGAGATAAGCTGCAGGGCAGGCGCCATCCCGTACTACCAGGTTCACACACAGGCTTCGAGGCGGCCACTCCACTGCTGGCTCAGTAGGTCACTTGAGCTAGGCAACGCCAAGCATAACCCAGACCAGTCTACCATGGGCATAACACTAATGGTCTAAAAATAGGGAATTACTAGGACAGAGTAAAAAACCACTCATTACACCCATGAGGAGCTGGAGAGAAAGGAAAGGCACCCTTGAGAAAGCCCTTGCCTGAAGCTCGCTCTACTGAGAGCAGGGACTACCTGCAGCTCTTCAGCAACTTTCTCCCATTAAGCCCTCCCCCAGTTTTTTCCTGCAATCAACAGTTTAATGATGTTAAACATGGCCCCGATTCTGCTCTCTAACCACAGCTAAGCTCTATGCACCGCATAACGTGCACTTCTCCCCCAGCAGCACTGGAGCCAAGGCTCAGTGGAAGCACTTGAGCACCCAGGGCACATTAACACTTTCATTACTAGAGTCCACGTTTCATACTCAAACCAGATACTCAGGTGTACCCTGACTTGTCTATCACCTTCTGTTCAGAACAAAAAAATGACAGACTCCATGCTGTGAGAAAATATATGTTTTTATTTGACAATTAACAAAAGAGGGATCCAAATCTCAGTTGTAAACATTGACAGCTCCTTTCTGATCGCAACTAGTGCTTTCCACCGACATCCCTTTGTATAGGCTGATCCGCTCCAACAATGACAAGCCAACTCTGTCAGGGATTTTGCTGCTCTGCTCAGGGTCGCAAATTCAGAGGCCGCTTATTCACCAGGGCATCAGCAGTCACTCTGCAGGACCCGCTCCCAGCATCGAGAAGGCAGCAAACCAACTGAGCAGGTATTTCAGAGCCACTGCCACACTGCGTTCGGGGGAAGGCAGGAGTTTCACTCCTGGTGCCAAGTCTTAAGGGTTGCACGCCAGCAAGTGAGCAGTAGGCAGACATCCTATCTCACTGTCAACAGCTCTAGAGAGAAAGCCAGCTCGGCTCAAACAGAAATCAGCTCTGCAAGAGCTAAGTCCTACTTAAGCAGACAATAGGGACGCATTCTTACATGAGTAACCCTGGTGCCAGCCCAGCAGGAACAATCCCGGACTGTTGTCAGAGGGAAGCTTGGCCCCTGAACTGCAGGAATTTGGAGAAGCAGAGCCAGCAAGTTTGTCCCAAACAGTGACTGGCGTGTTGTCAAGTCCAATTGTTGCAGTGGAACCAGAACTGCCTGTAGCTTAACAAGGGGAAGTGAAACTTCATCTCAGGCTGGAGGGCAGCCAGAGATTTCAGAGGAGCTTGCACCCAGCTACAGGCAGCCAACATTCAGCCATCCTATGGCAATCTGGCCTGAACATCAAACGATCTGGAAGATTAGTCCTTTTAGGGCTTCTCACCCTCCCCTTCCAAGAAGGACCACTTTGCAAGTGGGCCAGCTACACAAAACAAGCAAGTCTGAGTTACTCAAGCCTTTCTGCTGTTCACAGCCACCAGCACAAGTGGATACAGCTGTGGAGAGCTGGTAGCAGCAGTGAGAGGCTCCCAGTACAGTCCCTAGCAGAAGGGGACCTTGGACAACCATCAACTGAGCAGGCAGCACAGCACGACTCCCTCCCCCACCAGCAACTTGACAAGCCACTAGGAAAAGGGAACATGCCCAACACTGAAGAACAGCGTTATAAATAGAAGCCTCTCTCAGCCCGAGGAGTAACCTGCCAACAGCTACGCACTGCGAGGCTCTACAGCTGCCTCAGTTTTAGGGACTAAGCAGCCTGAAGTACAAGTAGTGTTTGGACAGATCACGAACCAGGAGCCCAGCAAGCCTGTGCAGAGAAGCCCGTTCTTCTTTCAAGGCAACCAGTGGGTTCAGAGCCTGGTTTTTCCTGGGAGTAGGGGCAGAAATTTTGACACCACACTACCCTGATGGACAAGTAAATAAAAATCAAACAAATTTGAATACACTGTATTTATTGTTTGTAACAGATTCTAAAGAATCTAGTGAGTCTATGTCAAGCCCATTGCATGACAAGTGATACAGGTGTAGGAAAAAACATTTAAAACAAAATCAAGTGCCATTCAAGCCACTGGAATCTTCCAATTTCCCCCTCACAGGAGGCAGCACAGTATCACTGCGAGCTCTAGAAAATTCAGATTCAACCCATTCACAAGAGTCCCACCACACACACTCCATAAATCAAAAGTGCAATCTCAACTTAAATTGCCCTATCGAGCTGTCAGCTGCAGGGAATCTTTACATCTTCGACAGGAGGGAGGGAATCTCGGCTTAGTGCATCTATGTGTTTGTGGGTACAGAGTAAGAAGCCTGTAAAAAAGCATGCTACATGTCATCTATGCAGGTCTGAAGTTTAAAACGCAAGAAAAATATCTTCCCTTGAAGCCGTGAAGGTGGCATACTTAGGATCTCAAAAGCAGCCCTTAAACAGTTTACCTTGCACTGAAAAGTCTCAAACTCCCATCATGGGGATCAGGCTCTGGGCACCAAGGAGTTACTGGACTGCCGCGGAGTCTACATGCAAGCCTGGTCTGTGAAGGCAAAGCCGTTCTACAGGAAGTCACTGTTAAACCTGGAATAACTACAGCATTAGCGATGCTTCCTCTTCAGCTCTTACTGCATTGGAAGCTAAGCCGGACCAAATTAAGATTAGTTTACCTTATGTGCAAAAGCCCCCAGATCCTTCCCCCCCACCCCACATCACCCCTACCCCAAAAAAGGTAGCATGCTGACTATACACATTCCAAGTAGCTAGTCTTTATTAGAGTGTTCAGTCTGCCCAGCTATTACAGTTTTGTCACAAAAACAAAAACAAGTTAGTAAAGATACTCAAGTATGTTAGCCTTGGAGGAAGCACCATGAAGTCATAGTGTTCCCAGAGCAGCATATCTAGGAAGCGCCTGTTTGCTTTCCCACCTCTCCAACCATGCATAGTTAAATCTGAGATGATGTTCCATGAGAATGGGCTTTGCAGACCAGGCATCTCAACGAAGGACTGTTTGTGCTCTAGACACCCAACAACTTCAAAGTCATGTTTGACTAAGATAACCAAACCCTCAACACACACGAGGGTTTGTTTGGAGAAGACGTACTTTTTCCTAAGGCCAACTGACTTTTGCACAAACCCCCACAGGTTCCTTTTCTAACTAGAGAATGAATTTAAAATGCTATCTGTTGGGCACATGTGGAATCACATAGCTGGAAATAGGCTGCTTTTGAAGACAGGACCTGCCCAAGGGCAGAGGGAAGATTTCAGGCCACAGGAGGCTGGAAAAAAAGCCTGCCGCTCTCCCTTCGAAGAATACAGGCTCCAGCCCCCATCACAGCAACTGCTGGAGATAGTTGACTAGTTAACTAGTTGGTT
Organism: Dromaius novaehollandiae; assembly: GCF_036370855.1. NCBI lineage: Eukaryota > Metazoa > Chordata > Aves > Casuariiformes > Dromaiidae > Dromaius > Dromaius novaehollandiae. Next base: position 7,253,942 of record NC_088120.1, on the reverse strand, counting down.
TGTGCTTCAAGGGCAAGCCTCATCTTCCCACACAACCCAGCTGGCCTCTGGCTTTGTGCATTAAAACCACACTGCATACCAAAAAAGCAGCATTTCAAATTCCCCTAGAAAATATACAGTTCTGTACAGTAGCCTAGGGCAGGCTCCTGGACAGATCTTCTGCCTTATTGTTTATGTACATCATAACATTTTGGCACTGCAGACTCAGGAGCTTTAGTAAATTCATGTGTTAGGTCCCTGCTGCCTTTTCTCCATAAAGCTCTGCACAGCATTCTCCACCATGCACTTCCCCCCCACTCAGTGTCCCCAGTTTCAGGCATTTACACATAGTCATTCAAAGCCCACCCCTGTTTACGCAACTCAGCTTTGAGAGCTATTTGCTACAGCTGGTCCTTCATAGGCAGCAAGCCATGCCAAAAACCTCAGCAACACGTAACCTGCAGTCCCATTCCTGCTCCAGCGAGGTTACTAGAAATGATCTTCTGACCCTCCCCCCACCCAACAGAAATATTTTCCTCTTGAGACATCCCCACTCGAGCTCTTGGGATGTCAACCCCTGCAAAAGAAAAGTCAGGTTTACAGTACAGTTGAGTTTATATTGTTACAGGCACTTAAACAGGATTCTTTGGTCCTTCAAAGGAATTAGCCACTCTGGCTTCTATCTTCAGAAACCACAAGTCTGCACACACATAACACCTCCTGCACTAAAAAGTCAGATCCGCTTCAGGGCAGTGCAGCTCTACCTTACTGTAATTCTACAATCTCCCCTCACACACACCCACCCTCCCCCATTGCCTACAGAATTCAATAAGCGATCAAGTCTTCCTGTAAACGTCCAAGTAATCTAGTTTCCATAACACTGCACATCCAATCACAGTGTACAGCAGACAGGCCTCGTTCCAAAAATCCCAGGAACAAGACACTGGAGCACGAGTCCAGGAAGTTTCCTTTTGTTGCAGTTCTGGGAAAGTTCCCTCCCCCCGACTCCCCAAGGCAAGAAAATACCTTGGAGTTCAGACCCTGAAGTCTGTCCTGGCTCAGTTACAGGGAAGCCACGTTGGGTAGGACTGATTGCAAGGCAGGAAGGGCTGCACGTGGGTGACATAGTAGTTGAAGTTTATTTCACTGACATAGGGAGCTGGCTGATAAAAGCAGGTAACGTTTGTGACCGTGGGGATGATGTTCTGCTCAGCCAGGACTCTCACAGCCAGCATGGCAATGAGGTTCAGGGTCTGCCTCCTCTCGTGTCCCATTAGGCAGACTGTACTCTCATTGACCACCCTGTGAAGGGTCATCAGATAGTCATATCTTTTGCTCTCCATCCCAACAAAGTGGCTCTGAAGGTAGCACTCTAGCTTCCTCTGCTGCTCACCGATGTCAGAGAAGTCTATGAAAAACCTGGAGCACATGTATCTCTGTAGTGCCTTCATATCCACTTCCGATTTGGGCTTAAACCCCCTCACCAAGAGATTGCAATATTTCAGAAGCCCCCCACCTCTGATCTCCTCAGGGTTCCTCGTGGCGATAACTCGGTTCCGGAGATGGTCCATTGCCTCCTCAAAGTCCCCATACATGCTCTCCCCAGTGACCGTGGGGTGGAAGCTCTCCGCCATGGGGTTCTCTGAACACTCCCCAAACAGCAAGAGCGAATCCAGGATGATCTGGAAGGAATCCACACTGAACTCAAACTGCCGTCTGAGAGAGTCCACGAATTTGAGCTCCACGTTCTTCCCGCTGTTGTTGGATAGCGATATAAGGCTCCAGCGGTCGGTTTCGTTGCACACCTTCACCAGCTTCTGCACATAGGCCTCTTTCAGAGTCATAGGGGTGATCTTGTCTTTGTTGACACCTTCTGGGAGGAAGTCAAGAAGGCAATCCATGACCACATCTTTAACGAGCTGAAAGACATCTTCGGTCTTCAGATCCACACCAAAGATGAGATCTAGGTCTTTGTACCCCAAGCCACTGTCTTGATGGAGAACATGGCTAGCTGCTGAGCCGTTCAACCTTACATTATGGACTGCAATTCCTTTCTTCTCCAGACGGCTACGGACAACCTGAGATATGAAGAGAGTCTTAGTGTGAGAAGCAAGAAAGCATTCATGGAACAGACGGGTTACAGCAGCAGGATTTGCTCCTTGTGCTTATATGGGTCACTCCAGTGCAAGACCAGCAAAATAAAAAGCTAATCCATTAGAAATAGCTCACTTTGGAAGGCATCCAGTCTTGCCAGCAGCTGGAGTGGGTCTCATGTACTTACTCCTTTGCATTAGGGGGCTCTTAATGCACACCAGCAGCTGTGTTTCCACTCCCAGTACAGCTGTTTACTCTTCCCCTCACCAAAGCTAAACAGTTATCTGAACTGATTTAGTCCCTGCTGCCTTCACCTCTGCTTCTTGGTTTACTCATGGAAGATTCAGAGAGCACCGTTCTGGTGTATAATCTTAAGACTGGCTGATCCAAAGAGGACTCTAAATACAAGGTGGTAGCAGTCTGCAACAGTCCCTGTTGATTTAACCAGGGTGGCTCACTCATTTTAGTTGTCCCTTTGCCTGTCAAGATTCATTAAAAACAAATCAAGATGCCAGGCCGCTCAAAAGCCCGAGCCAGGCACATACGAGTTCATGTCCTAACTAGTAAGTGTATCCTAACAATTTCCAGTGTGTCAGAGCTTTGTGCTAACTTGGCATATTATCAAGCGTAAGAGGCAGCTTTCATCTTACGGGTGTTACTTCAGCGATTTTAATGCTGCCTGCTCAGTCCTGACACACCCACCACTACCTCCAAAGCTTTGTTCGCTTAGTATGAAGCTGAATCACTTGCCTGATTACTTAACATGCAGGAGGCTAAAATAACCTTAAGACCATAAAATAAACTGATCTGGACATCAGCTTGTAATTTGAGTTTAACTGAGCTCAAAGATCTCAGGAGGATTAAGTTAACATCTTCCACCAGAAGCTCAGCCTCTGCTTCCCTCCTCCTGCTTTAATGTCTCCCCAGCAATTACCCACTCTCATAAAAGGTCCTGTAAATCTTCGCTAGCCAGCCTGTTCATCTGGTGTTGGAAGCAAGGCTGAAAAAGCCAAACCTCGGGGTCCAAATGGAGAAGTTTTATCACTAGAAGAGAGCCTGACTGAGCTACTCAGAGTCCTGCGAGCCTGTCCTAGTTCAGGGGAGGCCCCACAGAAACAGAGAACCTCACCAGAGGGGCTGGAACTGCTGTTCTGTTGACAGGGCCCTGTCCTGAGCAGGCAGCGTGGGGAGCACTGCAGCCTCAGTGAGACTAGGCAGCTGTAAAACTGTCCCCCTCCACGAGTTTTGTTTAGAAGAAACGATATATACAAAGGTGAAGGACTCCAAAATGCAATCCTTTCCATGTTACAAACCACTCAGTGACAAAGCTAAGATAGGCTACATGTCAGCTAGCTTCTGCTGACCCTGAGGTGCCCTTGCAAATAGAAGATATTTTGGTACAACTGTAGGAATGTTTTTAAACTTGTTAAACTGTAAGTTCAGGAGTTTGTTAAATCTCATGATGCAGCTTCTCTGCTGGTGTTTCTCAGCTACTCCCTGACACTAGCAATCGCTGCTCAAGCTAGAAGTGTGCCTGGGCTCTTCGCCAGCCAAATGGCGATAGTCACATGTGAGGCAACAGTTAACCAGTGAGCTATTCACCATCGGAAGTCCCAAGTCCCCACCAGCACATCCAGTCCCGTCATGGACATATCTGTTTTCAAGCGCACATAGGTAGCTTAGCAGTAAATTTGGTTTTCAGAACAAGACACTGGCTTATTCCCACATACAGAACAAGAATATGGGACAGACAGTCCAAAGGAGCGCCAAGTGTGCAGAGTTGCTGCCAACTGATCAGTTAGTACAGCCTATTAGGCTGAAGTTACTCACACGAGATAAAGCTCTGCACAGTGTTGCTTGTGGAACTAAGAGTTTTATGCTACCAGGCTTAGTGTGAAACAGGATATAGGTCATACATGCGTTAGATGCAGAGTTAGAACTACTGTTCGGACAAGATCCCATTCCAGATTAGTTTCATAGCCATGTCCAAGGTATGTCTACTTAATCCCATCTCGGGCTTAGCTCAGGAACTACAGCATTTTAGCCCATAAGCTTCAGGCTCATAAGCCCACACTAAAGCTCTCCGAGTTTGGGCTGACAGGTCCAGCCCAGGTGAGCAGCGAGCATTCAGAAGAGGTCACAGCACAACTCCTCAAGTCAGCCTTGTCCCAACCCAAGTCAGTCAAGAAGCTCCAGTCTAGAGGGCAATAGGGAGCAGAGCGCCTTGCTTCTCAGCGAGGGTGTCCTCTCTGCAGATCTACAAGGCCCATGAGCACACAGCAGGCTTCAGCCTGCTAGTCTCAACCTGAAACACACCTGAAGTCTACTCCCTCACCACAGCGAGTGGTTTCAGGAATGCATTTTCCCCAGAGGGTTAGATATTTAGAGGGTTAGACAGCTACTGACCTGCTTCCCCAAACAGCACCTCATGCTAAGTGTGGTTCGGATAATTGATTCTGACAGCCAGGAACCAACAAAACCTACCTGTGCTCTGACCTGCCGCTTCCCACCTCCTACAACAGGAACATTGCGTGTCTAATGAACAAAGTCACTGCCTTTTGGGTTACTTGTTTCAGATTAGTCAGACCTAAACACAGGGTCTGCCAGTGCGGCTGGTCAGAATTACAGCCCTTAGTATTTAGTGTTTGAAGTTGCTAGTGGCAACATCCTTTTCTGCAGCTTCGACACCAAGTCTCTTCAGCCTCATGGAAGCAACCAGTAATAAACGATGGAACATCTGATGCTGCACCACGCCTGGCTTTTCACAATGCCGTGTTTCGCTAGCCTATTAAAACCCCAGTGCAGCAGTCTAACAGTGGCACTCATCTTTTGTTCAGTGTTTCATTAAGGCTTCACAGAAGCACAAGCAGCTGATATTTAGCACTTTGGCAACCAACAGATGCAGCAGGAACTCTAGGAATTTGAAATCGGCTGAAGCTCTAATACAAAGGAGAGTCTTTCAAATGTCATTCGATTATTTCTCCAAACCCAAGCCGAAATATTTCTCAAGCAGCTAAGGCTTCCAAAAATCCTGGTGATTAGTTCGTTGTGAAAGCCAGTCTGCTCTTTGGCTAGTGAAGAGGCTTTTTAACTAGAAGCTAACATGCCTGATTTTACATTTGATGAGTCACGACTGAGGAATGAAGTTGCCTCCCAAACATGAATATGCATCGGCTTATTTGAGCTGCATTGTCAGTTGAATATTAAACATAGTTATGACTTTATGGTTAAGCTAACAGGAACACTTTGGCAAGGCGAAGCCTGGCGTAGGGCACAGCTTGACAAGAAGCAGGGGACGCTGCCATGTGAGCTGGCGCTCAGGCTGCAGAGCGGCTCCTGCAACGTGCCAGGGCAGCGTTTCCACCAGCATCGAGGCGTTTCGTGGAAACGCTCCTAAAAAGCCGACTCCGGCGCCGGTCACTCAGACTGTGCCGCCCCGCCGGGCAGGGGGGACACGGCGCCGTGGGGCACCGACTGCTCCGCCGCTTCCCAGGCTGCCCCCGGGGCCGCCCCCGCTGGCGGGGGGCCAGGCGGGCCGGATATCACCGCCTCAGCGGTTTTATTTTCTGCCCGCGGATCCCCGGCCCCCGCGGGAGCGGGGCAGAGTCCAACCCCCCCCCCCCCGCCGCCGCGGCCTACCGGGCCTCACCTGCACGATCCTGCGCGGCCGCACCGAGAGCGTGGGGAAGTTGCCGCGGCCGTGGATGGGCACCGCCTCGCCCAGGATCTGGTCCAGCCGCTGCACCTGCTCCCACGTGAGGACGCTGAAGCGGCCGCCGCCGCGCTGCTCCGAGCCGCCGGCCCCGGGCGCCGCCGCCGCCAGCATCGCCCCCCCCGCCGCTGCCTGGAGACGCGACCGGAAGAGGAGCCCGAGTCACCTGGAGACTGACCGGAAGCGGCGGGATTTGGGCAGAGGGGGAAGAAAAAAATAAAAAGGAGGGGAAAAACCTTGTTTCTGAGGGGAAGGTTCGCGCGGGGGGGTGGGGAAGGGGAGGCCCCACGGCTGGCGCGGCCGGTGCCCGCAGGGGACGCTGCAGCGAGCCGGCTCGCCCCGCCCGCCACCGGCTACGCTGAGCAGTGCGCTCGCCCGCGCCCTGGCGCCGCTTTATATAGCCACCCGGCCGCGCCCCCATTGGCCCGGCCCCGCCGCCAATCCCCGCCGAGCCCAGCCAACTCCCCGCAGCTCTCATTGGCCGGAGGCGAAGGCTCGGGCTCGCTCGGCTTCCAATCGGAGGGGAGGACAGGGAAGGAGGCGGGGTGAGGGGCGGAGTGGGCGGGGTAGGGCCGCGCGGCCCCGCCCCCAGCCGCTCGGCGGCGTGCGGGAATCCCTGCTGTGATTGGTCAGGAGCGGGACGGAGATTTAAAGGGACAGGCGGCCGCGGGGGGCGGGGCGGCGAGGTGCGCTGTGGGGCGGCGGGGCCGTGTGGGGCGGGCGGCGAGCAGCGCCGCGGCCTCACCTCTCCCCACCCCACACCGGCCGGCCTTCGCGGGGTCACCCACGGCCCGGCACCCCACAGCCCAGCACCCCACGGGCCTGATGCCCCACGGCCTGGTGCCCCACGGCTTTGTGCCCCACAGCCTGGTCCCTCGCAGCCCCGCACCCCACGGCCTGGTGTCCCCCAGCCCAGTGCCCCACAGCCTGGCACCCCATGGTCCAGCGCCCCATGCCTTGATGCCCCACGGCCTGGTGCTACACAGCCTGATGCCCACCAGGCTGGTGCCCCCCAGCACAGCACCTGATGGCCTGGTGCCCCACAGCCTGGCACCCCGCGTCCCAGCACCCCTTACCTTGATGCCCCAGGCCTGGTGCCCCACAGGCCAGCACCCCACAGCCTGGCGCACCCCACAGCCTGGCGCTCCATGGCCTGGCGTCCCACAGCCTGGTGCCCCACAGCCTGGTGCCCCACGACCTGGCACCCCATGGCCTGGCACCCCATGGCCTAGCACCCCACAGCCCAGCGCCCCACGGCTTGACGCCCCACAGCCCAGCACCCCGCTGCCCAGGCAGGAGCGATTGGGCCGCCGGCCCCGCGGGGGGCAGCCGGGGGTCCCGGCTCCACCGAGCCGAAGCACCAGGGCCGAACCCCGCCATCCTGTCCCCGTCCCCGTCCCCTCAGGCCCGTGCGCAGTGCTGGGGTCTTCCGCGGGGACCTGCAGCTTGCTGGGAGGGGCGGAGGCTGCGGTGGAAAGGGCCGTGTCGCTGGTGCAGGAGAAGGGCAGCTCCGAGCGAAAGCGCTTTTCCGAGGAACTCGGACGCGAAAGAAAAAAACCAAACCCGGCAGCCGCCTCGCGTTGCAAAACCCTTTGATCGTCTCCGCAGAGCAGCGTTATCAGGAAGAGTTTCCCAAGAGATGGGAACGTGCCAAGCTGGTTGGGAACGCAGGAGCGCTCGCCCTGCGCCGTGCCCCGGCTCGCTCGCCCGCTCCCTGGCCGGGGACGGGAGGAAGACTCCGGCGCGGCGAGGAAGGCTCCCCGGGCACCGTCGGCGACGGCGGGAGGCAGAGGCGGCGCGGTAGGAGGGAGCCCGCCGGGGGGGTTTTAACGGGGCGCTGGGTTTTGGGAGAGAAGCCGACGTGCCGACGACGAGCCGGAGCCAGGCGCCGACGCTGGCCGGGCCGCGAGGGGCAGGAACGCTGCCGGCTCCGGAGACGACATCGGCCTTATTAAAAGGAGCTGACGCGCTCCAGCCGGACTGGCTGGGCGGCTCGTTAACATCCATCACCGAGCGATTACCCCGGCGGGCTGCCGGGAACAGGGACCAGCACCGCAGCCATTTCCTCCCAGCTCAGAGCCGGCCGCGCTTTATGTGTTTGTTTTGCCGGCAATTAAGCAATAATCATCGTCTCGGGGGTGAAACGCGGCAGATGTGGGATTTGGGCTGCGAGAGCGGGTGCGGGGCTGGCGCAGCAGGGACCGCGGCGGGAGGGTGAAGCCTGGAGGGGAAAAGGGGGCTCAGGGACGTGCTGGCCCACCTGGGACTGGCTCCTTCCCACCCACCATTAAAAGGGTGTGTGAACTCCCCGAACAATCACAAGGGACAAGGCGTCCTCCCAGGGCCACCAACATCACCACGCTCCCGTTCGGAGTGGGGGAATTCCTCCTGCCATGCTGCGGGACCAGCCGCCACGGGGCCTGGCGGCAGCCGGCCTCCCCCAGCATCACCCCCGTGCAGATGCCACTTGCCCCTGTGCATGCACTGGCCACCCCACGCAGATGCCACTTGCCCCCGTGCATGCACTGGCCACCCCAGGCACATGCCACTTGCCCCCGTGCATGCACTGGCCACCCCAGGCACATGCCACTTGCCCCGTGCAGATGCCACTTGCCCCCGTGCATGCACTGGCCGCCCCGTGCATAAGCCAACCACCCCCATGCACACGCCAGCCATCCCTGTGCACGTGTGCCACCGTCCCCGTGCACGCGTGCCGCCGTCCCCGTGCCAGGCCGGCCATCCAGCGCTGCTGTGGACTTTGGAGGTGGAGCCTGGCTGTGTGCAAAACCTCCCTTAGCAAATGCAGCTCCCAGACACCTCCCGCTCGTCCACCGTCCTGCCCCGACCCCTCCCCGCGTGGCCCCGGCCTGGAGGGGACCTTCCCGGCGGTGCCACCAGGGCGAGTGTGCGGCCACCGACGCAGGGTGAAGGAGCACGCCGGCACCTCGCACCCGCTGCAGCCTGGGCTCCCCGGCAGCTGCTCCGGCAGCTCCACGGTGCAAAGCCTGCGGTGCTGAGGAAGAGGAGGATTTTATCCGACCTGCGAAGGGTTGCGGTACCCGAGCGTGGAGCGGGTCCCCGCGGCACTCGGGGCTGCACAAACCCCACGGGGGTGCAGGAGGGGTGTGCTGCGTCCGGCCCCATCCCGCATCCCCGGGCGCGCTGGGCTGCTCCGGCCGGGACCTGCTGCAATATTCGAGCCCTTCCCTGCCGGCTGGCTTCCTTTTCCTGAACTGCAGCAATAACTGGGATCAGCCAGGAATTTTCTTGTGAAACCCGGTTCAGCTGGAAGGTGCTTCTGCAAGACAGACTGAGACATACCGAAGGTACCGCGGGCCGGGCAAGCAGGGCCGTGGCGGAGCGTGGCGAAACCTAGAAATCTGGCAGAGCAAATCTGTAACCGCAAGAGCACCTGGCTGGGCCGGGGGGGGCCGTCTGCCCCCACTGCTTGGGCTGCATTTTGCAGAAGCGAGGAAGCAGGCGAGAGCTTAGCTCATTTCTGGCTAATTCAGCCTAAAAGCCAGAAGCTTCCTGCAGCTGGCAGCTGGCTGCCAAGGGGCTGCGGTTCCCCCATGCGCTCCCCGAAAGAGGAAGCTGGGGCAGAGGCTTTCGCCCCCCGGGAGCTGCTTCGCTGCTGCGAGCCGGCCAGATTTGCTGCAGCCCCGGTGCAAGCCGGTGGCGGTCGTGCCCCCGTCCTCCCCGGCTGCACCGCAAATTCCCCCCGTTTCTCACCAGCTCCCCGTGTTTCTCCCTCTGTGCAAAGGCCGGCTCCAAACTGGCCTCCGGGCTCCGATTTTGGACCTTCGGATGGGGCTTTCTGCAAATGCAGGCGGGAACGGCAGCGGTCCTGCTCTGTTTGCAAAGGCACACGTGTTTGTGGGCACGGGGTCCCGCTGCAGCCGCCCTTCGGGAGGGTGCGTGTGCGGGTGCGTGCCAGGGAGGCACAAGCCTCGAGCGGGGGCTGCGGGGGCCGGAGCGGTGGCCAGCAGGGCGGCTCCGGGGGCTCTCGCTGGGGCCCATCCGCCCCTGCCGCGGCCCCGGCGCAGCGGGTGCCGCGTACGCTTTGGCGGTTGCTCAGCGGTGACGGCCCATCCCCGCAGGGACTATGAGTCCGTCATCATTAAAAAAAGTTACTCACGTCTTCAGACAGAAACGAGAATATCCTGGAAATGCCTTTGTTTGGCGAGTTCTCACATTAAAGGCACGGCCAAAACCAAGAGGGCGGCCGCACGTGCCGGGGAGAGGCACGTGTGAGGGGCGCGATGCTCGGGCAGCACCGAGCCCTGCATCCCGCATCCCGCATCCCGCATCCCACAGCCTGTATGCCCGGGGTTGACCTGCTGGCCGAGATGGCCCACACCCCACATGGGGGGCCACGCTGGCACCCACCAACCCGGCAGCACCACGAGTGCAGACCCACCACCACCATTCACCCTCCGGAGCCTCCTCGGGCCGGCTGGCAGGGGGCTGCCCCATGGCATCGCCCCCCCGGCGCGGCCCCATCCGCCTCGGAGGGACCCCGGCCGCGGGAACCCCAGCGGGCGAGCGGTGGCTGCCAGCCTGGTCCGGCGCGGGGGGGCAAATCCTGGCCCACGGGCACCGGCGACCCCGGGCCGCAGGTATTTTAAGCGCATGAGCAACGCCAGCCATGACGCGCTCGCTGGATTTTCGGCGCGTGAGTCACTGCCTGCTTGGAGCAGGGCTGTAATTTGCAGCGACGAAATGCGTTCGAGTTGCCATCGGCCAAAACCAGGGAGCCCCGGCAGCCCTGGGGCACCCGGGTCCCCGGGGGGTTTGGTGGGGGGATGAGAAGGAGAAAAGGCTTCTCCGCTTGCAGGGTTTCCCGGGGGGCCGGAGCCGGGGCCGCGGTGCAGGTCGCTGCCCTCTTCCCTGCAGCCCCAGGGAAATCCCGGGAAAAAAGTCACAGCACCTTCGGCGCCTGTGCCCCCCGCGGCCCCCAAGCTGCAGGGGCAGGACACCCGACCAGGCAGAGAAAAACCCGCTAAAAATTAACATTAATTTATTAGAATATTCATGAAAAAACCAAGATTCTCTTTACATGTGTTTTTTTCCTTTTTTATACAAGAGAGGATTTTCATTGCTTTTTTTTCTTTCTTTTTTTTCCTCCTGGCGACAGAGCGGACGCACACGGACAGCGGGGCAGGCGCGCGCCCCGGGGCAAGGCACGGCGCGGGGGCCATGCAGAAGCCAGGACCCCCCCAACGCGTGCGCCGGGGGGGCTGCAAGGCACCTCAACGCCCAGCGCTGCCCCCCGGCCGAGCCGCGGGGCTCCTTCCACCGCGGCAGCCCCCGCCGCCCCCCCCCAGGGGACCCTTCCCGAGCTTCTTTAGGTGATGGGGAAGAAAAAAAACACACGGCGTAAAAAACTGAAATACAATCGTGTGCACGCCACGGCCCCGCGCCCGTCGAACTCGGCGGCGGTCTTTGGTTGAGGAGCACCCAGGGCTTTCGGCACCCCCGGGGGGGCCGAGCCCCCCCAGCAGGGTCCCCGCGGGCCGGGCGCTCCGGGAGGGACAGCGGTCCGGAGGGACCGCTCGAAGCGCGGGGGCACCTGCGGCCCCCTTGCATGGCTATAGGATACTTATTGGACAAGACCCGGCGTGAAATGCAGTGCTGGAGGAGACGGTCGCGGGCCGGGGGAGATGGTCGCGGGCCGGGGGACCGGCCGAGGCGCCAGCCCGGGGTCCCCGGCAGGATGCCGGGCGGAAGCGGTCCGTGCCGGATGCCAGAGCAGAGCCGGCTCCCGGCTCCGCGCGCCCTGCTCCGGGAGGAGGCGGCGGGAACGCGAGGCGAAGCGGTGCTGCCGGGCAGCCGCCGAGGCCGCTGGCTCTCCCGGGGCGTCCCCGGGCTCCCTGCCCGCTCCGGGGCCGGCTCGCGGCTCGCGGGCAGAGCTGTCCTGGCAGTCCCTGTCCGGGCAGGATGGTCTCCCCTTCCCAAACCCGGGGCGTAGTGACGGAGGAACCAAAAAGAGGGGGAAAGACAGAAGAACGAATGAAGAAAGAGAGAATCCATAGGCAGGCGAGCGAGGCGCCGCGCGCCGGCCGCTACTGCCCCTTGGGGATGAAGGGCTCCCCCTCCTCCTCCTCCGGCTCCGGCCGCGGCCCCGGGTCGCTCAGGCATCGCAGCATCCGCTGGTTGCTGGGGCTGTCGCTGGTCCCCGGGGTGAAGACGTCGTCGGTGCCTGGGGACGACGGCTCCTTCACCCGCATCACCAGCCCCTCCTCATCCTCCTCGGGCGAGGACGAGAGGTGGCTGGAGCCCTTGAGCTCCTCGTTCGCCAGCTCCACGGACTCGGGCGACTGCGGGGAGGCCGGGTCGATGGTGATGATGGGCAGGTTCTCCGAGTCCGGCTTGGGCTCGTAGGCCAGCGGGTCTGCGGAGGCAGAGGGGTCAGGCAGAGCCCGTGTCGCGGGGCGCTGGCACCGGACAAACCGGGTCAGGATAACCGGGGGGCTCTGGCAGGGAAGGGGGGGGCACGGGGCCACCCAGCTAACGCACTGCAGATGTTTGCAGCCAGGACTCCCGGGCTCTCTCCCAAATTTCCAAGCCTGCTGTGTAACAACTTCTCTTTCCGATGCGGAAAGCGCAGGGAAAGCCGGGGCGGTGCCGGCTGCGAGGGGCAAAGCTGCCCTCTGCCGATTAAACCCCGTCTCGACAAGCGCTGGCGGCAGCACGATGCCACGTCCCGGTCCCCGGCGAGCAGGGTAAGCCCAGGGCCCCCGAAGCGGAGGGGAGGACGGAAAGGCCGGGAGGAACCACGGCCGGCAAAGTGCGTCGCTGCGGGAGAGCCCCGGAGGCCGGGCAGGTCTCGGCACTGGGCGCTCCCGATCCGCATCCCCTGCTCCCCCCGGGACAAGTGGGGATGGAGGAGGGCAGAGGAGCGGAGCAGACATGGAACAAGGAAACCGGGGGGCCACGGCACGAAGGAGCCGACAACGGCGGTGGCAGCGCTCGGTCCCACCGTACCTGAGCCTATGCGAGCCCGGGACATCGTGGGCGAGTCGAGCTTGTGAGCCGGCACCGTCAGGTAGTTGTTCATCTGCAACCGGAGCAGAGGGAGGGCGGCATGAGGGACGGGGGGTCCCCTGCCACCGTCCGAACCCCAGGTCCCCTCCCCGTGCGGGACGCCGATGTCCTTCCCAGCCCCGACCGCCCCCCGTGGCCCCCGCAGCCCCGCGCCGGCAGCCCCTCGGCACCTTCTGCTCCAACTGCCGGGCCTTCTGCCTCCGCAGCAGCATCTGGTTCCAGGCTTCCTCGTAGGGGTCGGCCACCAGCGTGTGCCGGTTGTAGGACCGCAGCTGGGAAGGGCCCCAAGAGAAGGAGACGGGTTAAAAAACACGCAGCAAGGCCCCCGTGTCAGCCAGGAGAGGAGCTGACGCCGCGGAGGGACACGGCAGGGTTCAAACGCCGGGGAAGGGGAGGGGGCACGCGGGGGCCCTGGGACGCTTTACCCTCTGCCTGGTTTTCTGCAGGTTGTTGCGGAGGATCTTCCGGATCTCCTCCTCCTTGTCCTTGGAGAGGGCTGGAAGGGCACGCTCCAGCGGCAGGGTCTTGGGCTGGATGTTCCTGCACGGACAGAGCAGGGTCAGAGCCGCCGCGCGACGGCCCCGGGCAGGGGTCGGGGAGCCGCTCGGGGACGCGGGCCGGGACACTCACTGCATGGAGACGGTGGAGACGGCCGAGGGGATCTTGCCTAAGCCCCCGCTCTCCACCAGCTCGATCGCCTGCTTCATCTCCATCTTGTGATAGAAAGCGATGAGCTGGGGCTCCTTGGACCGCTCCCCCGCAATCAGGCACTTCTTCACGTACTTCTTGTTGAAGCGATTCAGCCTTCCCGAGGACACGGGGCAGAGGGGAGGAGGCGACAGGTGAGCGGGATTAGCCAGGCCACCAGCAGACCGTTCCCCGAGCGCAGGGTCAGCCCCAGCCCCCCGCGCTCACTTGTCTTTCCAGTGGTGGTGCCCGTAGTGGCCGCAGATGTCCTCGATCCCGGTCAGAAGGTGATCCAAGAACTGGAAGAGAAGGCCCAGGGCGGAGGCGGCTCGCAGGGCTGCCGGCCGCCCCCAACCCGCCCCGCGCCCCGCCGCCGCGCGGGGTGCCGGCACTCGAGGGGGGCGAAAGCGGGGGTGCGGGTCCAGGACGGGCCTCGGGAGGGCAGCACGGTCCTACGCAGCCGGGCTGCTGCACTACCAGGCACACGGGAGCTCTGGGTCGGAGCAGGCACCAGACGACACAGACGGGGAAGAGCCCTGGCTCCGTCCCCCCTTACCTTGGCACCGACTTAGGGGCAGCTCCCGCTCTGTAAACCTGCCCGTTACAGCGGCGGAGGTGGGCAGAAGCAGAGAGAAGAGGGCTAAGGCGGCGAAGCGAAGCGCGTGCGAAGGGCCCGCCGGGCACAGCGGGTTACCTGTGTGTGGATCTCTTCGTTGATGGAGCGCTTTGTCTCTTGCTTCTTCTTCACCGCAAGCAGGTCCACCAAGGGCCGGATGGTCATGCCCTAGGGAGCGGCCGGCGGGGGTTAGACCTCTCCCCGTGGCAGATCTTAAAGCGCACGGGCAGGAGCAGCCACTGGGTTCAGCACGGCCGAACCACCAGGCTCAGCTTTGCTGGTGCCACCTGCCAGCGAGCCTAAAGAGCTTTGCAAACTAGAGGGGGGACAGTGACAGGGTCAAGGATGGAGGTGGGGGACACGCTCCTTGCTCTCCACACGCACGTGCTACCCACTGGACACCCCCTTCCCATCCATAACTGCACTGCGGTGCCCTCTGGGAAGCGGCGTGCCACCAACCTGCACGAAGACGGTGAAGAAGATGACAGTGATGATGGCGGTGAGGAACATGTCCCTCATGTTGAAGTGCTCATAGTCCAGGAGGTAACAGAGGGAGAAGGCAATGGCTCCCCGCAGGCCCCCGTAGGCGATGATGAACTGGTCCTTGGGCGTCAGCTTCACGATTCGGAACTTGTTGATGAACCAGGTGAGGCCCAGGACACCTGGGGGAGCGGGGCAGCGGCCTCGGGTGAGCGGATGCTGGATGACCCCAGCCCCAAAGAGACCCCGAGAGCCCAGCCTGCCCCCCGGGGCACTGCCATAGCCTCGGGGCCACGGGCACCGGTGGGTGCTGCCCTGCATGGGCACCCCATCACCCGTCACCAGCTTCAGTCCCGCAACAGAGGCCACATTTGGCTGCTCTGAAGCTCTGGCCAAGCACAAACTTGGTTTCACCCTCTTCTCCCAACAAGGCCAAGGACCAGCAAGGTCCGAGGCCCAGGGAGGAGCAGTGTCCACCCAGTCAACCCCAGTAGCCAGCTAGGACAGGCTCCCAGCAAGGCAGACTTGGGCCTTGTGGCCTGAGAGGAGCCCAGGACCTGGACTAGCCCCAAAGGCCTTGTTACAGTGCCGGCACCTCACCTAAAACCCTCGCGATGAGGCAGAAGAGCAGCGTGCTGATGACAAAAGTCCAGTTCCAGTAGTGGTGGCCAGCCACAGTGGAGACACCCAGGAAGATGAAGATGAGGGTCTCGCTCACGCTGCTCCACATCTTGAGGAAATATTTGATGGTGGTGTGGGACTTGTGGGAGATGTTGGCTTCCACGTAGGGCCGCATGACCACGCCGGAGGCGATGAGCCTAGAGGCAAGGTTGGGGCACTCAGCAGCCATGGGGACCACCGCAACACTGGGCCCTGGAGCAGCATTTTGTGCTCTAGTACCAAACCCCAGGACAGAGCAGAGCTTGCGAGACATCTGCAATTAGTCAGGGCATCCAGGGAAGGCAACAAAAGGCTTCTCCTTCCCCGTGGCAGGGTGGAAGTGAGCGTTGGAGCCAGGTAGTGGACAACCATGGCATTTTTGAGAGCTCAGCATGCCCTGCCTGCTACCTGGGACCAATACAATGGGAAACAGGCTGCCAGTGCTCCAGGATCTGCAGGACAACTCAACATGTTGAGCTGTTTCTCTCATCCGCCTTCCTGCATATCCCAAACTCACCCCAGCCCTCTGGGCACGTGCTGACCACGCTGGGGCGGCTGCAACGACGCAGTTATACTGGAGTAACCCCCCTGTCACAGCCTGCCCTGGGGACACGAGGGCCGTGGCCTGCAGAGGAGCTGCCCTTGTGTTGTCAGACCAGCCTGGGGCCAGGGCAAGAGCCACCACCCTGGAGGCCACTGGGGTGGAGGTGGCTGAGCTCTCGGGGCAAGAAGGCAAAACGGCGAGTGGCTCAGAGGATCGCAGGGAAGACACGGGGCCACTCTGCCTCCCTGCGTCCTCGGCACCCGCCGAGCACCTCATCCCACCCAAGCCCCACTCACGCCATGATGCCGGAGAGGTGGAAGAGCTCAGCGGAGAGATAGGCCATGTAGCTGTAGAGGAATACGAAGAGGGGCTCGATGACTCGGATGTGGGAGGTGAAGCGGGACGTGAAGGCAGCGATCACCCCATAAATGACGCCCACGAAGACGCCGCCCAGCGACACCACGAAGAAGCTGAGGAAGCCGAGGATGATATCGATAATGGTCACTTGTTCGAAGTTGGCAAACTCCTCAAAGAGGTGGTAGAGGACCTGCGAGGGAGAACGGAGAGAGGATTTCAACCTGCCCCACTGGCCAGCGACACCCTTACCTAACGAGACCCGCTCAAGGCCCGTCCCCGGGAGAGCAGCAGCAAAGGGACCTGCGCGGGTGCCCAGCAAGGCACACGCACGTGCCAGGTGAGCCTTGCTGCGTGCTGCCTCTGGTAGTGATGCCCTGCGCCGTGTTGGATCAAACCTCACGCAAAAAAAGCCAGCGGTGCATTGCTGTGGGAGACATGGAAACCTAGAGCTTGCTGAGGAACCCAGCTCCCATCCTCCGCGGCTCGCAGGGACATGGCGCGGCTGGAAACGCTGCCGGGACCGCTCTGCTGTCCAACAGCCCCGACCGCTGTCCCAGGAGGGGCTTTGGTCAGGGTCAGACCCAGCAAGGGACTGTTCCTGCTTTCCAGCGAGCAAGTCAGGACAGGTCCAGGCTGAGGACACCTGACAGCCACATGCAGAGAAACCCAACATCTGCCCTGCTCTGCACAGCTCAGCAGAGAACAGCCCAAACCCTTGAGCTGTTCTGTAGCTAAAAGGGCAAACTCCTAAGAGGAGCCTGTCCCGGGCTGCATCTCCCACCTCCGACATGTTTATTGGACAGGTTTTAAAGCAGAAGCCGTTGCAGCAGTGTCAGGAGCGGGGAATCGGTTTCAGAGCCTCCTGCAAGGACGGCAACACTTGTGAGCAGCAAGAGGGCAAGGTGCCAGCTCTCGCCAGCCAGCCAGTCCCCGGGAGAGGGGCAGGGACAGACGTGACAGCAGAAGGCGAAAGTATTCCCCAGGGATGGGAGAGGGGACGCAGACCCTGCAGAGAGCCCCCGGCCAAGAGAGGAGAAAACCGCCGGGGAAAAGCCCTGTGCTGGGACAGCGCGTTCCTTGTCACCCTTTGCAGCACGCTGCGCAGCCGGCGCTGGAGCAGACAGATGGGATATGGGAGAAGAGCCAGGAAAAAGCAGCGGGTTAGGAGAAAATTTAGAGGTCAGCACTGCAGAGAGGAAGAAGCCACGCTGCTGGCCGAGCTGGCACCTGGACACAGATGTCCCCGAAAGCTCCCAATGGTCCCTGCAAAGGTATTGCTCCCTGCACCAGGAGGGAGGGCAGGGCTCCGCACGCCCGGCCGCGGGGCAGCCCGCGGTGGCCAGCGCCAGCCCCTCCGCGCTCCGAGGCAGGAGCTGCCTGGGCACGTGCTCCTGGTCTCCCCACACCGCCGAGCAAGACGCTTCACCTTAAACCACCTCTGCGGCGTTCGAAGCTGCTGTATTTAGCTTGGCACCTGCGAAAGGTTAGAGGCAAGCACGGCCGCCGCAGCTCAGCTGGCAGCGGCGCAGGCTACGGGTCTGCCAGCATGATTGACAGCTGCCAATCCTGGTGCCGCTACCCCGAGATCCTGCTCCCAAGCGACCCGCGTGCTCCCGGCGGATCCCCCGCGCCCATCCCGCCGGCTCTGCCCCGCGCGCTCCACTTACGACCGTGACGGCGTCGTTCAGCAGGGACTCCCCGAAGACCAGGATGTGCAGCAGCTCGTTGATGTGGATCTCCTCGAAGACGGCCAGCACGGCCACGGGGTCCACGGCCGAGATGATGCTGCCGAAGAGCAGGTTGGCCAGCAGGCCGATGTGGTTGAGGCCGGTGCCGCCGATCTGGCACACGGCGTACATGAGGCCGCCCAGGAAGAAGGCGTTCCAGAGCGTCCCCACCACGGCGAAGATGAGGATGGTGCCCAGGTTCTCCGTGAACTGGCGCAAGGGGAGGAAATAGCCGGCATCCAAGATGATGGGCGGCAGGAGGAAGAGGAAGAAGATTTCCGACCTGAGGATGGGGGGCTCTTCCCCCACCCCTTTGATGAGCCCCCCGACCAGAAGGCCCACGACGATGAGCAGGCAGCTCTCGGGAACGATGCTGGACACTGAGGGAATCACATGGAAACCTAGAGAGGAGGAGGAAAGAGGGAGACATGCTGGCTAAGCGACCGGGGGATGCTCACGTCCTCGCGGAGCGGGGCTATTCCTCAGGGCTGCACGGCAAAAGGGGCCACGCTTCACGTGTCGCATCGAAGCATGATGCCAGACGCCGGTCTCCAAGCCAGCCGGGCCCCACGGGGACGATTTGTGCCCCCAAACATCCCTGAGCCCCAGCATCGCAGGCATCTGCCTGCTGCATCGGGCTGTGCTACCCCAACCAGCGCCCCGCCGACGGCACCGATACCCACAGCACATTTCAGGTCTGAACTTCCCTGGATAATATCCCAGGCTTTGTAATTATTATTTTCGAGTACGGCACATTTGTTCCCTGGCAAGGGAACGGGTTTAAAATGAGGAACCTTGTCTTGGCATCCTGGCGCCGTGTTCCTCCGCTCCTTCCGGACGTGCGGCTGTGCCATCTGCACTTCGTTGCGCAACAGATAAAAAAGCTCCCTAACGAGGCAGGAGGCTCGGGTACCCGCGTGCTGCCGGCCCGGCGCCGCTCGGCCCCCCGGCGAGCTCCCCCTCCTCGTCCTGCCTCTGCCTGCGCGGCGAGGGTCTCGCACAAACAGGGCCGTAAAGGGAAAAGCGGCCGTTTTCAGCTTTGCTAAATCTGTTCAATGATGAATAAAACGCAAACGGTGACAATTAAGCATCCCTCGCTCCGTCCCTGGGATCCCACTGCACGGGAGCGTTCGCGCACTGATGGGAACTCAGCGTTTCAGAGCCTTTTGGCAGGGGTCTAAAAATACCCTCACCTGGGCCGCGTGTTAGTTAGGCCTCCGACACCACTGAATCTCCGCCGTTTGCGGCCCTGCTCTCGCCGCGCGGCATTTTTAGCGCGCTGGGAGCTCATCAGCACCAAGCCGATGCTGCGATCCCGCCGCGACAGCCCAGCACCGCTCCCCCCGCGGACACGCACCGGCGGTGCATCTCCCATCCGCACATCGGCAGAGCCGAGCGCGGCCCAAGCACCTGAAGGACGAGTGGAAATTGCAGCCCTTCAAATTAAGGCAATTTTAGGCAATGAAAGCTGCTGCAAGGCGGGAACTGTGCTGTAAAAGGAAGCAGGCTGCAGCTGCCAAACAGCGTTGGTCTCAATTCCCGTGTCAACAGATTTGCCCGGGGCCATTTTTATCCAAACTCCCCTAATCTGGGCCATCGTCGGGAATTTTCCTCCACTAAACACAGCTGAGGCAACAAGCACTGGGGTCGGTGAGTGTTTTGCAGCTAGGCGGAGATCTCTTTTCCCCAGGTGCATGAAAACGGCTGGTGTTTTACAGGCCAGGGAAGCTGAACCAGCACATCCGAACAAGGACCCGGCCCTGCGAGCAGCCTTCGGCCTCGGACATTGCTGGGAGTGGGACGCCGATCGCAAGCGCTGGCACGGGGCTGCCGCAAGCAAGGGCCGGCGCGGGGCTCCCGTTTCGGCCGCTACGGGTCCATCCGCGGGCAGCCAGGCTCCTCTCCGCACGGACCTGGATGCTGCCGGCTGCAAGGCCGTGCAAATATTGACTCCCAGCCCAATGGCTTGGGAGAGACTCCAGCCTCCGTGACGTCTGCTCCTTCCCTATCGGCAACCGGGTTAAAGCAGCCCCGTCGGACGGGGCAGGCTGGCGTTGCACGAGCTCCATCCAGCTGCCAGAAGCTCTAATGGCTCAAAACCCGCCGGATCTGATCGGAGCCGGAAGGGATACGGGGAAAGGGAGGCAGGGGAGGTGCTGGGAGCCCACGCCAGCCCCAGCACCCGTGCCCTGGGGGGGGGGGTCCCAGAGGGTCCCAGGACCCCCATGAGCACCCGCGTGCAGCGATGCTTCCCGCGCTCACTGCCCTGAGCCGCAGCCCAGCCCCATCCCGCAGCAGAGCCCCCGGCACCCCGTCCCACGGGGCACCCACTCTCCTGCGCCCCGAGGACCCTCTCCCCCCATCACCCGGGCACCATGGCAGACGGCTGCACGCAGCACAGGCTCCAAGGTCAGGCTTAGTCACAGCGCCGGCACCGCTCCCCGCACGCAGAGACCTCCCCCGGCGCACCGCAGAAAGAACATTTTAATTGCATTTCTATAAAACGCTCGAGTATTTATGGGGAGAGGCAGGAGGTGAAGCCTCGGGCGCTTCCCGGCCCCAGCCAGGGTCCCGGCTGGGCTCCCGCCACGGGCAGAGCCGCGGAGCCCCTGCAGCGCCCGGGCTTTCCTTGCAAACGGGGCAGCGGTGCGGACGGCCACCATGTCACCCCCACGTCCGCGGTGGGCTGCGGCAGGGCGGCAGCGCTCGCAGCGTCGCGGCACCGATTTCCTCCTGCCGCTGCCCTCGTGACGCCGCTCGAGAGCACAGGATGACTCAGGCCCCTAAAAAACACTGCTGCTTGGGAGCGAAAAAAAAGGAAAAAAAAAAAACAGGCTTTATTTTCACATCAGTTGCAAGGACTCGGTGCTCCCTGCTGCAGGAGCTCAGCAGGATTCAAAGCCAATTCCGCCGCCCAGTTCAACCAGCAATCCCAGCCCGGGGCCCCAGCTCCCCCGGGGCAGCCCGGGGAAGGAGCAGGGGAATTTGGCTGCGACCCTGGGGTCACCGTTCCCTCCTTCCACAAGGAAAAAAAGCAGCAAGATGAAAGGGAGAAGGAAAGCCGCTGCACATACTTGGCTCGGCCGGCGGTCGAGTCTGAACCCGATAAACCTCCGCGGGAATGCGGAGACGGAGGCCGGGCTGGGGAGCGGCGGTGCCGCGAGGAACCGCGTGGGACGGGGAAACGGGGCCGCTGGGAACCGAATCGGAGCCATTCCCAGCCCCTCTGGAGGCAACGTGTCCCGGCCGCCTCCGCCAAGGGTGGGGACCGCGGGGGCTTGGCACGCGGGCGGTTAAATGCCATGCCCCCGCGGCTTCACCCCGGCCTCCCGGGCTCCCACGCACGGAGCCCTGCGGAAAAGCTCTGCTGCTTCCAGGAAAACGTCCGTCAGCTACGAGGAGGCAGGAGAAATCAGAGCGGTTGCAAAAACACCCCCCCGCCAAGGCTTTGGGGGTTTATCAGAGCTGCTGCAGGCATGGGGCAGCCCCCGGAGGGAAATTACACACTTCTTAACCAGGGGATCAGACGGCCCTTCGGCCCCCCGCAAGATTTCCTCCGAGGGGAGGTGAGCGATGGCTTAGCCCGGACGAGGCGGCGGCAAAGGCGATGCAGCACGTCCCCGCGCTCGCTGCAGCCCTGGGTGCTGTGCCGTGCCGTGCCGTGCCGTGCCGTGCCGTGCCGCGGGCCGGGAGCCCCCGCGAGCCGCCGGGCCGGGGAGGAGGCAGCGGGGGGAGCAGGCATGCTCAGAAGGGCCGCCCTTCTGAAGGACACTGCGGAGCGCCGGGCCGGAGGAGACCCACGTGTCTCCAACGCCAGAGCCCCTCCAAAGGCCGCTTTAACCCTTCGGGGCGCCGGGCTGGCAGCATCCCGGCGGCGCTGGATGCAGGGAGGATGCGGCAGGGCGCTGGATGCAGGGAGGATGCAGCAGGGCGCAGGCGGATGCAGGGAGGATGCGGCAGGGCGCAGGCAGATGCAGGGAGGATGCGGCAGGGCGCAGGCACCTTCCCGCGCTCCTGCAGCACCCGGGGACCGCGCGGAGCCCAGACAAGGGGACGCTTTGCTGGACGAGCCACGGACACAGTCACCAAACTGGTCACCTGTACAGTCACCTCCCAGTCCCACACCGGAGCAACCGAGCACCCAGTCCTGCATCGGGGTGCACGGCCCGGGCCCCCAGCTCACCCCAGCCTGGCGCTGGCACTGCTCTTATTTAGGAGCAAGAGGCAGCAGAGGGTTGAGGACGGGCGACTAACCCCGGGCAGGGTGGAAGCACGGCGCGGATGGAGAAGCAGGAGGAGAAGCCGCCACTGCCAGCTCTCCCGCCGCGCTGGCGTCTCGTTAGCTCTGGCTTTACCGGCCAACTGCTTTCCGAACCAGGCCTCCGGCGCTGGCGCGGTACCGCGGTCCTCCTCGCTGCCAGGCCTTGCCCGGCCCGCGGGGCGGCCGCCCGGGGAGACGTCTGCACCCGCACCGGTGCAGGGAGCGGGCGTAACGGGGAAGCCTCGGGGGAGAGGGACGAAAATGGAACTTGCTGCAAGGGAATTAAATAGCTGATGATTTCCGCCTAAAAATAGCGCAAAACCGCGGCTCACGGCGCCCTGTAAGGGGAGCTGGTAAAACCGTGATGCTTAAATTACATCCCTGGCGTCTCGCAAGCTCCACCGCTACCAGCTGCCCGCAATCCTCAGCCCGCTGCTACGGGGGACGCCGGGCACAGCCGCTTTGCTTTGCTAAAACACCTTCTGCCTCGGAAAGGAGCAGCCGGCGTTTGGATGCAGCTCTGCATCCCCCGAGGGGCTCGAGCAGCTCCGGCCGTGCCAACGGCACCAATTTGTGCTGGCTGGGGGCAACCTCGCAGAGATGCCTCCAACAGCCTCAATGCACAGGATGGAAATGCACTGGTTTTTGGCTCAAAAGTGCATATATCTGCAAATAACCCTATTTTTGCCTGCTTTAAGCAGGGTGAGGCATCCAGCATAGCCTGGCTGCTGTCACGGCGGACTCCCAGCGCTTGGATCTGCCCAGGGTTGTACCCAACGCCCCGGGAGCCGCGTTGCTCCGGCGGCAGTCGCCAGCCATTAAGACCCGTTGCTAGTTGCCGAAGGCAGGGCCTTTATTTTCTTTAGGTCTGACGTTGCCGTCCCCCTTGCCGACGGCCCTTGCTCAAACAGCCGGGTCCCACCTCGATTGTCCCTTGTTTTTCCTCTCTCGTGCAGAGCAAACAAGCCGGCGAGCGGAGGGAGGGTTCCCGCGATAGCAGATCAATAGCCGCCTGGCACAGCCGCCGGCTCGCTCAGCCCCGCGTACCCAACCCCGACGCCCGCGGCGAGGCGAGAGCGCATGGGGCAGCGGCCCGCCTGGAGCCCGTCACCCCGCGCTGATAAGAGTGGCGTCGATAGCGTCGGGCCAGCCCGCGAGTGAGCCAAGCCCCGGGAGCTGCAGAGCGGAGAGCAGACGCTATCGGGTGCCGGCCTGCGACGGCGGCGCGGGGACCTGCAAACCGCCTTCGCTGGGGCTGTGTAAAACGCACCCAAACGGTAGCGAAAGCTGTTGGTGCTGCCGGCACGGCTGCAAGGTGCCAGCCTGCATCGTTGTCTCCCTACGGCATCGCAGCCCCTGCGGTGGGGAAGAGCCCCCATCCCTGGCCAAGGGCCATCAGCTCCTCAGCCTCTCCAGGAAGCACCAGCGGGGCTTTGCAGCAGGGCTCACGGGACTGGCAACCTCCCGCTTGCATGTTCCCCCCGTCCTGTCCCCTCCCGAGGGATGCACGGGGCCAAACAGCCCCCTCGCAGCCGCCGAGGCTTGGAGATGCACCCGCGAGCTCGTCCCCCGGCCAGCACGAGACCGGAGACGCAGGAGGGTCCCGCAAGGCCGAGCAGCCCCGGGGGCATCGCTGCGTCCTGCAGCCAAGCCGCGAGCTGCAAGGGGCAAAGCGGGCTCCCTCCGGCCCTCGAGGGCTGTGCTGCGGCTCTGCCCCGCGGGGAGGATCCCGGGCACGCGGCAGGGCTCCGAGCCATCCGCGGCCGCCCTGGACGGCAGCCCGCCAGGATGGGCGGACCCCCGCCGCGAAAGCCACCATAGACAGCTATAAACAAGCTTTATGTAAACCGGGAGCCTTCCGACCGCCCCGGGAGAAATCTTTCTTGGGGCCCAATTCAGACCCATGCGGAGTGCCGCCGGCTCAGCACGGGGGCTTTTGCTCGGCGGGCAGCTCGCCTGCTCTGCTGCGTGCCCTGGGCGACGGGCTCGGCCGCGCTCCGCACCTCCTTTTGGTTTCCAGAAGATGCCCGGAGGTAGCAGCACGGGCGGGGGGACGGACAGCCCCCAGCACCCTTCCAGGATCCACCGGCCGCGGGAGGGCCGGGCAGCGCGGAGGAGACTGCAACCAGCTGCAGGGGGGCTGCAACGGGCTCGCGCAGCGGGCGAGGGGCCCGAGGACGCGGCCACGGAGCACCGCGACGGCCGGCGACGGCCGGCAGCGCCGAGCAGAAACGCTTCGGGTTTTCTCCGGAGCGGGGAGAAGTGATGCAGCGAAAGGCGCGTGCCCTCGTTTCATCTCCAAAGCACTCTCAAGAAATTAACGGATCAATTGGGACTCGTTTGCAGAGCCGGTATTAATTTCCTCGCGGCTGCAAAAAGGAAACGAGACAAGAGGCATTAAACGGACTCGCCCGAGGCCCCAAGCGAAGGGCACGAGGGCCGGGGCCAAACCCAGCAGCTCCCAATTTCCAGTCCCCCGTGCAGATAAGGCTTCTCCTTCAAATTCAAGGAAGAGCCAAGGACACACTCAGAGAGGAGCAGATATTAAGGAAGATCTAATCGCCAACGAGAGGAGGAGAAGGCCCCGCGCCCTGGGCTGCCTCCCAATAGCTGGGGAGCTTCAAACAGGCAGAAAAGCGCGGAGCCGACACGAGAGGCAGTGGAGCAAGCAACGATGGCGGGGCGACTCGGGATTAATGCCGGCATCTCGGGGAAACCGCCTGCAGCACAGGCGAGGCCTGGGAAAAACCACCCGGGGAAGGGGAGCGCTGCAAAACCAAAGAGAAAAGCAGCCTTGACTTTGCCCAGCTACGTGCCGGGCTCGGCAGTAAAAGCCTCCGGAGACCGCAGGGTGCCCCAGCCGCCCGGCTCCCCGGGGACTCCCACGGGCACGTTACAGGGCCGCTCCCAAACCGCCGGCTGGGATCAGCAAACCTGTTCCAAGCCCGCAGGCCTGCTGCGTGCACGGTTTCTCTAAGGCGTGCCTGCACAACCTTCGCCGGCTGCTGGCATCGGGCCCGCGGGCGATGGGCGTACCGGGGCGAAGGGGCGAAACGCCGCTCCGACTGCTGCTGCGAGACGCAGCCCGATGCTTCCCCGCTGCCCCGGACCGCTCCGTCGCAGGCCCTCACCGGCACGGCTCACTTCTCCCTGGGAAACTGCGTTTTCCATAGAGCCACAGCATCCTCATCCGGGGTTGCATCCTCCCACCGCACCAGAACAGCGAAAGCAGCTGGAGCTGTGTATTTTGGGAAGGCCTAATAAAAGGAGGTCTAGAGAAAACGGCTCAAGCACCAGGGAAAAGGGCCAGGAGCTAAACATAACTGCTCACTGGCCGTATTTTTCCCAGATTTCTTCAGCTGTCGCAACGGGGGCTGGATGCCACAAATAGCTGGGCTAGGAGGGATCAAGGCAGCGGTGGCTGAAGCTGTGGGAGTTCTGCGACAAAACCGTCCGAATCGCTGTCAGCACGGTGCAAAGCTGAACTTTACACCGTTTAATGCAAAGATTGAACGTCTCTGGAGTAGGAGATACTCAAAACGATGTCCGAGTCCAGGGTCTGTATCCAGATTATCCCAAGATGGGAGCACAATTGCTTTCCCAGCCTCCTGCCTCCGCACGTGCTGTAGCGTTTAACAGCTCCTGCTGGGCTTAAAGCCGCAGCAAGAGTTAAACCGCAGCCACCCCAGGGCAACCACGGATAAACTCCCCGAGCAGAAGCGATGCCAATCGCCCTTCCCAGGAAGGGCAGGTTTCCTACCGTGAGCCCGGGCAGGAAAAACTAACAAAGCTTTTCAGGAAACAACCTGTCGGTCTCCACTCCGGACGGAGGGAGGAGGCAATTGCAATATCACTGATTACTACCGGGCTTCGCAACCCGAGACAAAGCAACGCCATCCGCAGCACACGACGGCGGCGAGCCGAGGGCGCCCGGCAGCATCCAGCCGCTCTTCCGGAGCTCGCTTTCCGCGGGAGCTGCCGTGACGCAGTTTCCCGGGGAGACCGAGCCAGCCAAGGCGCCTTGGCCAGGGCCGGGGCCGGAGATCCAGGCTCATCAGACGCCGTTTTGGCCTTCCTGCACTCAAGCAGCCTTCCAGCATCTTTTTCCAGCGGGGACGCAGGCGACGACGCTGTCTCACACCCCGCCAGTCTACGTGCGGCTCCTGGGAGCAGATGCTCTCGCACGCAGCGCTTGGCAGACGCGGGGGGAGCCCGTGCCTTTCAAACGCCCCCCCCGAGATGCACGCTGCAGTGGGAAAAGCTCTCCCGAAGGAAAACGCGGCACTAGCCCGGCTGGGTACACCAGCTTTTCTATTTAAAGGCCTACGTCTGCATAAGCCTGTGGCGTTTGCGCTGTTAAAAACCTCCAGCACCAGGGTGAGAAAACTGCCTGCTCTCCAAATCTGTCATTAAGATTTAGCATGTCGTGACTCCTAAACATAGGACAATTCCAAGCCCTGGAAAAAGAAAAAAATCCTGCTGCAAATCTGCAAGAGGGAAGCTGCGTTGACAAATGTGCCTCTTGCAGGCTTGGTGAGGAGAGAGGAATTATTTCCCTACCACCACCCACCACGGAGCGGAATCGGCGAGCCGGAGAGCCGTCCCCGGAGGCTGTTTGCACGGCGACTCTCATGGCCCATCTGGAGACGCAGAAGACTGCGTGCTCCGGCGCTGTGACTCAGTCCCGGGCAGCCCAAGGAAACGCGTTCGCTCTCTTCTGATTGCAAAAAAAAATACTTTGCATTCTTCAGCTTTCCACCCAAGGCTCTCAAAATATCCCACCAACTTCAAGCAAGCCCTTGGGCAGGCCCATCCCCTAAACCCAGCGGCGCAGGGGACGGATCCGGCGTGCCGGGGCGGTAACGCCAAGCCGTATGGACGGAGCCAGAGCCACGCAGCGCTCGCCGCCTGCGTCGGAGCAGCGACCGGATCTTTGATCCCGGCAAACGGCGACGTGTGCGTGCACGCCCGTCCCTACAGATTTTAATTTGACGTCTTCGTTCCCAGGCAGCACATACGTCCTTCTGCCTGGGGAAAGAGCACGAGAACAAAACGTAGCAAGATCCCCGTCCCTCGATTAGCACGCAGCCAGAAGACACCTACGGCAGCAGCTCTGAGCCCCGAAAGGTGAGAAGGAGCCAGCGGAAAACCAGGACACGGGGCAAGAGGTGCTTCTGCCGCAGCACCAGACGCAAGGGCTTGGGCTTGGGCTCGGGCTCGGGCTCGGGCTCGGCTCAGCAAGGCCACGCTTTCGCCGAACGTTCCTGATGGATTTTGTTTTTTATTCGAACAAATTAAGCCTTGGGGAACCAATGGAAAAAAAAATAAAAAAAAGAAATCAAATGTTTACAAGGCAGCTGCAGTAATTCATCCTCATTATCGCTCGCTTTTAAGGTTTCCTCCCTCGGTGCCCACGTGCTGCTCGGGGAGCAGCGCTGGAACGACGCTCGCGGGAGAGCACCGGCTCCCGCGGCGCCCGGGACGCTCGCGGTGCCTCCAACCATCCCTGCAGCATCTGGCCAAAACCAGGATGAGGGAGGGGGAAACGGACCTCAATGAGGGGAGGGGGCACATTAATGAAATACTCTTTTTCAAGCCAAGCGAGCTTCTAGTTTATATAATAGAGATCAATTTGGTGTCTGTCTCTGTCCTCCAGCAGAGAAGCTCCATTCCCTCAGCACCAGATTTATATACTTGCAACTCAAAGAGCGACCATCTCCCTTTCCGCCTCCACCATGCAGATTCCCTTTTTCCCATGCTTTCTCCTCAAACCCCAAAGCACTCGGTTTAGCCATGCTCCTTGCAGACCAGGGACCACTTCTGCACTCCCTGGAATTCTGCGGGAACTCTGGCACCTTTGGGCACCGCGGGAAACCCGTGGCTCAGAGGTGGGACACGCTCGCTCCAGCTCCCGGGAAGCAGGGCCAGCGCCGGTGAGACAGGCACCGACGCGGGTGGCAAGGTCCCCGGGCTGGTGGAAGTCGTAGCTGCAAATCAAGCGTCTGTCGGTCTTAATGGACACTGCAGCCCACCGGGGAGGTGTGGGCTGTGATGAGCAGCGTGGCACTCAGACACGCTCGTCTTTTCCCACTCCATCACCACCCCGTCTTTTGCAGCAGGAACCTTTCACTCTTCCAGCCCTAATTAATCTAATGGTTTTCTTGGATCCCTAGAGGGAACAGTTTGGTTGTTTTCTGCTCAGACACCTGCAATGGGCAGACCAGGAAGAAAAAACCCACCATAGCTGTTCTCTTCGGAGATGGCAAGCCAGAGCGAGAGGAAGAACTGCGGCATGTGCTTGGACGGCTCCCCAGTAAGGAAGCGGGAACGCAACAAGTCTGCATTAGCAGGGACTTATTTAAATTCATTAGCATGACAATTTCTACTTTTGTTGCGCCAGCTGCATCAGTATTTCAAAATCCTTTACCGACAGTTATTCATCAAGCCTCAGCTCCCGGGCAAAACAGCCACTGGTTGGCGGATGCAAACGGGGGGACGTACACGAGGGCTTGGGGCGATCTCGGCCTTTCCACCACGTCTGGTCTCAAGGGCCGGTTTCTGCATCGCGGGCCGGGACTCCTGCCCCCCCTCCCAGCCCCTCTGCGCCCATCGCGACACGGCCGTCACCGGGCTCAGCGCTGCTCGCCCGAACCAGTCCTGTCTCAGGTCTCCTGGGTGGACCCTCCAGGAGCACCCAGCCCCGGCTTCAGGGCATGGATGTGGCTCGCTAAAAAACAGGGAGGCACTGGAAAAGCTCTCAAGTGTTTTAGCACCCAAATCTCGCTGCCAGCCAGCAGCATTCACGTCTAAAAATGCTACTTTGGGTCATTTTGAGGTTGTCTCTGCTCCCTCGAATGCAGGAACCAACGTGCTGGGCCCAAAACCCCACCTGGACCCGTCACGTTTCGCTCTCCCTTTTCCAGCTCCTATCACCCGGGATGGCACGGGGACGGCCCACTGGAATCAGCCACGGGCAACTGCTCCGGGAGCAGCCGACCCGCGGGAATGTCACTAACACGGGAGCGGGACACGGTGCGCGCCCCACGCCATGCGCGCGGGGTTGAGATGTGTGCTGTCCCTTCCTGGCCGGGCAGCCGGCTCGGCGCTTCGCTGCCAAGACCTGCTCACTTTACACCAGCCCGACAACCGCACCGGCGGCGACGGTGATTTCTCTGTGAGCATCGGATTGACGCCGGCGGCTCTCGGAGACGGTCCGGAGGGAGGCAGAGCACCGCAGACAACGGCCCCAGCCCAGACGCATGGAGAGACCGAGGGCTGCGACGGCGAGGAAAGGCAGAGCAGTGACTCAGGGATTGCTACCGGCTCCAGGCAGAACCGGAGAGCTGCATCAGCAGCGAGCGCCTGGCACGCGCCGGGGAGCAAGGACAGGGTAGGAGCTCGGCCACGGAGCGTCGCCTCCCAGGGAGCCTCTGCAGCAGCCTCTTCCGCAGAGGTCTGGGAAATAAAGTCCTCAGTACCCCCTCGAGCGGCCCGGGGGAGCGGGCAAGGCGTGAAGCGGGACCGAGGAGACTCGGAGGCAGAAGAGCCGTCCGGTGCAGACGGACAGCCCCGCAAGCGATGGGCCTCGATCGAACCAGGCTCCTAAGCGGGCTGGAAATATTGCTTCCGTGCTTTCCTTCTTTTGGAAGGCAAGGCCTGAGGCGGGCTTTGGGGATGCAGGTCCCCAAAGGTCCCCAAAGGCTCCAAGGTCACGGGCGTACAGGTGGGTAAGAGCTGGGGGCCGGCGATAAAGCTGCGAGCACCGGGCCCAGCCCGCGTCCAGATGGCCGGCGACGGACTGCTAACCACAACCTGCTATTTACATTCCTGACTCATTCCTTCCCTTTCCACCGAAACGGAAAAAGGTTTCCAGTTGAACCCGGATTGTCCTGAACGTTTCCCGGAGCCACTTGAGCCAAAAGGTCAGTCCCCACTGCCGCCACCGAGCTCGGAGTCGGGAAAGCAGGGTTGTCCACCCGACCGGGGGCTGCAAAGTCCCTTCAGCAAGGCGCCAAGGAAACCCCTGCGTCGCCCCAAAAAAACCCTGCATCGCCCCACAAAACCCCTGGAAACAGCCCTGCGGAGGTGAGCAGGGCGGCAAGGGGGCCGGGCACGGAGGGGGCTGGTTCGGCCGCGTTACAAAGGTCCGAGCTGCTGGGGCAGCGCTGAACCACGAGGAGAAGGCCCCTTGCAGAGGACTTTGCTGTTGGCTTCTCTTCTGCACATCGCTGCTGGGTCTCGGGGAAGGCACGGCTGTATCTAACCCTCTTCTCCTAAACAGCATTCAAATGTGGCGGGAATATTAAGTAAAACAGCCAGCACCAGCCTTCCGCTCCTGCCTGGGGATGAGGGGAACCAGCGAGGAGCCGCGTCCGCCGGGCACGCTCGGGTCGCGGGTCCCGCTGCCGCGCGCCGGCCCGGCAAGCACAGAGCACTTTGCAGGTCGCGGACGGGCTCGGCGATACGAGCAGCTCGGGAACGAGCCCGCGACGCTGTCGCTGTCGATCTGAGGCAGTTTCGGAAGCCCCGGAAAGGAGGACACGGGGAAGGGCGCTCCGCGACGGCGCTGCCGCCGAAGCCCCCGCGAGGCGCGTAGGTCACCGAGGGGACGGTTTTGGCAGGCTCGGCTCTGCAGAGCACCTGCAGTCTCCAAAGCCCGAGTCGCCAGGCTGCTCTTCCCGAAACATAGCCCTAAACACGCAGCCTTGCATAACCGTTTTAACGCGCAAGAACCGGCCGGGCTCTGCCTGCCACCAGAAATAACTTTGCGAGCAGCCCCGGGCGGAGGCGAGGCGGGCGGGAGCAGCTCGGGCCCCTCCGCCGCGGCCCCCGCAGCCCGCTGGGGCGTTCGCCGCCCGTCCCGTCCCGCCGCGCCGGGCTGGTGCGCGGCGGAGCAGGGCACCGCTGGCCGCCGGCCAGGACCGCTGGCCCCTCCTTTCTCCACCGGCTTCCGCACAGATCCTCCCGCTCGCTCCGGCCGAAAACGCGCTGCAATAGCCCGAAACTGCGAGCAGAGGTCGCTTGGCGTGCGCGGGCGAGCCCCGGGGAAGCGCAGCGGCGGTGCGTCCCTGCGGCGAGGTCCTTTCTGCCAGGAAAGCCGCTTGCTCCATGGGCAAAGCGGGGAAGGGATGAAGCCCTGGATCCCGCCCTGCCGCCGCTCCCACCCCACCCAGGCGCAGGAAGCCTCCGGGCCCAAAATGTTTCATGTATAAATAAAACACTCCGGGCACACTCTGAAAACGGGGTTTTACCTGCGGCAGCAGGCTGGGCCGGGGTTTCGGGGGAGAAGCCAGGCAGCGAATAGACTCCGCCTTCCCGGCCGGGTGTGGGGGTCCCATGGACCCCCGGGCCGGGCCGGAGCATCACCGCGAGGTTTCCCGAAGGAGGCATCTCGGCACAGCCCGGTCCCCGCCGGCGAGCGCCAGGCTCCACTGCCAAACCTCCGACGGGAATCGAGGAGCAAAACCAAGAAAATGCAGATCCCCCCCCCAAAATGGGAGCAGGCAAACATTGCCCCGCGCTCTTTCGGCTTTATCGCTGCCTACAAACAGTGAAATCACCGCCCGGACCTGGATGAGTTTGACCTCTGCACCGGCAGAGGCCGGATCGGCCGCGCGGGTGTCAGCGGCGACTCGCATCACGTCATGCGTTTGGACAAATCGGTTGGTATCGATCCAGCTGCAGAAGTTCGGAAAACACTTTGCCAACGCCGTGTCCCCCCCCCCGGCCCCAGGGTACCAGTGCTTTCTGGGCGGTCACCCTGGCGGGTGACATCTCCCGGCCCCCCGACAACCCCCCGAGGCTGGACGCCCGCCGTCAGCAATGCGCGAACCCCCCGGCCGCGTCACGGGGGAGATGGGCTGCCCCCCCCCCCCCCCCGACCGGCGTTTCGGGGCAGTCAGCGAGGCCGGAGCACCGGGAAATTTTAAGTGACTTCTCCAAGGTTACAAAAGGTGTCTGTGGTCGAGAAAGGAAGCAAAGAAACAAAGCGGCCGCTTCCTCCCAGCGCTGTCCGGCTGCCGGGGGGGGACCGAGCGTGCCTGAGACGCCCCGGGAGCAGCGGGGGGGCGGCTTCACCCAGTGCCCGGGAGCAAGCGCAGACAGGCAGGGAGCCGAGGCTGCCGGAGGGAGCGGTGCCCCCCTGGCGCCGGGATGCTCGGGGGTCCTGTCCCGGGATATTTGGCAGCACTGCCTCAAGTGCCCTGGGATGCAGGGAGCCCTGTCTTGGGATGTTCGGGGGTCCTGTCCCAGGCTACTTGGGGGTCAGGATTGGGGATACGCAGGGGTCCCATCCCAGGATACTCGGGGGGGGGCTGCCTTGAGCACCCAGAGCTTGTGCCCCAGGGTGTGGGGTGCCCTGTGCCGGGATGCTTGGGAGTCCTGCCCTGGGATAGATAGGGGTCCTGCTCTGGGATGCTGGGGGTCCGGCCCCGGGATGCTTGGGGGGTCCAGCCCCGGGATGCTCGGGGTTCTGTCCTGGGATAGTTAGGGGTCCTGCTCTGGGATTCTGGGGGGTCCGGCCCCAGGATGCTCGGGGTTCTGTCCTGGGATAGTTAGGGGTCCTGCCCCAGATCCTTGGGGTTCTGGCCCCGGGATGCTCCGGGGTGCGGCCCCGGGATGCTCGGGGGTCCTGCCCGGGATGCTCGCGGGTCCTGTCCCAGATGCTGGGGCTCCCGCCCCGGGCTGCGGCGCCGCCAACGTACCCAGCTTCATGAGGCAGGCCAGCAGGATCCAGAGGGAGATCTCGAAGGGGATGCGGACGTGCGCGTAGTCGATGCCCAGCACGGGGAAGGCTTTGCGGGGCTTGGCGGCGCCCTCGCCCGAGTGGTTGCCGGGCTGCCTGTGCAGCGGCTCGATCTCCTGGGCGGCGGCGGGCGGCGCGGCCGTGACGCCCCCCGGCTCGGCGCCCGGGAAGCGCTGCAGCGGCTCCGAGGCCGGCACCGGGTCGGCCTGCAAGCCCTGGCCGGGCAGCAGCGGCCCCAGCAGCAGCAGGGCCCAGGGCAGGGCGCGCAGCGCCGCGGCGCCCATGGCGGCGGGGCTCGGCGGGCGCCGGGGCTCAGCGGGCGCCGGGGCCGGGCGGCCGCATGGGCGGGAGCCGCAGAGCGCCGCGGCCGGGCCGAGCCGCGCCGCCGCCGGGCTGCGCGCAGGGGGCGGCCGCGGCGCTGGGGCACGTCCCCCCCCGCGGGCCGCGCCGGGGCCGGGCCGCGCCGGGCCGCACCGCGCCGGCCGGGGGCGGCGCGCCGAGGGGGCGGGCGCGGGGCGGCGCGGAGCCGAGCGGAGCCGAGGCGGGCGGCCCGCAGCGCCTGCGGAGTGCGGCGCCGCCAGCGCGGCCGGCGGGGGGGCGGGGGGGGGCGAGCAGGTGGGGGAGCAGGGCGGGGGGGAGGGAGGAGGTGAGGGGGTGCGGGGCCGGGAGGGAGGTGCGGTGCAAGGGGGGGTGCAAGGAGGGGGGGGTGCAGTGCAAAGTGGGGGGCGAGGAGGGGATGGGGGTCCAATGCAAAGTGGGGGGCGAGGACGGGGGGGAAGTGCAATGCAGGGGGGTGCGAGCAGGTAGGGGAGCAGGGCGGGGGGGAGGGAGGAGGTGAGGGAGTGCGGGGCCGGGAGGCAGGTGCGGTGCAAGGGGGTTTGGGGGGGGGGTGCAATGCAAAGTGGGGGGCGATGCTGGGGGTGGAATGCCGGGAGGGAGGTGCGGTGCAAGGGGGGGTGCAATGCAAAGTGCGGTGCGAGGAGGGAATGGGGGTGCAATGCAAAGTGGGGTGCGAGGACGGGGGAGAAGTGCAATGCAGGGGGGTGCGAGCAGGTAGGGGAGCAGTGCAGGAGGGAGGAGGTGATGGAGGTGTAATGCTGGGAGGGAGGTGCGGTGCAAGGGGGGGTGCAAAGAGAGGAGGGTGCAATGCAAAGTGCGGTGCGAGGGGATGGGGGTGCAATGCAAAGTGGGGGGCGAGGAGAGGATGGGGGTGCAATGCCGGGAGGGAAGTGCGGTGCAAGGGGGGGGTGCAAGGAGGGCAGGGTGCAGTGCAAAGTGGGGGGCAAGGAGGGGATGGGGGTGCAATGCAAAGTGGGGGGCGAGGACGGGGGTGCAATGCCGGGAGGGAAGTGCGGTGCAAGGGGGGTGCAAGGAGGGGGGGGTGCAGTGCAAAGTGCGGTGCGAGGAGGGGATGGGGGTGCAATGCAAAGTGGGGTGCAATGCCAGGGGTGCAAGGAGGGGAGGGAAGTGCAGTGCAAGGAAGGAGTGCAAGCAAGTGGGGGTGCAAATGGAAAAGGGGGTGCTAATGGAAGGGGGGCAGGGAGGCAGGGGGTGCAGTGCGAAGGGGAGCTGCGTGGGGGCCGAGGGTGCTAACACGAGGCCGGGCCCCGTGCAAAGCCGGGCTCACGGGGGTGCGGTGTGAAGCAGGGCGCAACAGCAGGGGCTGCGAGAAGGGGAGGGAAGGGCAACGCGAGGCAGGGCGCAGGCAGGTGAGGGGCGCAGAGCAGGACACGAGGAGGTGAGGGGAGTGCGACTGCAAAGGGCAGGTGCAGGGAGGCGGGGGGTGCTTGTGCAAGGCAGGGTACAGTGCAAAGTGGGGTGCAAGGAGGGGAGAGGGCTGCAATGCAAAGCAGGGGGCAGCTGCAAGGGAGGTGCATTGCAAAGCAGGGTGCTAATGCAAGGCAGGGTGCAAGGAGGTGAGCGGCGGTGCAGTGCAGGGGGTGCAAGAAGAGAGAAGTACAGTGAAAGAGGGGTGCAAGGATGAGGGGGTACATGCAAAGTGGGGTGCGAGGAGGCAAGAGGGTGCAAGGCAAGGCAGGGCACAAGGAAGCTGGGGGCGCATTGCAAAGCGGGGTGCAAAGAGGTGCGGGGGTGCAAGGAGGCAGAAGGTGCCATGGAAAGGGGGGTGTGCAGCAAGGTGGGGGACACGCAGTGCAAGGGGGGGTGCAAAAGGGAGGGAGAGAAAGCGGATCTGTGGGCAGGCTGGGTTGGTGCCTGGCGCGGGAGGCAGTAGGCATCGGCTGCTATTGCAGGCCAACACGCTGCTGTAACCCCGTGTCTGTGCCTGTCCCCCCGGCACCTCCCTGGCCTTCACCAGGGTGCCAGGGTGGCCTGAGCCACTGGAAATCTGATAAGGCTCAAATAAAACCGCAGGAGGAGCGCGGGGGTGGCTCAGCACCGCGCCTGGGCTCGGCCACCCTCCTCTCTTGGCTCTGCTGTGGACTTCCTGAGCATCGCGCGTGCAACCGGAGCTCTCACGGCCGGCGGGAGTTTTGAACTGATTTAATAGCTAAACGTTACACACGTATTATCCTTTTGGCAAAGGTGCAGTCCCTGATCCTTGGGGCACGCGGTGTGGGGAAGGCACGGGCCCTCGGCAGCTAAAAAGCAATGGCTTTGACAGGTCACGCCGGTGATTTAAACCGGTTGCGTTTTTGCTTTAAGACGGCACGGGCTCCCGAAGCGCCCGAGGTGGGGTGTCCTCGGGGAAAGCTGCCCCGTTCACCCTCCCGGCAGAGCTGGGCACGGGGAGGAAACATCGGTTGCGCTGCCGTGACGTGGTGGAAGCGATCGACAGCAAACGTGACCAGTGAATTCGAGTGAATCACCGGCGGGAGCGGGAACCAGCTAGGTGTGTCAGCGCTTCCCTTCCGCTCGGGTACATTCTGACTGATCAAATTAAGCTGGTTTAGCTGTTAAGCAAGAAATCCTGAGCGTTTTCCATTTTGAAAGAGCTTAGTCATATCTGGGTGAGATCCGCGACCATTACACCCAGTACGTGCTTGGGCTGAAGCGGGGCTGTGCGCTGGATGCACGACGGGCGCGTGTTCAGGAGAGCGCACCGGGGCTGGCTCTCGCTCAGAAACGGTTCCCAGGAGCTAAAACCGGTACAACGTTCCCGTGAAAGAACTGGGTCAGATTTTTCCACCTCCTCACGTCTGGATCAGTCAGCAGCCGTGGGTCGGCCTGGACTGCCTAGTTCCCGGCTCTCGCACGTTTGCCAGCGGGGGATGCAGCATCAGATTAACTTCTCATGACTTTGGTAGCCTACTTTCGTGGCCCGCTTGGCTGAATAAAACCGGCAGGACAGAGGCTTTCCAAGCTATTGAACAGGCTGGTGCTGTGGGGGTGGGTTAAGTTGGTGCAATTTCTAGAAAAAGTGGAAAGATACTCCTACCTCCTCCTGATCAGGACACACAAATTTGGAGATGCACTGCTGAATCTGTGTCCCCAAGTAAATTGGTCAACGCTGCAGTGCTCTGACAGTGGCAAATGTCCCTGGCAGAGCCTTGAGGCCTGAGCTGCCTTGGTGCTCTTTCACTTATTCCTAACTCATGTGTTAGGAGCGTGGTCCAGCTACCTGCGGCTTTTTATGAGCCAGCAGAGATGCCCACTGCGCGTCTGAGAACTTGCACCACCTTCGCACCAGGAGGGCACGTAATTAGGTTTAAGCTTCTTAACCCGCAAAGGGAGAGCAATACAACTGCATGAAATGGGCAGATGGAGCTTTAAAAATGTCCAATCAAGCAAATTACGTAAGTTATAATACACCAGAGCTTCGCTTATTGTGTCTTGGAGAACAAAGCCAGACACTGCGTATATAGCTGCCTCTATCTAAGTTCATCGTTATCTCCCTCGAGCCCTGGAGACGCTCCATGCTGCTGTCCTTTGAGCAGCCACGCAGCTGGGCCGTTTTTCTGGCGCAGACACCCGCGCGGCCCCTCTTGCCTCCAGGCACGCTAATACAGCATCCAGCAAGTGCCAGGAGTCGCGTTTGCGTGTAAATCACGCAGAAATCAGCCCTCATGTTGGGTGAATCTGCAGCAAAGCTTTGCTCTTCCATAGTTTGATCAGAGGGTCTCAAAGTTTTCCAGCAGACGTTAAGCAAGCAAAAGGTAGTTATCATTTACATTGCACAGAGAGGTAAACCTGGACAGAAACACCAGGAGGGCTGTGTTTTCCGAAGTCATGCAAGGAATGAGTGGCCAATTTGTTCAGAGAAACCAGGAGTGGGGACCTTGCTGTACTTGCTGGCTGAAGACCACGTGGCTACAAGTATGTTTTTATACATTTATAGGGTCATTCCTACATTAGACCTTGCTGTTTCTTTCTCACCCTTTGCATTTATTCAATAAAGATTAACTGAGCACCTCTGCCTCCCTATTTACACTCTCAGGCACTTTTATTGTTCGCGTGCTTCTTTGCACTGGAAATCCAGCAACCTTATTCCGAGGGGATGCTATCAGAGGTAGTATTTACACGGCACGAAGTTGGGTGCTGGGAAGAGAACACTTTGTTTACATTCCTGACCTGCTTCCAGTTGCTTTGTGACTGCGAGTGAGTTGCTTCAACGCTGCGGATCTGACATGCAGGATGAGGAAGTACCCACAGCTCTCCTTGACTTTAGCCACTGTTGTGTCTGTCACCAGCTCTGAAAAAATCCAGCCTTGCATGCCCCAGTTTCTCCGCTGTCAGCAAGCAAAACTTGTGTGTCAAGGGCATCTGAAGCCTGCTCGACTGTTGTGGAGAGCTTTGGATCCCCCTGAGGAAGGCAACTGGGAAAAGCAGATAAAACCCTGTTGTAAGAATGATAGTGAGGGATCCTGAGTATTATTTATTTAATTAAAAGAGTCTGGACAGATGCATAGGCAGCAATTAACAATTATCTTCTCTAAGAACTTTGACAACAGCTGAATAAATTAATGGGTTATGAGGTGAAAAATCGCTAAAGCTAATGGTTGGTCTGGCTTTTGTAGATCTAGAAGTAGCTTGGGAAAGTCCTCAAGTTTATATATATGTTTAATTTAAGAAGCTTTTGTTCCTCCTGTTAAGGCAGGAAAGGGAAGTAGCCATTTTCTCCTGTTGTGCTGCTGGGAGCTGCGGCTTGCATTCTACACGAACATTTAAGCTATTCATCACACTTTATTAATAGATGTCAAAACGTTTCACTGTGGAAGTAAATGGTATTTTAGAGAAATGGATTTATGACTTCTGAAATATTTATTTTCTGCTCGCCTTGTCGGAGGGTGCAAGCTGGATGATTAGGAGCGGTGGTGCCTCCAGCCCTGACGGCACCCCGAAGCCCGGCTGTGCTGCCCGAGCCCGAACAGCGGCCGGGGCTGGGGCGAGCTGCGCTGGCAGGACGAGGTGGAGGGAAGGGAAGGTTTCTTGCAAACACTGCCACCCCCTGGCTCTTTCCACAGAGTTATTCTTTTCCCCAAACTTAACTTTTTGGCTGCCTGTGGAAGCCTGTACGTTGACTTCTAGGATAAGCTGGTAGCAAGACCAAACGTTTAAGGTTCGGTAATGAGATTTTTCCACCGGGACTTAGTCATAGCCTGTTGCCTGACGTGTGGAGTTCACGAGATTAACTTCCTGCTGCCCCGGGGCCTGCGGCAGCTCCGGCCCGGCCCTGGCTGGGCTGAAGCCTGGCAGGAGCGGCCGCAGGGCGGGTGGACGCGGGATGGCTCCCCGCGACGGCTCGCGCCCGGCGAGGAAGACACCGCGACAGGGCCGGGGCCTGGAAACCGCGGTGGAGCTGAGGGGGCCCAGGCAGAGCGGCTGGTTTTAAGCAGCCCCCAGCTTGGCTGAAGGAGGAGGAAGGCACGAGAGAGCCCCCGAAACGGGGATGGGGCCGGGCCCCGAGGGCTCCAGCCCCGCTGCCGCAGGGCCCCCAGGTCGGGCGACCACCTCCCCCCTCAGCCGACTACAACTCCCAGCAGCCCTTTCGCCGCGCGCCGCTCCCGCCCGCCTCTCTCCGCGCCGATTGGCTGGGCCCACTACGAAGAGCTCTCCACTCCCCGTTGGCTCGGAGGGCTGTCAATCAAGGGGCAGCGGCGGTTGTGAGGGCAGGACGGGGAGGTATTCTGGAGCGCGACTTGCGCCGTTTGCGCGGGGCCGAGGCTGCCGTGAGTGCGAGGGGGGTGGTGGCGCAGTTGGCGTGGCGCATGCGCGGAGCTGCGCTGGGCGAGCAGCGGCGGGGGGGGGTGCTGCTGAGCCCCAGACAGCTGGAGGGGGTAAACAGGGGAGGGGGCGGGGGGGCATGGCCAGGGCCTAGGCCGGGCCGAGCCTGAGGGCCCTCCCCGCGCTGTGGGGCCGGCGCCGGGGCCTGCGGGGCCCCTGCGGCTCCCCCTCCGCTCGGTCCTGCTCTTCCCCCCGCATGGATGGAGCCTTCGCAACTTCCAGTGCCTGCTGCGCCCGCGCCCGGGAGGCCTGACAGGTAACGGTCCCCTGGGCCGGTCGGCCGCTTCCCGTCCCCACAGGCACCCCCCCGGCCAGGTCCCCCCTTCCCTGGCAGTTATCCCCTTCCCTGACAGTTATTTCCCCCCTCCTCAGGTATTTCCCCCCCTTCCCTATCAGTTATTCCCCCCTATCAGTTATTCCCCCCCTCCCAGGCATTCCTCCCCCCTGCCCCTTCCCTGTCAGTTATTCCTTTCCCTCCACTCCAGGTATCCCCCCTTCCCTGTCAGTTATCCCCCCCTGCCATCAGCTATCTCCCCTGTCAGCTATCCCCCTCCCCCTTTTGCCTGCAGCCTGGCCCTATCCCTCTTAAGAAGTGTCACCCTTCCCTTTATCCCGTTCCCCCCCCCCCCCCCCCCAGCCCCTCATCCCCGTTTCCCCATCCCGGCTGCATGCTGGCCACCTCTTGCCAAGCACCTCTTTCCCCCAGCCCTGTATTACCTGCCTCTTCTAGCTGTTGCCTCCCCGCTGACAGGCTCAGCCTGGGCTGGTTGACTTCTCTCCCCCCCCTTCTCGCAGCAGGTGCTGCCCTGTCCTCACCCTCTCCTGAGGGTGAACTCGGCCCTGCTCCTTCTTCTGCTCACCTTGCCCTCACTCAGACCTTCATGAGAAACTTTCTCCTGCCCTGGTGGGTGTCTCGCAGCCCCTTTGCTTGGAGAGGAGATCGGCCTTTGCACCTCTGCCAGGGTCTGCTGGCTAAACTTCATCCTGGGGCTACTAGGCCTTGTGGGTCTGGGCATCGGGCTGCTTCTCGTGCTGGGCTGAGGTGTTGTCTTGCATCTTCCTCTCCCCTTTTATCCTGTGGATGGCTGTGTCAGCTGAAGGATGAAGGGTAGTGGTAGGATGCCAGCTGAGAGGGTTGCTGTCTGAGGTACTCTGCTGTGCGGGCCGGTATTGCTCTGGGTATGTCGATGTTTCCCTGACGTTACTGTCCGTTTGTGCTGGGTCTGTCAGATTTCAGACCCTACCTCTTCTCCCGTCCGCCCCATCCCGTTGTAACCAGCTCCTTCCTCTCTGCTGTTGGCTGTCTCCCTGTGCTGAGCCATCTGTCCTAGGGAGTGACTGCTGCTCCTGGCAACTCCGTCAGCTGTAGAAAAACCTTCTTGTTACTAGGTGTCTATTGCTAAGCAGGTCACTTCCTGTTGTTTCTTTTAGGTTTGTTAATATTATATATATTTTAATTTGACCTGTGATCTCTTGGAAAGCCGAGGTAAAGAGGAGGGTAGGGAAAGTAACCTGCTGAGCGATTGAGTTGGTTCCCAGGTGGTATTTGGATGGATGAAGTAATCTGTGGATGCTTAAGGGAAGGGCCATGAGAATCTTCCTTTGGGATGAATTGTGTATTTGCAAAGATTTGTAGTATATGAAGTGCTGCTTTTTCATTGACCTTGAGTTTAGAGGCTGAGAAACTTAGACGTATCCACATGCTTAGGAATTATGCTGCCAACTTAACGATGGGTCCTAGTGTTTTGTGGAGGTTCTTAGGGTTGATGGAGCTTTTCTGAAGGGCAGTGGTTTTTGGGTTTGAACTTTGAAGCACGAGTCTGCAGGGCATTTCTCTGTGCTAGTGTATTACTGCGTGCGTAACTGAGGTAGGGATGTGTACGTATGTGCGTAGGTGGTCCCATGAGGAGAAAATCCATTCATGCAAAAAATACCCCCCCCCCCGCCCCAACCCCTAGCTATACTGGGACTGCTCAACAATAAAAGGACTGAATTGTGTGCTTTTTGAGTGTAGAGGCTTTGTTTCCAGACTTGGAGCGAGTGCTTCAGGAAAATTAGAAGAGCTAGCTGGGGAAAGCGAGAGAATCGTGGTACTCACCCCATACCCTGAAGCACACTTTGAAAGAGTACTTTTCCAGAAGCTGAAGGGGCTCTTAAGTTACTGTCAGTGTAAATACTGTCTAGCAGATTTTGAGGCCACAACCTGTAGAAATCTGGGACTTGTTAATTTTTGGCTGTAAATTTAAAGGCCAGGTTGTGAAAGTTCTTTTTCTGCCTCTAGAGCTATGTCTTGCAGGAGCAGAAGAACTGGACAAGTGAACTATGGCTAAACACAGGTGGAATGGTCATCTTTATGCTTCAGGAGGGTTTTTTGAGGAAAGACTACTGTGAATGAGGTGGCAGCTGTAACTAGATGCCCA
Source organism: Dromaius novaehollandiae (assembly GCF_036370855.1). Classification (NCBI taxonomy): domain Eukaryota; kingdom Metazoa; phylum Chordata; class Aves; order Casuariiformes; family Dromaiidae; genus Dromaius; species Dromaius novaehollandiae. The sequence goes on along the minus strand of NC_088120.1, from coordinate 7,212,431 downwards.
ATTTGCAGTCCTGGCTGTGGTGTTCCAGACTAGTTTGGAACAGTGAGGGACAAGGGAAGGATGACCCTGGCTTGGAATTGAGCACAGAAATGCTCCTGAAGTGTGATGGAGAAACATGCTCCAGTGTCATCTGATAAATGACTGAAAAAAGGTCGAGATGATCTCTTATATGTAGCCAAAGTGAAGCCGCTGATGCGACCATTGCTGGTAGCATTGGAGACTGTCAATCTGCTTGTATGATGGTGTGATCAGTATAATCTTTAGTGTTTAAGAATATTTAATGCTTATTTCACAGTAGAAGCCCCACATATCTTACGTGCTAACTCACGACCTAGGTAAGCATCGTATAGATGGTGAACGTGAGTCTGGAATTGTGACTGATTGTGGCTGATGGACAAAGTCTGACCTGAAATGAGAATTTGGGAGTCCTCGATCCTTAGTCTGCCATTCCACAATAATTTAAGCTTGCCAAACTCTTTGCTGCTGTAGTTTCTTACTGCTGAATTCCTGTTGAGCAACAAACAGCATAATGAAAGCAAAAAAGGCTCTCTTAGCATTTCCTCTGCCAAAGTGTGTGTGCATATGCTGGGAGGCCTTTAACCATCTTACAACATTCAGTCACCAAACCAAGCTCCCTCTAGGCAAAAGAGACACCTTAGACTCATGCATTCCCATTTGACCAGTTTGTTCCAAGCCACTCGTTCTTTTAATGGTCAAATGCGAAAAAAGTACATCATCCTCTCAGGTATGCTAGACACTGAACAACTTGCCTTAGATACTGGTATTAATTTGTTTAAAGTCAATTTTGTATCAGATATATTTTGTTCTAATGTCTGTTTTATTCTGCGTTCATCAACCAAAGGGACAATTTCATGGGTGATTTCCTTGACCTTTGTCTTCTAAGAAGTGAAGTTAAGGTGTGTTAATCTCTTGTTAAGACCTGCTGAGCAACGATCTGTTGGGACACCTCTGAGTTATTGCAGCTGTCAGCGACCTGTCCAGTGAGTTGAGAAGCTCCACAACACGTTTCTAATCCTAAAAGCCAGCTTGCCCTCACAGAGGTGGCAAACTCCTGTGTATTTCTGTGCTCCCTTGGCAAATGTCTGTTTTGGAAATCCAGAATGTGTAAAATCTTGTGGCAGAAGAGAAAGGATTTGTGGATGGAACCTCAGTGGAGAGCAAGTGACTTTAAGGCTTTCTTAAGGAGCGGTAGGATTTGGTGATCGTATTTCCCTCTGAGCATCTGCTCATACAGTCAGGGAGCGGATTTATAATGTATTAGCAGATTTGTAGTAACTCTCTGTCTAGCCTTTGCATTGCAGGAAAGGAAAGGTTGTCTGTCATGTGGAAGTTGAATAAGCTTTTCTGCACCTAATATGGGTTAAAAGCGTACATAGGCAATATATGCAGCATGTAATGTGCTATAAATCCATACTCTAGCTTATTTCACAGTAACTTGTTTATTTAACAGTAAGTTGGCTCCTGTGCATGGGTTGTTTATTGTCTTCTGTATGTAGAATACAGGGGATTCATATCTTATGAACACACATTTCCCCCGTGTGTGGGAAATGACCTTCAAGTCATTTGGTGATCTTCTTTCTTGCTAGATAGGCATTGAAAGAAAAGGAGCTGCTTGGAAATTGCAATGACTAGACATAAGAGATCTGTCAAAAATACTTTCAGGGGTCTTAAGAGAGCCATGGGTCAGTTATCAATTGGGAAGTGCCTGCCTGCTTGGCTCCAGCTTGGTAGCGTGCCTGTCTGGGGTCTTAGGATCAAAAGAAAACTAAACTGTTCTTAAAAAGGAAAATGAGATGCCTGTCTGGCAGGGAGGAGGAATGGTTACTCAGGTGCTACTTGGAGAAGGGGGACTGTGGATAGAGTCCGAGTATGTTGTAGGGCAGTCAGTCTGATAGCAGAAGCGTTAAGACAAGTGGAAAGCCTCAGACAAGACTGAGATGCTTGGATCTTCTGCAGTAGTGTCCCTCTCTTTTCTTTTTGTACTTTGGGTTAATGCACTGTTCTCCTCTCTGGAAGGAGCTGTTTAACTGCCGTCGGTCACTGGTCACAGGTTCCTGCAGAACAGTGTTCTGCAAGAGCTGTATGCAGTTGGGTAGTTTGTGTGTTTATTAGGGTTGTGCAGAGGAGGAGGGGGAGTCTGTAGCCTTGGGTTTTATGTCAGAAGTGAGAAGATCTTGGGTTTTGTACGGTGAGTGCACCAGAGTCTCTCACCTGCGGAGCGAGCTGCTGAGGCACTCTCTGCCCCGTAACTATGGCAGGAGAAGGTACTTGCGTATGCTGGAGGCTCTGTGTAAAGATGCCAGCCCGTGGGGCTCCGGACTAGGAGAAGGGTAGGTGGAGGCTGGTTAGCTGGAAAAGGTGTCCGTGGAGAAACTAGAGGTGAGAGATCACAGATGCCGTTTATCCCTAAGCGTTTAGTCTATCCAAACTTAACGCTGCTTTTAAAGTTAGCAGGCCTCTTGTCTCGCTTCAAGAACCTAGCAGAAGTGTGTGCCTGGAAACGAAATCCTCATGGATGGCTGTAGCAATGTAGCTTATTTTGAACTGCTGGCAGGTTTATGTAGTGCTGGCCTTGGACACAAGCAACAGCTTGGCTGTCCTGCTTTCCCGTGTTTACCTCTGAGCTGCAGAGTCAGCACGATCCACCTGCCCTCGTGTTGGGCATATGCGGGGCAGGCTGGAGCAGACGTGCTGTGCTGCTGGTACCTGCCTGCTCTCCTTCAGGTGCTTGTGAAATAAATGGTCTTTTGCTATTGTTTGCTGCTGGGTTATTCTTAAAGGCAGTTGTTGTTTTGTTATGGACTAGGCCTCCATAAATAGGCAAAACAATACCAGTGGTAAGCTGGCCTGAAAAAGCAGAGGATAGGTATCAAAATCTGATAGCTTAATCATCCTACTACAAGGATTAGTATGAAATATTGATGAGTAAATGCATTCACAGCGCTGCCTCTTGCCATTGAGCCTGGAGTGGAGCAGGTATTACTTACCATGAGAGTGAGTAAGGTTAAGGACACTTAAAACATAAGGTGCCTTCCTGGGCATGCATGATAACTTTTTTGGTGCTACTTTTGGAGTAAAATGTGGATTAAATACGTACGTGATGGCAAATTGGATAAATAAATGCATACTAGCTCTGGTGAAAAGGACAATTTCAGGCTGGCAAGTGACATGGCTTCTACGGGAGCCCTGATTTATGCGCTCTAACAGATGCAGTCCAACAAAAGCTGAGCAGATTGCGCCAGTGTCTTGCTCCAGTATGAGTGGATCTTCTTCTGACGTGGTGAACTTGAGACACGTATGACAGAATCTTTTGGCTTACCAGACGCTTCTGTTGCAGAAACTAGAGTTGGATTGTGGTGAATTTGGCCTGCTGTGTTTACATTTGAGAGGAATTAGTCCTGCTGAAAGTAAGGCCTCGTTAGCACCGGCTGTGCTTCGATTGAGAACAGACTTGCAGTGCAGAATCGTCTTTGTCCTGACTTGCCTTGCATCCAAGGCCTGTATTCTTGTTGTGTGAATTTTATCAGCTTAGTTTTCATAATACGTGCAAAATAGGCCTAGAATACTACCATAAGGGCACCTGGTCTTGTGTGATCTGTAGTAGGAAATGTTTATCTTCACAGGCCTACAGACAGCTGCGTCTCTCTTGTGTGTGCTGTATTTATGAGATCCTGTGGCTACCCTGAAAATCCTGTGTAGGAGCTCACTACAAGAAAATATGATCTTGAATTTATATAGCTTTTCTTGCTATCTGTAGATTTAATGAGATTGCTGCCTTCTCTCTGGAGTTGCATAGGAGAGTCGGTTATTCTAGTAAACCCGGCAGAACTTCCACTTCAGGAAGAAGCCTGAAAACTGCTTTCTGTAAAGAAACGTGAATTCTTGGTACTTGCTACCCATGGGGAAACGTTTGCGTATGCACACAAACGGCTTTTTGAAACTAAATTGAACCTGTGGTCCAGGTCTTTGGGGGGCCTGAGGTGCAGGGGCTGTGGAGGCAGTGGTACGTCTGCACAGCCCTGAAGTCACTGGCCGTGGACGCCCTGGCTTTACAGCACCTCGCCAGATGAACCGATAGAGAAGCAGGCAGTGTTTGTTAAAACTTCTCTCTGAACTCAGTGGAATTATTTGTAACTGTGGTTCTGTGAAATGTTCTTGTTTCAGTGAATCAGCATTTCCTCATTCAGAAGAGGATTCATTTGAAAATTTGGGCCTTGTTCTGCTTGCGAGTGCTTGTTAAAGAGAATTTAAAACTACTAGCTTATGTAGGACAAAAATGGATATTTAAAATAGGATTTGTCTTTAAAGCGAGCTTTAGAAATATTGAAATGGGGTAGTGCCTGGTCTGTGGTGTGTAAATGGGGTGAATGACATCATTTTTCGGAGAAGAACTGGTACTTTGCTGGGCAGCCTGTCAGGAGCAGGGTTGGCAGAAACACTTTGCAACTTGAATGTTTTCTGCCAGGTGTGGCTAGCTTCGTGAGGCTTAAATCGTCTAGGTTAGCCTGTGAAATATGGAACTCTGCTAACAATGCAATGGAAAATGCAAATTATTCTTGGAAATACAGATTAGAAAGATCATCCCTTTTCTATTACTGATATAATCAGGTGTTCAGATGATATGGTATGATCAGGATGTTCAGCTTGATGGTTTGCTGTTAATGATTTCTAAGGAACTCTTATGTTCTTTTAGTTATCTTACTTGGCTGATAATCAAATGCGGTAAATGAATCTCTTGTGCTCAGTTGCAAACTTTTTTTAACAACGCTTGTCTGAAGAGGTGGCCAAAAAGTATGTATGTCATGTAGACTGTCAGTGTCGTTACACTTGTTGGTTTTAGAGTTTGGGAAATGGGAAAAGTGAGATTGGACGAAAGTGGGCTGCACGTGTAAAGGTGGAAGAAGGGCTGTGGGACAGGATGTGGTCCTAGACTTGCAAGTTCTTTGCTGGTTTGGAAATGCTTTTCTAAACATATGTGGAGTTCTGCAGTTCATTCTGAATTTGTCTAAACTGGGGATGGCCTCTTAAGTCAGCTTTTCTTCACTCTTATTGCTGCTTCCCATTCCTGAATTTCCTGAAGGGCCTTCATACAAAATGTTCTTGGGCACTGTTGTTTTTGAAAAAAGTGCTTAGTCTTGCATATGAATGGCCTAATATGTTTGTATGCTTGCTTTTGTTCACTTCCTTTTTGTCCTGCAGGTAATTAAATGCCCTTACTGTGGATCTCTGCTCTGTTGGCATGCTTGGTTGCACAGCAGCTCTTCCCATAGCTTCTTTTCCTCTGCCCCGTTGGAAGAAGATGGCAAAAGTAAACATTACTAGAGACATCATCCACAGACAGATCAAGGTACGTGTTAACCAAATGTTCTCTTGTGTTGGGTGGAGAGTGAGTAGAGAATTGGTGTTCATGCTGGGTCAGGAAATAGTCATGCTGTTGCCTTCTACTTCTGAAAAGATCTCTGCTACTTACATATTGATAAGCCGTATAAAAAGCTTGAGAGAACAAATGCATAGGACCTATTGCCCTCATTAATGAGGAGCTGGGATGAACTACGGTATGACAAGAATATAGTATTTTTCCCTAGCAGAAATGCATCTTGATAGTTTGACATCAGCAGGTCTGTTTCTTTTTAATACAAAGTTGAAGAGAGAAATCTGGCTACTTGTGTTTTTTGGTACTGTGAAGGACTCTTAACTAGCTTTCCTCATGAGTTTTCTGTCTACTTTGTATTTTCTTTCTTTCTGTGTGATCTTGCCATCAGAGATTGTCTGGCTCTAGTAAAGCAAATTATCTCTCTCCACCCCCCCCCCCTTTTTTTTTTCCTTTGAGCAGTATGTTTTGCTTCCTTTGTGTGGGGAAAAACTTCTACTGTGGTCAGATCAGTCATCTGATGGCTGCATTAGTGAAATATCCCTTAATGTGAAAGCACTAGCTACAGCAGGCACAATAGGCAATTATTACTTGGACTTGGAGGCCTCAAATCACTTGCAGCTTTGCTGATAATCAGCACTCACAAAAGTGGTATGTTAGTGGTCAGAATTAGGAGCTGGGAGCTCGGATGCCCCAGCTCACTTTGCAGTTAGGTACCTAACTTTGTATGATAAGCTTGTAATTTAATACATGTGCAAAGATTTATTCTGCTACTCTAACAAGGAAGGGATGGTTCTGTGGTTAGTGTTAGCCTGGGACTTAGCTTACACTATTTGGTCTGTTAGAGACTCTCGTGTGTGACCTTGGGAAGGCTGCTAAGTCTGTCAGTTTCCTGTAGGAAAAGCAATATCCCATTGCCTTGCTCTTCCAACTTCAGTAACTTTGTGAGGTCTCTGCAGTTATAACTGCAGCACCTTGCACGGGACCTAGCAGTGTTTTGGGAATGCTGTCCATAAAAATATGTAAAGGGAGTTGAAGTTTGTAATGCAAATTACTAAAAAAAGCCTATTTTGCTTTGTGTTCCTTCCCCCCAGTCCTCGTCACCTGATGTCTCTCTCTGTTTTGATTTCAGATAGCTTTTAGTATCTGCGTTGATTACTTAATGTTGGTCTGCAGAGCTGTAGCTTGGTACGCTTGTTCCGTTGTGTCCACTCTGTGACTACTAATGTGTTCCTAGTACCATAAGTACAGTCTCTCAGATATTAGTGTTCTCTTCTAGAAATGATGATAAACAAAGGCTTAGGTAGTCTTCATGGGACTATGGCATGGCGCTGGACAGGACTGAGACCGAACCAGGTGTCCCAGGAAGGAACCTCCTTCAGTCATTAGCTGTTCCATCCAAAATATGACTTGCATTCCCTTTTCTTCACTTCCTCTGCAGTTGTCCTTTTTTCATCCAAGCCATCTGCTAATGCATCTGTGAACCCTGTGAGATCACAGGGGAAACAACTGTCCTGCTTTCCTTCACCTTCATTTGTACTGACATGGTTATGTGGCAGCTGTTCTCTTCCCTGTAGAACAGACTGTGCTGTGGTACTGCAGCTATGTGCTCCTATTCCATTCTTGATGAAACAAGCCATCTTTAAAGGATGCTTTCCAGTTGTGTTCCCCAATGCTTTTCTTCTTGGTGGTAGTGGGCTCAGGGAACAGTGAGAATGACCTGGGAATACTGAGATTACAAGCGTTTGACTCTGTTTCAAGGTAATCTTTGGTGCTTCAGGACAGATTCTGTATAATGGCAGACTTCTCTCCTCAGCAGCTGTGGTCTACTACTGCCTTCTCATGTGTGAGTTGTTTCTGAAATCCTTGCCAAGGGATAGAGACAGGCATCCTCAAGCTCTTTTGTATCTTCCGTTTCTGGCCAAAAGTAGGCAACTTATTTCTGTCTTGGTGTGGGCCTCTCCAGCCCTTGTCTTGTCTACCCAGCTGGATCCTGGCAATATTATAGATCTCATTTTTGAACCAATTCAGGGGCAGGGGTTACGACCTCCTTACCTGGATCTGATATGAAAGATGTCCCCTTACTACAGGACTGGTAGCTGATGCCATGGATGCCCCCATATCTGGCAAAGTTCCTGCTTGTTTTTTACAGTTTTTGAGTCTTCTCTTAAAGGGTAAAAAATGTTTTGTTTGCTGTAGTCAGTGTGACATTTATTTGCTTCACGCAGGAGAGGGGTGCGCTAGGCTTTGAACGACACTATCATGTCACCGATCCATTCATTCGACGCCTGGGCCTAGAAGCAGAATTGCAGGTAAGTGGGCAGTGTTTAAAGAACAAATTGAGCTACTTGTTCTACAGTAAACTGTGGGAAATACAGCGTGCTGGGCTATATGGACTTCTCTCTCTTGTTCGGGAGAGATGCATTGTTTACTTATTCCCCTAAACTGCATTGGAGACAGGAATAGTTCGGTGAGATCTTGTGTGAGCTTTCTGTGTTAACTAATGCACCTGCAACAGAGCCTTTACCTGGTGTCTATCAACTAATCCTAACTGTAGTGCCTGAAGAAGGCAAACCTCTCTTAACTGTCAGCTAGTCAAGATACTCAGCTCTAATAGTGAAGACAGTAGTGTGTTGTCCAAAGAACCAGTTGTTGTACTGCAGTCTAATGCAGCTTGAGAAGACCTTAAGATTGTCTTGGTTTGGGGGACAAAAGAGTTCTTCTGCCCCCTTCTCAACCAAGTCTCCCATATCAAATGCTGTTCAATGCTATCCTAGTCTTTCCCTGTTATATCTGTTGGTTAATTTGTCTGAGGAGGTACGATATAGTCACCCAGCAGCAAGGTGCTTCTAAAAGAGAGTTATCAAAAGTGCATTTTCCCTGAATTCCCAGAGAACCTGTACATGTAATCTGTCAGTCTAGCCAACGGCTTTTGAAACAAAGTCAGCTTTCCTCGAGTACAGTAGGATTTCACCAGTAGCCTCTGAGACTGAACTGCCATTTTATTCAACACTACTTTGTTTTGTTTGTTTGTTTCATTTTGCCTTTTCTCCCCCAACTGCTACAGCATGTCTTTCTTTTCTGGAGGTGCTTATCTGCCATGCGGGTGGTTTTTTGCAGGGTTGGAATAAAAAGCTGCTGTATTGGAATAAGTTGTTATGTGTGAGGAGCTCACTGTGTCCTTGTCTTAGAACAGCCCTGTTTGATAAATCTGAAGTTTGTGTAATACTCTCTTCCCCTTTTTCTCAGGGTCACTCTGGGTGTGTCAACTGTCTAGAATGGAATGAAAAAGGAGAGTAAGTATATGCCTTGATTCAGGGGATCTGCAAACTGGTAAGCCAGATTCTCCCAAGAGTGTAGAGTGTAGGTCATTTTATCATAAGCAGCCCTTTCTCATTCCTAGTAAAATGAATAAGGAATCAAGCTCAAAGTTTTAAACTGTACTAGGAGCTCACACCTCAAAAGAGGTTTTATTTTGTTAAATATATCTAGATATTATTAGATGTGCCCCTTTAATGAGTTCAGAAGGGAAATGGACTAAGAAGTGGAGATTGAAGGCTGGTTCTTTTCTCTTAAGTGGTATTATGGATTATAATGAATCTTTAGGATTTGCCCAGCTAGTTTGAAGTGACATTTCCCTACGCCCTGTGCTGTTAAAAGCTTTTGCTGGGGGACAAATGTTTAAGGGAGGGAGGAAGAGCATTCACCCCTTTTTTGCAACTTTAGAGAGAAAATAAACATAAGAGCTTTTCCGTTAACCAAGTGGAGTGAACAGTATCTGCCTGAGAAGTAACTGAATGGAAAGGAAGATCCTGTAGTTCTTGACATACTTCCTGTAAAACTAAGTCTGCTGCCTGATAATCTTCCAAATTATTTGTTAGTGAAAGTTTCATGTACTCGAAAGTGAGCTCTGACTCCAAAGAAATAAGGCTGATGGTTGCAGATGTCACATTTATTTGCTGAAGCAGAAGTCAGATGTACAAGGCAAACAGCTCCTTGCAGTACCCCTGGCACACCCTGCACTTAAAAAACAGTCTGTGAATCACTGAATGGGTTCTGGCTTGGGATTGCTTGGGTGCGTCTGAAATCCAGGAATAAATGGCTTGGCTTGGGTTCGAGGTTGATGTGGAAGCAGTTAATACAGCCAGGCTAACATGGAAAATGGAGGCCCTGCTTTTTGTTGTTGACCATATGTTCCTATTGTTTCCATTGTGCCATCTGAACCTCTGGAGAGCTGGCTCAAGGAGCTAAAAACACTTGCTTTATTTTCTATGGAGTTGACATTTGCCTGGTTTATCTCCCTGAACTGGCTGCATGGGGTTGGCACATGGGAAGCAACAAGAATACATAGCTGAGAAGAGAGGGGGAAGGGGGGCTTCCTGCAGCTGAGTTGACTTAATGGCTGACTGTGGTCAAACCACTCTTAAGAAACTGGTCATAGCTTGGAGTAGAGGAATACAGGCTGCAAATTCTCCTCTTCTGTTTCTTTTTAGCTTGTTGGCCTCTGGATCTGATGACCAGCATACCATTGTCTGGGATCCTCTGCATCACAAGAAACTCCTTTCTATGCACACAGGGCACACTGCAAACATCTTTTCTGTCAAGGTATGTGATTAGGAGGGATAAACGGCTAGCATAAAATCAGCAACTTAAGCAGCAAGAGAACAGATCCTCAAATGTTGCTGGGAAACCCTTTAGCGCGAGCCATTTTCCCAAGGAAATAATTTAGTATTTCTAAGGTTAGGAAAAATTGCATTAAATGTAATATCTGCTCCTCTTAGTTTATGCAGCTCCTGGGCTTAGCTGCCTACTTCTGTAAAGTCAAAGGAAATGGTTGTAGCAAAAGAGGTTTGATGAAAAGGCCATTACTGTAGTTTGTGACTCTCGAGTGTTCTACTGGCACGTATGGGGAACATAGGTAGTAATGTGGGTCGTCCTGCATTCCTAAAGCAAGCTGCTTTGTCTGTGACCTGCCAGGAAGGTCAGTGACATGAGAAGAGCCTCAGCACTTCTCCAGTTTGAATGTCAAGTCTGTCTTCCGCAGTTCTTGCCACATTCAGGGGATCGGATCCTCATCACAGGAGCTGCAGATTCCAAGGTGCATGTCCATGACTTGACTGTCAAGGAGACCATCCACATGTTTGGAGATCACACCAACAGAGTGAAGCGGATCGCCACGGCTCCCATGTGGCCCAACACCTTCTGGAGTGCAGCAGAAGATGGACTAATCAGGTACAGGACTCTAGTCATTTTGTCCCGAAATGAATTGGATCAGGATCCATTGCAGTATATACTATGCGTAGACCTAAAGAGCCTGTCTTTATACTAAACAGCCTGGGGCAGGTTGCCCAGAGAGGCTGCAAAGTCTCCATCCTTGGAGATATTCAAAACCCAACTGGACATAGTCCTGGGCAACCTGTTCTGTGTTGACCCTGCTTGAGCAGGGGGCTTAGACCAGGTGACCTCTAGTGATCCCTTCCAACCCCAGCTACTCTGTGATCCTGTAAAGAGCTTAAGCTAATTTCTTCCTTTCCTGAAACTGGAAGGTTTCATCTTGAAATATAGACTCCTTTGATAAGTAGAGAAGCTGGGGAGAGTGTTTTCCCCCACTGAACAGGGAGGCCAAGAGAGGAATAGCCATACCAAGTGGGAGGAAGGCAGATACAACAGAGTGAAGTTTCTCTCCGAAGTCATTGAGACTCTAAAATGAATAGATGTTACCATCAGAATCTGTTCCGGTTTTCATACTAGATACTGTTTGTGAGGTCGTGACTTGGAGTTTAATTTGGAGCTTGAATAAATCTGTGCACATTGTAGAGCTGTTTTTCGTGATTATTGTGATACTGAGACTTGGTGCATATTGAATTGAGGTGTTCCCAGTAACCTGTGACACAAATGACTGTTTGTGGTTAGTGTCACCTCTTCATACACAAGCCAGATAATTAAATGTAGGTTACCACTGAGCGGTACGAACGTGGTGGCTTGAATCACTTTCAGTTTGGTCTCCATGGAAAGTTAAACTCTCCCTTACCTCTGCTCCTGTTATCCAGTGATGCAGATCACCTGACTCTCTCTTCCCTTTACAGACAGTACGATCTGCGAGAGAACAGCAAACGTTCAGAAGTCCTAATAGACCTGACAGAGTACTGTGGGCAGCTGGTAGAGGCCAAATGCCTCACGGTCAACCCCCAAGATAACAACTACTTAGCAGTGGGGGCAAGCGGGCCCTTCGTGCGGCTCTATGACATACGCATGATCCACAACCACAGGTAATGGCGACTGGCTCTTCTGGGCTGCCGTGGTGGTGCAGAGACCTGCTAAAGGCTCTGGTGGGAAGGGGACGTTGCAAGGATCTGGTGCTCACCTGTCTCACTGTGCAGTTCTACCAAGTCTTTTCTCTCACCCACAGAATCTTTTTGATCTGTGTAAGTATGCTTGTGTGGTGTGAGGCAGGTTTGTTACTGCGCGGTTGTCTAAGCGTGTGGTCTTACCCTTGTGCGTGAACAAGAAGTGTCAGGATAGATCAGGCTTCCAGCAGTTGAATGCTGTGATTATAAGACTACTCTTCTTTCTGGCTAGAAAAAGCATGAAGCAGAGTCCTTCAGCTGGAGTACACACATTCTGTGACCGGCAGAAACCCCTCCCGGATGGTGCAGCACAGTACTACGTGGCAGGTATGGGGACCTGTGCTGGGGGTGACTGATGGGACTTTAAATTAAAAGCTTAAAGAAACTGAATTCTACCCATCACGCCAGAAAGTACTGCTTGGAAGAGCTTTTCTCTAACACAGGGATGTTTCATGGAATTGTAGATTCTCTCACTCCTATGCTGTGAATTCTTGCTTGAGTATGTTACCTTTCCACGTTCCCTAATTTGGCAGTGGTGTATGTCGGTGAGCTGGCCTTACTCCTTCTTGTCTAGCATAAATGTCTTTTTGTCATCTTCACTGGAAAAATCAAGGATTGGATAACCTGGGGGCTATAGACTTTCTTCTAGGACTGGTCCCATCAAGGCTGCTGTTTAAAATCTTTTTGGCACAGAAGACAAGTGGCTTGTCTTCATCCTGTAAATGAAAGATGAGATGCAGATCCTGAGCAACCTAGATGGCATTCTTCCCCAGTACTGATTATTTACTATTTTTTTTCCCAAATGTTTGGTTTTTTGAGTATCTTAGACCAGCATGTTCAGCAGACCAGTTTTGACAATCTTGCTTATGATGAGTCCCACTAGAGGATTTCTTAGGTCCCCTGAATTAGTCATGCGACACATCTCCAGTCTGAAGCAAAAGAACCCTTGTGTGAGCTGAATATTTAGGAGGCTGGGTTTGGTTGTGCTAAGAGCTTTTTTAAGGAAACCCGATTAGAGGCTTGAAGATGGTGGTACGTGTTTGCAGTTGGCCACAAATCAGAGAAGCTGAGTCCTTGGTGAATCCTTAAAACTGAGATTTGCTGGATTCTGCAAACTTCAGTGTTAGTAAGCTAGCTAGAATCCAGTCTTCTGTTCATATGGAGGTGACCTTTCCACAAATTCTAGATACCATTTTTACAAGGTGGCTGCGTACATCTGGGTGTTTTAGTGCCTGATGAAAGGATTTAATAAACAGCGGTAGGAAAGTGGAAAATCACTCAGGTGCTTGTATTTCATGACCTTGCTCTCTTAACAACCTCTTGTAAAGTGGAGTAGGACAAAGATGACAGTTACTAGTAACACTAATATGTATGGACCTCTTCCCTCCTCAGGGCACCTTCCAGTGAAACTTCCAGACTACAACAACCGGCTGAGAGTTCTGGTGGCCACGTACGTGACCTTCAGTCCTGATGGCACTGAGCTCTTAGTCAACATGGGAGGGGAGCAGGTAAGAAGACAGCTAAGGTTTGGCAGAAAGCTTCACGTTCAGGTGTGTTTGTTGGGCCAGCATATGTTGTACATTCTCCGAAACAGGTATAACAACTTCTCTGTGTGTGATTTGATTGATTTTTAAACTGTTTTCTGATTCATTCAGACTAAATGTCTGGTATTAGGAATTTAATTGTTATGCTACCACTGATTAAACTTGAACAGCATTTTGATCTGGCTTTGCAATTCACATTTCCCCTCCCTGGAAGAGGGGAAAAAGTGAAATTCTGGAAATGACCTTACCTGACCTAGAAGGGATTTTGTAGCTCATTCTTAAAACATCAAACTGCTTCTGTAATAGAATCTGGTAAATAAAGAACTTATAGAAGCAAAGGCCTTCACCTGGGGTATTGATTGCTTTAATTTTAAACACTGGGTGATATTCATGGATCCTTTGTAAAGCCTATCAGTGAAATGAGAAAATCCGCTTGACAGCACTAATCGGCATGGATTAAACAGGAACTTCCCTTGTAGGCAGGTTACTCTGTGGTTGTCCCCTATAGATCCCTTTCTCACACTACATTCACACTCTTTGAGAGAGGATACTGAGTTAGATGAATTGTGGGTCTGATTTGGACTGTCAAGTTTTATACCAATACAATTTTAAATTGGGGCTTTCCAGAAAAACTTCAAAACCAACCCTGCAAATCTTGGCCTCTGCTTGGAGAAATCTTTGCCTTGGTTTAGTATGCTGCCTCTTTTCTGCCCATAAATGTTCAATTTATATATAACTGCTGTGTTAATAGAATAGTTAATATGTTCTTGGAATTGAAATTTTTTGAACAAGTCAATTTCTGGTCAAGTCATCTTTTAAGTTCTCTAGAGAACTTTGTTACCTTATGAGAAAGACAAGGCTTCTGTTCCTCAGTGTTGCTTTTCCTGAACCTAGTGCTGGAATGTAACGGGACACTGGTACTGCTGTCCTCCTGTGTGTACATGTCCATAAACAAGTTACCCAGTTAGAAATTTGGACATAGCAAATGATGAACAGTGTGTGGAGCCATGTACCCCCCTTTAACTTCTGTGACTTTGACATCTGTTTCACTGACCCTTTTTTTCTTTCTTGTTCTCTTTCTTTATTCCTTAGGTCTATTTGTTTGACCTAACTTACAAACAGCGACCGTACACCTTTCTTCTCCCAAAGAAGTGTCATACTTCAGGGGGTAAGTATGATGCTGTCATGAAAGTTAGTGGAAGACACAGAGAACCCCTGTACTTCACAACTCTCCAGGCTGCAGCCTGATCTGGGCAGGAATTGGGGAAATAAAGTAGGGCACGGCTGTGGCTGGGCTGTTTCTGCAGTGCAGTTCATATCCCCAGTTCCAAGACCCTTCTACAAAGTGTCAAAACATGTATTGTAAGGGAAGAAGTGAGCTGTTAAGAGGTGTATATGTATGTGAACTGAGGAGGATGCTTAAAACAGTGCATAAAGATAAAGTAGACTTTGTATAGTGGCTGAGGTCCTAGTATTGTTCCTTCAGCTTAAGGAGATAATTTCATGTGGACAGATGTGGAAATGTGTGAGGTGTGTGTGTTGTGGTTGTTTTTTTAAATTATTATTCATTAATAAAACATAGAATGGATCTGTTATCCCCTTACACCCATTAGGGAGGAGGCAGAAGAATCTATTCCCTAGTTGAAGAATGTGGTCTAAAACTAATCTCCCTTCTGGTGGTAGAATAGTTGTGTCAAAAAGTCGTTTCTTTGATAACGTAAATAAATCCAAGAGCCTTTTTATTCCTGGCCCTGTTTCTTACAGGGCCTGTTCATACACAGATAGTGCAGGCAGTAAGCAGGGAACTTCTAGAGCACTATCCTGGGGGCAGAGGCTGACTCTTTCTTATCAGGAGTGTTTCCGGCTCAGCCCCTTCCCTTTTCTTAGAGCACTCTGGCAGAGTGTGATCTGTGTACTCGGCTCGCCTTGGGACTTAATCTAAAGCACACATCCTGGTAGCAAATAGACTCCCAGCACTGCCTGCTTTTCTCTTCTGTCTTGAATGCATGTGGGTGATCTGCACCGTGGTATCTGGTGAGGTCACACTTTAAAGGCAGGACAGAGTTTGAACGGGCTCGTAGTGGTACAGTTGCAGCAAACGCTCCACCCTGCCAGGCACAGAAAGTTCAGGCAAAGGCTGTGGAAAAGGTGGCATCTGTAGGAAGGGTGAACTTCACGTGCTTGCATGTCTCTGCACACTTAGACTTCCGTGCAGTTCCGAAGACTGCTTGGACATTGTCCCCAGTTTCCCAGCTTCCAAAATGGCTGCAGGAACACTCCCAGCTGCAACATAAATACAGGGCAGCTTGTAAAACCTGAAGCTGAATGCTTTCAATAGAAATGGCAGGTGATGTGGCTGCATGACCTTCAGCAGATTACTTTAGCTTGTAACTGCTCTTTAAGCAGTAGGGTTTAAAAAAAAAAAAAAAAAAAAAAGAAGGGAGAAGAAAAAGCATCGAGAATTCCTTCATTGAATTCCTAGATGGAGTCTGCTCAGCCTTCCTGTTCTACTGATGTTCAACAACTTAGCTCCATGATACTTTGTTTCAATGCATCAAGAAGTGCAAAGGCATGTAAAAGTATGTTCATTTCTAAAGCTACAGTTTTAAATGTCAGGCTTCTGGTAATCAGTCAGCTACCCTGATTATGGCCTAGGTTCAGTCTGAAGGTAGTTTGATTCAAACTGCCGTGCATGCGTGTGTGTGTGTGTTTCTATGTGTATCTGGTTTTCTGTTTCCAGAGTTCTGTTCTGAAGGATATGGCAGAGATTTTGTGTAAATGTGAGCTGGCAAATCGAATCCAGGTGGTAGGAGAAGCAGTGGAGTAACCTTGGCTCTGCTGTAAAATAAAACTCTGAAGCTCCAGAGGTTAGTTTGTATAACTTACATTGATCCATAGCATGGTTTGATCCTTGTTTTGTGTTTTTTCTTCCTAACCTTCAGAAGTGCAGAATGGAAAAACCTCGACCAATGGAGTGTCAAATGGCATCCACCTCCACAGCAATGGTTTCCGCTTGTCTGAAGGAAGAGCACATGTGAGGTAAGAGGATAAATCTGCCTAACCGAAAATGCTGTGGCTTTGTTCACAGTCTCTTCCTCTTGCTGAGGTTAGGTGCTGCTAAACAGGGTGTGAAATGCAGATCTACTTGGTGTGTTGACTTGATTGTCAAGGGGTCCCTGTCCTAGGGGCTGTCTTTGCTGCTGGTAAATGAGCTATGAGCAAGAGTCAGATCAGGCAACAGCATCCTGGGAGAAACGCTGTCCATTAGGATTTGTCCCTTTTTATGGTGAATTACTGCTGACAGAACTGAGAAGTGAATTTTCAGACTTGGAAACAAGGTCTTTTTCAGTTGTCCTGAGTGGTTGTTACTTCCTGACCTGCAGGGACTGTGTGAGGACTGTCACATCCAAAGAGTCTTTCTTTCCTTTGCTGTTTGTTGGGCTCCTGCCTGCTGCAGGCTGAACTGGAGCCACTGAAATTGCTTCACGATAATGACACTGGAGTAATTACTCCTGCAGTCTGCATTTGAGCTAGGAATGGGTGGAGAGCCCTCTTCTGCTGTCTCTGTGCTCTGCTGCTTTTTTCTTTACAAGCTAAATGCAAGTCTGCTTCTGCTTTCCCCCCTGCAATTGCAGCACATCTTGCTGGCTGGTTTTCCTCCAGCTGATGAGATATGGTTAACAGTCAAGACACAGTCGCTTAATGCCATATATGGGTAGTCTAGGTTCCACCAAAGTCGCTTTGCTGAATGTTTTCAGCTTGCTTCCTCTAGGTGGCCCCTCCATCACGGCAGCAGAGTCGTGGGTGGAATTTTGGCTGGCTGAGCATGAGCCTTCTGCAGCCCTGTGAGCTCAGATGCTTGATTTCCTTCTGAATTTACTTTCTGTTATGCATTGCTGAAACAGGATTGGAAATGTTGTTTGTGCTATCAAAGCAAAGTGTACCATTGGAGTTTGAAGGATTAGATGCTTAGAATACTCACGGTTCAATTTGAGTTTAAAAAAAAAGAAAAAAAGAAGGTCATAAAGAAACCTGTACCTGAATAACCTGTACTTAGCAGGAAAGTCTCTTCAGCCTTTTTCTGAAACTTCTGGTATTAGCCACTGGAATCTGTCATGTTAGAATAAAACCTTTCAGACATTTAGCTGGACCGGAGTGTTAATATGTGAGACTTGACTGTGCTCCTTTCCTTCTTTCCCTTCAGTCCCCAGGTTGAGTTGCCTCCCTATCTGGAGAGAATTAAGCAGCAAGCCAACGAGGCCTTTGCTTGCCAGCAGTGGACTCAAGCCATCCAGCTGTACAGCAAAGCAGTCCAGAAAGCCCCCAACAATGCCATGCTGTATGGAAACAGAGCTGCTGCCTACATGAAGCGCAAATGGTAAGGAAGCAGAGCTCTGTGGGACACGGTATCAGAGCGCTGAGTGTCACAGGCAGTGCTGGTGTCTGGCTTCTGGGTACCACAGATACCTTGTCCACTGCGAGGCACCTCGCTTCGCTATGTGTGAAGAAGGGTTGGGGCTGTGGGATCAAACTGTAAGTGGGTCACCCCTAGCATAGAACAATTGGGTTGCACAGCAGTGTGGGTTGGAGAATCATGGCCACAGATACCGCACAGACAAGCACAGCTAGTAGTAGCTCATCATTTTGCCCACTGGTGTGTCAAGTAATGCTCTGGTCCTTCTCTGTTCAAAAAGAAACCAAAAATCCACTTCTGAGTGATAACATTATGAGTGTCTGCAGGGTGCCTGTATTTCTTCAGTTAGTTCTGGTCTATATGAGAGTGTCTTTCTAAATCTGCTGTCAAAGGATGAGGTAGTGGTTACCGTGCTTCCTACTTCATATCTCGTGATCTAAGGTTGTTGCAGGACTGCCTAGAGTTGCTTTGGTTGCCGCTTGAGCCCAGTGACTAGTGTTGCAGATAAAGACAGATGTCACCTGGTGGTTCCCTTGTTAGTGTAGCTTACCCACATTCCGATCGACTGGAAACAAACCTTTTTGAGGGATCTGGCGAGGTGGCAACTTGTGCCCCAGAGTCTGGGGTTCTGTCATGATTGTTGTGAAATCTGCTGTTAGTCTCTGCAGTAGTTAATGTCTTTTCTGACCAAGTCAGAGCTGCATCTGCAAGATACAGCTGAGCTATTTTAGTATCTGTCCCCTTGAGCAGAGTAACATGACTTACCATTAACATATTTAAAATAGCTGTGGTCCTTCATCTAGGTTTGCTTTGTGAGGATATCTTTTTTCTCTCCCCGCTGAAATTCCCGCCATGAATTCTCCCATCTTCTTGCCAAGACAAAGAGCGGCCAGCAGTTGCTGTGACTGTTGGTAACTAGCCTACTGGCTGTTTTGCAATAGCAGAGATTTGGGAGCTGCCTCAAAAAGACCTCAGTGTTCAGAGGGAGAACAATAGGGTGGGATTAAGGAATGGAAGATAGAAGCTGAGTGCTGATCTTATGAGTGACTTTTTTTTTTATAGGAGTCACTTTTCCCAAGGGATGTTGGCAGATCTGAAAGTAAATTGTTCCTTTCTGAGTGTCAACTAGTGCTTGCTAAAGTTTTCTGTTGCTGGCAGATGTGAAAATGTATGCATGATGGGTTTCTGTGACTTGTAATGATCAGAATTGGTACTTGATACTAAGCTGGTATCTTCTCAGGAACAGAGAATATGGGGCATTTTTCTGCTAGGAACAGCTACTGATGTTTGGCAGGTGAGGGCTGGGATGCTGCTGAGAGAGATGAAGGTAGTTGGACTGTGACCCATGTTGAACCACGCTGCATCTCTAGGGTGTTCTTCACGTTCAAGGCCAGCCTGTAAAATTCTTCAGGCCTTGCTTTGGCCTCGTTCTCTGAGTAACAGAGAGAGCTGGAAAGAGGGAGATCTGTAATTCCGTAACCTCCCCTTGCTTGCTTCCCTCAGTTGGCTACCTGTACTCTTGTATCACTTCACATACTGTCACCATAACAGGTAACTTGTGCTACCTCTTTATTTGAATAAAAGTAGCTTGATGCTGTGCATCCAGCCTCCTGGATCAATCCTGACACGATGCTGAATAGATGGATGCAGGCATCAAGAAAACCATGTTTCTTCTGCTCTGCTGCTGATGTCATGGACAAGGCACTTCACCTTCTTTACTGTGCTAGTGAGCTGTAATTTGTGGCTAGTATCCACCCAGAGGAGCAAAAGAGGATGGATGGTTTGCAGAACATGCCTGTAGCACTGCTCAGCATGTAACCCAAAGATTTGAGGCTCCCTTTGGTTAGTAGAGATACAGGGGTACCTTCTTCCTGACAAAGGCTCCACGGGATCCAAAACTAACACGCTGTGGGAAGTACAGGACAACTTGCACACCTTGGGGCTGTTTTGGACTTTGGCAGATCCAGCACACTTGGGTTACAGGTGTGAACCCTCATATTGGTTTATTTATTGCCGTCATACGCAGACTTGGCACACTTAGGACAGATTGTGGTGCCTCTGGACAGTTTAGGGTCAATGCTAGTATGCCAGGAAACTGCCTGTCAGCCCTGACTGACTTCTCAGCCCTTATCAAACTGAATCGAATACCAGCCTGCAAGCCTTGTCAAATCTTTCCTGCTTCCAGAGCATGAGCTGAGGCACTCTTATTCCCACAGCCATGGAGCATAGGGAAATCAAGCATAGTCTCCAGTAACTGTAAATAGGTTATAAATATCCACTATGGTTCAAATCTGCTGTAACACCTAACTTTTAAGACTTTATTTTTTTGTTTTCTTAGAAAAGTGAGAAAAGACTGCTGCTTTAGATCTGTGCCCATGGTCTGTGGAGTGTGGTGGTTCTATAGCTCCTTCTCGAGGACTGCAAGTGGCTGTGGGCAGGGAAACATGCTGCCACGCTGTGCGTCCACAAAGGGGCACGCGTGAGCTACCGTGCTCCGAGGAGGCCCTGCTCGCTTTGCAGGAGAGGCCTTGTGTCTGCTTGGCCAGAGGCCTTGTGCATCCTCCATCTTCAAAGGACTTCCCTAAACGCATTATGTCAGTGAGCTCTGCTCTGTAGGATTTAAAATGGCAGGTCAAGACTTGCTGGGCTTCGCTGTGTGGTCATGTTACAGGGCTGCCTGTATGTAGGAAAGGGGATCTTTGTGGAGGTGTATTCAACAAGCTGGGCTTGGTCAGGTGGTGCCTGGGAGACAGCGAACGCTGTTAATACGGGAACTTGTGGGTTGTTTGCTTAAACAGAGAGAGCCGGCAACAACAAACCTTGGAGTGGGAAATGGCAGCAGAAGACGCATGTCACTTCTACCTGAACTATCTATTTTGCCTCTCCCTTTTCTTCAGGGATGGGGACCATTATGATGCTCTAAGAGACTGCTTGAAGGCCATATCCTTGAATCCATGCCACCTGAAGGCCCACTTCCGTCTCGCCCGCTGTCTCTTTGAACTCAAGTATGTGGCAGAAGCACTGGAGTGTCTGGATGACTTTAAAGGGAAGTTCCCAGAACAAGCACATAGCAGTGCCTGTGATGCACTAGACAGAGACATCAATGCAGCCCTCTTCTCCAAGAGTGATAACGGTGAGTGCCAGTGTTCAGGGAGGTTCTTCCTTGCATAGATTTTACTATAACCTTGATTTTTCTCCTTAACCTGCCCCTGTGAAGTAAAGCTCAAACTTCTGAGAGAGATTGATTGTTACTGTGCACAGAAAGTGGCTTGAGCCTGTTCTTGCCTCAAGTTTGATCCTGGTTCATTCTTGAGCGAGAGCATGATAAAAAGAAACCTCTGTATCCAGGGGACTCCTTCCAGATAATCTGGAAGGCAGCTTGTGGTCTAAGCCCTGTTCCCTGCTGGAACTGTCCTTAACTCTCCTCTAAAGCTGGTGGGCTCTCCTAGAGTGCTTTCTGTTTGCTTGGAATGCTTTCCTGCCCAAATCACGATGAAGGAAATCTCTTGTCCTTCCAGCTGAAGACAAGAAAGGGGGTGGCCCCATCCGGCTGCGAGCCACAGGTCGTAAGGATTCCATCTCGGAGGATGAGATGGTGCTGAGGGAGCGCAGCTACGACTACAAATTCCGATATTGTGGCCACTGTAACACTACTACAGACATCAAAGAGGCCAATTTCTTTGGCAGGTATGTTGGTACAGTGTGATAGTGATGCAGGACAGGAGTGTGAGCAGCAGCAGGATGCTCTCTTCCATCGGATAAATCCTCATGTGTAGTCTCACATGACTGTTTGTAAAATGACGCTGGCACTGGTTTGCGGGGTTGAAAAGATAACGGGAATTCTCCTTTTTGTGTGGCCGCATGAATAGCAGGTTCAGTAGCTGATCTATAGAACACTTGGTTGGGCTAGCTTTTCAGAAAAAACACTTGGGATCAAAAAACATGGATTCTGGGGCTGGAGGGAAGCAACACAGACAGCTTTGTCTGGATCCGTAAGCATGTGTGTGAGGGGTGGCAGCCTGCTGGTTATAGAAGCCAGCTGAGAGTCTCACGTCTGCTCTAGACTAGCTTTGGCTCTGAGCTGTGATCTCCAGTCTCTGCTCCTCTCACCCTAGCAATGCACAGTACATAGTCAGTGGGTCAGATGACGGCTCATTCTTCATCTGGGAGAAAGAAACCACCAATCTTGTTAGAGTGCTGCAGGGAGACGAGTCGATTGTGAATTGTCTCCAGCCTCATCCCAGTTACTGCTTCCTGGCCACCAGCGGCATTGACCCAGTTGTACGGCTGTGGAATCCCAGGCCAGAGGTAAGAGCCACAGTAAAAGACTGTGTCTTGGTGGCATAAGATGTAACACAGACCTGCCTTTCTGACTGGGATCGCTTGATAGCTGAAGCAGCAGTAATAACCTCTCTTTGGTCCTAGCGCTGTCTTGCTGAGTTCTCTCCCCTCTTGTCTTGCAGAGTGAAACCCTTAATGGCCGCGTGGTGGTAGACATGGAAGGTGCTTCCCAAGCTAACCAGAGACGAATGAATGCGGACCCGCTGGAGGTGATGTTGCTGAACATGGGGTACCGGATTACAGGACTGACGAGTGGTGGGGCTGGAGGCTCAGATGATGAAGACAGCTCAGAGGGGCAAGTCCAGTGCCGGCCCAGCTAAAACAGAACTGCCTCTCCTTCCTCTAATTGTTTGGTTGAAAGGGAACCTAGTTTCCTTGGTCCTGAACTTTCTCTGATGAATGACTGCACTGTTTCGCACTATGCACAGAGTAGGACAAACTGGCAGGGGCAGGAGCGGCCGTCTCTGTAAATCACCGCCTCCACCACCTCCTCCTCCCGTCACACTACTGAGCAGCATGGCAGTGCAGTCTGGGGTTTGCCTTTAGCGGAATTTAGTCCCGGCAGGGATCTTTGAGTTGTCTGTAAGCAGTGTAAGCTGGTGACTTTTTCCAGAGCTGCTGTATGACCTGGTACAGAGGGATGTCGCCTGCATTCATGCATTTGCAGAGGAGATGTTAAATTTCTGAATAAAATACAAACCTAGGGCAGGGGTTATTGAATGATTTTACTGCAGTAATCTTGATTTTGGAAGCTTGGCTTAGCCATTCTGCTGCCAGCCTGTGTAGGGGCCCTGGTTTAGGGTTTTTGGCCATGAAACACCTGTTGTCCCGTAACATCTTTCTTCTGGCTTCCATCTCTAACGTGTCATCACCAGATGTATCTGTGTTGTGTTAAGGACTGGATATTGCCTGTTCTTGTCCCTGGGCATCTGTCTTAGTTGATGAATCAGTGGAGGCACTGAGTACGTGCAGCTCAACAGGGTAGGAGAAGCTTGCCCAGCTCTGATACTTTCTTCCACGAGTTATGAACTTGTGGAGAAAGGTGGCAACAATGGGAGGAGGTTTGATCAGAGGCCTAAGACTTAATGTAGCTAAAGCTACTGAGGAAAGGGGCTGGTAACAGCACTCTTCCAGAGCTTCTCTCTCTGTTGCCCAAAATGTGTGTAGCTATAATCGCCTTCTCTCCATGTCACCTGTGCTGCAGCTGAGAACATTGCCACCACGTATCTGTTGCAACTAATGTTTTGAGCTTTTAGACAGCAGCTTTTTAGTGCAGCCAGCTGCTCTGTCTTGACCAAGATGGGCCTTCTCTGCCTCGTTATTGGTGTAACAGCTGATGGATTAGTGGTCCTCTCAGGAACCCTCCTTCCTCTCCCCATTCCCCTCCCTCACTGACTCTGGCTGCAAAGCCAGAAATGCACCTAGAAATGCAGCACTGTACTTCCATTTCTTCCCCTCCCATGTAATGTGCAGCCCTGTTTTTCCCCTCGCGCAGTTGCCAAACACTAAATATCAAGTAGATCTTACACAGCTATGCTACAACCGAAGCTGAAGAGGTTGTTTTTTCTAGGACTATCAACTAAGACCAAAGAGCCCCTGGAGATCTTAACTGCTCTGCACTGTCTCTTATCTCTTACTGCTGAAGGTCTGAACATGCTAGCCTTGGTCCCAGGGGTGTAAGATGTGTGTGTGTGGGAGCGTGTGCGCATGTGTGTATGCTGCATTAGGGTTGTTCTTCCATGTGGTGCAATCCCTGGTCTTCCTGTCCTGCTGTGGAAGGATGAGGCCTCCCTTTCCTTCTCTGGCTGCTGCTAGCTGCCAGGTGTTGATGAGAGAGACTGCACAGTGCTGGCTGATCAAGGTAACTGGCTTCTTCTCCCTTCCGAAACAGTCTTTGAGGTGGGTGAGCCTTGTACAAGAGGGCGAGAGGTCACAGAGTCTCGTAGCGGGTAGCCTCTCTCAAAGGGTGCTATTCCTTGCATAGAGGGACGTCCCCCCACCCCACAATCACAGTGGAGCTATCGGGACCTGATCTCTGCTCCTAAGACAAAGATTTCCATCTGCTCTCTCGCGTGTAGGTGAAGCTGAGCCTTAGCAAGCCCCAGCACTTTGGGAGCTTGCCCCACACCACCAAGGAAAGACCAACTATCCTTGTGCTCTGCTGAGCTGTGATGGCAGACTACTGTGTTGTAGTTCAATCAGACTTACCCTCCATCTTCTCCTGTAGAAGCAGAGCTCTCCTGGGACAGATAGTCACGTAGCTGCTGAGAGCGTGTTTGCTTGTTTTAATATAACACCAGTGTGGTAGATGTGCCTGCTTGCTCAGTTTACCCATTTGGTTGTACGGCCTCCCGCCCCACGTGTACCCTGGCACCCAGTGCTCTTCAGGACCCAGAGGCAACTGAAAATCCTTCTCACTTGGGTGTTTTTTTGACGTGGTCTGGCCTTTTCTTTTTTGCTTAAGGCTTTCCTACCAGACACATCTTTCCCCCCCCCCCCAACTTTTTTCAGCTTTTACTAGACAATGTCTGCAGACTTTGATTTTAAACTGAGAGTCTCAGATTGGAAGCTCTGAAAGGAGCAGACCTCTCCCTCCCCATTCACCTTTTGCTGTGGCAGCTATTTTTTGTTGTTTTCTTACCCTTGTGAGACAGTGCAGCTCTTTTACCTGCCAGTTGCAGTGTGAAAGCTACAAGATTCCCTGCCTCTGCAGTGGATTGCTTTTTTAATGGCTGCTTTGGTTAAAAAGATAAATAATAATGGGAGAGAAGGGGAGAGAAAAATCTCTCAGTCTCTAGCCCCTTTTCCCCTTGTTGTGGGCAGATTGCCTGCTTTGTTGCTTGTTAATGAGGAATTTGTATTTATTGGTGAAGGAAAAACATGCTGGGGAAGTAGGGAAAAGATGTTGCTTTATTGACCTCTGCTGTTTACTTTGACCCCTCTTCAGGAAAGCTTCTTACTGCTCTTTCTGGTTAACTCTTTCTAGCCTGGGATATGCAGGGATGCCTCCTTTATTTTTGTATTTTAGCAATGGGCTCTCTGTTCGGAGACTCTAGGATTCTCTTGGTGTTGCAAAGACCATTGCTTCTAGCTTTTTCAAGTACTAAAGATGATCATCTCGTAAATTCTGCCCCTGCAGTTGTAGAGGTAACACACAAGCCTTACTGCCCTCATTAGAAGGAGCAGAAAACTTGTTTCTCTAGTCCCTGGAAGAGAAAGGGTTAAGCAATTAAACGATTCTTTGTTCTAGTTCTTTCTTGGTGTCATTTTGTTTGTGGGACTGCTCTGGCTTTGTTTTAACGTCCTCCTCTATGGAGGTGGCGAGGGTGGGCTGAGGGGGGCCTGGTTGGGCTGGATGTTGTCTGTTCAACACGCTGCTTCTTGGAGAACGGAGTCTGCTATAACCTTGAGTGGGGAGGGGGCTGGGGACCCAGAAACCTGTCTTGCAAATTATGGTAGTTATGAGTTAGTACTGATGCTGGCGTATCCAGGTATGGGAACTCGTAGCTCTCCAGTCTTTGGAGCTAGGGCCTGTGCTGTTTTGGGAGCAGAGTCCACCTCCTATTTGCTTCAGAGCTAAAGCAGCAGATGCTGGGGTGGGGATGAGGAAGGCTCTCTGGGGCTTACTGGGGAAGACAGAATTGATGCATGTGTTTTAAGGAAAAATAACAGTGGTATAATGAAGTTATTTTTTCTGAGTCGTGTTATATTGAGTGGGGAGGAGTGGAGGATGAACTGATCAAAGAGATGGAGATGAGTAAGGTGGCAGAAAGCTGAGTAGGGAGAATAGCCCGTCCTTGGCTTTTAGGTCTTAAATAGACTTTAGCCCTGAGAAGCAGAAGCCAGGTGGCTTGGGCTGTGGGGCAGACCCAAGGTCACCTGCCTGAAGCCACCATGCTATTGACAGATCTTCTGAGATGTTTCTGTTGCCTTAAAGTGTCTTGCACTCAGCATGGTCTGTTGGACATGAACATTTAGACCCAGAGATGATCCCTTGTTAAAGGATATCACAAACTCACTTTCTGCCGGAAGAGCTCCCAAATACTTTCCTACCCTCCAAGATGCAGAATTACCAGGCCTTAAGTAAGAGTCTGCTATTTTCAAAATCCATTTGAACTGTTCTCATAGAAATTCCTGTTAGACACTTTTCAGCTGAAGGCCTTTTGAGGCTTCTTCACTTCAAATCCTGTGTGAGCTAAACTACTGCTCTAAAAGACAGCTCTGCTCTAACAAAGCAATGTGCATCCACAGCTGGAATTGAGGATCAACTAACTAATTAGGTCAGATGTTGGGCTGGATGGCTGGACAAAAAGGAGGCATGGAAGGGGAAGCTGAGTGGCTGAATTGTGGGTGGAAATGTTAGAAGTGCCCGGAAAATGTATGTGTGTGGGGGGGTATTTTTGTAACTCGGGCAAGGGAATAGGGTCAAAGGGGCAGAGGAGTGATCTGCCCTTGTAAATGGGGAGAGGAACAACAAGCCTTACTGATTAGTTCACTTTTCTCTAAGGTAACTGCTCGCAGTGCCAGGAACAAGTCTGTGAAGGGCTCAAAATGGCTCCTGTCTTTGAGCAAAATGGGAGCAGGATGTCAGAAAACTGCCGTCTGGTGCAGTGAGGAAATAAGTCCTCTGCATGCTGTGCTCCTCGTAGCTCGTTCAGGCCTTGCTGTTGTGGGAGACGAGACTGATGGGAAGCCCTTCTGGGGCTGGCAAGGAGATAAGGTGGGCCTTTTTGTGGACTTGATAGCGAGGGCTGAGAAAGCATCGTGACCTGCACTTTGCTCTTAGAGCTCTTCCAGCTTGTGCCCTGGGTCCCTGAGAAACTGGTGGCTTTCCCTTTAAACATGAAAGTTGCACTGTGGATTGACTGTGTCGATTGGAGAGGGAGAGATAAGCAAACGCAGCTTTCAAGTGACAGGGAAGCAGAAAAGACCTGAAGGTTAAAGCCGAGGGGTGGGATGGCTCAGGGGCATGCTCTTGGGGTGGGCGGCTGAGCTTGCGCATGTTCTTGTGCTTCTGAGTAGCACCACCATCAATACAGATGAGAGTGACGTTTCTGGTTCATGCTGAGTGATTAGAGGCTGTCACATTGCAGCAGGCGTAGACCACAGGAAAGGAACAACAAAAACGCAGAGCAACCCACCCCAGCATCACCTCCAGGGCGGGGGAAGGACGCCTTGGTGTCCTCCATCAGCCTGTGTCTCGGTGACATTTTAAATAGGCTCCTGCACGCGGTGGTGCCTGCTGCTGCCTTGGTTGTCAATGTCAGAAGGGGGAGGGGATCTCTTCCTTGAGTGGTTTGGTTCTGGCAGTCCCTGTAATGTTTGAGCTGTCACAACAGGGAAGGTTCCCAAGAAAGCTGCTTACCGAATGAGAGCTGGCTGGGTGCCTGCTTCTTTCAGGCTCAGAGATGAGCCGGGGTAGAAGGGGAGGTAACTGATTTCCTTCCAGCCCGAGTTCCCGCTACAGCCATGGTGGTGTGTGCTTGGGCAAACTCGTGCCCGTGTGCGGTCGGGACTGCTCCTTCCCGGAACAGCCGGGCTCCTCTCTCGGAAAGGCTCCGAGTCCCTGGGGTTTGAGCGGCTGCGCTGGCACCTGCAGTAAGTAGGCAAATATCATTGTCCTGAGGAAATTTGGGGCCAACAGGAGGTAGAGCCGCTCGCTTGCTAGCAGCGGGAGAGAGAGGAGTCGCTGGTAGCAAGTTGCTGGCAGAAATGGTAGCAAACCCTTTTGTTCCTCCTCAAACGAGAGAGGTTGCAAAAACATCGATGGCAGGATTCCTGCTCTGCACATCGATCCAGTATTGTAGTCAGACAAGATAGCTGCAATAAGAAGCCTCCCCTTTAATTTTATGCATGGAAAACTTCTTACCTGCTCTCTCCCCCCACACGCACACCCTCCCCCACTTTCTTTTCCAACTGCAGCTATTTTTCCCTGCTGACTTCAGGTGTTTTGTATTCTGCTTAGATCAATAGCAGAGGAACAGCAGCAGCTTTCCAGTTGTCACTAGGAAGACCCTGCTGTCAGCTACAGCTCACCCGTTTTCTGCCAGTGTGATGCTGGGGATGGAGAGCCCTTCTGCTTGCCTGACAAACGCAAGAGCTATGCAGTACAGGAGTGCTGTATTTTCTTAATCTTTTTTTAAATCCAGCCTGGTGAAAATGGTGTTCTTCCTGCACTCCAGCAGTTGGGTTTGTCCTCCTGTGCTTGGTTTCAGGGGAATAAACGGGGCTGTTTGAAGTGCCCCCTGCCCATGCGGGAGGGAAGGATGCGAGACAGCATTGCAGGGCGACTAGTCCTACCGCGGCTGTTGGTGTCGTCCTTGCTGCAGAGCTGTGCCCAGGGAGCTGGTCCCTGCTGATATGCTGCCTAGCAGCCTCTGAGACACAAGCGGGAAGAGCAAATCTGTTGCCTAATCTGACAAACATGCCAGGACCACATTAGCTGATGTGAATGCTGGGCCCTATTCAGATATTGACAGTCCCCGATATTTAAGTTAACTTGGAGCAAATCAATGCAAATTTTTTCCTTCATAGAACAAAGTGTTCATTGAAACACGCAACCTTTATGGGTATCCTCTAGCCGAAGTGCCAAAATAGGAAGCGTCTTTTAAACAGCAAAGCACCAGGCATGGCTTTGCTCTCAGAAGTGTCAGTATTTCCCTTTGCTTTCTCCCTTTTGGAACTGGACTATTTTGTAAATCCTTCAGATTACTGCGGATATGGCCTCAGGCTCTTGATCACCTCTGATACAGTGACAGGTCATGCTGAAACTATGTCCACGCTACAGCTCGACCTGAGCCTCTCCACTCGAGCGCCTCGGTGGACAGCTCGGCGTCAATCCAGACGCCTCCTTTCCTGCTGGATCTCCGAGGTAGCCCTCCCTCTCGGAGGGGTCTGTTCTAAGATGTGGTCTAGACTAGGAAATAAGGTGGGATGTTAGATAATCTCTTGAGGGCTCAGCATAGGTGAGGAAATGTAGACTTCGGCGCATTATTCTGCTAGCTGATTTGAAGCCTAAGTACCTGTATGGCAAGTTAGCATGTCTCAAGGACAGGTAGGCCGTTTCTGAGCTAGACTGTTACCCCACGCTTTCTACTGCCATGCTGGCAAATCCGAACTGGTGTCCTTATGAAGTGCCTCTTCTGTGGGCAGACGTTACTGATCTCCTGGGCTCTCAAGCTGGAACTTTCACTAGTCTAAAATGTTGTGAGCAAGTAAGCACGGGTTTTGGGGAGAATACATTAATGAAGGTGGAAGGCTGGTCTTGGCTTAAGTCAGGTAATGGAAAGTGGAATGCAGAAAGCAGAGGTGAGCAAAGTCTTTGGTTTTAAAATGCAAAAATGGGGTCCTTGTGTGGAAGCTGTAAGTTTGTGACGACTGTTTGGAAGGTGGTCCTCGTCATTAAGAGGGGATGGTCATTAATAACAAGAGCAAGCACCTTGTCTGAGTGCAGTGCTTGGCTCTGCAGTGCCAGCGCTTGGTGTGCTGGGGTTACAGGGGAGGATGAATCCAGCTGTGTGCAGGAAGGGAGCTGAAACTGTTTTATTAGCAAAACCCCTGGTCCCCTTCCCTTGGCATCACGCTGTGCAACACCACAAACTGTATGAGAGCCCTCTGGTCGCTGTGAGCCTTGAAGGGAAAAGCAGCTTGCCATCTCCGTGTGAGGCAGAAATGAGGGGCTTCCAAAAAGAGCAGGGAAGGACTTAAACAGGCGCGTGGCATCTGGGTGTTGAGTAGCTCTCCTGCACCCGCTAGGGCAGAACATCCCCCTCCTCCTGGGCGTGCTGGGTTCGGGCGAGTGATGTGGTCTCTGTTCCCTTCCCACTAGTTCAGCGAGCTGTCACTCTGTATTTTGCCGAGTGTATTGGGGCGGGGGGGGGGGGGGGGGGGAATCTGGAATAAACGTATTTCTTCTTCAGCTTTCTCGTGTAGTTTGAACTAAACTTCCTAATAAAGCAATTGTTATTTTTCTACTCTGATTCTCAATTTGTAAGTGCTGTTCCTCTTGTTGCGATACCTAGCCCTCCTCTTCTTCCACAGCAGCCTTAGCGCGAGGTTTATTTTCTCCCTCGCCCAGCCCTGAAGGGGCTAGATGTGATCCACAGGCAGGGCCTGAGGACGACTGTGCTGCCTTTCCATCGCTGGAGGGGCAAGAGGGCTGCTCCCACTGAGGAACTGTGCCAGGTAGGTGTGAGCAGCAACGGCCCTCGCTCCGAGGAGCTTTGCCAGGGCAGAAAGCAGCACTTTTGGAACAAAACCCCGGACACGAAGGAGGGTGCGAAGGAAGGTGCGTACTGCTGCGCGTGGGCAGCCGAGGGGGCCTCAGGAAGGGGCAGGACCCGCTGGTCACCCAACGCAGGGCTGCGCCACCAGTGCCTTGCCAGGTCTGTGACCTTCCCCGGGGCCTTCCGCCGGGGGGGCTGGGCCCAGCCGCGCCCCGAGGCCTCGGCTGCCCGCAGCGGGGCCCCGGGCTGGGCGGGTGGGGCAGGCCAGGCCGCTGCCGCTGCCGCTTCCTGGTTACCGGCCGTGCCCGGAAGCGGGCGCGGTCTCTAGGAAGTGACGGCAGCGCGGCGGGCGGGGGCGGGCCCCGGTGATGGCGGAAGCGGAGGCCAAGATGAAGCAGTTCAATGGCGGCGGCGGGGCCGGGCTGGACGCCGAGCGCGGCCGGTTCCCCTTCTGCGTGGTGTGGACCCCCATCCCCGTGCTCACGTGAGTCCGCGCCCGCCGCTCCCGGGGCCCGGCCCGCACCGGGGTGACCGGGCCCTCGGCCCCCTCTGAAGTGGGCAGGGCCCTTGGCCTGCTTAAGAGCAACTGGGTGCCCAGGCCGCTTTGGGGCAGGCGGGGTGCTCTGCCCAGCTCAGGGTAGCTGGGTGCCCAGGCCGCTTTGGGGCAGGCGGGGTGCTCAGCCCACGCGAGGGGAGCGGGATGCCCGGCCCAGGCTGCCTGGGGGCTGGCAGAGGAACCTGCCTTCATTGTTGGGGCAGAGCGCTCGTCTCCCCGCAGCAAGAGTGTGTATGGGGAGAGTTCAGTGATGAGCAGGCTTCTCCCCACAGGAGTAAAGGCGATCGGTGGAATGTGGGAAGTCTTTCATGTTCCTGGAGCCGAGGTTTTGCTGCAGGAATGTTAGACCACCTTATGCCTTTGGCAGAGCCGCTTCGCTTCCCTTGTAACGAGCCACGAGTTAACTTACTTTCCCAGTCCTGTCAGCCAAGTGTAAGCAGGCTCCAAGGAGGGCTTCTGGGTTTCTCTCTGTTCGTGGGAAAATGAAAAGCTATAAAATCTGACTCTGAAGGTATTGTGAGAACAAAAAGTTATTTGTTTTTATGCCTTTCTCTTGGCCTCCAATTAAAGTCAGGTGATAATATGTTTGCTGAGCCAGAGCTTGAAAGAGAGGTAGAAGACGTGGTATGGTCTGTGCCAGGATTGGGAATGGCACTGTAACTCTTTTTTTTTAAATGAGGAAAAGCTTGCAACTTCCACGTTACTGTCACATACAGCTGTAAAACAGCTTTGATTTCTACCTCTCTTCTTTTTTGATTCTTAAAATTTCTATCTTAGTCTTCTCCTGCAAGATTTTTCAAAGCTTTTAGTTTTCTTATCTCCTACTGAGGATGATGAAGAGCGTTGTCCTGCTGCTAAAGTTACTGGGCATCGCTGTTTGTTTGCGGGTTCATTCCCCATCAAACAGTGGCATCTTCCCGTTGATGTTGTTCTGCAGCTGCAAACTCAGTGTTCTTATTTGGCGAAATCTCTTGCTAAATTGCGTAACAGCTCTGACATTTCCTGTGGTTCTTGGATTTGGAGGCTTGAAAACTAGTCAGTGTTCAGAGGAGGTAAAGAAAGGGGAGGCGGGAGAAGAAATGTCTAGACCTTCAAGTGTAGCAAGGCTTTGACAATGTTTATCAGACAAAGCGTAGCTGAATATAGAAGCCACTTTGCACGGATAGTAAAGCTGGCTGCTTTGCATTGCACCAGACAGTGAAACGCGAACGGTAAGTGAGGCAAACGCAGAAAACTAACCAAACTTTGCAGAGTGCTTTCTATCTCTTGTAGGGTTACGTTACTAGCAGAAGTTGTATGCTGTTTGTAACCTTAGCTGTGCTTCTGAATGCGTATGGCTTGTCTTCCCTTGTAACGTGCAAGCACTTCAGTCCCTCTTCATTTCATTTCACAGCTTTAGGATCTCTCTAATTGGGCTGTGGCTGGTGAATCTGTTTCTGTTTAGCTCTGCTGTAATCTCATCTGAAATGCTGAAACATCTGTTGCTGTGCACAATCCCTTAGGGAGAAAGGAGTGAGAAATTGGAGAGAGGTCAGCAAACCTGAGAGTGCAGGAGGATGTGGGAGAGCGCCTGAAATATTTACTTCTTAGTGCTGATGGGAGGGGGGTGGAACATTGCTTTGCTGCTTGCTGGGGCTGTAAATACCGAGGGAGGAGGAGGAGGCCTTTGAAACAAAGGGATCATTTAGGCTAGGTAATGCTTTTCTGGGGGCCAGGAGCCCTGTTTTCTGTCTGGGATGCTTAAAATCTAGTCTGCAGTGAAAAGATGCAGTCTGGATGGGAATATAGGTAAGATTGCTTCATTATTCAGTCACTGAAGTGCAAAGTCTAGTTTTATCTCAAGACAGTTTCTTCTAAATCAAACATTTTACTGGAAAACACAAATGGGCTCATCCTTGGAGACAGAGGTTTGCCCTTCCCTGGCCAAGGATGTGTGTAGTGCAGGCCTTTGAACCACTTGATCTCTCCACACCTGCAATCCCTCATGGTAAAGATGTGGAGTCTGACTGCCCCACAGATAAGCTGACCCTAGGTCTGTTTATCAGGAGAAGTGTAAGTCTGGGTATTACCTATGTATTTTTCCCTTGCTTGTGCCTCTTCTGTGTCTTTACTGGTCTTTGCCTGGCTTTGGCTCACCAGCTTTTGTCCCTGCCCAGCTGTATATAACTTGTTAACTGTGCCTGTCTGTTCCACGCTACGCAGTTCACTGTACAGCCGCTCCAGCAGTCTCCTGCCAGCATGTTGCACGTACTCGGTGTGATCAGGGGGCAAATATCTCAGCCTGACGGTTCACTTGTTACCTCGGTAGATGGCTCTTCCCAATCATTGGCCACATGGGTATCTGCACGTCGGCTGGAGTCATTCGGGACTTTGCGGGGCCGTACTACGTCTCAGTAAGTAGACGATAGTTTTGGGTAGTTAAGCAGGAATCTCTGCTTGGTCTGGCTTCACCTTCATGGAGGACTTGTGAGCTATCCCCTGTTTTTTTGCAGCTCAGAGTTCTGCAAAATAATGACTTTAGACATTTCTGAAGATCATGCCACTTCTCTGTGGATTTTTGTCCAGTGCAGATCATCTGGGTGGTGTGATAAGTAGTAGCTGGTTTGGTTTGGTGAGCAGGAGGGAAAGAATCTTGTAGCCTGTGCTTTAGATGGGGAACTTTGGACCTAAATTCTTGTACAGTAGTCTAATCCTGAGTAACAGGAACTGCCTTCTAACTTCCTCAGCATGCCTGTTATTACCATGCTGCTTAGTAGCAGGTATGTGATAGTCTTGTAAACTGCTCTGTAGCTTGGTGGATTTTGAAAGTAAGAGAGTTTAAAGTCAGAGTAATTCATATCCTAGCAGAGCAGGACATTTACGACTTTACTGTTAACAAATTATTAACTCAGAGAAAGAAGGGAACAAGGTGCCTATGCCATATAGCTAGGCTATCTCTTAGTGTATATAGTAGAAATATATTCAGGCCTAGAAAAGGAGTCTGATAACAGTCAAAATCTAAATCCAGACACTCAAATAAGATTGGTGTCTTGAGACTGCTGAGGCAATGTGACAGTTTTATCACTAAACAACCACAGACTGCGAGGCCTTCCAGTGAGAGGCATGTCATGAATATTGTGCGAGATTACTCTCTTGAGACACTTTTCTTTCTTTTTGTAGGAAGACAACATGGCATTTGGGAAGCCAGTGAAGTAAGTGCTCTTGTTACTTTTTATTAAACTAACCAACTGACCTGCAAATGTCCTTTAATTCATGGAGACAGGCACACTACAATATTGCTTTTCTTCTTGGTGGTCAGATGGCCTAATTTGAATGGATGGCTACTGTGTCTG
This sequence comes from Dromaius novaehollandiae, assembly GCF_036370855.1. Classification (NCBI taxonomy): domain Eukaryota; kingdom Metazoa; phylum Chordata; class Aves; order Casuariiformes; family Dromaiidae; genus Dromaius; species Dromaius novaehollandiae. The sequence goes on along the minus strand of NC_088120.1, from coordinate 7,178,280 downwards.
TGCTTTTCAATAAACCACATTAAATTTAATCTTTTTAGAAGCGTGACAGCTATGTAGTTATATTAATAACTATAGCTGTATGGAGCCTTTATGTTTTTAAAAAAGGATTAAAACACTTTAGTGTTAGCAACAAATGCTCCAAGTAAATAACGCTTGTGGTGTGCTATGCTATGGTAATCAGCTGTCATCACTCACATCTTGTTAATGTTTTTCTAGGGAGGGATGAGAGGGGAGATTCCCGAGTTTCGTATACCTGTCAGATCAAGTATATATTTTGAATGGCCTGAAGGTTTCCTGTCAGAGGAGAATAGTAGTTAAGACTTTGGTCTGTGCCCCTGGGGTCTGCAGTTTCTCTGCCTGGGGTGCTGTAGGCCTGAGGGTGCTGAGCATTAGCTTCTGCTGCCCTCTACAGCATACGCTTGTCTTGAGCAGCGTGGTTCCTCGGACTCCAGAGGCAGCGGATTTCTCCCAAGTCCTCTTGTTTTAAGCGGCTTCTTGCTGGAAAAAGCAAGAAGTTGTAAAGGAGCAACAATAAATGAAGGGGTCTGTTCTCCTCCTTTCAGGTACTGGAAACTGGATCCCAGCAAAGTGTACTCCACCAGTCCTAATGCTTGGGATACAGCCGTGCACGATGCCTCAGAGGAGTACAAGCACCGAATGGTACGGCTCTGATGTCCTCTCTGTGTACGGACCAGCATCTCCACAACCAGGTGGTGGAGGTGCTGGGTCCTTGTGGTGTGACCTGGACCTGTTGGTCTGCACCAGGACAGTGCCCCAAAGTGGGGAGCCTTGGGGCCGGCATTTCTAATGCTGTGCCTCTTTTTCTGTTCCAGCACAACCTTTGCTGTGATAACTGCCATTCTCATGTGGCTCTGGCCTTAAACTTGATGAGATATGATAACAGCACCTCCTGGAACATGGTCAAACTCTGCTTCTTCTCACTGCTGTATGGGAAATATGTAAGGTGAGCTGAGGGTCAGCCTAGATTCAGCAGGCAAACAGGCTCTGTTTTTTTTTTTTTTTTTTTTTTTTTTTTTTTTTTTTTTTTTTTTTTCTTCTTCCCAGCCCTGCAAAGCTTCACCCTGTCCTGTGGAGAAGGGAGAAGCATCCCTTCCCCACAGCACGCAGATCTGTTGTGTTGTGGGGGAGCTGTACGCTGGTGGCAGATGGTGCTATTGCTGTCTGATGCTTGTTCCTAACAGGAGAGTCAATGGTGTTTGCTCTGTTGCACCGGATACTGCTCCTGAAATACTATATCTAACAACTCCTTTAGGGTGCCTGGAATTTGGGGAATGCCAGCTAAATCAAACTCTCCCTCTTTCGAGTCTTTTGGCTGGGTTAGGTCAGAACACAGGGTCACAGAATGGCTTGTCTCTGAGGATTACTGGTCTCTCTTCCCTCTCAAATCTTGTTTATGTTAAAACTAGTCATGGGTTTTGTCAGAGCTTCCAGCTTGAGTGGAGAGGAAAATCTTGAGATTTCCTTACCAGAAAGGGAACTTAATTTCAATTCCTTGGGCCTGGAGAGGAGGCTCTGTGAGGACGGCCCTGCATAAAGCTTTCCCATTGCTCCCCTTCTGTTGGGTTGTGCCCCATTCCAGGAAAGCTTCTCTACCAGCTTTTAGTCAAGTGCAGTCCCTGCTGTCTTGGGTAAATGCACCACAAGTCTGAATAGTGAGGCCTATTCTAATGGTGTTTTGCTGTTTGTGATCTGCCATCACCACTCCTGTCTGTGTAGATAGCAAAAATGCTAAAGTTTAATCTGGATTTGAGTTGGAAGGAGATTCCAGCCCAGCTGGTCATGATGTAGCTATTCCTGGACCATTAGTTTTAAACTTTAACCGAGACTGAACCTCCAGGACATGATATATGGCAGTGCCAGCAACAGATGAAAGTCAGAAGGGCACTGTGTTTCCCAGCAGTTTCTCCAGTTGTCCTCACGTCTTTCCCTCTTGTCCTTTTCTACTTGTTTCTTAAGTTTTAACCCTCTCCCGCTTTTTTTTTTTTTTTTTTTTTTTTCCATCTTGCAGCATAGGAGGATTTGTGAAGACCTGGCTTCCCTTTGCCCTCTTCTTGGGGGTGATCCTGACGGTTGTGCTGACTCTCCATTTGCGGTGATGGCAACTGTGAACTCCCCACTCCACAGGCACACGAAGGAGGAAACTGTGGCTGCTTGATCCAGCGAGATGGCGGCACGGGACTCTGGGAGGCATTTACTAGGGAAAGCGGCAGCTCCACTCCATAGTAACAGCTCTCATCTTTGTTTCCTGGGACTGGCTTCTTCTCCTTCTGTTTTTGTTCTGTCAGTGGTGTCTCCCAGTGTTGGGGTCCTGAAGCCTCCTGATCTCTCCCTGAATATGCTCCCTCTGCATTTTGTTAGGTAGAAATGCAGCTGGGAAAGGAGAGGGGTGGGCACCTTTCCTTTCAGTGTGCGGTAAGGCCGCAAGGCTAACGCTGCCTCCCGGTTCAAGAGCACAAGCAGATACGCCTTGTAAGGTTCTCTCTGATCACCTGGCTTCTTCCTCTTGGCAGACTTTCTCAGATGCTTCCTCAGATTTCCGGAGTCTCCAAGGGTGAGAAGTTGTTTCCCTGCTGCATGACTCCCCTGTAGCACATGTTTCAAAGGGAGGCGTGGGGCTCTTCCGGGCAGTGTGTGATGCCACAGCGCTCAGTCTCCCCCGCAGTGAAAGAGGGTGTTGATGGCAGGGCACCTCGCTGAGGAGACACGCAGAGGAACACTCCGTGGCAGGGCCAATTCATCTGGTCCTGCTAGTGAGCCCAGAAAGGCAGGAAAGCAGATTGACTGATTTGGGTATGGCTCGTGGCAGTCTGCACATTTCCAACAGCATGTTGCAGAAATGGGCCAAATCCCTTTTAGCTTGTGCCAGAGAAAATAGAGCTCCCCTGCTTCTTCTGCGCTCTGAATGCCTAAAATTGTCCTTACATGTCTCACAAGCCACTCGCTTTCCTTTGAACCCTAGTACTCCATGCGTCGCAGCTTATCCGCCGGGGTGGCGGCAGCAGGAACGTGCCAACAGCTGGCTTAGTGCAGGGTTTTGAAAGCATCCCTGCCTTGGAGAGCAGCACCTGAGTCCTGAGCTTGCTGGGGGCATTCGGGATTAGGAGGGGAGGTGAAGGGATGGGAGGACTGCTGTGTCCAGCGGTTGGCCTTTGCAGCAGCAAACGAGGGCAGTAGCTTGCAGCTGCTTCCAGGGCAGTGAACAGGAAGGTAGCTAACTTCCTTGGCACGCTTTGAAGAGGAGGTGGTGCTTTGGCACACCTGGGTAAAAGCACTTTGCGGCGCTGGCTGTGAACATGAGAAGTGCCAGTCTGGCAGCCTTGGGTGTGCGATGGTCTTTTTGAGCCGTAAGAGCAGGCAGGGGGTACGAGAGGGACAGGTTGCTCCTGACTGCTAAGTGGGAAATGGGCTTGGATGCGACCCAGAGCCGAGTCCAGGGCAAGAGGCACAGGTCTGTCTGTCGAGGCCCTGGCTTGCAGATGCTGCTCTCTTGGGGCCATTAGGCAGGTGGCTTTTCAAAGAAGTGTGGCTGATGGGTTATGTGCAGTTGAGCATGTTCCCTCAGGCTGCAAAGCAAGAGTTAGTTTTTCCACTCAAGCCTTGCAAGGTCAGCTCTCTACTCTAGTGCTTGATGGATTTCAGCTTCAAGGAGTCCTTGTAGCCAGCCAGAAAGCTATTCTTGACCACATATTATCCTCGTGGCTTCCTCTGACTTTGGAAGCACATTCACAGTCACCCTGCTGGCTGTCAAAACTGTCCCTGTGTACCTGCCTATCCCCTTTCTTCTCCCTGGCTCCCCTAGCTATATGGGAGGACTGGGGTGTTGTCTTGGGCTTCACCATTTCTGCATTTTCTTCTCCTCCTGCGTCAGTCACTTTTAAACAGCCCCTTAAACCTCCCCCTTCTCTCTGCATTCTCATCGTCTCTTTCTCCTCTGGTGCTGGTGTTTCTGGGATGGGAGGGAGGATGTGTGCAGACCTCCGTGCCCTTCCCCTTGCTCCTGGAACTGAAATAGCCGTCAGCGTCTCCTGTGTGCAGTCATTTCAAGCCTGAGTGGAGAGCGGGCTGGAGGATGCTGATAGCTGGGCCTGGGGCTGATTAGAAAGCCAAGATCTTGCATCAAAGAGAACCTTACAATGAAAGGACTATGTCTTACTGAGTTACCCTGCGCTGCTGTGGTTCCTACCCAGCGAGCCTGCTAGTTAATGTGCCCTAGGATTAGCCAGCTGAACAGGAGAGAGGAGTTGTTTGCCCCAATTTTTAATTTTTTAAATATAGTTACTCCGAGTGACCTGCCAAGGAAGCGCTAGGAGTCCCTGGCCCAGGGCTGAAGCCAACCTGTCTTACGCAGTAGCAATAACCTAGAGACTCTAATGTCTTGTCTCACAAGTTGATTCACAGTGTTTTATCAATAAGCTAAGTGTTGCCAAAGCTGAGACTTTGAGTTGTTGGAGGAGGCCGGGAGCAGGGCTGCTGGCCACAATCCCCTGCTCTTGGGATTTCCGAAAACATGTTGAGTGCCATTCCCCACCGCAGAAAATCCTTGTTGTTTGCTCCTGATGATTTTTACCAGATCTGGATTTTGAACCGAGCGTCTTGTGGTGCCGCTGCAACTGGGCCTTGTTGTTGGTTGGGAAGGAGGGCAACGCTTTGCTACGTCCTGGCTCAACGGCTGACCTGCTGCCACTTGGGCCTTGACTGGCAGAGAGGCAGAGGGGCTCCGGGCATCCGCAGGAAACGCGGCTAACGGCAAAGGCAAGCGCAAAGCCGAGGCGCTGCAGAGCCAGCGTGAACATCCTTGCTGGACATGGAAAGTTTGCACTTGCAGAAGGGAAGAGGGTGGATGGGGGCCTGCAGACATCGGATGCTGGCTGTTGCGGGTGGGCTGTACCTGCTGGGCTGCTCAGACCCTGCACTGCAGGACCTCAGCGCAACGCCGCGGTAGTGCAGAGACAGACTGGCGGTGCTCAGCCTGGGCTCAGCGCGGCTGCCCCAGCAGTGCTGCATCCAGCGGCTGCGGCTGCGTGGGGCTGTTTCCTCTCAGCGTGGGAGGTGGAAGAGAGTGGGTGGATAAGGAATGTCCTCTCCTTGCAGCTTCCCTCATCTCCCTACCAGCTTCTTTGCAGTGCCCCTTTTGAAGTCTTACCCTGTCCTTTACCCTCCAGCTGCCACCTTTATGCCCCTGTCCTCTCCCCCTTGCACGTGGCTGCGCGACAGAGCTGCTGGGCTTGGCCGCCGCTCTCCGGCGGTGGCTGCCCTCCCTACCCTCATCCTTTGTTCTCTTGATCTCTGTGGGGCGCTGGATTACTTTGTAAATATTTAAACTCTGCTTCTGTGGTTTCATAATCCTGACGGTCGGGGAAATAAACTTATTTCTGTGGATGTCTCCAAGTGCTGTGTCTTTTATTGTTGAGATGCTTCTTCCAGCTGCCAGCCAGGAGCGGGGTTGGTATTCCCCACTGCCTGCCTGGCTCCTGCCCCAGGGCAGCGCGTGTCTGCCTGCGCGCAGGAGTCTGAACTCCTGGGGCTTCTGCTTTCTGAACCTGCCCTTTGCCCTGCTGCAGGCCAAAAGTCACGAGCCCTGTTCTCAGACCCGCTGTTGGAGGGTGCTGGGGGGGGAGGAACGGCGCTGGAAACTGACTGCCGCAGCGTGGGAAGCCCTTGCTGCGGTGCAGGTGGACCCGGGTTGGTTACAGGGGTGGGTGCTGGCTGCGGTGCCCTGCGCTTGCGTGGCTACAGCAGGCCCTGGCCCTTGCAGCCACTGTGCCGGAGCCCTAAAAGCTGGTCCCTAAATGCTGGGACCTTCCCTGGGCTTTTGTTGTGTTCAGGAAGAGACGTGGCTCTGCCCGAGTCCCTAAGCCTCTGCCGGATGAGCAGAGCCCCTGCGTGGCCCCTAGCAGGGGGAAGCTGAGCCCTTGGGGGAGGAGGATGCCAGGGATAAACCTGCCCCAGCACAAGGGCTTATCTCATTTAGCTGTGAAAAATGTCCCTTTTTTTAGTCTGAAGTCTCTGGCATCCCTGTTTTCTTAGAGGCTGGGGGAGACTTGCCTTCCAGCTCCTTCCCCTGCCGAAGCAGAGCTGGCTTCCATTTCCCTGCAAGCTTTTGGGGAGGGGATGTGTGCGCTGGGGCAGGGGCTGCCGGGAGCCGTGGAGGAGCTGAGGGCAGAGCAGGATGCAAAAAGGCCTCATTTTCCCTTCTCCCAGCAGGGCACCGCTGCCTGAACCGGGAGGGAGGGAAGCTGGGCCTTGGCGTGTTGTAGCGCTTGCAAGCACAGCCAGCTGCTTTTCTGTTGCATCTGATTTCCAGAGGCCAAAGCTGCACGGCGGGGGAAGCAGATCAGCCTGAAAATTAGGTTGTGTGTAAGGCTCGGGGGTTTAGCAGCACAGTCATCTTGCAGACTACCACCTGGATCCTCCCTACTCGGGTCCTGGATCCGAGCTGCGCTACTCCCGCGGCTGCGTAACCGCCGGGCTGGCTCCGGGGCCACGCGTGCCCCGTGCAGCCGCCTGCGCCTGGCTGCAGCGGGGAAATGGCACCTCGTACGTGCTTTGTCCTGCCCGCGTCTGTCTCCGGAGAACAAGGTGAGGGTGCAAAATCCGCTCTGCCCGTCGTACGCAGCTTCGCACGGGTGTAACTGTGCTGCCGGCAGCTGGGCTGGGACCACGTGTGCCTCCGAAGGGCGCGGACACCCGGCCTCTCCCCGGGCTGGCGGCTGGCGAGGGGCTGTGCCTGCACGTACCCGCTGCTCCGCGGCCCCGGGAGGGAGGGAGGCTGTGGAAAACCAAGGAGGTCGCCAAGCTGAGCCGCAGGATCCGTCCTGACTCGCTAAGCGCCCCGTATGAAGGAGCAGAGCATCCCTGTGCCTCTGCCGGTGCCCGGGGCGGCCAGCGCGGGGGGTTCACCGTGGCGGCCCCCCGCGCGAGGGATGCTCTCGTCTCAGCCCCGCCGCGCTCCGGAAAGCTAAAAGCCGTTAAATGCAACAAAACGAGGCCGCAGCTGGTGCTGTGCTGGGAGAAGGTGTCCGGCCCCGGCTGGACGGACACACTCGGCCCCGAGCCTTGCGGCGGGCACCAGTGCATCCCTCGGGGCGCAGCCCTGGCCGCCTCAAGACCCGGCGTCTCCGCCGAAGGAGATGCAACGGGGAGCAGCGCGGGGGGCTGGCGCGGAGCCGGCTTTGAAGCGGGGTCATTTAGCCGCAGCCGACCCGGAGGAGCGGGGGGGGGGGGGGGGGCGAGGGGGGGGCCCGCGTCCCTCATCCTGTTAGCGGGGCCGCATCAAAGGGCTCCCTGGGGGCCGATATCAAATTGCACTTAAGCATTTGCACATTAGGAGCTTTGGAAACGCCAGCGGCGGTGTCTGGGCTGCCTGCGGCCCTGGTGCCTCGGGGGCTGCGCCTCCCTCGCCGTGCCCAGCCGCCCCCTAAGCCCCCCTGCTGCCAGGGAGGGGAGGGAAAGGGGGGGCGAGACCCGGCGCAGGGGCTCTCGGCCGCCCGCGCCTTCCCGGGAAGGCCCTGGACTTCATCCCCGAGCAAAGCTGAAGGTGGAAACGCCGTGACATCCCTGCTCTGTTGCATGGATTAAAAATGAAGAGGAGGCTGCAAGCAAGCGGCCCCCCTGCCCGCGGCTCCCGGGAGCTCGGTGATGGCACATCGCGGGCGCCGGTGCCCGGGGGGGGCAGAGGGCCTGGCACAGCCTCGGCTCCCGGCAAGGCAGGCGATGGCGGCTGGGAATCTGCACGGCCACAGCCCCATCGCTGCTGGGGGGAGGGATGTGGCGGTGCAAAAGCAACAGCGAAAAGGGAAAGGAGAGTTTGGGGTCATGCAAAGCTGAGCCGGCGGGGTGTAAAAGGCCCCCTCGGGTTTGCAGAGATGCTTGTGCCCTGCAGCGGGGGCCTTTGGGGGTGAGCTAGCATCTCCCATGGCTGCTGTGTCCCCGGGCTCTGCACGTCAGGATGAAGCCCCCGCTCACCCCCAGTCCCTCCAGAGAGGCCCTTTGCAGCTGATGGAGCTCCCACCTGCACAGCCCAGGACTGCTGTGCCGTTCCTGGCTCCTTCCTCGGTTTTAGGAGGCCAAAATTTAGCGAAGCACCATCTTTCCACCCTGGGGGGGAGGGGGGAGATGTGGGTGCCTGTGCCTGGCCCCCCCCCCCACTGCGTGCACACGTGTGTGCACCGCTGGCAGCAGGCGATGGGACGGCCATGCGCTCACACGTGAGCCGGCGGCGGGTTTTCTGCGGGGATCACGCGTGCGAGCGCATGGTGCGTGGCTGGCCACCGTCCCCGGGCGAGGGCTGCAGCGGGAACGCACCGTTCACGGTGGGGTCCGAGGCCCCCCCAGCATCACCTCTCCCTGGCACCCCAGGAAATCACTGCTCCCCCCAGATGTTGGCTGGGCAGAGGCAGCAGCCCTGCGGCGGAGACCGCTGGAGGGTCTGAGTGGGGCTGAGGTTTTGGGGAGAGGGGCTGAGGTTTTGGGGTGGAAGGGGGGCTCAGAGGGGTGCATTGATGGGTGCTGGAGGGGCTGGTGCTGGTGGGGCTGGGAGCAGGGGGGCTACTGGGGGGCACTGCGGTGCTCCTCTGCATAGGGGTCCCATCCTGCAGGGCGACTTGGTGCTGAACCAGACTGTGCACCCCGGGGAAGGAGCTGCCCTCACCCCTGGGCGTCTCTGGGAGAAGACAGGGCCCCGCTGGCCTGGGCACCGGCGGTTCGGTGCGTTTCTGGCTCAGGAGAGAGGAACCCCTGCTTGGGTGGGACGTCGCGGGGTGGGAGAGACGTGCTCCGTGCCTGTTTCCCCCGGCAAGGCCGGGCTTGTTCGGGACGCCCCGGCTGCGCCTCGCGGACCAGAAGAACGGGTCGGATGGGAGCAGGGCCGGGGCGCGGGATGGGAATCGCTCCGTGCGAGCGGAGGGCTGGCGCTGGCTCCGGGCATGCCCCGGCTGGCGGCCCCCCCCGCGCTCCCCGAACGCCCTGCGCAGAAATGAGGCAGAACCTGTTCCGGGCGCCCGCTCAGCCGCCGCAGAGCCGGTGCCAGCGCCCGGTGGGGCCGCCCTGCTCTGCGCCTGCGCCCCGGGCCCTGCGGGGTGCTGAGCCCTCCGGGGGCTGCTCCCCTCGGACGGTGACATCGGGGCTGAGCCGGGTCCCCGGGAAAGGGGAGAGGGTTTTGCTCCGCCAGACGGTGCCTGGAGCAGCCTGGGCGTCGTGCAAGGCTCCAGGCGCGTTTCCAGCTGCCCTTCTGGCGCCTGGCGGAGGAATTGGGCTTCCCAGGCGCGGGAGCGGGGATGAAGCCCCAGCCCCTCCCGGAGCAATGCTCGCCCACCCCGGCCCGGTCGGCCCCTGGGGTGACCTAGGTGAGAGAAGTGTCGCTCCCCAATCTGGGCAGAAATGGGTCCAGGATTAGCAAGTATTTTGGATAACCAGGGTCCTCCGCAGAGCCCAGGAGCGTTTCTCTGCAGGGATGCCTTTCCAGGGCTTGGCCACGCTGTCTGTGGTGTTTTAGCCAAACCCCCGTGCGAGCCGGGGCCAGCTCTGTCGCTCGAGGCTGCAGCTGAGACCCAGCAAACTCGCGGCGCCAAGGCCCCGGCTGAGCCCGTGCCTGTGCTGGGCGCACGGCGCTGACGCTCGCCGCCGGCAGGTCCTGCTCTCCGCAGCTTCGCTGCCCTCCCAGCCCTGCGCTCCCTCAACTGAGCAGCCGCTCCCTCGGGGACGGGGACATCAGCAGCTCTGGGGACCCTCTGCCTGCTGCTACCGGGTCCTGCGCCGCCCCGCGGCAGGTGACAGGGGAGTTTTGCCCCAAGGGAATGGCCTGGGTACGGCCCGGTGACTCGTCACTGCCTGTTTGCGCTGCCCCGCGCCTGAGCACAGAGCACCCAGGACCTGCGGGGAGTGTGGCCCTTCCTGGGTGGAGATGGGCACAGTCTGGCTGCCGGGACTGTCTGCGTGTCCGTCTCTCCATCCATCCATTCATCCATCCATCCATCTGTCCATCCTTCCATCTGTCCATTCATCCATCTGTCCATCCATTCATCCAACTGTCCATCCATCCATCTGTTCATCTGTCCATCCATTCATCCAACTGTCCATCTATCCATCCATCCTTCCATCCGCCCATCCATCCCTCCGTCTGTCCATCCGGCACCTCCTTTCCTGTGCCAGCTTCTGCCAGTAAAGGCTTCTGGGTCTGGACGCTGGTGGCACGAAGGGCCCCAAGCCGGGCGGTGCCGAGGGGCTCGCTGCCTTGCCTGGACGACCCGGAGGAGCGTTCCCGGCCTCGAGCAGCCCCGCGGGGACACGTGTGGCCTGGCAGTGCCCACGGGCACGACCGTCTCCGAGCCATCCGTGCCCCCGGCGTAGACCCGGCCTGCAGGACCAGCGGGGACATCCGGGTGACACTGGGCCCTGGGGGGGGGGCACTTGCCCCCGTGAGCAGGGGGGAAAGGGCTTGTGGCCAGGCGCAGCATGGGCAGGCGGGTGCCGAGCTGCCGGAGCAGCCCGATTCGAGAGCACCTGGAGGAAACGGAGCCATGGCGGGGCCGGGCGCGTGCAGGCAGCCGTGGGGACACGGGGAGGGCGACTTGGCTCGCTGCTTCCCAGCATGGCTTTTCGTGCACGGCGCTGGGATCCGCCGCGCTCCAGGCCGCTGCCCGGCAGCTCGCGGCTGAAAGCACCCTGCGGCGCTGCGAAGCGGGAGGAAGGGGAGGGCAGCAGCCAGCCAGCCGGAGCCGTCGCTGAAGTCTCATTTCCTTAGAAACCACGCTAAAAATAATCCCCTCTCGCGGCGGGCCTCCGCGCGGCGTGTGCTGCCAGGCTGCGGTGCCCCTCGGCAGCCGCCCTCCCACCAGCACCGCGCTGCCCGGGGCTGCACCGGCGGGGAAACTGAGGCACGGGCCAGCACTGGGTGCTCCCACCCCGGGTGCCTGGTGTGTTAGGGGCAGGGTGGGGTGCCCCCTCCACCCAGCCGAGCCCAGGGTCTCCTGCAGGGCGCTCGGGGTGGCGTGGGGGGGCATCTTTTCCCGCGAGCTGCCCCCAAACCTCTGTGCGGGGCTGGGGGCTCGTGGCCCCCCCGGGACTCCCCACCCCGAGGCGCGAGGCGCTTCCGCTCCCGTCTCCACGCCGGGGCCAGCGGCCACCCCGTTTCCCCCCCCCCCCCCCCAGTGCCACCCCCCCGCTGCCCCGGCCTCCTGTCGCCTCCCAGTTCAGCCCAGTGCAGCCCAGTCCCGTCCGGCGGGCGCCGCTGGCTCCAGTCCCTGCTTTCGCGGCGCCGGGCGAGGAGGCGCTTGCTCGCCTGCGGTTGCCTCAGCCGTGGGTCGGGGCGCGAGCAGGGTGCCGAGGCGCCGGGAGACGCACGGCGGCGGGGGCTGCCCTCCCCGGGCGCGGGGGGCCGGGGGCTGCGGGGGGGTCCGGCGCGGGGGACGGCTGCACGGCTGCCCATGGCCCCCACGCATGCACCTGGGCAGGTAAGGCCGGCGCGGGGCCCCATGGCTGGCCCCACGGCGGGCCCCACGGCGGCGGGGGCAACCTGCGGAGCGGGTGGGAGCGGTGCCCGGGGAAGCGGGTTTGGGGGGTCCGGTGCCATCGGGTGCAAATCCCCCCCAGTGCACCCCTCTCTGGGCACGGAGCAGGGGTACCACGACTGCGGGGGGGCTGGGACGTCGCCAGCTCCGTGACCCAAAGCCTCTCATTCCCCCCCACCCCCCCCGCCGTGTGCTGCAGGCCTGGTGGTGCCCCCAGGTCGGATGGGGCCTGAGGCCACGGTGATGGGCTGCAGGGCCCCGGCAGGAGAGTGAAGCCTGGGGCGGGTGCTGGGTGCTAGGTGCTGGGTGCATGCAGCCGCAGGCCTGCCAGCCCCATGGTGGCCTGCGGTCCGGCTGGGGGGGGGGAGCCCCTTGCAGAGCCCCTGGGCACAGCTGGGAGCGTTTTGGGAGGGGGCAGGTTGCATTTGCACTGTGCATTCCCCCCCCCCCCCCCCCCAGCACAGCGGGCTGTTTGCAAAGAAAACAGGGACGTGCATCCCCCCCCCCCCCCCCCGGCCTCATGGCTTACTGGGGAGGTTTAACTGGTTTAACAGGTCTCCCATACTGGCTTGGGGGGGGGGGGGTCCCGCCGGGCACCCCGGCCACGCTGGCAGCAGCAGGGTCGGGGTGCTTGTTTGCATCCTCACCGGGGCCCCGCTGTCTCCGCGGGGGCTGGGGGGGGGGGGAAACCGCAGGAGCGCGGGGGCAAGGCCGCAGCTTTATTTGGGTGCCCGGCATGTTCCGGGAGGGGGGAGCACCCCCGCGCCCGGCCCCCGCGCGCACCGCGAGTAAACAGGATACGGAGCCGGCCCCGAGGCCGCGGCGGCGGCGAGGCAGCAGCGGTGGAGGCCAGCGGCGCCTCGGGGGGACCCTCGGGCTCCGGGCGCCCCGGGGATGCTCCCGTCCCGGTGGGCGCGCAGTGGCACCGCTGGTGGCTGCAGGGTGGCTTCGTGCCCTGGGGCTCGGGGTGGCCCCAGCGATCCTGCCCCGCTGCCGCTGCGATTTCCTGCCCCGCTCTCTGGCGGCGCGAGGCTCTTTCCCAACGCCGGCACTGGTGAGGCAACGCCGGGCGATGGGGCAAGAGCCCTGCGCTGACCGCTGCCGTTTCTCCACCCCGGAGGCTGTGATGAGTTGAGTAAGGTCTCAGCCTGCTCCGCCACCGGCGCCCCTCGCCAAGGCGAAGGCGGTGGGTGGGTGGGTGGCCCGTCCCCGTGCCGCAGCACCCCGCCGAAACACCACTCCCCGCGGGACAACGGCCTCCTGCCAGGGCCGCGCTAGCAGGGGCAGCACCAGCCCTGAGCAAACACCCTGTGCAAACACGGGCCCTGCGCAAGTTTCCGGCAGCGCCCGGCTGGCAGGGCCCCCCCCCCCCCCCCCCCCCGCCCCGGGCAGGGCTGGCCTTGGCGCGGCACCTCTGCCCGTGCAGAGGGTGCTGCTGGCTCCGTCCCCACCGCGGTTTGTCCCCTCTGGGCCCCGCGGCTGCTGGGGGGGGGGGGGGGTTGCAGCAGGTGCTGTCCGTTTGCAGGGGGTCAGGATGGTGCACGAATCCCACCCTGTGACGTCTCTGCCCGGCCGGGATCGCCGCTGAGCCGCACCGGGGCCGTGTGCCCGGCATGCCGAGTGCTGCCCCCACCCTGCCACCCGCAGCAGCCCCCCGCGCCGCAGCGGGCACCTAGGCCCCCCCCCGAGCATCCCACCCATCATGGCACTGGAGCTGGAGGTGGAGGCACTGCTGGACCTCAGCTTCCTGACGGAGCAGGAGCGGCGGGCCATCGCCGAGGTGCTGCGCAGGGACACGCAGCTGCGCCGGCGCGAGGAGGGACGCGTCAGGTGAGGCTGCTCCAGGCCGGGTGACACCCCGCGGGAGGTGACACCGGCGGCGGGACCCGACCGAGGGCAAATCCCACGGTGGCATCACCGCCACCCGCCCGTGCGCTCTGGGAAGGGCTGGCTAAGATGGGGATGGTGCCCGGGGTCCCCGGGATGCTCCGCGTGCACGCGGGGGGGCAAGGGTGGATGGGTGCCCCCCCCCCCCCGCGCCGTGGCCACCACCGCTGCCCTCGTGCCACCAGCAAGCTCCGCAAGTCGGTCTCGGACCCAGCGCGGCTCAAGAGCCTCACGGGCGACTGGTTCTGCGACGTCCGCGCCCAGCGGCACCGGCACCCGCTGGGCTCCGACCTCGTCCGCGCCTCCATCCGCCGCAGGAGGCGGCCGCGGGGTAGGCGAGGGCCGGGGGGGCGGCGCAGGGGGGGCACCGGGGCGCAGCCGCTGAGGCCCCCCCCATGCCCCGCAGCAGGGGAAAAGGAGCACGGCCCCGGCCCGGGGGAGCTGGAGGAGATCGGCGAGCCCTCGGCGGAGGAGCGGGAGGGTGAGGACAGCGCGGCGGAGCCAGAGCAGAGGTGAGGGTGGCTGGGGGGGCCCCGGCGTGCCTGGCCGCGGTGCTGCCCCAGCATCTTTGATTTGGCCCGTTAGTATTGCTCTGAGCAGCTAACCTTCTCTTCTTGCAGCCCCTCGAAGGATGAGGCCCTGGTGGCCACACAGGCCCAGGTGGGTGTCCGGTGCGGGAGGTGGTGCCCAGGTACCCGACGCCCCGGTGATGGGCTCGCTCGGCAGGGCAGCACCCCAGGGATGCAGCCGGGGCCCTGAGTGGGGAGGGAGCCGTGATGGCAGCCCGGGCGGCTGCTGCCACGTTGCAGAGAGAGCCCGGCACCGGGGGGGGTAGGCGACGGGACGCCGTGATGCAGCAGGGACAGCCCGAGTCCAGCTGCAGGGCTGGGGCCGAGCAGGGCGCTTGGGGCTCCCCTTTCCAGCCCGTCTTCCCCACCAAACAGCCCGGCAATGCCCGCCCCGCCGCCCCGGTGCTGGAGAGCCTGCCAGCGGCACAGGCTGACGGCCCGTCGAGGGAGCAGGACGTCCCGCTCCCACCAGGTAACCGTGCTGGGGGCCGCTGCGGGCCGCATCCAGTGCCCTTGGGTGCTGCGGAGCAGGGGGGGATAGCAGGGAAAAAGCCCCCCCCCCCCGCTGCATCCATGCTATCCAAAACACCCCCTCCCACATCGCACCCGTGCAGGCGACCGAGTGGCTGGGAACCCCTTCGGCACGTCCAGCGCGGAGGAGGAGGAGGAAGAGCCCGACGGCGTGCCCAGTGCTCCCGACGCCGGGCAGGTGGGACGGCGGGGCCGCAGCGGCACGGGCGCTGCTCCACGGCTGCATCGTGCCCCAGCACCGGGCGCTGGCCGGGAGCCCCCGGGAGCCTCCCTGGGCTTCGGGAGGGGTCCGACCCCCCCGTGGCTGAAGGCCCCTTGGCTTTGCGGTTGCAGGCGCCGGGGACCCCGCAGCCGGGGCAGGCGTCCCCGGACCGGGCGTCCCCGCACAACGGCCACGCGCCGCCGGGCAGCCTGCTGACGGCCAGCTCCTCCGTGTCCAGTCTCAGCTCCTCCACGGTATGGGGCCGGGGGGGGGGGAGACCACGCTGCCGGGGGTCCTGGCCCCTCGCTGACCCCCCACCGCTGCCCCGCAGCTCAGCGGCAGCCTGATGAGCCTGTACAGCGACGGCGAGCTGGGCGGGGTGGCCGTGCGGGGCTGCGTCCAGTTCGCCCTGCGCTACGACCCGGCCCGGGAGGAGCTGCACGTCCACGTGCTGCGGTGCCGCGAGCTGGCCGAGGCCAAGAAGCAGCGCTCGGACCCGTGAGTGTCCCCGCCCCGCGCCCCGGCGTCCCCGCGGGGCGGCTCTCCCCCTTCCAGCCCTGCGGTGATGCCCGGGTGATGCCCCCACTGATACCCGGTTGCTGGCTCCCTCTGCACCCCCCTCGCCCCATTTTTTTGGCTCCAGGTACATCAAGACCTACCTGCTCCCCGACAAGTCGAACCGCAGCAAGCGCAAGACCACAGTGCGCAAGCGGAGCCTGGACCCCGTCTTCAACGAGACCCTCAAGGTTTCCAGCCTCCTCCGGGGCGGGGGGACCTCCTGGGCAAGGGGGCGGCGGGGGAGCCCACGGCGGGGACGGTGCCCCTGGGCCCTCACCACGTCCCTGTCCCCTCCCCGGGCAGTACAAGCTGGAGAAGACAGACCTGCAGGGCCGGACCCTGAACCTGTCCGTGTGGCACCACGACAGCCTGGGCAGGAACCTCTTCCTGGGCGAGGTGGAGATCGCGCTGGGCGCCTGGGACTGGGCCAACACGCGGCCCGAGTGGTTCAACCTCCAGCCCCGGGTAAGCAACCTTGGCTGGCCCCACAGCTGCTCCCGGCCCCCCCGTCCAGCCCCCCCCGGCCCCCATAACCATCTCCTCTGCGCCCGCAGACGCCCATCTGCCCGGACGATCTCGCCAGCCGGGGCAACCTCAACTTGGCGCTGAAGTTCATCCCTGCCGGCTCCGAAGGTGAGAGGGGGCCGGGGGCACCTGTGCTGGAGGGGGGGCAAGGGGGGGGCACGCGCCCTGCCTGACCCTGCTTTCTCCCGCAGGCGCGGGGCTGCCGCCCACGGGCGAGCTGCACATCTGGGTGAAGGATGCCCAGAGCCTCGTGCCCCCGCACCGCGGCACCGTGGACGCCTTCGTGCAGTGGTAAGGGGGTCAGGCGGGGGGGCCCGGCGACGCGGGGGGGCCTGGCCCGGGCTCAGCCCCCTCTCGCCCCAGCTACGTGCTGCCCGACGACAGCAAGGCGAGCCGGCAGAAGACGCGGGTGGTGAAGCGGAGCCTGAACCCCCTCTTCAACCACACCATGGTGTACGACGGCTTCCAGGGCAAGGACCTGGCGGAGGCCTGCGCCGAGTTCACCCTCTGGCACCGCGACGCCTTCTCCAAGCGCCAGCTGGGCGGCATCCGGCTCAGCCTGGGCACCGGTGAGGGGCCGCGCCGCGGGGAGGGGGCCGCTGCCGCCGCCGGGCGCCCCGGGGTGACGCCGCTGCCTCTCCGCAGGGAGCAGCTACGGGCTGCCCGTGGCCTGGATGGACTCGACGGCGGAGGAGCGCGGCGTCTGGCAGCGCCTGCTGCGGCAGCCCGGCCGCTGGGTCGAAGCGCTGCTGCCCCTGCGCACCGACCTCGCGCCCCGGGCGTAGCGGGACTGCGGCACCCCGGGAGCCAGGCGAGGCGCGGGTGCGGGGCAGAGCGGGGGTCCGCGCCCCCCCTCCATTTCTGCTGCAATGAAGGGGCACCCGAAGGCACGGCTGGCGGCTCTTTATTCCCCGGGGCGTCGTGCCCCGGCTTCTCCCTCCGGTGCGCGGCTGCGTCCTGCTCCCGGCGGGCAGCAGCAGCGTCCGGCAGCCCCGGGGGTCCGGGGGTCCGTGCGGAGGCGGCTGGGTCCCCGGCGTGGCCCCGCGCTCACTCCGCTTCCCGCTGGGCGAGGGTGCGGCGATGCTCCAGGATGGCTGCCCACAGGCGGTACGCCGCCCCGCGCCTGCCGGGGACACAGCGGGCTGGGGACAGGGACGGGGACGGGGACGAGCCGTGGCCCCCCGCTCCCCCCCGGCGGAGCTGAGCCCGCAGCGGCCGGGCTGCCCGGCGGGCGGTACCTGATGCCGGTGTAGAAGAGGTCGTCGCGGGTGGCGCAGCCCAGCAGGTCCCGCAGGGTGAAGCCGTGCTGCAGCAGCTGCAAGAGACGGGCAGGGAGCACGGGGGGGGCCGGCAGTGTGGGCACGGGGCAGCGCCCGGCCCCCCCGCACCGGCGCCCGGTGCACGCGCCGAGGGGCCGCGGGTCCTACCGTGTCCGCGGTGGCCTGGTCCGCGCCGTGCTGCTGCAGCCACTCGACGAGCAGGGGGTCCGCCTGCCCCTGGGGGGGCTCGGCCGTGGCGGGGGGGTGAGCAATGCTGCCCGCTCCTCCCCGGTTCCCGGGGGCTGCCCCTATGGCAGCCTCCCCCGCGTCCCCTTGGGGCCAGCCCGAGGCCGGGGCGTCCTCCTGCGTGGAGCAAAGCGCCCGCTGCACCAGCCTCTGCCACTCCTGCTCCTTCGCGGCCAGCTCCCGCAGCAGCCTGGGGGCAAAGCGGGGGCACGGACTGGCACCCACGGGTGCCCGGGGGCCGGGCGGCTCCAGGAGCGAGGACCCGGGGAACCCTACCTGCCTGTCTCCATGCGGAGGTGGTGGAGCTCTGCCACCAGTGCGGAGGGACCCAGCAGCGAGGACGCGGCGCCCGTCTGGGTGCTGGAGCTGGTGCCCAGCCCTGAGCTGGGGCTGTCCTGCCGGGAATGGCTCCCGGGACTGGCTGGCCTCGGTGGCACTGGGTCGTCCTCGTCACTCGTGTCCTTGGTGCTGTCTCCCCCCAGCCAGCTGGCCTTCGTTCCCAGGTCTGCGGGGGCAGAGAGCCCGATGGCATCGGTCCCCAGGGCAGCAGGGACAGAAGGGGGGCAGGGACAGGCTAGGGCTGCCCTGGTGCCAGCTGGGGGTATCTGAACCCCTTCATCCCTTCCCCAGCACCCTAAATTGCTTGCCATCCCAACCCAGGGGTGGCCACCCTCTTCCTCCATCCACCCGGCCACGGTGCGTGCCAGCTGTCCCCCAGTGCCACCCACCTCGCACGAGCACGGTGAAGGTCGCCTGCACTGCCCGGCTAATGGCATCGTCCAGCGCAAACATCCAGTGGGGTTTGATGTGATGCCGGCGCAGGACCTGTTTCACCTAGGAGGGGCAGAGGCCAGGGCATGGCCAGCGCACCACCAGCACCAGGGCATTGCGAGCACCAGGGCATTGCCATGCAGGACATCTCCGTGCCAGGTGTCACCAGCACTGGGGCACCACGAGCTCCAGGGCAGCACCGGCACCGGAGCATCGCGGCACTGGACATCGCAGTCCCCGGGCATCGCGGTCCCTGGGCATCGCCATCCCCGGGCATTGCCAGCGCGGCCCCCCGCCGCGCCGCCCCGGGCACTCACCGCTGCCTGGAAGTTGAAGAGGGGAGCGTGGAGGTGCCGGAGGCTCAGCCCGTCCGCCCGCAGCCGGGTCTGCAGCGCCAGGAGGTCGTGGCGCAGCCGGTGCTGGCTGGGGCACTGGATGTAGCTCCGCAGGCAGCTCAGCAGCTGGGCGATGTGCTCCGAGCCCAGCCGCGGGCCCTCGGCGCTCTGGGTGGGCAGGAGGGAGGCTCAGGGCATGCTCCCCTCCTTCCCCACCCCATGGTGCCCACCGCGAGCTGTGGGGGCCTTTTCCGCCCGGCAGACCCCGCCGGCACCCGGCGCCCACCTGGCTCTCCTCCAAGGCGGCCGCGATGCCGGGCGCCTCGTCGGTGAGGACGTGGTGCAGCGTGGCCCGGCGCTTGCTGTCCTTGCGGAGGAGGAAGAGGTCCCCGCTCTCCTCGGGGGAGGACGAGCGCAGGCTGAGGTCGGAGCCGGCCGAGTCCTCGGGAGCCCTGGCGGGAGGGGGGCAGAGCGGGCGCTGCCCCACGGCCTCGGGCGTTTGGGAGCGCAGCCCGGGGACGGCACGGCATCGCCGTCCAGATACCGCGGCAGGGAAGAAGGGCCCCGCCGACACCCCGGTACCCAGTCTGGCCGGGGGGGGACTGGGATGGGTGACAAACCCTCCAGGTGACCTGGCTTTTCCTATAACCCCTGGTGGCAGCACTGGGGTCACTGGGGGACCAAACCAGCAGGTGCTGGGTATGGCAGAGGGCACTGGGTGCCCCACTGCATCGCGAGCCCCCCGTCCTGTAAGGGGGAGGGATGTAACGGGGAGGCTGCCCCATGCCCACGGCGATGCCCATGGGGGCCATCGCGGGATGCAGTGCTGGGACGTGGCAGGGGGCTTCAGGGGAGGCAGCGGGGATGGGGACGGAAAGCCAGCCCCCACTCCAGGGTCCCTCTGTCACCCCCGGGCGCAGGGATGCCCTACCCCAAATAGCTGCGGCTGGAGGCTGTGTCGCTGGAGCTGCGCGGGAGCAGGGGGCTGCCCGCTGTGCCCACCGCCCGGGCGCCCTGCGCGGCCGAGGGACATCCCTGGGTCCCCTCGGTGTCCTCCGGGTCCCCACCCGGGTGCCCAGAGTGGGGGGAATCGCCTGCCAGGGAGACGATGGAGATGCGGACAGTTACTCAGCAGCTGGCACCAGGCAGCCCCCATCCTGTCGGCGCTCAGCACCCCCAGCCTCACCCGCCGCCCCGTGCGGGCCGTCCCCCGCGGTGGCCACCGCCTGGCTCCTGGTCCTCCTGGTGCCGGCCGGGGCAAGGAAAGGCTCCTGCAGCAACGCGGCCGCCGTTGCCCGCTTGGCCGGGTCGGCCTCGAAGCAGCGGAGGATGAAAGTCTTGGCCTTGTCCGACATGGACTCGGGCACCTCGGGGTGCATCTTAAACATGCCCACCTGGAGGAGAGGCACACGGGGGGCTGCGAAGGGACCGGCCCTGCAGGGATGGGGCAGCCACCCGTCCCCAGCCCCACGGGTACCTTGAACATGGCGGCCTGGGGGCTGCCCAGCTCATAGAAAGGGGGCTTGCCCGTGGCCATCTCGATGATGGTGCAACCCAGGGACCAGATATCCGCCGGCTTCCCATAGCCCCACGGCCCTTGGTCGATGATTTCCGGGGCCATGTACTGCAGGGTGCCTGGGGAGAAGACGAGAGGGATCGAGGAGCCAGCACCCATCACCCAACCGCTCCTCTACTCCGTGTGCGGTGGAAGGACGCGGACCCCAGCATCACCTTGTCCTCAGCATCCTCCCTTTCTCCTGCCGCCACGACGGGGGAACCGGCCCCAGGAGGCCCTTACCCGCGAAGGTCTCGGCGCTGGGGCTGATGCCCGCCAACCGCTTGGAGGTGCCAAAGTCGGAGATCTTCAGCACTCCGCTGTACGTGTTGATGAGGACGTTGTCTCCCTGGGAAGAGCACCCCAAAATAAGCCAGCAGGCCAAGCCAAAGAGCCCCCAGGGCTCAAACAGCCAGGGCCGCTGTGCATCGCCCCAGGCGCGGGCTGCCAGGGGACGGCCACCCTGCCAACCTGCTCACCTTGATGTCTCGGTGCACGATGTGGTTATCGTGGAGGTAGCTCAGCCCGTCGAGGATCTGGCGGGTGTAGAAGACGATGGTGGGTTCGTTGTCCTTCAGGGGGCCCCACTTGGAGCGCAGCAGGGACGAGAGGCTCCCTGGAGAGGGGACGGGGGGGACCACAGGCCACATCAGGCCACTGCCCCACGCTGCAGCCACCTTCCTTCCTCTGGGGCATGTGGAGCAGGGCAACCTCCCATGATGACCCCAAGACCCCCCTGCCCGGCTGTCCCCGGTCCCCAGGACTGGGCAGGCGGTGCCCCAGTGCTGCCCACCTCCCGGCACCTCCTCCATGAAGATCTTGATGAAGCCGCCCTGGCTGATGGAGCCCAGGTATTGCACGATGTTCCTGTGCCGCAGGTGCTTGTGCAAGGCAATCTCCTCGTGCAAGGGCTGCGAGTACCTGCGCGGCGGGCACAGTGGGGTGACAGGGGACCCTGGGTGCCCCGGGACCCCCGGGCACAGCGCTGCGGGCACCTACCGGCTGTCACGCTCCGGGATCTCCTTGATGGCGATGCGCACTTGGTTGCTGAGACAGCGCCCGGCGTAGACGACCCCGTACGTCCCCCGGCCCAGCACCACCCGCTCGCCCGTCTCCGAGTACTCGTAGCTGTACTGCGGGGCAAGGCACGTGGCGAGAGCCCGGGGCACCGGTGTCCCGCGTCGCCCAGCCCTGCCCGGCCGCCCGGCTCACCTCCAGGACGGGCTGCGTGGGACTGGGCACCTCCTCGCCGCCCGCCGCCTGCTCGGCGAGGAAGGACTGGACCAGGTCGCAGAACCTGCCCGGGGGAGGACAGCGGGTCCTGAGCGCCGGGGCACCGCTCCCCGTCCCCGCCTGCCCCCCGCGAGCCCACCAGCAGCACGAGGCGGGCCTGTGCCACCCCGCTCCCTCCTTTCCCCCAGGGTTGGGGTCTCTAGGATCCTCCTCTCCCCAAATGAGCAGTGGGTCTGGGGGGGAGCTGCATGCCCTCATCCCTCCCTGCGCACCGGGGCGGTGCCGGGGGTCCCGCACGCCCCCTCGCCCCCCGCTCACCAGCGGCAGTGCTGCTGGGACGGGAAGTAAAGCTGGAAATCCTCCGCCGGGTGCATCACGTAGAGGAAGCAGCCCCGCTCGTCGCGCTTGCAGATGCTGGGGGGAAAGGAGCCCCCGTGGCATCAGCGAGGGGGGCTGAGAAGCCACCCCTGGCATCCCCCGGCTCGCCCTGCTGGGGAGGGGGACAGGGGACACGGCACGGCCGGGCGATGCCGGTGCTCACCTGATGCCCCGGATGGCGGCGGCCGCGAAGGTCCAGCTCGACACCGCTGTCTGTGGGGAGGACGGGGGCAGGTGAGGAGGGGGCCGGTGGAGGGACTCCCGCCCCGACCGGCCCCGGGTCCTACCTCGTCCGAGGGGCACACGAGGCTGAGCGTCACCGCCGGCTCCTCCGCGCCGCTCTGCACGGCCACCTGTGCCGGCTGCAGGACCTTGCTGAGCGCCAGGACCAGGACCTGCGGCGGCGGCGAGGGGACGCGGCTCACCCCGCTGCCTGGCCCCCCCGCCCGCGGGTCCCTAAAAATAGCCTGAGCCCGCGTCCCCCTCACCCCGCTGCCCCTTCCTCCCTGCTGGCAGCCGTGGCATCCCGCTGGGACACCCGACTCCGCCGGTGCCTCCCGGATTCCACGAGAGCCCATCCCGAGCTCCGATCCCGGGCGCCGCCGGGAGCACAGCGCGGTCGGCCCGTACCGGGCAGCGCCGTGCGGGGACCACGGGCCGGCAGCCCTCGAGGAGGAAACCCAGCCAGAAGTCAGCCAGCTCCTGCCGGGCGGATTTCACCCGGGGGCTCCTCTGGAAGTGTTTGTAGAGCAGGAACGTCTCCATGACCGACACCAGGTACCTGCGGGGACGGCATGGTGGGAAAGGTGCCCCACCGCCCCCTAAAATCCCCGCGGGGGACCGGAGAGCCAATCCCACCGGCGTTAGCATCCGCAGGGGACCGGCAGCATGGGGACCGGGCTGGGAGCCCCGGCCGCTCACCAGCCCGGCGCGTTGAGCTTGTAGAGCTTCTCCGAAGCCTGGATGACTTTGCTCAGGTCGTTGGCCAAGATGCCGGCGCCGAGGCAAAAGCCCACGTCCCAGTAGTAGTTCAGCTTCTCCAGGCTGCCCTTGCGGCCCTGCAGGCAGTTCAGCTTCACGCCTGCACGCGGGGAGCAGGACCCCCGTCACCCCGCGGGCACCGGGGCGCAGCCCCTCCCGGGATGCCGCCGCCAGCCTCCGCGGGGTCCCCGGCCCCGACCCCCCGGCTCGGAGGCACCTATTTGCCAGAGCTGCGCCGAGGTTTCGAAGCGGTGCCCCGCGGCCATGAGGAGGACGGCGGAGTTGATGCCCGAGTGAAGGCTCGGCTCCACGTCGAAGGCTTTGCTGTACCTGGGGCAGGCGGCGGTGCCGGGCGTCAGGCACGGCCGCTGCATCAACCCCTCCCCACCCAGCCGAAACGTGACCGTCCCCAGCCCTGTCCCCCAGCCTCACCAGTAGAAAGCCCGGTCCCTCGTCTCGGCGTCGATGAAGCCCGAGCTGATGAACATGTCCTTGTAGATGCGGCCGCACAGGCAGAAGAGGTCGGGCGCAGCCCCCTCCCGGCGCTCCACGGCCGGCAGCAGCACGGACAGGGCCTTCTCCCGGTCCCCGGGCCGGTTGCGCCTGCGCACGCGCGGCCGGCCTCGGCAAACGGCACCGCGAGGCCCCCCCTGCCCCTCCGAGGGCGGCCGCCCCCACCGGCCCCGGCACCGCGGGGCTGCACCCGTGGGGGACCCGATGCTCAGCCCGGCTCTCGGAGCTTCGCCGCTCACCGGTTCAGGGCGAAGGCGTAGTGGAAGCGGACGTTGGGCTGCTCGGCCACGTCGCAGGTCGGCAGCGCCTGCAGCGTCTCCACCAGCGCGACGATGGCATCGTAATCCTGCGGGACCAGGCGGGCAGAGCCGCCAAAAGCGACCGGTGGCTTTCTGCCCCCGCCGCCTGCTCGGGGACGGCGAGCCGGCGCCCCGCACGCCCCCGGCCGCCCCGCCGCCCCGCTCACCTGCACGTCGCGGTAGGACAGGAGGAGGTTGATGATGATGTCCAGGCTGAGCAGCTCCACGCTGTCCAGGCGCTGCTGGATGCGGGCCAGCTCCTGGCTGAGCTGCTCGCCCCGGTACAGCTCCCGGGCCCGGCGGATGTCGCGCCGGATCGTCTCTCGGAAATAGCCGCTGGGGGGGGGGACAGAGAAGCAGGGCCTGAGCACCCCGGTACCCGAGGCGGGGGCAGCTCACCCAGCAGCATCGCGCCCTGCCCTGTCCCCCGGGACGGCGGCGAGCGGCAGTACCAGGGGTTGGTGGGGATGCCCTCCAGCAGCTTGGCGAGGCGGCCCGCCAGCGGGGTGAAGAAGCCCTCTGTGTTGAAGCTGGGCTGGAAAAGCTCCGTCAGGCACTTCATGGCACTGGCGTCGCAGCAGACAACCTTGTTCTGGGGCGTCACCACGTAGGGGATGAAGGTGTAGCTGCCGCAGAGGTCCTGAGCGGGGGGGAGAAGGTGTGAGCTACTGTGCCAGCTGAGCAGAGAACTCCTCTGCTCGTTTCATGAAACAGCCCCCTCTCTCCAAGCCCACGCAGCCCAGACCATGCAGAGCACATTAACACAACCACCCCTGCTCTCTCTTCCATAATTCATCAGCAAGGAAAGTCTCACTAACTTTCCCTGACTGCCATCATTATGCTCCAGAGTGAACAGCCCCAAACCTTTTAAAAGCCAGGTGCCCTTCTCCAACACTGCTGGTCCCAGGCGCTCACTCTGAGTGAGTGAGGACCCCACTGCTCAGTTTTGGGGGACAGCCACATGCAAAGCCCATCCTCCCAAAGCCACAGGCCCAGATGCTCAATTCTCCCCCTAAGCCTCCCCCTTCCCATGGCACGGAGGCAGGGAGACGGCACGAGGGAGAGGGACGCACCGAGTTCTTCTGGCAGATGTCCTCCTGTGGGGAGAGAGAGGGAGGAGGGGTTTAACAAGCTCCGTGGCCCGGCAAAAGAAATCAGCTGCTTTCGGACTCAGCATCGGAGTTACCTGGAAAACAGCCAGCTCCCGCCAGGGCCGCGCGGCCGAGCGGCCAGTCGCCCCGGCCGTGCGCAGACTCCCCCCGGGAGGGCTGGAAACGCGGCCAGTTCCTCCTCCAAACCAGCAACTGCAAAGGCACCTCCGCACGGGTGCCCCAGGGCTCCCCCCGCCCGGGACCCATGTGCAGCCGGCACGGCGCTCGGGGACCATTTGGATGGGCTCCCACCCGCATTTTTTCCGAGCAGCGAAAAACCCTCCGGCCGGCCCCTTTCCCGTGAAGGGTTTCAGCTCCGAGGCATCGGCTTTTCCCAGGAAAAAAGCGCCTGTCCCCAAATTCCTGGCCGATTTGGGCCGTGGGAGCGCTCTGTGCCCTGTGGCTGGGCTCCGGGTCCCCGGCCCGAGCCAGCCCTTCGCTCCTTGTCCCCCGGGGCCCAGGGGAGCCTCTGCCGAAGCTGGATGCGACCGTGGGAACTTGGCCCGGCTCGGGAGGACACGGCTGCAAGGGAGGTGCCCGGCTGAGACGGCCGCAGGACCCCGCTACCTGCGGCGGGCCGGCGCGGAGCTGGGCCAGGACGGGGACGCGGGCGCTCCGGCTGCTCCCGAGCGGCATTTTGGGCTGCTCCGGCCCCGCGGCGCCGGGCCCCGCTCACCTGGAGGCCCTGCAGGCTGGGCAGGTCGGCGTGGCAGCACAGCAGCACGTTGTTGGTCATGCTGGAGCTCTCGCGGACGCCCAGGTGGTAGAAGAGCGACGGCTGGCAGATGGAGTCGCTCATCTCCACCACGGCCACGTCTGCGGGCAGGACGGCGGCGATGCTGGCGGGCGGGCGGGGGCCCCACAGCCCGTGCCCCCCGTCCCGGCAAGGCACCATGGGCAACCAGCCAGGCCTGCACCCCCTTGCCAAGCACAGCAGGCAGCAGCCGGGGAAACTGAGGCACGGCGCCCCGGCCCTCACGCCGAGCTCTGCTGCAGGGGGGGCCCAGGCGTCCTGCGGCCTCCGGTCGGACCTTGCTCACCCCCTTTCGCAGACGCCCTGGCCAGCGCTACGGGATTACGCAGCCCGGCTGACCCGGCTGTCTCAGCCGGACACCCCGGCTCTCCCCTCCCCTCCCAGCGAGGGCGGCGTGTCGCAAGGACCGCACTGAAAGAGCCCTTTCCGCATCGCTCGGCGCCCTGCTCCAGCGGCCCCCGGACTTCCCTTTCCTCCAGGGGATGAGTTTTCGCTTCCCCAGCCCCCCCCCGATGGCCAGGCCCCCCCGGAGCACGCAGCTCCTCCCCACCACGAAGCCCCAGCTCAGCACTTCCACAAAAACGCCCTTTCAGAAACGGCACGCGTGTGCGTAGCGACAGGGAGGAAGATGTCCCGACCAACCTCCAACCACCCTGGAAAACAAACAGCGGGGAGGCAGAAAAGCAAACGGCAAATCACCCCATCCCAAGCTGGCAAGCGCAGCTCCCCTGGGCGCTGCAAAGAGCCCAAGACTCGGTGCAGCGGGATGGAAACTCCAGTGTGGACGGGATGGTCCTCCCGGCCCCAGCGGCCGGGCGCTGCTCGGGCTCGTTATTACCAGCATTGCTGACGGCTCGGACCGCATCAGTCCTCAGAGCCGGACGGCGTTTGGTCCCCGGGAGGGAGACTGCCAGGTTTTGGCTCCTGATCCCATTTTATCCCAGAGGCCGGAGCCGGCCGGAGCAGCCGCCAGCCCGGGGCGTTAGCAGGGGGAGCCGCAGGTTTGGGGTTAGCGTGGGAACACGTCCAGGAGGACGTGGGCACGGGAACCCCTCTCCTCCCCGCCACGGAGAGCCCCTGCCCCAGCGCAGCAGGCAGAGGAGGGGAAGAGAAACTCCCCGTGCAGGAAGGAGCTGCAAAGATCTTCCCCGGGCAACGCGCAGGGGGGTTCGCGGACCCCCTCCCCGGCTAGCGAAGCCCAGCCCGGGGCCCATCCTCACCTGCGTTGTAGAAGCGGTCCAGGGTGCCGGTGTCGCCCAGCGCCAAGGTGCCGAAGGGCACGGTGTGCAGCTGGGCCCGCACGTCGCGGCAGGCGTCGCGCAGGCTGCGCAGCGCCGGGCACGCCGCGGGCTCCCGGCCCAGCACGCACACCACGCTCAGCGCCCGCGGCCCGCCGGGCCGCCCCCGGGCCCCGCACACTGGCCGGCCCACCGTGCCCGCCACGGCCAGCGGGTCCTGCCAGCAGCTCCCGGCGACCGGGGGCTTCCCTGGACCCTCCATGCCCGGGGTGGCGGGAGCCGCCTGCCCTGCAGCGGGGGGCTATTACCGTGTACTGGGAGGGTCCGTGCCGTGCACCGGGCTGCTCTGCACCGGGCTGCCCGGCTCCGCACCGGGAGGGCTCCTACCGTGCACCGGGCTGCCCTGCACCGGGCTGCCCGGCTCTGCACCGGGAGAGCCCGTACCGTGCACCGGGCTGCCCGGTTCTGCACCGGGAGGGTCCGTGCCGTGCACCGGGCTGTCCCGCACCGGGCTGCCCTGCACCGGGCTGCCCCGCTCCGCCCCGCGCTGCTCCGCCCCGCGCACCGGACTCCGCACCGGGCCGCTCCGCCCTGCACCGGGCCCTTCCCTGCTCACCGGGCTGCCCCGCTCCGCACCCAGCTCCGCAAGGAGATACCGCGCTCCGCACCGCGCCGGGCTGCCCCGCACCGCGCTCCGCACCGCTGCGGGCGCCGTCCCGGGCCGCCCCGCCCCGGGCACCGGCAGCCGCTTCCGCCTGCCCCGGCTCTGAGTCAACGGCGGCCACGTGGGGCCGCGCCGCCGGCCGGGGCCAGCCCGGCCCCCGCGGGGAGCGGCCGGACCCCCCCCCGCTCTGCCGGGCTTCGGCCGCTTGCAAAAGGCGCCGGGGCCGGTTGCAAAACGGCGGCGGGGGCGGAAAGGGGAAGCGGGGCCGGGGCGCCCGGGGGCCCGTGCGGCAGCCGCGTCCCTGCCAGGCGCGGCCGGGGATGTCGCAGCCGGGATCTGCGTTGTGGAGCTGGAGCCGGGGCGGGGGCGGAGGCGAAGCGGGTCTCCCCGGGGCAGGGGCTGGGGCAGGGCCCCGGGGCGATGCAGACCGGGCCGGCGGCGCCCGGCGGGGAGCCCAGCGCAGCTACGGGCGGCGCAGGCCTGGCTGAGACCCAGCCGGCTCCCAAGAAATCCGGCGGGATGGGGAGGCTTTTTCCAGCCGCGGCGTCGTTCCCATCCCAGGGCCGGGCCAGCTTTGGGCGGGAGGGAGGAAAGGGGAACAGCAGGCGCCTGCGGGGACGCTGGGGACACCAGTGTCCTGCGTGCCCGGGCTTGCTGCTCCGCCGGGGATGCGATTTTGGGAAAGGCAGAGCCTGGGGGTCTGGCGGCTGCGAGCGCCCGATCCCTCCGCTGCACAGGCTGAACGCAGCCGCGGGGATTATCCTCCGGGTCTGGGGGCAGCCGGCAGCCAGGCTGTGGTGCCGTGGGGGCCGCAGGGTTTGGAAGCCGCAGCCGTGCAGGTTTCCAAACGCAGCCTGTTTCCAGCTGTGGAAATTTGAGCTCTCAGGAGCAGGACGTGAAGGAAGCAAGGAAAGCTCTGAGCACCCGCAGGGGCGGCGTGGGCTCTGCTCCCGCTCCCAGACCAGGGCCAGGGCCACAGCCAGCGCGTCCTTCCCGCGGCTGGCTGACTGGGATGCTGCAAGGAGCAGCGTCGAGCATGGCAAGGAGCAACGCGTCCACCGCCGAGGCCTGGCGCGGTGTGGGGAGGGGGCACGGGCTCTCGCCAGCCCCCTGCCCTCCCCGGCGCTGCCCCGGCACCGGATCTGAGCCCCGCGCAGCTCCCCTTCCCCTCGCCCGGGCTGACAGTGCTCAGCGGCCGGTGAACGAAGCCTCAAAGCTGGGCCTGAGCAAAGCTTTCCAGCCGGGCGGGCCCAGGGGAGCCGCCCACGCTCTTCCCGCGCCAAGGAGCCCAGCCCGGCAATTCCCAAACTCCTCCGGCCTCGGCCGGGCGGCTCCACCCCGCCTGCCGCAGCCGCCCCGGGGGGAGGCAAGGAGCACGTGCCGGCGGAGGGGCTGCGGCGGGGACGCGCGGGCAAGCGTGGCTCCCGGCTGCCCTCCCCTCGGATAACCACGACACGGAGACCCGAGAGCGGAGGAAAATCCTTTATTGGGTCTTCGCCCGCCCCGCGCCGGCTCCATCCCGTGCGATGCTCCGGCTCTGCCCGCCGCGGGGCGGGGGTCCGGGCAAACAGCCCCCAGCCCTGGCCGAGTGTCCCCGGCTCCCGAGGGTGCCCTGTGCCCCCCCGGCTCCTGTGCCCCCTCCCAAGCACAAAGCTGGGCCAGGGAGCAGCAACGGCCTGCTCAGACCCAGGGCTGCAGGCTAAAGTGGGGGAAGCCCCCGGCCGGGGGTCAGGGCTGGATGGGACCCCCTGCCCAGGAGCAGCACCAGCGCCCGGACTGCAGCCACCCCGCGCCGTCGCCAGCACCGGGGAGGGCAGGGGAGCGGGGCAGCCCGTCCCCTGGCACCGGCAGCGCCTTGCATAGTCGTGGTGCGGGGGGGGAGGCGGGCAGGGCTGGCGGCCGGGTCGGGGTGCTCCTGGCGGGGGGGCAACGCAGCCGGCGGCGCTGAGCTCTTGTCCGCCCGCCCCGGGGAGCCTCGGCGAAGGGTTTCCCCGGCCTCAGATCCTAGGGCAGCGGACAGAGGAGAGCGCGTAGCAGAAGGGGCCCGGCAGGCTCTGCCGCCGCGGGGACGGCGTTGGGGGGCAGAGGCTTTCTGCACCCGGGCACCCCCCCTGCACATGAACCCCCCCGGGCGCCGATACCCCTGCCCGCAGCCGCACATGCAGGTGCCACCTCGCCGGGTTTAATCGGGGCAGCCTGAGCTGCAAGTCTCACCCCACGGCACACAGCACGCATCCCCCCCCAAAACGACACACGGGGGGGCTGGGGACCCCCAGAGCACACAGCAACACAGAGGCACAGCAAAAGCACACAGCGAGGCCCCGGCTCTGCTCCTCACGCGGGCACGGGGAGGGGGTCGGGCGGCTGCGCTTCGGCTCCGTCCTGCCGGGGCTCGGTGCATGGGAAGGGGGGAGGAAAAAAAGCGGGGGGCACCCCCTTCCTGCCCCTCCCCAGCCGAAAGTGGCCTTCCACGGGGTAACGACCCCCAGAAAAACAGCAAACCAGCAGAAAAGCCCCCTCCGCGCACAGCAGGACCGCGGGAGAGGCCGTTCCCCGCCGAGGAGGGGCGAGGGAAGGGCTCGGCTCCCGGGGCGCGGGGGCAGCCCCCTCCCCGTCCTCTCACCAGCCCCCAGCACCTACTGGTTGTCCTCTCTGGCAGCGTGCAAGGAAAGAGAGACGGGGCCCGGCCCCGGCGTTAGACACGGCGGAGGCGCGAGGCGCGGGGGCGCGGGGGGCACGACCAGCGCGAGCCCCGGCTGGGCTCAGCCGCGGGGCGGCCGATCCGGGCAGCGGGCAGGGAGGCCGTGCCGGCCGGAGGAGAGAGCCGGCAGCCACACGCAGACGAGGAGGCAGAGACCGGCCAGACACGGACGAGGAGAAAGGTTTAATCCTCCCCTTGCAGGGGGAGGAAGAGCCTCTCCAGCTGCCTGGTCCGCCGGGCGAGGACGGACCGGCACAAACAGCCACGGGGACACACTCAGCGGCAAGACAGGACACGGTGGAGACGGGACACAGCCCCACGCGCCAGGGCTGACACTGATTCATGGATTTGAGGGTGGGCTTGGCCCAGGCACACGTCGGTGTCCCCCCGGAGCCCCCTCCCCACCCTCGGTGGTGGCCCGGGGGCGGAGGGCAGCGGGGGCCTTACAGCGTTTGGTAGGTGCTGTCCTTGGACTTGATGAACTTGATGATGAAGAAGACCACGGCCTGGACGCTGAGCACCAGCACGATGCCGCCGATGAAGCTGGCCGTGTCGAAACCGGGCGGGTGAAACTCGGGGCTGCCCGTCAACGGGGCGCTGGTGGTGGTGGTCCCTGGAGGGGAGAGAGGACGCGGGGGGTTACAGGGGCTCGGGGGCAGCCAGCACCCCTGCGGGTCCACGGCCCCCAGAGCTGCCCTCTCCAAGGGCCAAGGATGGGGTGAGAGGGGATTTGGGGTCCCCGAGTCGCTGCAGGGAGGAAGGGCCATTTCCCGGCCCCGCGGGCGGAGGGACGGGCTCAGCCCCCTCCCGCAGCCCGGCCGGAGCGAGCCAGCACCGCACGGGCGAGGAGCCAGCGGCCGTGCAGGTAAAGGAGCCCCGCTCGGATCAATAATTCACAGGGCTCCGGGATCCAGTTACTCGTTTTAATTAGCCCGATGCTATCCAATTCCTGCTTCCTGGAAGAGGCTCTTTATCCGGGCACACGTTTCCTCCCCCTTCTCCAGCTGCCCTCCGTCCCGGCAGCGGCATCCCTCACTAGCAAGGAGGAACTTTTGCTGGCAGATACCTGCTGCGATTCCCATGGCCTCGCTGCGTCCCACCCGTCACTGCTTGCTCCAGCCCTGGGAGACCTGCGAGTGGGGCGCGTGGCCCCCCCCGGGCCCCCCAGGCCTGCCAGCCCCCCGCCACCCCCCGCTCCGGCTCACGTGGGGAGTGCGTCGCCGGCTCCTTGCTAGGCGGCCGCGGTGGCTCTTCGGTGGGGGATTTCAGTGCTTGGAGGTGGCGATGGTAGAGAAAGGGGGAGAAAAAAAAGGGGGTTGTTAGGAGACGGGAATTCACCTCCCCCGGGAAACTGGCTCGTGCACCCCGACCGCCCCGCGTCCCGCTGTGGCATCCCCACGTGGGGGTCCGCGGGGTCCCCGCTCCGGCGGCGGGGCGGTGGGCTTACCTCGGCACAGCGCGGTGCTGTTGTAGAGTGCGCACGTCTCCCGCGCGGCCTCCTCCCTGGGCACGCAGCTCCCCGGCTCTGCGGGAAGCGGGAGCAGCAGTTTCCCCGGGCGCCTCCAGCAAACCGGCCCGCGAGGCCGCCCGGCGCGGCGGGTGCGTCCCCGGCAGCGCGGCCCCCGCAGCCCGGCCGAGCGCGGCGGAGCTGCCTCCGCGTTTGGGCGCTGCGGAGCCGCGCGGACGGTGCCCGGGGCCGGCGCTCACCTGGCCGCTGGGGCGTCCCGCAGCCCGTCCACACGCAGCCCGTGCCGTTGCCGTTGCGGGAGGCAGCGCCCTGCAGGCATTTCTCGCAGGATCCCAGCTCCCGGCACGCTCCTGCGGCGGCCGGAGGACACGCGAGGTCAGGGCACGGCCGGCATCCGACCCGTCGCCCCGCAGGCCTGGGTCACCCGAGCGTCACCGCGCGCCCCACGCGTCCGGGCCGTCCCATGGGGTGCCCCGCTGCTGTCCCCCCTCCCGCACGCAATTGCCCCAGCGCTGGCGGTGAGTCACCGGGGCGTTCGCGGAGCCGCTCCGCTGCGAGCTCTCCCCCCACGCACACGCTCATCGTTAATTTAAGGTGATGACTGTCGGCGAGGACGGCAGCACCGGGCTCCCTGCAGGGCATCACAGTCCCGGGCCCTCCCGCTGGCCCAGCTCACGCAGGTCCCTCAAACAAAAATTAGGGTGCTCCCTCAAACAACCCATCTCCCAAGCTTGGGAGATGCTGCCCAGGCCAGGCCTGGCTGCAAAAACTCAGCTGAAACGAGAGGCTCTCCCTTTCCCCCAGGTCACCCGCACCCCGGCAGCAAAAGGGCAACCGAACCGCTGCCCGGATGCGCGCGGGGCGATGCTGCGGCACCATCGCCATGGCTACGGCGCGCACGGGGTAGCGGCTGCCTCCCTCCTGCCGGCGCTCGGAGGCCGCCCGGGAGCCAATGGGAAAGTGGGACTTTGTTCGCAGGGTTTCAGGCAGGTTTACAATTTAAGTTATTTATATCGCGGCAGGCGCAGGAACAGACGCTTGAGCAGAACATTGTCAACTCCTGCTCCTGGCGTCAGGTGTGGGGAGGGAAAGGAGAATAAACGGGCAAACGGGGCTGGCCGGGGTCGGGCCTGTCGTGCCGGAGGTGAGCGGGCAGCGCGGGAGCGGCGCGCAGCCAGGAACGTGCGTGGGTCCCCGGCGGGCAGCGCGAGAGGCCTGGGCTGGAAACGTCTCCCGTGATGCTCCGGTGGCTTTGAAGTGGCGGGGGTGGGGGATGGGAGAAGGGGAGCAGAAGAAAGCCCGAGGTTTGCATAATTCATGCTCGGAGTTGAAGCGCGTCGTCCGGCAGCATCGCAAGCCGGCAGGGCACCACGCTCCGCGCCCGGCTGAAAGTTTCCGCGCAGAAACGAGTCTGGCCCAAAGCACGCAACTCCCCCAGCTCTAGAGGGAGGAGGGCAGCTCCTGCGCCCCCCGGCCCCCACCAGCCCGGAGAGCCCCCCTGCCGCCCCACAGCCCCCCAGGCCACAGCGAGCCACTGGGCCCTGCCCTGCTCTGCCCGCAACACAGCGCCTGGCCCAGCTTGATGCCCACTGGCAGCCGGCACCAGGCCACAGCTCCATCCCCAGAGCTGGGGCCAGCCGAGGAAATGGGGGTGTCCTTGCCTTAGGGTCCCCACTAAACCCCTCCAGGCTGGGGGGGGGGGCAGGATGCAAGGAGATTCCTCTCTCCCCGCCCCCCCCCCCAGGAAAAAAGTTAGGCTGCAGCAAACTCGCAGCGCCCTTCCCCGCCGGCTCCCACGGGGGGCCACGGCCTGGCCACTCGTGCACGTCCCCGTCCCCCCCCCCCCGCGGCCCGGCCCTACCTGCGCGGCTGGCAGCCGGCTCCTGCGCGCCCGGCAGCGCGCCCGGCAGCGCGCACAGCAGCGCGCACAGCAGCGCGCACAGCAGCGCCCGGGCGCCCGGCGGGGCCATGGCCCGGCCCGGCTCGGTTCGGCCCGGCCCGGCTCGGCGGGAGGGAGGGAGGGAGGGCGGCGGCGCGCTCGCAGCTCCCGGGAGAGCGGAGCGGAGCGGAGCCGGCGGGCACATGCGCGCCGCGCCGGGCGGGAGGCGGCCCCGGCGGGGGGCGGGCGGCGGCGGCCCCGCCTCGGCCGGGTCCGCCCCGGGGCAGCCCGGCCCCCGGCGCCGGCCCGGCCCGCTGCGAGGGCAGAGAGGGGCCGAGGGACCCCGCTGCACCCGGGCGCAGGGCGCACACGCACGGCGCGGCGCATCCCTGCAGCTGCCTGCGCTGCGCGCTGCCCGCACGCTGCGCACATGCACTGTGCGCTGCACCCGCTGCGTGCGCGCTGCACTCGGGGCCCGCACATCGCTGCATGTGCTGCGCGCTGCCTGCGGACTGCACCGCGCTGCATGCGCCGGGCACGCTGCGCTCACCGCGCTGCATGTGCTGCAGGCTGCGTGTGCAACCTGCGCGCACTGCCCGTACGCTGCGCGTGCCCCGCGCGCACGCTGCTCGCATGCTGCTGAAGCACTGCACGCACACCTTGCACACCTTACACGAACACCTTACACACCTTACACACGCACACCTTACACACACACACCTTACACACACCCACACACACCCCTTACACACGCACACCCAGCTCTCCCATGGCCCTGCAGCCCCCACGGTGCGCTGTGGCCCTTCTCGGGGGCTACAGGTGGATGTCGCTGCGTGGGGACATGGTCCCCCGGGTCCCGGGGGGTAGAGCCGGGCCTGCCCCGGCCGCTCCCGGGACATGGCCGGAGCCGTCGCAGAGCTCGGGGGGGCCCGGCCAGCTCCAACACGGCCCCCAGCCTGCTGCAGCCGACTGAAGAGAGCTCCCGGGACCGGGGCGCCCCCAGGCCCGGGGGAGGGGGCAGGACCAGGGAGCCCCCAGAACATGGGAGCATCCAGGGCCGGGAGCCCCCAGGCCCGGGGAGGACCCCCAGGAGCGGGGCCCCGCCAGGCCCGAGGGGCGCAGCCGCAGGCGGGGCCGCGCCGTCGCGGCGGGGCTTCAGCACTGCGAACAGCTCCCGGCGGCCGCCGCCGGGCCGGGCCCCTCCCGGGCCGCCCCGGCCCCTCCCCGGCCGCCCCGGCCGCCCCGGCCCCCCCCCCGCCGCCCCGGGGACAGCGCCGGGGCCGCCGCGGGGCAGCTCGCCCGCAAGCACCGAAACGCCCTGAAATGCGCCGCTTCCGCCGCGGGCTTCGAGGAACCAGGGCGCGGGGCAGAGCTGGGAGGGTCCCGGGGGGCTGCACACGTCTTCCCCGCTGCCGCTGGGGCTGGCCTTCCCGCCTTCCTCCTCCTCCTCCTCCTCCAGGGAGGAGGGAGCCCTGCCAGCCGCCCTTCCCGCAGCCCCGCCGGCCGGGGCGGCCTTTCCCGGCTCGCGATGAATTAATTATTCAGGGCCCGCTCGGGAAAGCCGGGCCCCGGGGACCCCTCGCGGAGCTCGGAAGCGGAGGTCCCCGGTGCCCTCCTGCCCCGGGGAGGGAGGGCTGGCTCTGGGGGCAGAGCCCCCCGGCGGCTCGGCCTCGGCGTGGGGGGCGGGAGGCGGCTTTGCAGAGCGGGGGCTGCAGCCCCCTCCCCGGCCGCGGCGCAGCGAGGTGCCGCCCCCAGACCCCCGCACACGGAGCCCCGGAGCCGAACCGCCTCTGCAGCGGGGGCGGGGGGGGATCCCCCCCTTCCCTCTGCACCGCCCTGCAAGGGCTCTGCAAGGACACAGCGGGGGCCCGGGTCCGGCAGCCCGCCGGGGGGGGGGGGCGGTTGCGGTGTGGGGCGGTGTGGGGTGTGGGGGGGCTGTTTTTATGAATGGGCTGCTCCATCCCCAGCGTGATTACTATGCGGCGCGCGCGCGCCCGCGCTGCCTTGCGGAGCGCCGATTGGCTCCGGCGCGCCATTGACGTCACAGAGGGGCGAGCGGGGCGGGGGGGGGCGGCGGTGAGTCACCCCCGGCCTGCCCCCCCCTCCCCCCCGGCGGGGCTCGGTCACTATAACTCGGCGGCGCCCATGGCAGCGGGCCCCCAGCCGGGGAGCCCAGCGCAGCCCGGCCCGCGGCGGAGCCGCCCGGCAGGTGAGTGCCTGGCACCGGGGGGGGGTCAGGGAGGGGGCGAGCCTGCCTGGGCACGGAGCAGAGCCATGGGATGGGGGCGAGGGGCAGCCCCCCCCCCCAGAGGGGCTGTGCTGCCTGCCTGTCCCCCCCACCCAGGGAGGGCGGCCCCCGGGCAGGGGATGCACCGCAGGGCCGGGAAGGCGCCTCTGCCTCCGCAGAGCTCTCGGTGCTGGAGAGGTGGGGGCTGGCGCGGGCTCTGCCCCCCCCGCCCTCGTCACCTGCTGCTCTTTCTCCCCATAACTTTTCCACTGAAGCCCTCGGGTGGGGGGGAGCTGCCGAGAGCCACTGCAGGAGGGTGGCACGGCCAGTCCCGCTCTGGAGTATTTATCCATCAAAATTGTGCAATGCACAACCCCCCCCCCCCCCCTCCCCCGGGCAGCTCCCGGGGAGCAGATGCAGCAGGAGCGAATAGGCTGAGCTGTTTGTCCTTTACGGTATTTTTTTTTTCTCTTTCTTTTTCGCTTGCAAAAGAAGAAAAAACAAAACACCTTGTCCAGAAAAATCCCCTCTCTGAGCAAACAGTGAGCATGCTGTAAACATATGGAGGTTAAAGCAACTCCGCTGCCGCCCGGCTCGTGGAGGAAGCCCGGGGGAGGCAGGCGCGCAGGGCCGGCCCCGGCTCAGCGGGGCCAGGGC
The DNA here is from genome assembly GCF_036370855.1 of Dromaius novaehollandiae. NCBI lineage: Eukaryota > Metazoa > Chordata > Aves > Casuariiformes > Dromaiidae > Dromaius > Dromaius novaehollandiae. Next base: position 7,142,171 of record NC_088120.1, on the reverse strand, counting down.
GGTCTGGGGACGTGCTGCGCTGTGACAGCCCGGGCAGGTCCCTGCGTGGCAGCAGGGCGCTCAGAGCGATGCTCTTGCTTTCCGCTCCTGCAGGTCGGCCTCTGGCAGCGTGATGGAGGAAGGGCCCCACAACTCCAGCGGAGGCCAGCAAGGCTGGTTTGCGGCCAGGAACGGGAGCGGCAGCTCCTTGGACCTGGAGTCGGTGGTGCGACCTGTTGCCTTGAACCCGTGGGATGTTGCCCTCTGCATCTCAGGGACCATCATCTCCTGTGAGAACGCCATCGTGGTGGTGGTGATCTTCTACACCCCGGCTTTACGGGCTCCCATGTTCCTCCTCATCGGCAGCTTGGCCACAGCCGATCTCCTGGCTGGCTTGGGGCTGATCCTGCATTTTGCCTTTGTCTACTTCATCCCGTCGGAGGCCATCAGCCTGCTCACGGTGGGGCTCCTGGTCACCTCCTTCACGGCCAGCGTCAGCAGCTTGCTGACCATCACCATCGACCGCTACCTGTCCCTCTACAATGCCCTGACCTACTACTCGGAGAGGACGGTCACCAGGACTTACATCATGTTGATCCTGGCCTGGGGAGCCTCCATCTGCTACGGGCTCCTGCCTGTCATGGGCTGGAACTGCCTGAAGGACCAATCTGCCTGCAGCATCGTGAAGCCGCTGACGAAGAACCACCTCATCATCCTCTCCGTCTCCTTCTTCATGGTCTTTGCGGTGATGCTCCAGCTCTACGTGCAGATCTGCAAGATCGTGTGCCGGCACGCCCACCAGATCGCCGTGCAGAGACACTTCCTGGCCAGCTCCCACTACGTCACCACCCGGAAAGGCATCGCCACCTTGGCCGTCATCCTGGGCACCTTCGCCTCGTGCTGGCTGCCCTTTGCCGTTTACTGTCTCCTGGGGGATTACAGCTACCCGGCCCTCTACACCTACGTGACCCTCCTCCCCGCCACCTACAACTCCATGATCAACCCGGTTATTTATGCCTTCAGGAACCAAGAGATCCAGAAAGTCCTGTGGACCGTGTGCTGCGGGTGCTTCTCTTCCACGATGCCTTTCCGGTCCAGGTCCCCCAGTGACGTCTAGCGCGTCACCCCCTCCCGAATCTGTTTGCACATGTTTGACTCATTGATTTTTGTTGGTGTCTTTTCTATTTTCTGTTCTCCCCCCCAAACCAGAGGCACTTTGCAAGAGCGCTCTGAAATGAGCAGCTCTTCCCAGCCCTGTCCTTTTGTGCGCAATCTCTTTTCTTCCTCTATTTTTCCACTTTCTGAATTTGCAGAAGAAAAATGTATTTTTTAATCCATAATATAATATATATTTATGTGTGCATGAGAGGGAGAGAGGGGGAGGGAGGGAGAGAGATCCTCATATTTTCTTTGAAAATATTTATGGTGCATTATTTTTTTAAGGGGATTGATACCAGAACCGTTCGCTCCTCTTTGCTTTTTTACAGCCTTATTTACCTCAGAGATAAATATATTTTTTGTACATTTATGGGGAGGGGGGAGAAACCCATCGCTTCCCAGTGAAGGAAGGACTCAAATCCACCTCCCCCTTCTCCCAGCCATCCATGTATTTTTTTTTTTAATTATTGTTGGTTTTTTATTCTCTCTTCTCCATGCCCAGCTTTCCCCCCACGGCTGTCCCAGCTCTGGGACTTGCTGCCCTCTAGTGCTCGCTGCTTTTTGGGGAGGAGATGCTGCTGGCGACCCTGCGCCCCCAAACCGCGGCGGCTCGGGGTCCCTGGAGCTGGGGGCAACAGGGCAGCGCCGCTTCCCACGCCGGCATGTTCGGAGCGGCCTCCCGCACCCTGGGAGAAGCGGTTCCTTGCGCAGGAGCCGGCATTGGCTTTGCGTGTTTTGGGGTGGGGGGAGATGGATGCGCAGGGATGCTGGGGGACACAGCGGGGACGGCTCTGCTGCAGCGCGGCCCGGACTGCTGGCTCTCGGGGTGGCCGCTGGGTCTGGTTTACAACCGTGGTGCGGGGGAATAAAAGTGATTTGTGATACAACAGCGGCTGCGTGCTCCTGGGGGCGGCACGGGCGGGTCGAGACCGCCGGCATCGCCCCGAGTCCGGCCAAGGGCCTTTTCCTCCGCTCCTTCCCTCGCGCCCGGGTGGGAAATCCTAAGCGACAGGCCCTCTCCCCCCCCACCCATCACATCCTGTTAGCGGGAAGCAGTTTTCCCCCGGGAAGGAGCACAGCGGGGCCGCGGACCTCCGCGGCCTCATCCCAAACCCTCCCAGCGGCACAGGGCCGCGGGGTTAATGGCAGCAGCCGTAATTAGGGCGGCTGGTCCCGCTGGCAGGGGGCTCAGCCCCGACCCCCCTCCCAGCCCGGGGTCCGGGAGCAGCCGGCACCCAAGGCCAAATCACCCTGCGGGGCTCCAGCGGCCGGGCCCTGCCACCGCCTCGGGGGGCTTTGCTTTCCCAGGATGCAAACGAACGAGTCCGGAGCCATTCCCAGGGCTGCTCCAGGCCTTCGGGTGCCGGAGCAGGTGGTACCAAGCGGCGGCAAGATAAACAGCCAGCGGCAGGGAGCAGCCTGTTCCCTTTTCAAGGGCGGGGGGGGGGGGGGGGGAAGCAGCAGAAAGCAGAAATATTAAGGAAAAAAGAAGTCCAATTCAGCCGAGGGTGCCCGGGCAGGGTTTCCAGGGCAGCTCAGGGCTGGGGACAGTGGGGGGACGACCAAGGGCCCAGCCTCGGGGTCAGGAAACATGACTGGAGAGCAGGGATTGAGGCGTGGGCACGCGGGATACCCAGCTGCTGCGCACATCTGGGCAGGGCGCAGCCCCCCCCGGGGATGCTCTAAGCCGAGGGCAGCACCACGGCTCCCACGGACGCTCCCTGCCCCATGGCCAGAGGGGCTGCGGGGGTTACGGGGCCGTGTCTGCCCTTGGCACCCCATTGCGGTTCCCCCCCCACCCCGGGGGAACCCGGGCAGGGGGAGCAGCAGGGCTCGGCTCCGGCCCCTGGCACCTTGCCGGAGCGGGGACAGCGGCGCCAGCGCTCGCAGTAACCATGGCAAAGCCGGGGCCAGGCCGCGAGGCGAGAGCCTCCCCTTAGCAACCCGCGCACCAGGCTCCTCTCAAACCCCGGTGCCCAAAACCGGGGGCTTTGCCGGCTCGGAGATGGGAGGGAGGGAGGGTCCCGCTACCCCTGAGCCTCGCTGGCCCCCCAAGCCCCGACCGACCTGCTGCGACGGAGCCGAAAGCCGCCGGTGGCCCATGGGGACGGGAGAAGGGGCTGCTGCGGCTCCCGGTGATTTACGCGCTGCTGGGATGCCTGGCAGGAGCACGGCCCCGGCATGGGAACGCCAGGCCGCCACGAGGGTTAAGCAGCTCTGGTTGCTGCTCTGGCTTAAATTTAAACGGGAAACCTCAGCCCTGGCTGGGGGGATGTTGTTTCCTTGGAAGCCGGAGCAGGCAGGAAACGAGCACACCAGGGCCCGGCGGCTTCCCGAGCGCCGGAGGCAGTGGCAGGCGTTTCCCCGCGGCGCCGGGGCACCGAGCATCGCCGGGGCACCGAGCATCGCCCCGAGCCTGCACCAGAGCCGCGGCCCCGGGCGGCAGCAGCCTCGCGGGAAAGCGAGCCCGAACGTCGCAGCTCCGCTTGTGCCGAGCGCACGAAACGGGGGGCCGCCGCGCTTTGGGGAGGGGGCCGCCGCTTTGTCTCATCCACGCAGCCCCGGCCCGGAGAGGGCGATTAGGAGCGCGGCTTGGCCCCGGCGTGAGCTTGGCAGCGGCCGCCCGAGCCCGCCGCGTGCAGGCGCTGGCCTTTGTGGAAGCGGCTGAGCCCGGCGCAGAGCTGCTGCCCTGCCAGACTGCAGAAACTTGAGCTCCAAATACATAATTCCTCTGGCACCCCGTGGTTATTTGCGAGCTGCTGTGAGCAGATGGAAGAGTTACAGATAAAGCCATCCGCAGCACGGGAGCCGATTGCCTTCCCCACACAACCGCGTAGGCAACAGCAAAGGGGGAAGGAGGGGAAGAAAAAAAAAAAAAAAAAAAAAGGAAAGAAAAAGCACAGGCACGGAAGGAGAGGGAAGGAGTCAGCCATTTCTACCGGGGCTGAGCTGCCATCTCGGCACACCTACGTGCGAGAAGCGGGGACGCGGGGCTGGCAGCGGGCGCTTCCCGGGGACTGGGAGAGGGGAGCGCTCTGCCACCGCCCGCGGAGGCTTGGCTAGCGCAGGAGCCCGAGGAGGGGGTGACATTGGCAGCGCGGAGCGCAGCCACACGCGGGGAGAGCAGGCTGCTAACGCTGATCCGAGCTGGCAGCGCCTGCACTCGCTTTGGTCCCAGAGGGGGAATTAAGGGAGAGAAGCTGACGTCAGTGGTGGAAAGGACACGCAGCCCACTCGTCCGAGGCAGCCGGCAGCATCTTCTGGGTGTTGCTAACGCCACCTTGAAGGAGAAAATTAAATGGGTCTTTGGAGACGGGGGCTCCTGTGAAGCCGCAGCCCAGCAGCTGTGCTCCAGCACCGAACTCCGCGGGAAGAGACAGACACACGGACGCAGCAGAGGCCCCGGACAAGGCCGGAGCGCCAAGGCGCAGGCAGAGCCCGAGACACCCCCCCAGCTGCGAGCGGCTCCGCTGCAGGAAATTGCTGCTCACGGAAAGGGCTCGGGGTCTGAGAGCACCAGCACGCAATTAATCTCCTTGCTGGGTTTCTCCTCCCTGTGCCGAGCGGCAGCCCAAGGAGGGGCAGCCGACGGGAGGCTGTTGGGTCTCCGGCACCAGCGCTGGTGGCAGCAGCCCCCCCCTCAGCCCCCCGCAGAGGGGAGCGGGGCACCGGCACCCCGTGCCATCTGCACACGCGGTGCCTGCAGCACGGCTCGGCCCAGCCCGGACAAACCCCGCGTCCCCACGCCGGCTGCCCCTGAGGGATGAGTCACACTGCTGCAGCCCGGCACAGGTACAGTGCTACCCGCAGGCTGCGGGATCCGCCCGCGGGGCAGAGCCCAGACGGAGATTTCCCCCGTCTCGGGCTGTATCCGGGCACGTGCAGTAACCAGCAAGGCAATAGCTGCGAATACAAAGATAAGCTCGCACACCGCCAGCGACGAGAGAGACAAAAAGACAGTTTGCAAAGGTGACTCAAAGCACTCGTGGCCCCAAAGCACAGGGCCGCAGGGCAGCTCGTGCCCCCAAAAGCACAAGCTAGCCTGGCTACAGCCAAACACCTTCAGCCAAGCGAGCTAGAGCCGCTCCCCCTCTCAGAGCAAGGCAAGCCAAGGGGGCCAGGCTGCTCCGGCTGTATCCGAGATGGAGCCAACAGCTGGGACATTCAGCATTACTGAGCTTGAAAGCCCAGGAGATGCCTCCCCTTCCCCTGCCCTCCATGTCCCACACCTAGTAAAGGGGTTTCTTGCTCCAAAGCTGGCAAAGGCAGTGAATCTAATGAGGTTTTGCAGCCAGGGACTCCCGGCAGCCAAGAAAAGGCACAGCACCGCAGCGTGAGCGCACAGGCGTCTCCTGGAAGCCAGGGGAACTCGGCCAGCAAGGCTTGCAGCAAAGGCAGAACCGAGGAGCAGGGACAGATGATTTTGTTGCTCCACAGCAACAGTCAAGAAATACGTCCATGCAACAGGCTCGCAGACAAGGCCCTGACAAGACACCTGGTGACAAGGGACAGGGCCACCACCCCTCACTGCTCTAACTGCAAAAGGGACCGTGACAACTTAAATGGAAGCCAGTCACAGCCAGCCCCCTCCCGCCCCAGCTACAGCCGCTCCGCTCTCGCAAGATGGAGCACGGGCTCATTTTGCATGGCAGGAAGAGCACACAGAGGCGGCTGGGAGCTCCTCCTGGAGAGCGTTTCCTTGGCACTGTTCCCCGTTGCAGGCAGTGCTAACTACCACCATCGATAATCCTCGACCCGCCCCGGTGCTGGCTGCGTTGTGGTGCTGGGAGAGATTTCCGCACGGACGGCATCCGCGAGGCAGCTTGGGAGCCGCTGCTTTGCTCCACCTCTGCCCAGACACCTGCGTGAGGCTCCCGCTGGCAGGACAAAGCCTGGGAGCCCTCGAAACTCCAAGCGTGGCCCGTCTCCTCGAATTACAGCCCTGCGAGAGGCACCACGGGACGCTCGGGTTATAAGGTACAAGCTGCTCATGCAACACAACACGCCCAGGCAGGGAACTGAGCAGACAAGTCACAGCAGCCCCTCCGCCCCGGATCAGCCACGCTCGGGAAAGCGTCGTGGCTCCCCGTACATGCCCGGAGTAACACACAGGGGCACCAGTTGGATAGAAAGGTTTTATCAAGTTTACAGTTTTTAAAAAAAGGATCCATTTTTTGTTTTTACATGTACATTACAAAAAACTGCAGTTGGGATCTTCATCCAGGGGAGACTGAGCCGATTATTAAAAAAAAAAAAAAAAAAAAAAAGCAGCAGGAAAGCCTGGCTTACACAGCAACCGACAGAGAAAAATACAGACAGACATTACGAGGGAAAACAAGACAGCGAGAGGCTGCGTCTAGATGTGCAGGTACGGACCGGGCTCTGCTCCACCGCAGGCGGCAGCTTTATTCCCAGCGCGTCCATGCACACGAGGCAGAGTCTGGCCATCTGTGTTGATTTTGCAGGGGTAAAAAAAAACAAACCAAGTCACCGACCTCAGTGCCAGCGTCTGTGGTCGCTACAGTATTTTGCTCGTGAGGTTTTTTAGCAGAGTTTCACTGCTGAAACTCCTTTGGTCTGAAAGCGAGTAACCCCCTGCACCCTGAGAGAGTCCGTCAGACCCCAGCACCCTTCCGACCCCGCAGCAGGGCTGGGTCCTTCGAGGGCACTTTCCGTCTCTCCTCCCACCTTGTCCTCTCCGGTCAGCATTAAACCCCTAAGATACAAGTGGAATAATTACTCTTATAAATATATTTATATCATATAGGAAAATAAGGCACTTCAGGAGGGTTACAGCTTGCCTAATTCTATGACATTCTAGTCGGGAAGAGAAATGGGTTAGTTTCTGAAATGAATTAAAATGTTAATACAGCAATAAAAAAAAAATTGGATCCGCTTCCCACTTCAAGGCTTTGTTTAAAAAAAGAAAGAAGAAAAAAAAAAGCACCCCTCACAAACTACAGCAATGAAACCTGACCCGGGGCAGCTGCGAGCAGGGCTGCGAAGGATCCCGCGCCCGCCCCACGCCGGGCTCGGCACGGCCAGCGCCCGGCCGCAGAGCCCAGCAAGGGCAGGTACTTTCACGAGAGGCATGTTAAATAAGTTCACGGACTGAAAATATCCTTTCCCTGAAATGACACTCTGCACAGTTCCTGCGCCATCTGGGACCTCCAGCAGCCCCTTCCCTCGATGCGGTCTGGTGCTCTGGGTCTGATAAGGAGAGGAGAAAGCGGTGAAGGTCACCGGCTGCAGACGCGGCTCCAAGCCGAGCCCGGGGAGCCGGGACGAGGCTTTCCCGGCGAGCGCGGAAGGAGGGGCGGCGGGGGAGAGGCTGCCGGGAGCCGCAGCCCAGCGCTGCGGGCGAGGACACCGGGAGAATGTTTAACCAGGAGCGCGAGGGCCGCGAAGGAGAGGCAACGGCGGCCTGCCCCAGCACGCTGCACGGGGAGGCAAGGAGCGCGCCCCGAGCGGCTCCGGTGCAGGCAAAATGGCTGCTGTGGCTCCGTGCCGCCACGCGGACCCGGGTCCGGGGTGAAAGAGAAACCGAGGGGAAAAGCCCAGCTTCCAGCTCCCTCTTTTGGCTTTGTGAAACGCTCGTGCCATCCACCTGGAAGGCACCCGAGAGCCTTGTGCAGGGAGGGAGGAAGGACTAAGCTCACACTAAACGACAAAGATGGCACGGGAGCCAGTGCACGCCCTTGGCCGATGTGGAGCGGCAGCCCTGCCGCTAGAGCACAGCTGCTCCGTCTTGCAAAGGTTGTTTTTGGCATCTCTCCTCTTCCCCTACCAGGTTAAGAAACATTCAGCTTGCTTGGTGGCCCAGCGCTCTGCAGTTTTGCAGTGATGCTCAGACTGCCACGTTACCCGAGTTGTTTCTCGGGCGTCTCCAAGCTGGGCTCACACCGCTTTTTTGCGATGAAAGGAGATACAGCCCTCCCCACCTGTCCATGGCCCCTCTGTTTAGGCTCCAGCAGCTTTGATTCTCACCTTGGGATGCAAGTCTGAAAGCACACGGCGGTTACGGCAGGCCTGCACAGACAAAGCAGCGTGGCTCCTGCTGCCAGGAGGGCCGGGCAAGCAGGGGAGCCAGGCAGAGGACTGCACTCCACCCACGGCCACGCCGATCGCCCACGCAGCACCGCTGTGCAACAGGCAGCGCACGGGGTAACCATGTCCCTTCCACCCCGAGGCATGGCCCAGCCTGACGGACCATCCATCTGGGTCACAGAGAATATGGCACTTCTCTGAATTTCACATGACAGGAACACTCGCTCCCCTTTCACAACCAGGGCCAAGTCTAGTTAAGGCAATTTTAAATTAACCCAGGTCTGGCATTTGTGAGCTCCTCACTTCCCTGTGTGATAATGCTGTCATCCTGGGTTAGCTTAAAGGTCCGTTTACCCCAGGAACCTGTCTCCAAGAGAAGCCAGAGGAGGATGCTCACAGAAAGAGCAGAACAGAGCCAGTGATGCTCCTCTCGCCCCCCCTTACCCAGCTTCCAGCAATAATCAGTTTGCATTTCCAAATCCCTCCAATGCACGACGGCTCGCTGGCACTCGAGGGGTTTGTTCCCTCTTCCAGAACCTGGAACTAGTATTGCTCAGATGTTCCCAGAGCATCAGGATGCCTCACTGTCTATGCCCTTTGCATCCTGCCTAGCAGTTCCTTTGTTGACAAAATGCAACGGTGTAGAGGTCCAGCAAATCTCTCCTGATGATGCTCAGGGTCAAACTGGATCTCAGCTCGATCCACCCTCCAGAAGAGCCCATCCTCCAGACCATGATCTGCTTTGTCAAAGATTAAAAACAACCCAAAACACACACACAAGAAATCAGTAAGAACTCAACCGCGCAAACCAAAACCATCAATCAAACCCCAAGAAGGATTTTCAGCAACCTGGCAGCCTCGGGCTGGGCCTGGCACTCCAGGTATCAGCAATATCATTAAATGAGGCACGCCAGAGAAGAACCAACAGGCACAAGTTGGCAAAATACTTTACAATAGAAAAGGCAAAGCAGTTGGAGAGTTGGTCGTAACGGGACACGTTGCTGGTCCCATCCCACAATAGCTGGACCCGTGATCTCCAAAAGGCTTTGGAATTGCTTTCTTGCATCATACTGAGATAGTTAGTCAAGTCCAAATTAAAATATGAAAAACACATCTGTAGCATTGGGGTATTTTTATCTAGGCTTCCTGGATATGCTAATATTCTATGTAAGGTAATATAAAACAGCAATAAAACCTGGGTCAGCTAGTTCAAGTTCCCCATTTTCTCCCCCTGCCAGTACTGTATCTGTAGTGAGCAGCCCAGGAATTTGTAGGGTTAGCTAGGAGAAGAAATATTTTCTTAAAATTAACTAATGAACTATATCAACAAAACGATGGGAAACAGATAATGCAGGTTAGGCCTGCTGTAACTGATGGGCAACTCAGTTCACACACAAGATGTTTTTAGGCACAAACACTCCTCTCCTTAGGTGGAAGAGAGGAGGCAGCAAGGGTAATACCAGCATTTTCTGTTGCTGCTCAAGTCCCTGTGTAAAGGGCACAGTCACCCCACTAGAAAAGCACCTCTCTCCAAACTGACCACAGCACTGCCCTGAACAGGCCAAAGAGGCCTCAAGGCATCTCAGGCCCAGCTGTAGGTTCACCTGTAACCACCACCCTGATTCAGGGCCTGGTGTTCAGAGAACCCCTCCCCACCCAATGTCTCTGCTCTCAGCACATTTTTTTTTTTTAAAACTCTCCCAGCATAGATTGGAGAAGTCAGCTAAGCCAAGTTTTGGCACTGCTCAGCACCAACCACACTGAGCGCTCCCAGCTGGGCTCTGCTCACCCAGCAGCAGGAAGCCAAGCAACCGTTCTGCCTGGGCTTTGCATCCCTTCATCCAAGTCCCCTCTGGCAGACTTGGAGAAGCAGTCCAGGAGATTTGAGGAAGATAAAGGCAGCTTTTAAAAGCCATCCTCACATTGCACCCAATGTGTGCCCTAGTCCCAGAGCTAGGAAGTGCATCCCACACAGGGTTAGTCTGGGAATACTGGGGGGCCAAGGGGGAGAGAATTGTGCACTGTTGCTAAAAAACGATCGTTTGACAGTGGGATGCAGCAGAGAACAGACATTTAAAGCCCATTTTCTTGCAGCACTACCAGCATTCACTGCAAAAGGAGAGCCAATTAGATCTACTGTATGCTGTTGCAATGAGAAAACTAGCTGAAAATGTCCTTCATCTGAAAGGCCATGTGGCCACAACAGGATCATTCATCTTTACTTTAAAAAACCCTCAGGATGGAGGAGTTTTATGTGCTCTGCCTGGTGGATTGAGAATCTGGAGGTTTAGCTCTCTTAAATAAGCAACCGTTACACACCCTCCAGCTAAAACTCAGCACAGTCATCCTCAGTGTCCATGAGGAAACTTCTCGGAAAGGTAGAGCACAAAGTCCTGCCAAAGCCGGAGGGGAAGGGAGATATGCTGGTGCTTGTCTGAAAACCCTTGGCACATCTTTGGTTACAGGATGAGAAAGGAAGACGTGGAAGGTTTGGCCACCTGGTTCTTTAAGAAGGTGTTAACCCAGGAGGGAAGGGGGGGGGAGATGGGACCGTGGTTAATCCGACCATTCATCCTCATCGAACTCCGAAGAGTCGTCCTCAGAGTCGCTGTACTCTACAGCGATGCGGCGTGACAGAATCGTTGCCACGTCATTGCCCACAACATCCCGCTTCTCCTGTTCCCGCTGCTCCTCCACCTTGCGGAGTTGGAAGCCTGTTGGGAAGAAGGCAACAGAGGTGGAAATCACTCAAAGGCTTTGGTCACACTGAAATCTCAGAGCAGCCATCCCTTCAATGCAGTCCTCTAAGCAAGACAGCCTGTCCTCTGCCAGCAAACGTTGGACACGCAGTGGGATAACAGTGGAGGGCAAATGAGAGCCAGAACAGGCAGGGGGGCAGGTAGAATGGGAAGTGAATTGTTTCCATGCTCTTCCGAGCGATTACACCACTGCCATTCAGCCCACTTGCAAACTTGGACCGCATCAGTTCTGGAACTACCTTCTCTGAAGGCACAGAGGGGTAAAACCTAGTGAGGTTGTCACCAGGGTAGGCAGACAAGGAGAGCCCACAAGGGACAGGTCCCAAGCAGCAGGGCAGCGAGAGCACTGCCTGTAATACAGCTCCCAAGGGCGCTCACGCGGGGTACGGTGGGGTCTTCCAGAGGCAAAGGAGAAAAATGGCACTGAAACGAAGCTAACTTACCTTGACGAATAGCTGAAAGCAAATCACTCCTGGCATCGCTAACCGCAGGCAGGGATGACTTGGGCTTGGAGGTGGAGGTATCGGAAGGTAGAGGAGGGGCTGGGGGACCGTCCAGGCCACCGGTAGTCAGAGGCGGTGGGCCGGGAGGCGGCGGCGGTGGCGGGGGAGGCGGTGCACTCCCACTGCCTGGCTGGGGCAGCGGAGGTGGGAGCACGCTCGCATATTCGACCGCTGGAGGGGGCGGCGGTGGCGGCGGGGCAGCAAACTCGGGGTGGGGAGGGTAGGAGGGGGGCGAGGGTGGCGGTGGGGTTCCCGGGGACGGGAAGCCCATGGGAGGCGGTGGAGGGGGACTGCTTCCTATCAGTGGCGGTGGTGGAGGTGGCGCCGGAGGGGGAGCAAAGCCCGGTCTGGCTCCGGAGAGAGATCCGATCGGAGGAGCTGGCGGCGGGTGACTCGGGCTAACCAGGCTGGATCTTTTGGTCCCTCCAGAGCCAGAACCTCTTTGGTTGTCTACTGGATAGCTGTTGTAAGGGAGGTGGTGGGGGGAAGAGAGAGAAAGAGAGAGAGAGAGAGAGAGAAATAAGGCTGTTAGCTGTGAGGCCCGATTTGATTGATACAATCTCAGTTTTAATGGAGATCATATGTTTGTTGCAGTCCAGACAAAAAACCAACTTCCAGCTTTAACTGCTGTTTTCCCGAAACCTCACTCCCTGGTTTTAGTTCTCCCACAGTGTTTTTTTCTGGCCAACGCCATCAGAACAAAGCAAGTCTTCCAGGGACGGCAAAGATGCTATTATCTGTCCCATCTCCCAGGCTGACAAGGATATGAGCCATCTCACCTCTCCCCAAGAGGCCAGGCGTCACATCTGAGCTCAGAGCAGCCTCTTGGCTTAAGGGCTCCTGCAGCAATTTAAGTCACTACCCCTCCACGCTGAGGTCAGACTTATGACACGCCAAGCAGAGATGTCTACCATAAATCGCACAAGAACTAGTGGTTATATCAGGAGAACATATGCTCCCAACACCTGCTAGGAACAGATCTCCTCACTGGATTCCACGGCTTAGAGCTGGAGCGTAGGAACCATGTCTCATAGCTTGCCATAGGGATTGAAGAGAAAGACACGGAGACCCAGTGTGCGCTTAAGGAAAACACTGATTCATGAGTGACTGAATCCCCATTTATAGGAGCTGTTTCATACCAGAAACCACTGCTGCCCAGAAGATACTGTTATATCCTACGGACATGTAAAGGAAGCCCTAAATTGACATCTCCTTGCATTGTACAACAGCAAAATACAGTACATTTGTCACAAAAACGTCACAAATTTTAACAGTGCACAGTGCTGATCCAAGACAGACTATTGGAGATCAAATCTAGCTCCCAGAGTTCTTTAAAAACAAACCACCAAAACAAAACCAGAGACAGGAGATCTCTGTGGCTAGGCAGAGATCTAAGCAACTGCAGAAGGCAGTGTAAGCCTCATCTGAAAGCTCATCTCTGCTCTGCCCTAGAGGAACACACTGCAAAGTGGAGAGCTCGGTCTCTTTGACACATCAGAAGAGCCTTTTCTGCAGTATTGCTGCCTTTGGATAAGATGGAGACAAGCTAACGTAGACCTGTCTATCAGACATGCTTCCTCTTGTTCCTCTTTAGTCTGTTTTACTGCTTTTTTTTCTTTCCTCTCCTTAGGGAAAACATAAAGCTATTCTCTTGTTTTGACCTTTGTGTTTTGAGCCAGCACTGGACCACAATCCCTATCTCTAAAGTTGGCTAGAAGTCACCATTTCATCTTACATGGAGCAGCTGCTCCGAACTCGCATGGAAGTCTCCAAGAAGTCAGTTGTATGCTCAAGTCCTTTAAATTTAACTACATCTTCAGCATCCATGTTTGCTGAAGTCACAGGGCAAATGGCAACCACAAAAGAAACAAGCAAAAGAAGCTGTTCTTTGCAGAGCTCTATCAGGAACACAAGTCTACACACTAAAACTACTGTACTGGAAAAGAGGGACTAGTCAAACTCACGCAGTGGAGCCAGACCATTAAATGGGACCTCTGCTCCATTAGAAAGCAAAGCAAGTCTGCTCCAGTTCTTGCCCAAGCCCATTCTTCCCTCCTGTAAGTGAGCAAAGGTCACTGGGGTTTATGGAGGGCTGCTCCGTCTGTGACTCCATGCCTGCCTGCAGCTGCACTTCCCCTCCAGACAGAAGCGTTCTGGTTCCTATACAGCACCCGTTAGGAAGTTATGCTGAACTCTCTCAGCCTGTCTCCTGTCATCCTTTTACACCACCTACTACTCCTTGGTGACAGAAGGGATCCCGTAGGCTTACCTAAATTCCACCGGGGGTGGAGGCAGGCTGTCATCTGGGAACGAAGGAGGTGGTGGCACAATAGAGTCAGTCTGCGGCGGTGGCGGGTAGCAGTTCACGTCCATGCTTTCGTTTGAGCCGATGCTGCCGTTCTGATACACCATGTTAGAGGGGTACCTGAAAGAAAACCATGAACGCTTTTTATTAAATAAAGAGTCCAAGGTAACATCGAAAGCTCAGTTTCCCCTCACTCACAAGGGCTTTGCCTCCTGGAAGGGCTACAAAAACACAACCAAGCAACTATCTGGCCACACGCAGCAGCGATATTAACCAAGCGAAAGGATCAACCTGCAAGATTTAGAAATGAGCTTTTCCTAGCAGGAATGACTTTTTCCAGCACAGTGGAACCTGCCCTAAGGTGGCACCTTAGCCACAATAAGACGACACACAAACCACCACCACCGCAACATTTTACAAAATATCTCTACTCCCCAAAGCATCCTATATGAAGAATCATGTACAGTTTTAGCAGTTAACTTTTGCGTAATTCTCTGGTTAGAAACTGCCCAAATGCTCTCATGACTTTTCATTGCTACCACACACCTGTTTTTCAGAATAGCATGAGTATACGCTTTAGGGAACAACAACTATATATATATTTCCATTAACATTTGGCTGTAGAGAAATGCTTGCAAGAGTGCATTTTGGCCAGGGTGGACTCAAGGGACTACCAGTTACACTGAGTATCATCGGTGGCAAAAAGAGAAGCTAAAAGATGCCAAATAATAAGGTTAAAAATAGAATATCAAAAAGCACCCAAGAAACTGTAATGCCATTAAAAATAAGTATCCAAGGCAGTCCTGAAGAAAGAGACCACACTCACATTTGAGTTTCAGTGAGTTCACTCCACAGAGGAGGGAGAAAGGGAAAAAGAAAAAGAAAGTCGTGGAGGCTCTGGACCTCAAATGAATTCAAATGCACGGACACATTTATACTAGAAAACAGAGGAGCAAGAAAATGGTGCTGTTGTGCTGCTTGATTCCTCTGCTAGAAACCAAAGCCGTTCTCCTATTAAACTAAAAGCAAGTTTTATTTTTAGCTGGGGAGTGTGATTTAAAGAGAGATTTTTTTTTCTTATATGAAAGGAAGCTGCAAGGAGAGAGCAAGCAAGAAGTGCATTGTGGGGAATTCAGTGTGCTTCCAGCCCAGCTAGTGTCAAAAGTTAAATGAATTCCCAAGCCAGAAGCGCTAAAGAGAGATCTGTAGCTTGAAATACTTGGATGGAGACTGCCCCCGCTTCAACTTTGGGGTGTGAAGAGCCATTTGCGAAATGTAACAAAGCAATCACACAATACCACCGAAATGCCACCCTGCTCCTCAGCGTAAGGCCCAGAGGCTAGGTGTGATGAGCAGGGCACCAAGACGGGGTGGAGAGCCAAAGCTCTCAACACTTCTGTGCCCACAAGACAGGCAGCCGAGAGCAGACTTGCTGCTGAAGCTGTTCCTGCCACCTTGCTTAAACTGCATAGCTCCCTGATTTATTTAGCAAATTTTAAATCACCAGACGGATTTACTTTGGAGAATCTGATTAGTGGCAATATCGATCCACACGGTGCAGCAGATCTGGAGAAGCTGCAGAGCAGGGTGAACTGCATTACAATCAACAACGCCCACCCGCTCCCCCTTGCTGGAGAGGGGAACAGAGCGCCCCAGGCTTGCTTACCCAGCAGGACCGTGTTTGTCCTTTGACTCAACAAATTCTTGCCCCATTTTCAGCTTCTCCCACTCTTCTTTCCGAGTCTTGATTTTCCGTGGGTTCACATTTCCTCGATTCGGATTCTCCTTTTTCTCTTTCTATGGGAGGTAAGGAAAGGGAAGAAGAATCAAACAAAAGCCTTGCTTTAAACTCGCTGGCAATGGAAAGGGAGAGGACAGACCTGCAGCAGTTTCGAGAAGATATATTCTCAAAGAGGGCTGGGATTTTTTTTAATTCACTGGTTGCTGACAGCTCTAAAGACACACGCACAGAAAGCACAGAGAGCACCAAAAAAAGACAGTGTCACATTTCCCCAGTGCAGCCCAGACATCATGCCATCATTGCACCCTGGCACGATCACCTTGAGGGCAGAGGGGAAGGTCAATTCCCCTCATCAATTCAGCTTTTCGCCTCTGTGTCCAGACTGCCAAATCCTACCAGCACTGGGCTCAGGTTAAGTGCTTTGCTTCAGGTGTGCAACATGGACACCTGCCCACAAAGAATTAGGTGTTAGCTAGCTTCAGTTTTGTATTTTGACATGCCCTAGATCTCTTTTGTTGTTTTGACCAGAAAAATCATTATCTGCTCTGATATTTAATACTTCAGTTGCTTGAAAGGTAAGCAACATATGTTCAAACCGATTCTTTTATGATGCAGCTTTCAGTGTTGGTGAACATGGCTCCAAATCCCCAGGCAACCAAATCAGGAACACTACCTGCTCTTTTCAGCTCAGATGGTTTTGTCAAGACTCCTCCTTGGCTCTATTTTAACATTAGGACCTGGTTTTGCACTCCTGAAGGGACATTCTCCTTTCTTTACTCTTCTGCAACAGAATTCATTACAGGGCTCGACACACTGAGGCACTGGGGCAGGGGTATTTGCACTGCTTCAACACCGAGCAGAGCCTTGTGCAATGTCACAAGTGCGGAAAAGACTCTGATACAACTTTCTCACCTGCTGACTGTACCAGCACTACGTTTGAAGACTACAAATTAAGCCACTACACCCATACCAAGAAGGGGACATTTAGAAGAACAGATTTTTAGGGTTTCCTTTTTTTTTTCCTTTTAAATTAGCAAGGATGAGGGTAAAGAGGAAAAAAACAAAAACCACTGAACTGATCCCTAAGGAGTTTAAGAGATTAAAGCCTGAATTTTGGATAGTAACTTTTGAGTCCCCAAGATTCGTTAACACTTCCCACCTCCTTTTCTCCCCAGACAAGGCTCTGCTGGCAGAGATCTCCCATATCCTCACCCTATGTTTCCGCTTCTCTTTCATAATATCCTTGGTGTCCTGAAGCATTTTCTCTTTCCAAAGGTCAAAGAAGTATGAAGGATCCGTGTAGAATTTAAGTGCTTCTTTGCCATCATCCCTAGCACACAGAGTGGGTAAAAACAAAATGAAACAAAAAAACCACACACACATAAAAAAGGACCAAGTCATTCATTTGTTTGAAGCTCAAAGAAAACATAAGGCACAACCCCAGACAACAGTTTAAAGGTCTGAAATGAGAAGGTCAAACATTCTGCTCTCGCCTCTGTCCTCCATTTCAAAACAGGCAGCCGACCATCGGCCTCACAAGAGCCATCCACTTGTCCCAGCTCTCCCACTTCCCGTCGCTTTCGCCCCCGCACGCACTCTCCATTACTCTGGATTTCAGCACCTGAAGAACTCAACTGCTCTGAACAATCACCAAGAGAGCAGCAGGTCTCTCACTCCAGCTCCCACTTGTTTTTATTATTTTTTTGGTGTGAAAAAGCCTTCTCCAGCCTAGGAACCCTAAATCAGACCAGCAGCGTCCTTGAAACTCACGAGTACAAACACACACTCCTAATTTGCAGTGCAGCAGCGTCTGGCAGAAGACAGCTGCCTCCAGCTATCTGTAATTACTTTTTACCTGTTCAAAAGATATTTATGGATGTGGGCTAAAGAAATCTCTGTATTCTGACCCCCTTTACTTCCTATCTACAAGATGAAATGGCACAGCGGGACTGCTAAGGAGAACTGGTTAGACAGCCACAGTGTAGGTCACATCAGATGTCTCAGACCAGGCACAGAAGGCCACAGAAAGCACCTCCAGATCTACAGGAGTCCGCTGCACCCACCTGGGTGAGAGCCACATACAGATGTATGCTCTGCAGTCGGCACCGTGGCTTTCTGGAAAGGAGCCACAGGGCTACAGAGAAGCACAAGAAAAAATGCATCATCTGCATAACACCTAGCATGTTTATGCAGTGCCAGCCAAGCCTTGCCCCAAGGCAGTCACAAAAGTGACGGCAGGTAACCAAACATGTAATTTTCTAGCTACGCGCATTCGTACAGCCCCCAAAGCAACATTTCACGTAATCCAGAGGATGGAGATTTCCTGGTGGATCTCGCTTTAGAAATGCAATTTCCCGTTGGAAACTCCTATTTTAATAAAACAGTCCAAGACGCCGCTTCATGGATAGGTAACAGCCTCCTCGGCTGGCTGCGAGGAAGAAATACCCCTTTGCAAGGGAGCATGGGCAAAGGAGATGCTGTAGCATTACCTGTAAGGGGAGAGGATGTTGAGAGGTGGAGGAGTATTGCAGGTCCCATAGGTTTCAAGAACAGGCACTGGGAGAGAGTCTCTGTCAAAGAGCTTCTGGTCCTGAGTAGTGGAGCTTTTGAAGGCCTTCCTGGTGTTAATGCCTTGCAGGGAGACTGTAAGGAAGAAGAGAGAGCAAGTGAAGAACAGCTTGACCCAGGCCAACAACACTGCAGATCAAGTAGCAAACATCTGATTTCAGTTGGAGTTCTTGGCATGCCTAGCACTTCTTAAGGTCAGGTTCCTTTTCCCACAGATCTCTCGGGAAACCCAGCAAATCTCAGATCGTGCCGTGCCAAGATCTGCTGCTGCACAGACATGGCTCTCTGGAGGGTTGCTGATGTGGTTTCAAACCCCTGCGACCAGGACACAACGTGCGCTGCTACTCAAACTGCTGAAGAGCCAGTTTCCACACGAGACTTGCTAACAAGCAACTCCAGTCTTGCCCAGAAAGGCTATACACATGAGCAGCACAGTGCTTTTTCAGGAAAAAGTCCCTCTTAGTCCAAGAGAAAACATTCCAACACCCTTCAGAGTGTCAGGCTCATTTTAGGGCCATGAACTACACCGGCTCGATGAGAATCTTTAGCATGCTTGGTCTGCAAGGACTGCGCTCCACTCCATTACCTTCTTCCTCTTTGGGATCCAGCTGAGTGACTTTGACTTGCAAGCGGTCAACTCTCTCGACTAGAATGCTCACCCGAGAGGCAAAGGTGTTGGCCTGAGTAAACAGCTCTCCAAATATGTCCTCTGCAAATTTACCTGGAATATTAAAGTGTCTGCATTACTCTCGTGAGCCACATCAGACTGTATTCAATCCCCCAGCTTGTTTTCTTGAAACCATCCCCACCAAAATTAACCTGCCACTGCTGCTTCACATTGCATCAGCCAGCCATGAATGGCATTTAAAAGAACCATGCTCGTTTTCAGGTTTGCCGGGACTGAGATTAACACCCAGTAAGGCAATGCTCTCTCCCACCAAAACCTGAGCCTTCTACGGCATCTTTAAGCTATAAAGCAGCAATTGAGACATACTTCTGAAGTCATTATTAAAGTCACAAAAAAGGGCTGACAATGTTATACTGCTTTGAGTTTGGATAGGTCTGCAGGTCCTTTAGGATTCTCTGCTGTTCTGTTTATCAGACAAGCAAATACAGTTAGATTTTCATTGCTCTGGAGAATCTCAGAAGCTCCCGCTCGCCAGCAGGCCTGCTTCCAGGGTAACTGGCACATATTTACAAGCTCAAAGTACTCTGCAACTACAGAGCAGACCCAGTCCTTGATCCTACAGCCTGAGTTACAACCGCACACGAAAGCACTGACCCTTTTGTTCCTTCAGGTGGCAGCATCTGAAAAATTGATGCATTCACGTTTATTCTAAATCAAAACCAAACGGGAACTTCTCAAACACGGATATTCTCTCTGTAACAGCTTGGATCGCCCAGTGGGCTGCCATGACAAACATCATCCATCCTTTGGACTGCGAGAGTGCCTGGAGGCTCGGATCAGGAGCTCGCGGCACCTCTTACAAGCATAACAAAAAGATGCCCTCTGTCCTTAAGAGTTTAAAATCTACACATACAACAAGAGGTGGCCCCAGGTAGACAGAGATGGGAGCAATGGAAGAAGGAACAAGAACTTACACCAAGTACTGTCTTTCTGTTCTGCCCTTGTGCATCGCCTAACGTAGCGAGGCCTAATCACGCTGAGAACCACACTAATCAAACCCAGCCTCGGCACTGACAGCGAAGGTGCTCCTGTGGAGTCCCTACTGATGGGAACCATTTCCAGCCACAGCTGCTGGAAACAAGGCTGCTCTCAGTAAGCAGTCTGGTTTTGAACTGCATCATCGTACAGCCAACAGTTTGTTCTCGAATCTGTTTGCTGTTACTCCTCAAGATCCTCTCCAACCTTCAGGAAAGGAAAACCAGTTGGAAGCCCGACTTTAACAGCAATTTTGGAAAACCTGGTGGTCTGCAATAAGTCACATCAGAAAGGCAAGTGTCCCCCCCGCAAGGCAACCTGAGGGCCCTATGCCACAGTCGTGCAAAGACTTTGAGCTAGTCTAAACTGATACCAATGCCAGGAGAAGTCGTCCCTTCCCCTCCCCATATCAGCGACTCGCTCCCACTCCCATGCAGTGCTCCTTTCACTGCCAAGCACTGGGGAACAAGCCAGGTTAAAAATCAACCTCCTCCACCCCTTTTGGTGGCAGTGCCAGCTCGACGCGTTTGTGGAATGCAAATGCTGGAAGTTGACTTCAGCTGACCTCTCTTTCTTCCACGCCCCCAGACAACACAAAATCTCCACATCTGCTCCACTAACAAGTTCTACCAGCTTCCCCCAAACTCATGAGAAGGGTTTTATTTCTGCAGAACCAGGGAGCTCTTGCTGAAACCGGGTTTCATGAAGGGCTCTCTGTTCAGCAGCGGCACAAGACCAGCTGCCCTATTTTATCAAAGGGAGCCAGGGCTTACCTACAGGATAATTTGACACCTCCCAGCAACAGCTCAAAAAGGAAAAGTCGTAATTTGGCTTTCGTTTTAATGAGAACTGAAAACCATTTCTGAATTTCACACGGAATTGCTACAAGCACTAGGGAAAAACACAGTCTTTGGTTTTCAGTGCTGAATGGGACATTTCAAGCATAAAATAAAACAAACAGCATTGCATGTACTAGTCTTGACACAGGAGGGAGAGGAAGGGACGGTCTGTATTCCCTTACCTGGGCAAGTGCACCAGGACTGGGTTATCATCCAGCATCTCCAATACTGTTCTGTGTTTCACGCACACTTTTAGATGGGGTAAGCCAGAGATTAGTTTACTGGTTTAGTTACTTTGACTGCAAAAGTGCAGCTTACAATCAAAATTATCTTTGTCATGCACTGGCAGGAAGACAGACGGCATGATTTAATAGGTCTTTCCATCTTTAGCTTGTGGATTCTATAAAATCACACACAAACGCACAGTCGACTTATACAAAGTGCTACCAGCTGTGATAGTAACGAAGGGTAAACTCACTGGAATATTAAAGTTTGACAAGATTTATGTTTGCGTCTTTGTAAAGAGACTGTGGTGCACTAGGCATGGCTGATTATTCACTTGACAGGGCTGTCACAGCCTACTGAACCTGCTTTACATTCCTGTAATATTCGACGTGTGAGGAAGGAGTGGATTTCTCTTCCAAAGTAGCAGCGATAAGGTGGGGGGCGAGAGGGGACAAGAGTTGGGTCATTTGGGGGCGAGCGTTCTGCAGTAGTTAGTCTAAATATCATTTCGTTTAAAATACTGCTGACCCCAGGGAAGCGGCTAAGAGACAACGCTCCGCGTTTCCTCCCCGCCCGCCTCGCTCCCCTCTCGCGCAGGGATGCCCGCAAGTGTCGGGAAGAACCAGCTCTCCCAGGTTTCCCCCGCAGCGCTCTCCTAGAGGTATCCGCGATTGGTCCAGCAGCACGCACCTCCCCGCCGCCCCCAGCGAGGCTCCCGCGGCACCTTCCGATAAAGGAACCGGGCTGCAATTTGGCTTCCAGCGCTTCGCTCTCCGACGAGGTGCAAGCAGAGCAGCTTTGAATATCCGAGCTGCTCAAAGAAGGTCGAAACCTGAGGGATTGCACCGGGCTCTGCCACGCTAACCCGCTGCATGCCTTTGGACCGGGATTAGCTTTTTTTCTCTGCAGCAGGGAACTGCACAGCTTTCCTGCCTTCCTCCTCCTCATCTCACACGCACAAGATGGATTTTTACTCACACTTCACAACCATCTTAGATACAAAACCTAACAAATCAGCAACAAGGGTCAGTCGAATGCGAGCAGAGACTGGTTCTGCCTGTGCAGTGACATTTCTACAACCAAACAGAACGCGATACCTACTGGCAGTAAACACATGGAAAGAGACTGTACCCAAGCTTTCTCAGCCACATGCAGACTACAGCAGGAGACAAGGGGCCTGCTTTGCAGAGCAAGCAGAAGGCTCACAGACACCAGGGAGAAGCTAAACCATGCATTAATCTGATTATCGAAGTATTTGCTAGTCTTGCTTCAAGGGCAAAGGTGGCTAATCAAAATCCAGAGCGTTTCAACAGAGCGAGGAGTCATTCCTGAGAGACCACAATTAACTCTTTATTTTTCTGATGGCACGTAGGCCCCCGTTTTCCCTCTGGCCCTTACGAGGCTACTGGTCAGCCCCTTGGAGAGCTGAGCTAGGCACGGCTACAGCATGCGCTGCTGTTTGAAGGAGCAGTCCAAAACCCCCAACGCCCCAGGGGCGATACTTCGCCCGAACAGGGGACTTTGGGTCTTATGAGGCAACAAATAGCATGGGCAAACAGGCTGGCTTCTGCAAGTGTGCTTTAATTACCTTTCATTAAAAATAAGACTACTGCCACACGGTAGATTCACCACAGTCGAGCTCCATTTAATAGCGCGTGCAATTACAGGCACATTCTCCGACACAAGATACCGGCTGCTCCGAGAGCCTCCCATTTTACAAGCCCGAGTTGCGCTCCATCCTTCCATCTGCAGTTTTGCTGCAGCCTTTCACACACGCACGCACACACATACCCCCCCCCCCCCATTTTCTTTTAGACGGGAAGGCAGTGGGACCGGGGATATGAAATCAGCATCAGATTTCTTTAGGAAAACATTTTAGCATTACCCAGGGAAGGCAGATGGGGGAGAAATAGGAACACAGGAGTAGAAAGGGAGCTAAATAAAGAGCACTAGCGACTCCTGAGGGCAACGCGCAGGCTCGCCATGGTACTCACTCAGGCTGCCCAGCTGTCGAATGACATTTGCCAGGGTGATGTTGGTCATGCATTCCAGCTCGCTTCGAACGCTAGGCAACGTCTGACGGCACAGGTGCCTTGGCTCAATGTTCCTCGTTACTAACGGCATGGTGGACCTGCTTCAGGCACTGTTCTGAAAGATGAAAAACAACCCAAAAAAGAAACAGGAAAGGATTACTCAACCGCAAATTCCAGGCACACCAGAGCCATGGTGTTCGTTTTTCCTGCTCTCAAATGGCTTTATTTATAAGCCTTCTTTCCCGCTCCCCACCCTTATAAAACTGGTTCTTCAGAAATAAAGATCCTGCTGTTCTATTGCTTGTAGGAACAGAAAGACCCACCAGCTCAGGTGTAGAGGCAGAGATGGAAAACTACACATCCAGCCCACCAGCGAGGTGCTGCTGGCAGCACCGCAGCCGTTGCTCCCTTCCTACCCATTTGCCGCCCCGAGCGGTCTCCTTCCTTCCGCACCCCGGCGCAGTGTCTTACGCGAGTCTCAAGCTCTTCTTCAAAATATTTTAACTTGCGATTAATAGAGTCTTCTTCAGCCAAGAGGATGAAAACAGGAGAAGAAAAAAAAAAAAAAAAAAGCCGCTTCCAAAGCACAGTGCCTGCCTCCTCCCTAGCAGCAGGGACAGAAAGGGCTCTCCTGAAACAACAGGAAGTGCTTGCAGCTGACCAGGAAACTTTCTGGTGCCTGTTCCTTATCCTGCTGGCTGCACCCCTCTTCCCTCGGAAAATCCCCGGGGCCGAGGTTCACACCGCGCCATTGTCTCCCGTCACAGCGCGTCGGCGTCGCGGGAGCGCTGATCAGGCTGCTGGGCTGGAGCGCGCTCAGAAAGAAATCAAGATTGATTGTACAACGGTCGGAACAAGCTTCCACGTCTGTCTTATTAAAAGAGAAAAAAAAAAATCAAGAAAATATAAGCGTCCGGAAGATATGCTTTAGACGGAAAATGCTTTCATGTGCAAGTCAATGCCTTGAACTAACAGAAGTCTCCCTTGCTAACGTGCCGAAACACTGCAGCAACAAATAGCTCGCTCTTTGCTCGGCTGCCTCGAAGCGGGAGAAGAAAACTTAGGTAAACAGAGCTCGGGACGAGGAGCGCGAGGCATGCCTGAAATCTTTAAAACTAAGTGAAAGCAAATACATCCCAACTTCTTGATTAATTTAGAAGGGGAAAGAATCACTTTTCTAGGTCAGCTAAGGAACAACCCAACAGAAGCAGCCAGCTCCCATGTGATAGGCATGCTGAGCTGCTCAGCCTGGGTGTAAAAATAAAACAGGAAGCGAACAGCTTGGGGAACATGGCTTCCTGTCACCAACAGCAAAAAACCAAGAACCATAAAAAATCAGCTGTTTGCTCTTGACTTTGAGCCACCCTTTGATAGTCTCTGTGGCAGCTGGCAGCTTATCTTTGAGGTCCAGGAGTCCTTCCTGGATGCTTTTCTATCAGGGTGTTAAGAGGAAGAAGTGGGCATTATCCCTCCTAATTACCTCAGAAGCCAGATTTTGAATTGCTAAATTTGACCCATTAAGGCAGAGGAGTTCGAGAGCCAGAGCGCACTGCACGCGAGGATATCTTCCAGGAGAGCAGATGCGGGGTGCCATTTTACACCGCCTGGAAGCGGGACATTTCATGTGTGTCCCTGCGCAAGGAAAGGGGCCCCCAAAGTCTGCAAACCTCACCAAAAAGGGGAGCGAGAGGATCTGCATACAAACAGAGAAAAGCAGAGATTCTCCGAGCACTGAAGACCACGCTGGACTTCTCTGCCCAGCACTGCAGCAGCCATCAGTAACTGCTGGGATATTTAAAGAAAAGGATGAGCTAAGGACGGACTCTGACCCTCACTTCTAAATACTCCACGTTTCATCAGTTACAGCTAAACTCCTTCAATCTTTTGTTGGCTCTGGCGCTTTACGCAAGACAAACTTTCCCAGCTCCCCCCAGACTGCAGTCTGCACCAACAAGCAGCTCTCATAAACAAGGCAGCATTTGCAGGCTGCCTGCATCGAGCTTCTCTCCAGCGCGTCCCCGGGGCTCAGCCAGGAGAGCGCATGTGGCTGGGATCTGCAGAGCCGCTGGTGGACAGCCCATCCACCAAGACCAGCTGGAAACCTTCCAAGGTGCAGGACGGTCAGAAGGAAAACAGCAAGAGGAGGAAAAAATGAGGCTACGTGCAGGGGGAAAGAGATGCGAGTGGGCACGCAAAGACGGGGAAAAAAGCCAAAAACAAACAAAACCCAAAAAAGTCAACAGCTGTGGAAGCTATGGGGAGAATGAGGGGCAGAAAATGGAACAGTGCCCCAAATACCCCCAGCAAACAGCAGCTCGGAGCACGCCGTTTGCACCCGTGCCCCCTCCCCACCCCCAAGCCTTTGCCTTCAAAGCTCGTTCTGAAACTAGAAGCATGGAGCAGTGGTGAAAGTTGCTTTTTACAGCGGTACGGCACATCTACCGTGGGGATTTGCACTGGTGCAAGACAGCCAGCAGAGAAGGGCTAAGAAAAACACTCCCTTTATAGCCTCCTCGCTCACGCTGCCAGCCACCCCCACCGTGCCGGCGCAGGCTGCCGCACTCCACTGCGGAGCGGGAGCTTCGCCCTCGTGACGGCTCCGCGGGCAGGACGGCGGCACCGCTCCTCCCAGGGCGGCCGGAGAGCTCCGCTGCCCTGCCGTTACTCCTCACCCCGTCACAAGCTGGCGAGCAGCAGCGAAACTAAAAGACGAGATTAACCCAGCAGAGCACGAGACGCGGGCAAGGCAGGGAGGGCAGGACGGGCTACGGATGATCCTCCTCCTGCTCCCGCAGCAGCCAGTAGCCTCTGGGACGAGGAGCGTTTTAAAGAAAGATTTCCTCTATCCGGAGTGGAAGGACATTTTTGTGATGGAACCAGACAGATAGGAAATCTGGGACCTACAAGCAGAGCCTAGAGTCGACATGAGTGGAGAGAAGTCAATGCCCCCCCCCCCCGCAGGGAGACACCTCCCTGTTAGGCCTCTCCCTCTCCCCATCAGTCTTTGGTGGGTGGGTAGAGAGATAACAGCTAATGGGCTCCTTTAAAACCTTCATGCCTCATGAGTAGGTGGGACAAAGATTAATAGTCTGGATTGGAAAATAAGTGGTGTATTTCGAAAGCGGCAGTCAGGAGGGGGAGAGGAGAAAATGCGGAGAAGGGACGAGGCGTGAGAGCGGAGAGAGAAAGAGGAAGCAGAGTGCTGCAGAGGCCCCCGGCAGACACCTGGGGGCTGGGAAGGGGACAGAGAAACGGCAAACGAAACTAGGAGGGACTGGCCTAAAAAAGCTTTCTGGGAGGCTCTGGCCCTTGTTCTTTTAAAGAGTCATTAGAAACTGATTGACAACACGCTACCGCTAAGTAAGGGCCATACAGAACCACTTCACTTTCGGTTATCAGGGCATGACAGCGCAGCAATTTTCCACCCTGACGAGCCAGACTGGTCATCAGGCATTAGTCAGTGTCATGCAACTATTACAGACCATACATTATGGCTGAATCCTACCATTCAAAAGTTAAATGAATAGCAAGGCCAAGAAACCTTATGTTTTTGGCAAAGATAAGCATCTCTACCTGTTTACTAACACCGAAGATTAAATTTGTTTGCACACTAGAATTTGGGGTGCATACAGTGCATATAAAAAGCTGCAAGAACGGCAGTCCATGGGCGCAGAACATCTCCATCGCTCCCACCCCAACCCCAGAGGAGATCGAGTACATTAAAAGTAGAGGAAGCAACACTGTCTGCAGCAGATTTCTAATGAATATGGGAAAAAGGAAAGGCAGACTGGAACACAGCACTCGCCTACGTGAAGCGGCAGGTTAGGCGATCTCTGCGGGCTGCAGAGCACGGCGGTGGGGGGAGCCACGGGGAAGCCCACCGCCGCTGCCTGGGTGCCGAGTCTGCAAACACCGTTGCGCCCCTTCACATTCAAAATACTCATCTTCCCAAGTGTCGTGCTTCACACCTTAAAAAAGGGGAAGCGAGGGCTTTTCTTAAGGTAACAAATGGTTTTCTCTCTCACTTGAATCAGAACTTCCCTACCTGCTCATGGCAAGTATTTCTTCTGAAGCCTCCAAGTCATGGCTTGAATCACAGGCAGCTCCAAGCCCTGTTACGAGGGCAGTGACTAAAAGCCAAACTATTCGAGAAGACCAGCTTCGCCCCGCAGCTCCTTTCCGCTTACCTCCCCAGAGCCACCAGCTGCCCCACCTCCAGCTGGGCATTGCCAGCGTTCCTCGTTCTTTTCCCCTCTCCCAAAATGCTTATGCAGGCATTGCTTAGCGCCGGCCTGCTCCGCGGCCCCGCGCCCTTCCAGAAAAAGTTTGCTGAGCGCAACAAAAGCCTCGGGAGCTTAGATCACCGCTCCCAGATTCCTAGCGCGCTTCCAGCCACAACTGGCATCTCGTTTCCAGGATTCATTGGCTTTTTTTGCTCCACATCGTCCTTCAGATCAATTCCTTTGCTCGCTCGCTTCGCACACAGTGGTCTCCAGCTCCTCATATTTCCCCAGGAAAGCAGGAATCGTGCCCAGCCTTTCTTCACACGGCTGCTTATCTGACACCTTACTCCCTCCACAACAAGTTCTCACCTTGAACGTCTTTCTCACCAGTTTTTAAGTAGATTCTGACTTTGACGATTATTTTTAGAAATGCTCTTGGGGTGCTAAGGAACAAACGTGGCGGAACGCAGGCTAGCGAAAGCAAAATGCAGCTTGTGGTTCTTGCTTTTCCTAACCCGCCACTTTGAGAAGAGCACAAACTAAATTTAAGAGGAGCTTGCTGCTGCTAAGATTGCTGATCAAGCCATCAACTGTTCTCCCCATGAGCTCTGCTGCAGTGGATCACACAGGAATCCGAGCTCTGGACTGGAATCAAGCACAATTGGTTTGCTTCAAACAAGAACTGCCAGTCTATAAACCCCTTGAACAAAGCTGTGTCTTATTGACTATTTTTAATAAATAGGGCTGGCACAGTAAAATTGGACAATTGTTATGAACAATAAAGGAGACAGACTTTGATTACAAGTATTCAGAAGCAACACAGGGACATTTTAGGATTGAGTATTTGCTTTGCAACACAAGTTCTGTCAACTGAAAACAGCAACTCAGACCAAATACTCCTTAACAAGCAGTTTGGGAGAAGAGCAGAGAACAGCAGTAACGCAGCGAGAGAGGAACCATCCTTTTTTTTGTATGGCAGGCAGATAGCACAGTCGATACCGTGCAGCAGAGGAGAAGGCAGGCAGGACTACAAGGTGAGATGCGCGTACGCGATGCACACAAAGAGCTGTAAATAACAGCAGAGTTTGACAGAGAGACCTGGCAAGGTTCTCCTCACCGATATCTGACCAACTAGCACAGCATTAGTGGGAGTCACCTGGGTAATTCCCCACTCAATGTGACACACAACCTCTTAGATCAGGGACCATCTGCAAATAAATCTGGACCCCAGCAGTGATATCATCTGTCATAATGTCTGGTGCAGCACAAAGCACCTAAGGAGGACAGAGCACATTCTGGGGGGTGCGGTGGGGGGAAATTAAGCTTTATTTCCAAGTACATCATGGCAACCAACCACCCTGCCCTCACCAGTAGCTACAAAATCCTCTGGCTGGACACAAACAAGCAACGTAGTCAAGAAGATCTAGCCTTCAGCTAAGCGCCGTGGAGAGCGGCCTTTAGGAGTACCCATCGGGGGATTAGACACACCAGCAGGTTTGGGGATGAGGGAGGAAGGAGATAATCAGATCTGAAATTCCCATCAGTATGAAATGAGACTTAACTCAGTAGCTTGCCAACGCAGACTGACTGTTCTTTCTAATGTCTATGACAACTCTGCTTCAAATTTCAAGCTTCTCTCAGCAGTAACTACTCCCCCATGTAGCTGTAATGGCCAGAAAGAGACCAGCTTTTATGTAACCCCAAAGACTAGCAGAAAGGGAAGCAGCAGCCACACACACGCAGAGAACTGAAAAAAAAAAAATTCGGCAGAAGGCTCTGCCGAGTGCTCAGGGCTATATCCAAGCTCACAATGCAGCCACAGAGAAGTGGGATGCAGCAATCAGAACTGCTACAGCTACACACTCAGAGAGAGACCTAGCAATCAGTGCTGCATCTGAGCAATAGGGAGTGAAATTATAGAGCAAACTGCCATGTGATGCCACAAACTCTTCCATTCCGCCAGCTGTAACAAGTATTCATTCCCAAAAACGCGTCACAGGCTCATCTGTCATTAACAGCCCAGCCTGCCAGCAGCTGAGCAGGAGTCAGCAGTGAAGGGCAGCTGCAGGGCTACTTCCTTTCGCAGAGGTCTGTTCTCCCCATAAAGCCGCAGGGGAGTTGCACGGGTAAATCCCCACGCGCAGCGGAAAACGCTGCCCACCGTCGCTTGCCGGGCACAAAGCATGGAAAGCCCGGGCTGCCCTCTTACCACTGTCACGCAAAAGCTTTCCTGAAGCAGGATCTGTGGAAAGCACGGGGACTTCAAGAGTTAGCCGATCGCAATAAAACCCTCTGCATATTAATATTCCACCTCAATCACCAGCTCGAGGACTTGAGAGATACAATCTGCCAGCGTTGCGAAAGCAGCGTTTTGGCAATAGCATGGGGTAAGAGCAGCACCGCACATTGCCACAGCTACGCTCTGACACGAGGAAACGTCAACCCTGATCTCGCAGAAAAACGAAGCCTTGTACAATGCACTGTGGAGTCCTTGAGCCAACAAACATCTAGCTCGCTCAGTTCCCAGAGCAAAAAATACTCTTTTCTTTTTTTTTTGTCTGCTGTCTCTAAAAAATGCAAAAGAGACTCAAAAAGCCATTTGCTGCATTTTTTTGTTTTTGTTTCTTTTCCCTGGCTCACGCATTACCGTCGTCATTTACTGCCCTCAAGGGGATTGCACAGGTGTGACTGAAAATTTGGCTCTTCCTTTTAAACTTTTGTTATCAGCTTTACCGAAGATGATCTTGCTGGAATAGCTGCCAGCCTGCTCTCCCGGCGAGGGACTAGCTCTAAGCTGCTGGCAGAAATCGAAGCGCGGGTGGGAGGATGGGGGGGTGGTCACTAAAGGGGAACACAGAGATCTTCTCGCTTCTGCTGCGGTGTAAATACAGGGCCAGCAGTCTGACCTAGACTTTCCCCCCCCTAAAAACAAACCAGTGCCTAATTAATGTTTTCATTCATTTAGCTGAAAAACAAGTTAAACAAAGAGGGTCACCTGGTGTTCCTATCAGTGCCCGACTTCTTAAGATACAGGCAGAACAAATGCATTTAAATAAAACCCTAGAAGAGATGTGACAAGAGAAAGGCAGTTTAGCTCAATTAGAGAGCGCTGTCACAGAGACTTGATTCTCAGAATACAGAACTATTGATTAAACAGGAATTAAAGCTCAGAAACAGAAAGGTTTCAAGGTCTTTGCCATGAGAATATACACCAGGAGAGAGGCGGGAAGGACTCCCTCGGCACTAGAAGAGCTCTGGCGTTGTTGCTTCCTTGGAAACAGGAGGTGTAAAGGGAGCAGAACATCTTCTGTTAAACCTATGAATAATTTTGGCAAGGATACAAGGTCAGTGACAATACAGAACAAAACCGTAAGCCTCAACCAACAGGTAGCTTTAGACTACTCAGACACAGAAATCTCCCTTTAGGTTCTCAAATATTTATCTAGTATGTGGGGAGAGGCCTGGTCACAGGGACGGGTATGAGTCCACCAGCAGATCTCCAGCTGCGCTCGGCCGGAGGCTGAACCACTGTCCAAAGGTTATTCAGTGATTTACACTAGATGAGTCACTCAGTCATCTGTTCCCAGGGGGGTAGGAGCCCCCTAAACAGTAACCACCACCAGGTTCAGCAGCCACAGCAGCCCAGGAGACAGGGCTCTGCTACGGGGGACAGCCACCCCGGCACCCGAAGCGAGTCCTTAGAGGGCAAGGGTGGGAAGCATCCACCGGCAAAGGAGAGGGCTCATTTCTCTCCCAACCCAGGCAAAACGAGTGCCGGATAAAATCAGATTTAATTTCCCCAGTCTTTAAGCTTAGCGCATTCTAACAGCACTGATTACGCTTGAAAAAGGCGTTGACTGGAAAACAGGCAATTCAGGTGACAACACAAGCACCACTATTCCCAACAGCTCCATTTTCAGCCGCTGTCGGTATCCGAGCCTCACGACGTCGCCGCGCGGATGCCTGCACGGAACTGCAGGCCAACTTCTGCAAATGGTGCACGGCTGCTAAAGCAAACACCGCTGAATCGCTCATTCCCAAGCTGAATTACTGCTAATGAGGATAGCATGTTTTCTTCCTCTCCTTCACACCAGCCTCCTCGAGCAAGAGGAAAGGCTTATGCCTGTTAGCTCTTAACAAAACATTCAGTGCAAAGCACAACTCTCACAATACATCAGCATATTTTCATTCTAGGGCAGTGCTCTGCAATTAATACAGGAAAAAAGGGTGTGTTTTTTTTCTAAATGACTTATTCCTGAAGCCTGAACATATTTTAACCTTCCTTTTCAGCAGATAAACTCTCTCATTTGCAACTAAGCCCAGCCTCCCCTCCTTTAACACACACTAAACTGTTTTGATTAACGAAAGAGTAGGAACAAACCAGTTCCAACTGTTTTCTATACAGCTCAACTGCTCTTTCAGTTTCAGCTCACGCCTAGATAATTATATCACAGCACCGAGTGCCCCCACCCTTCTGCTGCACTTGGGGAATACTGGAAAGATAAGTCTTTTCTTAATTATTAAATGTAAATAGCTCATTAAATATAATCCAATTACTTTAATTGTAAGAAAAAGGAAGTAATTACAATATGTACATGTATTCTTGCCTGAACAGTTTTAATATCTTAAATGAATCTTTGCAGCATTAATATTTTTAAGTTAACCTTTGACATGAGAAAAAAAGACACTGACTCCCTGATATTTTCAGAAGTGTTATATCTGCTGGGATTTCTGTCACAAAACAAAGGAACAGCCTCAAGCATCTAAATTCAAATGGTTTGCGAACAATGTCTTAATAAAGTCAAAATAACACATGGGTTTTCTACTACGGGAAAAAAAATATACACGAGATGTCACATTAAACCCCCTAATGTGTTTCTTGGATCTCCTGAGCGAGACAGAGAAAGGGCAATACTGGGCACCATTACAGAGCTGGCAGGATGGACAAACCCCCCCAACCCCGCGGGTACCTAAGGCAAGCACGAATCCCATGTTTTCCAAGCATCTTCTCCCTTCCTGCCACTATGGTCTGTCCTGCCTGAGGATGAAAAGAGGAACCAGGGGCCGGGGAGGGGGAAAGCAGCCTGCCCCATTTTTAGGACTAGCCTCTCGTTTTGGAAAAGCGGCCGCAGCACAGGCACAGAGGGGCCCGGCGAGGCAGCCTCACCCGCGCGGCATCGCCGGTCCTGCTTGCTGTGCACGCACGAACCATCTGCGCAGCGCACAGGCACGCGCACGCTCCCGGGCTGCCACTGGGGACCTGCCGGCAGAGCTGCAGGAAGCTGCGAAGAGCAGCCCTCTGGTTTTGCTCAACAGTCACAGTCCTGGACTCACTTTCTCCATCAGTGCAGCCAACAGGACGGAACGATCTTCCAAGCAGACTTCGGCAGGGCCTCGCTGCTTCAGTCAGGCCCCCCGGCTTGAGGGGGCAGGGTCGAGTTTCAGTTTGGATTTGGTGGCAGATGCCTGTGTAATCTCCTTGGGACACTCAGAAAAATAATCTGTTTTAACTGCAGTTGTTTCCATTTCGCATGTTCTGAGCCCAGTCGTGATCTCACCTTATGTAATCCGCAGTGCAAGCTCCAAGCTCTGTACCATCCAAAACTACTTCAGAGTGTTTGAAACCATCACTTTATTTAACTGATCTTTTCAGGAGAAGAGATTAGACTGTATTATGGTTGCTAAAGATGCAAGTCATTCTATCAAAGCTCACCACAAGGTCCATAATAAGCTGCTTTATGGAAACCTCTCATGAGAAGCCAGACCCTAGATGTAACCTCTTTGATACAATATTGAATTCTCAATAGCAACCAAAAGGCTATTTTGTATAAGTTAATTACATGGGTTTTTAATTTAGCCTCCAGAGGGGAAGTGGCCAGTTACTTCATGCTGCCCTAGACAGAAGGTAAAGGTTTTACACAAGCTGTGTTTATAGCTATATGCCTTCCTGCAGCAAAGGATCGGCTCAGCAGCTGTTGGTATTGAAAGAACAGGATCTGGGTGTGTACATGGTTCGCTCGCCTTTTTTTTTTTTTTGCAGCTGCAAGGCCAAAACCGTAAGAGCACGAGCTTTTTCTTACGGCGCACAAAAGCCGGGTGCCTGAAAGGGAACTCGCTTCCGCTCTGGCAAGCGCTCAGCTAACTCTCTGCTGGGCTAAGGGGTGGTCGTGGAACTTTCACCCATCCATTCAGCCAGGGCTGCTGTTCCCCCTCCCTCCCAATTAAATCCCATTTTTTGCACTCCATGCATGAACTGCAGCTACACCAATACATCAGATATTGTGGCTGATAGCCTTCTCTGAATGCCACTTAAAGCCCTCCAGTGCAGAGCCGCCTGAAAGCAAAGCATCATTCATTCTTTGAGCAACAGAAAAGACTTCTGCTATACAGGGACTTGAAGTAGGACTCTAAGAAGTAGAAAAGGGCATACGGTGAAAGAGGAAATGAGAAATTAAAACCACATTCAATCTTATTAGTGGTAATACAATAGGTCAAAGCACTTTGCAAAATTCTACTGCCAGCGAACAATTTACACAGAACTGCTATGCAGTAAGTAACACCGGCCTGTTTGGCTGTTGCAGAAAGAGCAGAGATTCCCAATGGCTATTTTAAACAGCCCAGCTGGGGAAGGGCGAGGGCTAGGGATATTACCTCATGTGTTTTGGGAGAGCATATTTGCAAGACTGGAATCTGAGGAATATTCCCCCCTCCTCCTTTTCCCATCTGAAACATTTCTCTCTCTAGGGATTCCCAGCATCTTATAAGCGAAGCCTCTTTGAAGTACCGCAAAGTGGCATTGCTCATCGTTTCAGTAATGATAGTAAATAAGCTCCAGTATTTTGTTGATCCTACTCCTTTTGCTGTACAAACAAAAGGTCAGAATCATTAGCCCAGTTTTATGAGTGGGCAGAAATGGGAGACTCAAAACAGTTAGGTGACTCTGTAACATCACATGAAACGTCAGCAGCTAAGCAAGAGAAAACCTTAAGCCACAGGACTGGAACCAAGAACAGCCATGCTAGCTTGTCCAACCTCCAGCTAAACCAGCATCCTCTCCACCAGCAGACAGATACCAGATGCTTAAACAAAGAGCATAAGAACAAGGCAAATATAGAGCAACAATTCCCCCTTTTTCCACTTTGCAGCAATCTGCACCTTAAGGCCACTCTGAAACAAGCAATATTATTTAGTTGTCCTTTATGGATTTCACTTCCATGAATGTCTCATCAGTTTCTGAACGTATCTGAACTGGTGGCATCCATGATATCTTGGGGCAGCAAGTCCAATATTTATCACACACTATGTGAAAAGATACTTCCTTTTATGCCCTGCGCTTTACAATTAGGAGATATCAATGTCAACTCCAGGTGTGGAAAGAAGCAGGTCGTTGCTCCATAAAGGGATTGTTCAAATAAATGCACCACCATCCATATTAAATAAGCACCTTCTAAGGAGAAGGTTATCTGGCTACCTCACACAACATAAGAGAATATTTCAATTCTTACTGAACACTTTCCAGCAGAGGCCAGAAAAATGAACTCCTGGTTTAGACTTGATTTACAGCAACAGTAAGAAGAAATAATTTTCAGTGGAAAGTTCTTTGTCCATTCTCTACTCTTCCAACAGTAATACAAGAGAATCAAAACCTTTAAAACAACAGGTCACTAGTGATCTCAGAGCAGCATCTCCAAACTGATGGCACAGCAGCAATCTCTCATGCAGAAACTGAAGCCTTCAAGCACAAATGCTAAGTGCTGTTGCTTCATAAGCACGTCCCATCTTCTTCTCTTCACATCACAGCAACCTTTAAACCACTTCTCCCAGGCGCAGGTCCAAGGAGACCGCTTTACGGGAAGAGACTACACAGAACTCCTCAGAGGACCAGAGCAGGTCACCGCTGACCCCATTTGTGGGAGCAAGAGCACAGCTAGAAAGAGATGCCACACAGAACTGCATGGGAAAAGTCAACACAACAACACCAAAGCTAAGTCAGAAATATTTCAGCATCAGAAGACGAACAGACTGTCCTCCACGTTTGCAAGCACTGCTGCTTGCCACCAGCCCTGTGACCAACAGGGACTCCTAGGCCCCCTGTAAAGTTTCTTCAGCAAAGTCCCTGGCAGATGCACGCTTGAGGTACCTGCGCTCGACAGCTTCTTGAGTAGTAACATAATACCAGAAAGCTTTACCGCGATATCAAGAATTAGGGAAGGATCTTGAGGTACTATTTCTTAGTCCTACTACTACACTACAGCAAAAGCAAGTTTTGGATTTGAGAATGTCATTAATGCTATGTACTGCCCTCTGCACTGCTTGCTCAACAAAATAAGATGCAAGCTCATGTTTCAGCTCTTCTGGGAGGGGACCACCCCCCTACTGCCCCCCAGGAACAAAAAAGTCCTACAAGTCTTCAGGTAGAAAAACTAATCTTGTATAAATCTGAATCAAACCTGAATCTGATGACCTTCTACAGAAGCTCTTATTAGCACAGCCTTTACAGTGAAGCCTGATCAGCAGCGCGAGTAGCTTACCCTCCTCAAAAAGAAAACACACAGCATTTTTATTACAGTTACAAAAATACATGGGAAGTAGATTTCAACAGGGTGGTTCTGTTCTGAGCAGTCATTTGCTTATTACCCATAAACCATTTCCATTACTTTTTTTCCCCTCTAAATCCAGTGTTTATAAATACCTACAATATTTAAATAACTGTTAATTTGTCATAACTAAGGGCCTGATCACACAAATATTTATTCTTGAGCAGTGAGAATGAATAAATAAATATTAATATAAATACAATTTCTTACTCCAAACTCCATTAAAAGCAAGAGCGCTGCTGAAAACAGTAAAACATCATAGAACAGGGAACTGTTCTGCTGGGAAAAATAGTTGTATTTTGCTTTCCTAAATTTCAGCACAGTGAAAGCATCAGAGAAACATGATTTCAATTCTAGTTTGCCTCCTGTGCATTTTACATCCCTATGGCATTATTTTAGAAACTATATAAAGGAACAAATCTGGTATTGAGCCATCAGACAGTGGCTGGTCTTGGCCATTTTAACCCTTGAGAGAAACTTTTGGCAACGCGTGTTTTTTGCGGAGTCCTCAGGTCCCACTCTATATGAAGACAGCAGGAAGCTTATGCATGACATGTATATGCACAAGCACCTAAAACTGTCATTCACTCATTTTTCTGACTCATGCAGCATAGGCAGCAATGTGTTTTGCTCAGCCTAATGACCAAGGGCTAAGTATTATCGTTAAACATAGCACAGACAAAATAGAAACCTTACATTTAAAACTATTAGATGTTTGAGTCCAGAATATCCATGGAGAGAAGCTACCTTGAAGGATTAAAGATGAGTCTTACACTTGTTGAAGTCTTTCTTATTACAGTCCATCAAAAAAACTAACCTAATTTTTGTGGAAACATGAATCCTCACAACCTTCTTTGGTAAATCCATCTCCTGATCATTATTTTTTGGAGATGGAAGAACAACGAAACTATATGCATATGAGGCAATCACTGAAAAGTTTTAACCCCTCCACCCATGCTCTGAGATTATCTAAGCTTTGTGAATGAAATCAATTTTTCCTAGACCAGCCCTGAAGAATGAGATACATTCAGAGCATGCTGAGAAACTGGGTTGCTAGTTATAATAAAGGTTATATGATTTTTAATGAATGGCTGCTCACAAATACACTCTGAACAGAAACAGTGCATTTTTGAGTTACTGTTCAGTGTGTTATATTATTCCAAGGGGAACTAGTCTTATATTCTGCTGAAAAGAAACAAACACACACACACACACCACCACTTTATTATTAACTCATTACTCCAAACTCCAGCGGTGACATCTCTAAAGAAAAGAAGACTACAGTTCCAGGCTTCTATCCTTCAGTAAGCCACTACTTTAGGTTTTAATAACACCACATTTCAAATAGGGTATGTACAAAAAAAAAATAGTTATAAACACACCGTATTTCTTTTTTTTCCCTGAACTCTTGGCCTGCATTCCCCCCATAGCATAGTTTACAAAGCCAGAGCTTGAAAGACTTGTTAGGAATGTACAGCAGGTGGAAGCTAAGGGAAGAATCGGGGGCGAGCCCACAGCCTAACATCATTCATTTCATTTCATTCCCACACCTCTGATTTTGTGGGGCTGGGGACGTGAGAATAGTGCAGTTAAGCTGGGCTCTTGCTAACATCACCGTGCAGCAGCTCGGAAAAACTGATGAGCAGCAGAGAGTTTGGAAAGGCTTATCTCCATCGCTTTGGAGAGGAGGGAGTCTAACAGGCACTAGAAGTCTTTTTTTTTTTTTTTTTTTTTTTTTTTTTTTTTTTAAAGAGTGGAATTTGGGACATTTACTTCTTGAATTTGTTACAAAATAAATAAACAATCAACTTTCTTTTTTTAAAGCAGTGAAAACATGCACTTTGGGAAGAAGCTTACATTCAGCTCACCCTTGGAAGATTACGCTCTTACAACCAACGCTCATTAGGTACAGCAAAGCTTCACCTTGATTCACCTGGGCTACATAGGGAGCTGATACGCCCGCTCTTCACCCCTAATTGAAGGGAGTTTTTTAAACCAAGCAGCAATCGATGCTTTCAAAACTAGAGTTCCCAGTTCGATCCCTGCTGTCACCAACCTGCTCAGGTGCAACATGGCCCACTGTAGCTTGTACATGGATTTGAATTAGGTGGGCTTCTAAGACTGGGCTGAAGTGTCTCATTCAAACCCTGTATTTTCAAGCACACTCCTTCCAAAATAAAAGCACAGAGTTGTGAAGTGTCTGACCCACTCCACCCCACTTGCTGGATAAAGCTTGTCCTTGGCTGTGAGCGCAAGCGGATTTTCAAAGTCACTCTATCAACATATTGTCTGTGTTTTCAGTTGGTAGATGTTAGCTTTGGTTTGTTTTTAACTAAGTTTTGGATTAAACTCTGTATTAGCTTCTATGACAAAAATCCACTCAAGGTCACTAAAAGGCCAATCAGGATTCCTAATGAAAAATGTTGCAATACAGCATTTTAATTCCAGCAACACTTAGCAGCAACCAATTCTACAGACTTTTAAAGCTAGTGGAAAACATAACTATTCCCCTTTCTCATGTGATCAAGCATGCGCACTTTAACACTTCCCAAAAAGTAACATTTTGCATCAGCTTTGCCACAGGGAAACACATACTACTGGTTTGTCACATCTTTTACTTTCAACTTTTCCATTCTCACAAGATTTCCCAGTCTGAGGGAAGGACACGCAAGTGTGAGAGCTACAAAAGGCTTGATAAATTATGGCCTTGTTTGCAGCAATTACAGCCCTGTCCACAGCAGGTGTACTTATTAAAGTTCCATATCATTGTTAATATAACTTCATATCCACTAAGATCTTCACTGCTGGGAGTCTCAGGCTATCAGTATTCTCTAATACCTTATTGAACTGGCCTACTCTTGGCATTAAGATGCCATATAGTCCCACTAGTGGCCCCAGCTATGCGAGGGCTCCCAAGTATGCTGCTACTAATGGAAGTAAATCACTAATGCCAAGTGCAAAACTTTCAGCAGAAAAAAAGCCCATCGGGGGAAGGTCTTTAAGGTCAAATAATAGCTAACAGGGAGGAGCTGCAACATCTTGCCTTTCTCCAAAGGACATATGCCATTTGTATCCCAAAGGAGCAGCTCCAATACAAGCCCAAATGCTAGTGAGGTACAAGCCTGAGGACATTGCCTGGCAACTTATTTTTTCTCTGAAAGAAATATGGTCCGAGGTCACCGGTAGGTCAGCACATTTGACTGAACTACCCAGCCATATGCCATTACACCCTTGAAAGCTTCTTTTCAGATAGTGCCCAGGGATTTAATATTAGGGAAGACATTTCCCAACATATGCCCCCACACAGTCCTACCTCAGGTAGCTTTACATTTGATATGGCTGCACGGTTAGCTGGTAGCCAAGGGGCTTACACACATCCATAGGGTGCATCCACACGTACCGAAGGATGCACTCACTTCCTGGGGCAGGAAGACAGCCGGCAGGGAGAAGGCGCTTTCACAGCAACCCTCCATGAGGGCAACTGCAACAAGAGCAGCCACCTGCACCGACAGACTTTCTACACAAGTAAGAGACACGCACACGTGTGCACAAGCACCATGATGATGGACTGATGTGAAACCCAGAGAGCAAAGGCCACAACCAGCCTGGTGAGAGAGGGACCCCCCACCCCCAGCAAAGCAGCACTTCCTCTCCCTTAGGGTGCAGCCAGCAGCCTCCCCTCCTCCCCAGCCCCCCAAGCTGTTCCCAGCTAAGCCGGACCTCGGTAACAGCCCCAGGACAGGGGACACCAGCAAGGCCTGGGCTCAGCTCAGCAGCCGGCCTTCCCCCAACCCAGCCCAGGGCACTGTCCCGCCAGGGCAGGGCAGCGCCCCCAGCCCCCCGGCCAGCCCAGGCCCAGCCCGGGACACACAGCCCGGCACTGAGCCACGGCCCCTGGGAGGGGCAGGGCAAGTGTCAGCCCGGGATAAGGCCATTTCCTTCTCCCTCCCCCTCCCAGGCTGGGCCAGACTCCCCCCCAGCCGGGGACGCCAGGGCCCATACAGGGCAGGGGGATCACTATATAGCAGGAAACAGTGCGCGGCTCACCCCCACAGCTCACTATTTGGCAAGGGCCTAGCAGCCCACCCCAGCGCCTCCTCCTCTCTCCCCGCGGAAGAGGCGGCCCGGGAGGCCTGGGGGGTCGCCGCTGCCCGCTCTCGCACTCACCCCACTCCGCAGCTGTCTTCTCCGGCCCCCTCGGCTCGCTACCACCAGGGCGGGCCAGCCCGGCCGTCCGCCATTCCACAGCTCCCCCTCCCTGCCCTGACTCAACCTCGCCCCGCCTCCTCCCGGCCGCCGGTCCGCTATCCCATTGGTTCGCTGGCCGCGGCTATTGCCATGTCATTGGCTGATCTCTGCTGTCTATCAAGACGGTCCTACGCCACTTGCGTACGAAACTAGAGCAGCAAAGGAACCCCACCCAAGCCGGCCGCGCAAAGAGAGTAAACAGGGCGGAAAGTACCATCCGGGGCTCCAAAAGGGGGGAGTCTTGGATGACAGAGAGAAACATTTCCAGGGGAGCAGGGAGGAGCCCGACGCCACGCACAGTGACAGAACTTCAAAATATATTTCTGGGCCCGCGAGTTCCAGCGCACGACCTTCTTCCAGGTTATCCTGGAGGAAAAGGGCCTCTTTCCTTCCGGGAGCTCCCCCCCCCCAAGAAGGGCTGCACCTTGGTGCTGCCTTTCGCCTCTATGGTCTGACGCCCCGCAAGGAAAGTTCCACCTGGGGGCGTGGCGGTGTCACGCCAGGGCGCCGGGGGGCGCGGGCGGCGGTAGGGGCGGGGGTTAGGGGGCAGGGAAGGGACAGGGGTGGGGGTTAGGGGGCAGGGGTGGGGGTTAGGGGGCAGTGGGGGACAGGGGTGGGGGTTAGGGGGCAGGGGTGGGGGTTAGGGGGCAGGGAAGGGACAGGGGTGGGGGTTAGGGGGCAGGGGTGGGGGTTAGGGGGCAGTGGGGGACAGGGGTGGGGGTTAGGGGGCAGGGGTGGAGGTTAGGGGGCAGGGGGGGACAGGGGTGGGGGTTAGGGGGCAGGGGTGGAGGGCTTCGGGGGACAGGGCCGGGCCGTCACCAGCTCTGGGGGTGCAAACCCAGGGACCCGCCTCTGCCCGTCAGCCACGAGCCACCGCCAGGGGTACCCAGCACCGGGGGGACCTACAACCACGGTTACCCAGCGCCGGGGTACCTGCAACCATGGTTACCCCATGTCAGGGGTACCCCGTGCCCTGAGGGTACCCCACGCCGGGCCCAGGCGGCCCCTCTCCACGCAGGCCGCGCGGGGCGGTGGCTGCGGGAAGCCGCCGGGTGACGTCGGCGTTGGCTCCGGCACGGTTTCCTCCCCGTGCCCCGGCGCTCCCGCGGGTGGCTGGGAGCGGAGCCGGTCGAGCCTCCCGCTTTGACGGAGCGGCTGGGAGCAGAGCCGGACGAGCCTCCCGCTTTGACGGAGGGGGCCGACGCAGGCAGCGATGCAGCGGGGCCTTGCCAAGCAGCCGCGGCCGCCGGTCCCGCGAGGACGTTTTGTCCCTGCTGCAACCTTGGGCGACCCTGGGCGCCTCCATCCCCCTCCTTTTCCCCCCAGTTTTGCTCTCGGCAGAGCAGGGGTGACGCTGGTGAGACCGCGGGGGTCAGCTCTGCGCGGGGATGAGGAGCGGGGCGTACAGCAGTGCGGGTTGCTGCACACCGGTAATCCTCTTCGACTTGGAAAAGCGATCCTCGAGGGGGAGAGGAGGAAAGAACAAAGATTCCCATTGTCCCAAGCTGCGGGAGCAAATACCTGATCAAAAATTAACAGCACACGGTGCGCGGTACGCCGTTGCTACAGCCTCTCCATCTGCGCCCTCGTGTTAAATCTTTTTCCCCACTGCCTGATTATAAACATAAGCGCTGGCTTCATTTACACCTAAAGAAGCCGGGAAAAGAAATGCACACTAACAAAATAAACGGCGTAAGGCACAGACATCTATCTGTTCGGCGCTCAAAGTGATCGTGCTTTAAAACAAACTGCAGCGAGTAAATCACCCGCTTTTCTGTCACTTCCCGATTGGAAGCAAACAAATCCATTTAAGAGTGCTGCTGCTAACCGCAGCGGCGGCCGGGGAAAGCACATGCCGAGCGCGGGTCCCACGTGCTCCCCGGCCTCGCTCGGCGCCCCGGGGGCTGCACGCCGGCCTGGGTGACTGTCCTGGCTGCCCGGCCGGGCTGGAGCAGCCCGGGGGTTGCTCCCACTTGGGCTGGCACCAATCCAGTGCCCTTGAGGCTGGCAGGGGCCTGTGCACCGTTAAAAATAGCTGTTTCTAGCTCCTTCTGCATCTCTTTGCCCGCGCAGGGTGTCCTTGGCGCCGAGCACCGCCCAGTTCCCCCGAGTCCTGGGGAAAAGCTGCCACCGCCGCAGGGACGGGGGAGCCGGCTGTAGCCCGGCGGTGCTGGAGGCCGCTCGGCTCCAGGTTTTCCAGGCTGCCAGCGAGCCGTTCCCTTGAAGATCTGCTTCTCTCTCAAGGTGTCACAGCCTCAAGGGAACCACCTAATCTCTATCTGCACTGCAACCTTTATCTCTCCCCGCCTGTGCGAGAGGCTCTGTTTATAGCTGCCGAATAATACCTGCTAAATTGCGGTATCCAGCCCCCCCGCGCTACCCCCTGACACTTGTTTCTCTGCAAGAGGGATGCGGGCGCCTGCCAGGTGCCTCCCTGCGCGTTGCAGCGCGCGGATGCTGCGCCGGCGCGAGGGCCGCGGCGAGGGAAGGGGCCGGTGGCCGGCACGTTCGGGGCCCCGCTTCGCTCCCGGGCGGGCTCGGGCCGCCACTGAGCCCCCGATAACCCCAGAAAGGGGAATCGCCGCTTCGATGGGGCGTGGGTGCCGGGGGGCTGCTGCGGGTCCCGCGGGGAGCCCAGGGGCGTGCGGTGCCCGCCGGGGCCCCGAGCCAGCGCCGCGGCGGGCAGTCGCTGCGCCGCTGACATTTACTAATCAGCTCTAACCTTAGATGCACACACTCTCCGTCTCGCTTGCTGTCTTGTCTCCATGGAGACACCGCAACCTTTGCTCGCTCGTTAATGGTATCTCGGCAAACGAAACTCCAACGCCACCCAGCCTTCCCCCGCCGCCCCCCGGCACGGGGGAGGCTCGCCCACGGGAGAGCTCCTCGCCGCTCCCCTCCGTCCCCTTCCCCTCCCGGCGCCGCGGATGAAAGCCGCGAGTCCTTGTTAGCGAAGGGCTGAGCCACGCTGGGCCCCGGCGGGTGATTCGGGGGCAAGTTCAGACAGCGGCGAGGGGAGGAGGGAGAGCAACTCGGCTCGACACGTCCTCGCCGGGAAAAACAAGGCCCGGGGATTTTATCGTTGCGGCAGCGACCCGGGGCTCCGGCTGGCACATCCCGGGCGGCGACGGGCCGTGCCGTGCCCGTTCCCGCCGTGCACGCTCCCCCTTTCCCGGCTTGTTTACAGCTAAATCAATCTGTGCTGCAGGTTCAGCACAAATCGCGGCCCCCCAAATCCTCCCTCCGCTCAACGACCCGCGAAACCCGGCACCCGAGGGCGAGCGGAGCCCGGCGAGCCCCGGGCGCTGCCGGAGCCGGGAACATGCTCCGTTCCCTGGTGTCCTGCTCTCCTGGATTCTGTTTTCAAATTAACATGGGAAAGATGCCCATTACCTGCTTCCAGATAATGACTATGATTAGGCAGAGCTCTGCTGCCAGCCGAGATCTGAAGGATTTCTGTGCACTCCAGCAGCGCTTGCCGGTGCAAAAACAAGAGCAATAAAGTGTAAATAAAAGACTAAAGAAAATAGCGTGGTCCATCAGCGAACGGGTGCACAGAACCAGCTCTAATGACAGTCTTTTTGCATCGGTGTCAGTGGTTTCTGCCTCACCACAGACGAGGCAAGACTGGTTGGGGGCTGCCCCGCGCTATCACGCCACGCTTGAACCTGCGTCGGGCTCCGGGCGCTCCCAAGAAAGGGTTGGTTTTAAAGGAAAAATTGAAGATGTGCACTTGTTTGGTCTGGGCAGCGATAGGTGAGCTGAAATGTGATGAGAAAGGCAGTCCTTGCGGGATTCCCGGTCCGGCAGAAAGAGCTGCGGGCGTAAGGAAAGCAGGAAAAAAAAAAGCCTGATCTCCGAGAGCTCCCGGGCGGCTCGCGACGTGCTCGGCCGCAGCTCTGCTGTCACAGCCCGCGCGGGGCGGGCGCCAGCGGGGCACCCGCCTTCCCGGAGCAGGGATGCGGCGAGCGAGGGGCCACGGCTGCGAGCGGGATGCTGAGCCAGGCGGCAGGGCCGGGATGGGCACGGAGAGGGTTGGAGGTCTCCCAGCCTCGACCAACGCCCAGAAAAACCCGCTTTTGCGAGGCCTGGAGGAGATGTCACCTCCCGGAAAGCCGGGGGGGCCGAGCGCGAGCCCCTGCCCGGAGTTTCGCTGCCTTCCAGCCGGGCTGCAAACAAAAGGCTGCAAAAAGCCTCCTGCCAGCTCGAGCGAGCGCCCGGCCCTGCCTTATCGGCCCCATCGCGCTGCCGCTGGATGCGGCCCGGGGGCCGAGTGGCGGGCAGTGATTTCTCCCGCCAGCGTCGCTCGGGGCCACAACCTGCCCGAGCCACCGGCAGCCCCGCGGGGTGCTGAGCGGCACCGCCGGCCCGGGCGGGCACGGCCCCGGCGCCCATCGGGGCTCGTCGGGGCTGCCAGCCCGGCTGGGCGGAGGTGGAAGGAGGGAGCTAATCTCTGCTCCGATTAGGCAGAGTTCCCAGCAACGGAGGCGTCTTCTTTTTTTTTTTTTTTTCCTCCCCCCTCGGTGATAACAAATAATAATATAATCCCCTTAATCCCTCCCCGAGGAGCCGGCGTGCACACCGAGACAGGAAGCGCAGCGCTTCTGCCGCCGCTGATAACTCAGACAATTTGGGCCCCCGGAAAACAAATAAATAAA
This sequence comes from Dromaius novaehollandiae, assembly GCF_036370855.1. Classification (NCBI taxonomy): domain Eukaryota; kingdom Metazoa; phylum Chordata; class Aves; order Casuariiformes; family Dromaiidae; genus Dromaius; species Dromaius novaehollandiae. Next base: position 7,097,625 of record NC_088120.1, on the reverse strand, counting down.
TAAATACACACCACAGCTGGTGCTGTACCCCCCCAAAAAGCCATAAACCCCCCCTCAGTTCCCACCGACGCCCCTCGCCTTGGGCCCACCTCCCTGCAGCTCTGCCCACCCGGAGAGGGCGAAGCCAGCACCATCCCCATGGGGCACCACCAAGCAGGGCAGCCACCTCCCCGCAGAGCTGCTCAGCCCCTCATAGGAACCACCTGCCCCTTCCCCAGCTGGTCCCGGGGGGCAGGAGCCCCCCCAGCCCAGCTCGCCAAGGGTTTTTGGTCCCGATGCACTCAAAAAATCCGGGCTGGGCCCTCGCGGGCTCTTGCGGAGACCTCTGCGAGCGCTCTGTCCCCTCGGCGGGGCCGGGTGCCCGGCGGTGCCCGCGCGGGGCCGACAGCCCCGGTGCTTCGCCCACGCGGCCCCCAGCCCCCTGCCCGGCCATCTGCGAGGCGCCAGGGCTGCGCTTGATTAGAGCGGAGGAAAAGGCAGAGCCGGGGCAGCGAGGGGATTAGAGGGCTCCGGGGAATGTTAATGGGCTCCAGAGCTTGCTGCCCGCGCGGCTGCTGGGTCCGATCCAGCCCGGGGTGGCTGGGGACCGAGACCCTGCGGGCGCGTGCAATGAGCACATCGGGTCTCAGCAGGCAAGGCCCCAAAAGCCGGGGCCGTGGGGGCCGCCGGGGCCTGGCTGAAATGCTCGTCCTCCCCCGGGGCCCGAGGAGCCGGGGCTGTGAAGGCTGCAGGACCGCGAGCATCCCGCTGCTCCGAGGCACCGGCTGCCACCGGGTCCCTGCTTCCCGGTGCAATGGGAGAGGCAGCAGCAGCAGCACAGGGAGGGCCGTGGGGGGGGGTCAAAAAGGCAAAAAACCTGCTTTCTGCAAACCCCCTTTTTCTGCTTGGTCAACGCTCCGGGAGAAAGGCGGGAAGGGCCCTGGCAAGGCCAGGCTGGGTCCAGCCGGCCCTGGGCGCTGGGCACCCGGGGTGCCAGATGTGCCGGATTGCAGGTCTGCCGTGGGAAATCGCCTCCCCTGCTCGTTAGCTTGTGATTAGCATGTCAAGTGGTTGAAGTTCGTGGGTATAAAGGATGCGAGCGAAGAATAATGGCTTCAATTTTCCGAGCGGCACAGCTATTAATTTGAAGGAGAACAGGGTGTCCAAATCTCCTCGGCGGCTCCGAACGGCGCCGGCGGCTCCTCACGGGGCTCTGGGACGCGGGTGCCGGGCGGCCCGCCGATCCCGGGGCTGCCGGGGGCTCGGCACGCGTGGGCACACATGGGCACCGCCGGCCCCGGCATCTCTGCCCCCCCCCGCAGCCCGTTTCGGCGCTGCCCTTGCAGAGCCCCCGCGGCTCCCCGGGAACGGGCATCGCCGCGGCCCATCTGCCCGGATCCGGCCGTTTTGGGCTTGGTGATTCCTCCGGGCCGCGGAGCTGGCAGGGGAGGAGAGGCAAATTCCTGCTTGGTTTCCAAGGGAATGGAAAAAGCCAAAATGGTGGAAAACCTGCAGGTTTTTTTTTTTCCTCCCCCCCGCCGCCCGCCAGGTCCCTGCAGCAGCCTGACAAGCCTCATTGCAGCGACGCTGCCCGCGGTGCAAAGCCCCCGCGGCCGCCTGGACCCCCGGCACCCTCCCGGGCCCCCGCTGCACCCAGCCCCGCACTGCCCCTCCGCCCGGCTCCGCCGTTTTGGGGCAAAAACAGCAAAAAGCAGCGGTATCCTGGGGTCCCTTCCCCTCCGGGCACAGCACCCGCCTGCGAGGAACCGGCGTAAACGCAAGCACCCCTGAAAACTTCGACGCATGCGCGTTACACAATTAACAAAATAGCAAAACCACCGTTTCCCCAACAAATTTCCAAGTCTTTTTTCCCTTTTTTTTTCCCAGGCAGCCTCTGCTGGCAAAACCTAGCAAACAGCCCGGCGCGGCGGCAGAGCCGCTGGGCCGTGCTGATAAACCCCCAGCAACCAGCCCCATCCCGGGGCTTTCCAGCCGCCGCGCCGGTGCCCGCCGCTCGATAGCTTTAATTGAGTCTTTAAAAAAAAAGTAAAAATCACGCCGCGCTCCGGGAAACCGGGTTAGCAGAGAAAGTCGTGGCCATTTGCAGCGAGGCCGTGCTGCCACGTGCCTTCGAGAGCGGCCTGTCAAACGCGGCTTCGGGTTTTTGGGAGCTGCGACGGGATTTGCCTCCGCCTCGGATCTCCGGAGAGCCCCGGCACCGGCCCGCGGCGCTGCGGCCGCCTTTGGTCTCCCGCCCGTCTCACCTCCGTTTCTCATTAGGCCACGATGGATTTCTTCCCCTTTTGCCACCTCTTTTAATGAGGTGAAAAGAATAAAAAGGGGGAATTAAAAAAAAAAAGGATGGAAAAGCGAATTAGCTGATGCTGGCAATCGAAGCATGGGCTGGGTGCGGGGATGCAGGAGCCGGCCGGGGGGCCGGGCCGGTGCAGGATGCGGCCGCAGCCCCGGCAGAGTGGCCATTCCCCGCCGCGTGCCTCAGTTTCCCCATCGCGCCATGGGCCGTGGCAGTGTGGGGGGGGGTGGCTCGGTGCCCGGCGGGATGGTAGCAGCATCCCTTGGGAATGTCACCCCGGGGGGGGCTGCTCCAGGGCAGCCCCTCCCTCCTCCACGAGGACCGTGGGAACGGGCTCCCCGGGGTCGGTCCCTGCCCGCCGGTGGGTGCCGGGGGGGGGACGTGCGGGGGCCGGCGCGGTGTAAACACCAGCTGTGCCAGGAGTGAGCAGCATCTTCTAGGTCAGCCGCCAGCTGTGCGGTTGCCAGGCAACAGCCCTCGCTCCTCTTCCTCTCTCGGGTGCCTCGTGCCGGCCGGGGCGGCTGGCGAGGGGCTGGGGGCGGCCGGGACCCCCCCCCCCCGGGCTGCAGTGCTGCGGGGCTGCCATGCCGGGCGCCCGGCCCGGGGCTGCGGGAACATCCCGGCCGGGGTTCCCACGGGTGCCATCCTGCCTCCTCCGCCCCGGGCGACGCTCGCAGGCGACGCAGGGCCTGGAAGTGATGTCAAACGCCAAATGCCCTTCAGCTGGCGCTGGGGGGGGGGAAGCAGGGACCACCCCCCCCATTTTCAGCCCAGCACCTCGGGGCTCTGCGAGGAGATGCACCGATGTCTCCAGGGCCGGTGCTGCACCCGCGGGGTGGCCGGGGGTGCCCAGCACCCAGGGTGCAGCTCTGGGCGCCCTTTGCACCCGTGCAACCGGGGGCTTTTGCTTGGGGGGGGGTCACGGTGCACCGGGACGGATGGGGCACACGATGGTGTCGGGGGGGCCGCAGCGGCGCCCCGGCTCTCCCCGCACCGACGGCTCTGCAGCCTGGCGCGGTGGTGGCAGCCTCCCCCCCCCATCAGTATGCAGCATGTGTTTTTTCTCCATAGCAACCTCTTCCCTCTCCCCCCCCCCCCAAATCCCCCCCCCCGCTTCGCCCCGACGAGGCAGAAGCACTTAGCCGCGGCAGCCGTGACCCCGCGGAGATCGCTAACCTCTTCCCACCCACGGGTAGCTGGTGCGGCGCCCGCCGGCTCCCGCAGCCCCCCCGCGCCCCCCCAGCACCCCCCCCCCCGCACCCGGAGGGGGCTTTTCCCCCCTCTCCCCTTCCCGCGCTCCGCCACGGCCTTGGCGCTTTTCCCACCCGTCCCCACCGGCCGCCCGCAGGCCTGGCCCCCCCCTTGGCCGATGCCCCCCGAAACGCGCCAGGCACCCATGGCCCGGGGGGGGGGGGAAGCGGGGCTCGACACCCCTGGTGGGGGCCGCCGAGCTGAAAATTTGGGTGCAAAAATTCCCTTTCCGCAGGCCTGGGTGGCCCAAAGCAGGGCGGGGGCCTCCTCCTCCTCTTCCTCCTCTTCCTCCTCTTCCTCCTCCGCCAGCGCCGGTCGCCCCCCCCCGGGAAACAGAAGCCAAAGAAGCAGCGGCGTCGCTCAATATATAGGTTTCTTTTAATATAAAAAAAGTGCCTATGAAAAAGTCCTTCCTAAATACACAAAACGAGCAGTCGGGGGAGAAGCGGGGCGGCGGGGCGGCGGGGGCCGCGGCGCGGGGCAGCACGAGCACTGCGCGGGCAGGCGGGGGGCAGCGCGGGGGGGCCAGGGCTGCGGCGGGGGGGTCTTTTTTTTTCCCTGTTTCCACCGGGTTTGTTCCCCCCCCTTTCAAATTTTTTTTTTGCCTTTTTTTTTTTGCTTTTTCTTTTGCTTTTTTTTGCTTTTTTCCCAACTTTTTTAATTTTTTTTTCCTTTTTTTGCACAATCCACAAAAGCTGTACAGAAGTTTCCAAACCCTGGGGGGGGGGGGGGGGGAGGAAAGGGGGAGAGGGCTGGGGAGAAAGGAGAGGAGCCGAAAATCCCCCGTCGCCCACGCGCACCCCCGAGCCGCCGCGCCGGCCCTCCCCACGCCGAGGGTGTGAGCGATCTCTCCTTGGCTTTTTTTGTCGTTTTTTTCTAAAATCTTTTTTTTTTTAAACTCCTTTTGTCTTTTTTTATACAAATTCGGATCTTTGGGTGTGTACTGCCAAAAAAAACCCGCCTCGGTCTTATTAATAATAATAAAAATAAAACTCAAATCATCGTCATCGTCATTAAAAAAAGGCAACGGAAACCCAATGAACCCATGCGGAAGTTGCACACCACAAAACCACAGCAGATGTACAGAATGCAATATACAGGACACGATTTATAATAAAACATTATATACAATAAATAGGTTATTGTTACTTTTTTTTTCTTTTTTTTTTTGTCGATCGATCTGTAAATAAATTTTTCTCAGTGCATACTGGTGGGTTTTTGCGTCTCCCTCCTGCATCTCCGCCTCTCTGTCGTTTCATTGTTTTATTCTCTATTTCGCTTTTGATTTTTTTTTCTTTCCTCAGGTGTGTGGCTTTTTTTTTTTTTGAATTTTCAGCTTTTTAAATTTTTTTTTTCCTGATTTTTTTTCTTAAACTCCTTTTCTTCAAAAGTATTTACAATTGCTGGTTTTGTGCAGAAAACGAAAATTAATAAAATAAAAATTAAAAATAAAAGAGTCCCTCTGCTTCTGACCGGAGGAGAGAGAGCGCCGGCGGGCGAAGCGGGGCGCCGCGGGGGGCGGCGGGCGGGCGGCCCCCTCCTCTCGTCCCGGGGGCCGCGGGGGCGGCGGGGCTGGTGCGGGGCCGAGGCGCGGGCGCTCCGGCTCGCTGGGGAGGCTGCGGAGGAGAGCGAGAGGTGTGAGCGTGGCGGCGGGGGTCCCGGGTGCCCCCCGCGTCCCCGTGTGCCGGCCCTGCTCCGCGGGGGACCCTGCGCCCAGATGTCCACGCTCCTGCTCGTCCCCTGTGTCCAGCACCCTGCACACCCGGGATCCAGCACCCTGCACACCTGGGTCCTGCACCCTGCACACCCGGGATCCAGCACCCTGCACACCTGGGTCCTGCACCCTGCACACCCAGGATCCAGCACCCTGCACACCCGGGATCCAGCACCCTGCACACCTGGGTCCTGCACCCTGCACACCCAGGATCCAGCACCCTGCACACCCGGGATCCAGCACCCTGCACACCCGGGATCCTGCTCCCTGCACACCTGGGCTCCAGCACCCTGAAATCCCCATGCTCCAGCACCCTGCACACCCAGGATCCAGCACCCTGTGCACCTGGGCTCCAGCACCCTGCACACCCCAGGCTCCAGCACCCCACACACCTGGGATCCAGCACCCTGCACACCCCGGGATCCTGCACCCTGCACACCTGGGATCCAGCACCCTGCACACCTGGGATCCAGCACCCTGAAATCCCCATGCTCCAGCACCCTGCACACCCAGGATCCAGCACCCTGTGCACCTGGGCTCCAGCACCCTGCACACCCCAGGCTCCAGCACCCCACACACCTGGGATCCAGCACCCTGCACACCCCGGGATCCTGCACCCTGCACACCTGGGATCCAGCACCCTGCACACCTGGGATCCAGCACCCTGAAATCCCCATGCTCCAGCACCCTGCACACCCAGGATCCAGCACCCTGTGCACCTGGGCTCCAGCACCCTGCACACCCCAGGCTCCAGCACCCTGTGCACCTGGGCTCCAGCACCCTGCACACCCTGGGACCCAGCACCTTGTGAACCCGGGATCCAGCTCCCTGCACACCCTGGGATCCAGCACCTTGTGCACCTGGGATCCAGCACCCTGCACACCTGGGCTCCAGCACCCCGCACACCCTGGGCTCCAGCACCCTGCACACCCCGGGATCCAGCACCCTGCACACTTGGGATCCAGCACCCTGCACACCCCGGGATCCAGCACCCTGCACACCTGGGATCCAGCACCCTGCACACTTGGGATCCAGCACCCTGCACACCTGGGATCCAGCACCCTGCACACCCCAGGCTCCAGCACCCTGCACACCCCAAGCTCCAGCACCCCGCACACCCTGGGCTCCAGCACCCTGCACACCTGGGATCCAGCACCCTGCACATCCCAAGCTCCAGCACCCTGCACACCTGGGATCCAGCACCCTGCACACCTGGGCTCTGGCACCCTGCACATCCCAAGCTCCAGCACCCTGCACACCTGGGATCCAGCACCCTGCACACCCCAAGCTCCAGCACCCTGCACACCCAGGATCCTGCTCCCTGCACACCTGGGATCCAGCACCCTGCACATCCCAAGCTCCAGCACCCTGCACACCCGAACTCCAGCACCCCGCACACCCAGGCTCCGGCCCACCTCAGACACCCGGGCAGACGGGTCTCCCGCTGGGCGCCCAGGACAGAGCCGGGGCCGGGGGCAGCCCTGCCTGGCGGGAGACCCCGCTGGGTGCCCGTGTCCGGGGCAGAGCCGGGTGCTGGGTCACCCGGGCGGGACGCGGAGCCGGAAAAGCACCTTGCGCCGAGCACAGCCGCCCTGCGCGCCCGGACGGCCTCGAGCGCCCGCCGCGGGGCGTGATTAGGGAGGGCCCCCCCGCAAAGGGGAGCGGGCGCCGGCGGCAGCTCGAGGCCTCGGCTGGCGGGTACTCACTGGGCAACGGCTGCGTCTCCGAGGGCCGCGGGCGAAGCGGAAAAAGCGTCGTTGCGGTCGGCTCTCCAAAACCGTGACCCCCGCGGGGCGAGAAGACCCCCGGCGAGCGAGCGGACGAGGAGGGGGAGGAAAAAGGACGAGAGACCCTCCGAAAGCAGCCGAGGGGCCGGGAGCGGGGCCGGCGCCGGTCCTGCCTTCGCCGCGATGCCTTTTCTCGCCGGGGAGTCGGGGTGGGTTGGGGGGGGACCGAGCGGCTAAGCCAAGCGTCCCGCGGCCCGGCCCTCCCTGCCGCCCTGCCCGCCGGCTCGTCCCTCGTCCCGCGGCGGCAGCCCGGGCGCCGTCCGTCCGTCCGTCCGTCCGATTGTCCTGCTGCGGGGCGGGAGGTCGCGGGGGGGGCGGCAGTCCGGAAAGCAGAGCCACGTGGTTGTCAGACGGAGCGAGTTTGAGTTTGAAGGGGAAAAAACAGGGTTTTTCTCTCTCTTCCATTTCTCTTCTTTTATTTTTTTCCTTGCGTTTCGCTTATTTTTGAACTTTTTTTTGAACTTTTTTCCTTTTTTTCTTTTTTCCTTTTTTTTCTTTTTTTTTTAGAAAACAAACAAACGGTTCCAATCCCAGTTAAATACAGAACTTGAAAAGTGTTCCAGAAAAAAGTGCTGGCTAAATTACCTCTGCAAGAGAAACACAACACACGCGGGGTGAGACGGGTGCCGGGCGGCCCCCGGCCCCGCCGAGACCCCCCCGTGCCGCCGCGCCGCCTCCCCGGCCCCCCCGCCCGCCGCCCGTCCGGCACCTACCCTGTAACAAAACCTCGTTGTCCGGTTGGCACGTCAGCTGACACTACAATGAGGTGACCGTAAAAGTGTCCTCGGGGTGTTGCTCTACCATGGGACCCAAGAACCCGCTCTTCTGGGTGGGGGCCATGACGGGGTGCCCTTGGGGTGCAAAACTGGGGTACCTGTAGTTGTCCTGCAGCTGCAGCATTGAGTCTCTCGGCACGGGGGACATGTTCAAGTCACTGATCAAGGGACAGGCGTAGGGCGCCCGGTGGTGAGCCCGGGCCATCTCCAGGGGCTCCTTCTCGCCCTTGGAGGGGTGGGCGCCGCTCGGGCTGGTCAGGTGGGGGTTGAGACACGAGGGGTCCGTCCTGCCCATGAAGTCTACGAGCATGCCGGCGCCCGCTTTGCCGTCGTACGAGGGGCTCCGGGTGCTGGCGTTGGGGGAGTACCAGTACGGGGGGTTTTTGCAGCTGGGGGAGTCGTAGTGCGGCTGAGGCATGGGGAGGTCGCGGCAGGCCATGTGCGGGGCGTGCGCCAGGGCCCCCCCTTGCATGCTGTGTTTGAGCGAGTCGCAGGCCGGCAGCTTGCGGAGGTCGCCCGCCCGCAGGTCCTCCTTGAAGGCCAGCGTCGGGGAGCAGTTGGGCGAGAAGGCTTTCTGCAAGCCGGCCTCGAACACAGTCTGCTGGCCGGGGGCCGCCAGCTGGTGCGGGAGGGCGGGGAAGTGTTTGCTCTCCAAATCCGGCTGCCCCAGGCCGGGAGAGTCGCTCTGAAAGCCCTGGACGAACGTCCCGTCGGAAGGGGTGGAGGGGTTCATGGAGTAAGGGCCGGCGTAGTCGCAGGGGTCCCGCTCGCCGACCCCAAAGCCCCGCGACTGGGAGGGCAGGGGGGACATGCTGCTGTCCCCGCTGTAGTAGTCTAAGCCCAGGTCCGTGCTCTCTTGGAAGAGGGCGTTCACCGGCTGGGACTTGGTGGGGAATTTGGCCTTGCCCGTCCCCCTCTCCTTCTTGGAGGCGCAGGCGCCGCGGGAGCCCCGGGGCTGCCGGGGCCCCGTGCTCCTCTTGGAGGCGTACACGGAGGAGGAGGAGGAGGAGGAGGAGAAGTTCAGGTGGGAAGTGTCGAACATGTCCACTTTCTTCCGCCGGCCCCGTCCGGGCTTGGAGTTGCTCTGGAAGAGGACGCTCTGGTTCCAGTTGTAGCCCGGGGCCGAGGACGCCTCGTTCCAGTCCATCATGAGCTTCTCCAGGCTGGAGAGGCTGGACTGGCCCTCGCTGGACGAGGCCTCGCTGTTGGCGCGCCGGTAGCCGGCCGGCTGGTTGAACTGGGTGCTGTCGGAGGAGGACTCGGAGAAGGTCTCCGAGACGGTCTGCTGCTTGGCTTTCTGGGGCGTGTAGTTGGAGATGTCGAGGATGACGTTGGGCTCGTTGAGGTGGCACTCGAAGCCCGGGTTGTAGAGCTGGCTGAAGGCCTCCGCGTTCCAGTCGAGGCCGCCGTAGCCCTGCCGGAAAGCCCACTGGGACGCGCTGGGGAACTGCCGGCAGTTCTCGGGCGAGGGCTGGAAGGAGGCCGAGCCTTTGGGCACCATGTAGCCGCCCGGCGAGACGGTGCTGGCGCGGCTGTCGCAGCGCAGCGGCGTGTGCGAGGCGCTGGAGAACTGGCCCGCCTCGGAGCTGTTGAAGAAGGAGGCCTTGCCGAGCGGCAGGTTGGGGCCGGCCGTCTGCTGCGCGTAGCCGGCGCTGTGGGCGCTGCTGGGGGAGGACGGGAGGCTGCTGCCGCTGCCGTAGGCGAAGCTGCAGTCCTTGCTGTTGGGGCAGTCCTGGGCGGCCGCGTACTGCTTGCCCGGCGGGAAGACGCTGGCGGGCGCCACGCTCTGCCCCGCGCCGTAGCTGCCGTACTGGGAGTAGCCGGGGGTGGCGCTGGCCGTGGGGTGGGCCGTGGGCGAGCGGGACACGGCAGCCGGCGGCACCAGCTTGGGGAAGGCGTCGGCGCCGCGGCACTCGGCGGCGGCGGCCTGGGCGGCTCCGTAGCCGGCGGCCCGGCCCGGCGGGAAGGCCTGCCGGCCCTGCATGGCCGCGTGGAAGGCGGCCTCGGCGCCGGGGGCCGCCGCCACCTTGCCGCCGCGGGCCGGGTAGGCGGCCAGGCCGCGCTGGGCCGCCAGGGCGCCGGCGGGCGCCGTGTAGGCGGCGGCGGCGGCCGACTTGCGGGCCTCGGCGCGCGAGGCCGAGAGGGCGAAGTCCAGCAGGTCGGAGGAGTCGTCCGAGTCCAGCAAGGAGCGGAAGTAGCCCGTGAAGAGGCTGTGCCTCTCCTGGCTGACCTCGGCCTGCGAGGCCGCGCCGCCGCCGCCCGCGAAGAAGCCGCCGCGGCCCGACGAGCCCGAGTCCGGCGCCGCCGCGTGGAAGGGCCGGGCCTCGGCCCCCTGGTAGCCGCCGTTGCGGCCGGCGGGGCCGCCGGGGTGGCCGTGGTGGGCGGCCCAGGGGCTGCCCTTCTCGCCGGGCCACTCCGCGGCGCCGTCGCCGAAGGCCTGCCCGGCGCTGGGCTCGGGGAAGAGCGCCCCGTTCTTGCGGGCCCGCCGCTTGCGCTTGGGCTTGCCCACGGGGTCGGGCTCGGGCCGGCCCCGCTTGCGCGGGTGCACGGGGTCGGCGTGCACGGCGGCCGGCGCCTTCTTCTTCTTCCCGATGCCCTCGAAGAAGTCGCTGAAGGAGCAGCGGGAGGCGCGGGCGGCGTGGCCCCCGCCGCGGCCGCCGAAGCCGCCCGCCTTGCCGCCGCGCCGGCGGAAGCCCTGCACGCGGTGCAGGAAGTGGGAGATGCTCTGCGTGTCGGGCGCCTGGTGGATGGACTCGGGCTCGCTGGGCGTCCAGCAGCGCGGCGGCGAGCAGCGCCCCGAGCACTGGCTCTGCCGGTTGAGGAAAGCCAGCTTGGCCAGCACGTCCGAGTAGTCGGCTTTGCTGTCGTTGGTGTCGGCGATGTAGGAGGGCTGCGGCGAGGCCAGCTTCTGCTTCCTCCGCCTCCTCTTCTTCACCTCCGGGGCGGGCTCCTTGGGCTTGGCTTGGCCCAGCAGCAGGTTCTTGGGGGGCCGGCCCCGCTTGCGCTTCAGGATGATGGGCATCTCGCCGGGGGGGAAGACCACCACCACGTTGCGCCCGTTGTTCTTCATCTTGAGCAGCGGCGTGGGCTCCATGGAGCTGCTGGCCGCCAGCTCCTTGCCCTCCAGGTTCAGGTTGCTGCTGAGGGACGACACCTTGTAGGTGGTTTTGTTCCTCCGCCCCAGGGACACGGGGATCTTGGCCATCTTCACCACCATCTTCCGCACGCCCCGGCACTTGCTCTTCTTCCCCGCCGCCGGCGCCTTGGGTGCCTCGTCGGCTTCCAGGGCGGTGGGGGGCGGCGGGGGCGCCGGCGGCGGGGCGCCGGGCTCCTCGGGCCCCGCGGGTGCCTCGGCGGGCAGGGCGAGGGGTAGCAGGCGGCTCTCGGGGGCCGCGTCCGCCCGGCGCCCTCGCCCGGCCCTCCTCCGCCGGCACAGCAGCTTCGGCTTGTCCGTGCGGCGCAGCGCGTACTTGCGGTGGTCCTCGCCGCAGCGCCCGGCCCCCCGGCCGCCGCAGGGGCCCCGCTTCGCCGCGCCGCCCAGCGGGCACCCCCCGAGCCGGGGCTGCAGGCCGGGGGGCCGCGGGGGCTCGCCGGCCCCGGCGCCCGCCGGCGTCTCCAGCAGCGGCGGCCCGGGAGCCAGCGGCGGCGGCGGCGGCAGCAGCGCCGGCTCGGCGGCCAGCAGCGACGCCCGCGAGTCCAGCAGCGGCGGCTCCAGGGCGCCGGGCAGCGGCTCCAGCGCCTGCAGCCCCAGCGGCTCCGCCAGCGGCTCCAGCGCCTGCAGCTCCAGCGATTCGGAGAGCGGCTCCAGCGACTGCAGCTCCAGCGACTCGGAGAGCGGCTCCAGCGACTGCAGCCCCAGCGGCTCCAGGTTCTGCAGCTCCAGCGACTCCGGCAGCGGCTCCAGGCTCTGCGAGTCGAGCAGCTGGGGCTGCGACTCCAGCGACTGGGAATCCAGCAGCCGGGACTGGGAATCCAGCTCTTGGGCCGGCAGCAACTGGGGCTGCGCCTCCATCGCCTGCGGCTCCAGCAGCTGCGTGCCGGGGCAAGCCAAGGAGGCCAGCTCGTTGAGGATGTCCGCCTCGGCCAGGTCGGAGTAATCGCCGGCGTCCGGCTGGGAGCAGCCGGCTTCTTCCGCGGGCGCTTTGGAGCCCACCATGCCGCCGCGGCCCGGCAGCTGCTGGGCGCTGCCACCGCCGCCCTCGGCCTCGCCGTCGCGGGGCCGCGCGTGCCGCGGCGGCTCCGTCTTGCAGAGCACGCCCCGCTCCTCGGGGCTGCGGATGCTGTTGGCCAAGGAGGGCGAGGAGAAGAAGCTGTACTGGAGGTCGCGGTCGGCGGGCAGGAGGCGGCTCTCCTCGCGGCCGCCGCCACCGCCGCGCAGGCTGCCACAGTCCAGGTGGACCCCGCTGCTCTTGAGGTCCTCGGAGAGGCGGTTGAGGTCCTTCATGATGTCGATGAGCTGCACCACGGGGTGGAGGTTGATGTGCCCGTTGCCGCACTTGCTCCTCAGCAGGGCGACGATGCTGTCGACGTTGCAGCGGCCCGAGGCCAGCGTCGCGTTGGGGAAGGTCTTGGGCGCCCGGTCGCGGGCGGCGCTCTCCTCCGCGCTGCCCCCCAGGATCCGGGGCTCGCCGGCGCAGCCCAGCAAGTCCTCGCCCTTGGTGCCGCCGTGCAAGCTCTGGCAGCGGTCGGCCGGGTCGCCGTGCAGCAGCGAGCCCGCCTGGTGCTCCCGGCCGAGCGCGGGGCACGAGCCCTCGGGGAAGCTCAGCACGCTGCAGGAGAGGGCCTTCTCCGCCGGGCAGGCCGCGGGCCGCTGCGCCGGGTGCCCCGGCGCGTAGTACTTGGGCTCTCGGACGTAGTCGGGCGAGCCTCGGACAACGCTGGTCGTTACCACTGGGCCCGGGGGCTTCACGCGCATCCTGACCTCCTCCTCCCCCGCGTGCCGCTTGGCCGGGCGGTTGCTGACATGGGGGTCGGGAAAGGTGACACAGGGACCTGGAGGGGGCAGAGAGGGACAGTGAGGGGACGAGGGCGGCGCCGGGGAGCGGCGCGTGCTGCTGACGGCCTCCGCGCCCGCTCCAGCCCCGCCGCCCCCCAAGAGGGGGTCTCGGGTCTGCCCCTCTCTCCGCTCGTGCCCCGTTCGCCTCCCGTCACCGGCGGGGACCTGGCTGGCATCGCCGCAACGCGCCGCTGCCATCCGCAGCCCCCTCCTCGCCCCTGCGGCAGGGTCTGGCCCCGCTCTGGGGCAGCTGGACGCCCACCCGGCAGCGGGAGCACCCGTGCCGGCCCCCGGTGCCCCCCGACTTACCCTCGGCTTTGCTGCTGCTCCTGCTATTGCACTTGAGCTCTCTGCAAGGGAAGGGGGGCAGAGGGTCAGTGCCGAGTTGGGGCGCCGGGGCGCCCACCCGCCGCAGCCGCCCGCCATTGCCAGCCCCGCGGCGCGACCCCCCCTCGCTCCCCCCCCCTTCCCCCCGCCGGGCTGCTCTGCCCTGCGCCTCCCCGGGGCACTCCCAGCTCGGGCGGCCAAGCGGGATTGCATCTGCCCATCACCCCGGCGTCGGGGCTGCAAGCCGGGGGAACCACCTCCGCTCTGGGGACGGAGGGGACAAGTTTGCCCTTGGCTTCGGTGACGAGGGCCGTTTGGCTCGGTCCCCAAAGGGCAGATGCGGGCGCGGGAGGCAGGCAGCGGGGTCCCTCCCGCACGCCCGAAAGGCGGCCCCGGCTCGGCGAGCCTCGGCCCCGCTCGACGCCCCCGTCCCCGCGTGCCCCGGCGGGGGGTCCGGCGCCGGGCTGCCCGCCGCGGCCGGGGGGCTCTGCGGTCGCCTTGCCGCTAGGTGTCCCCTGCGAGCCGCGCAGCCCGCCCGCCTGCGCCACGCCGGACGGTGCCGGACTGTCCCGGGCCACCGCGGGCCACCGCGGCCTGGTCCCCGCCACCAGCCCGGCCGCGCGGCCTGCTCATTGCCTGCCCGGCCCTTCTCTGGGTGGGGGGTGGGGGGCTGCCAGGCCCCCCCGCGCCGGCCCCCACCGCAACCCCCGGCGGGACGGCGGGGACGGAGTGGCTGCGGTGTCCCTGGCACGGCACCGGGGACGGGAGACGGGGGAAGGACGGAGAAGGGAGGGAAGAAAGTTCTTTGTTGGCGGGACAGATGGGATGCATGCGGCCCCCCCCGTGTACCCCCCCCCGGCATGGAGAGGGGTCGTACCCCCGCCATGGGACACCGCTTTGCTCCTGCCATCCCACACCCGGGCCGGAGAGAGGGGCTGACACACCCAGGGCTGGGGGGTCCCTGTCCCCTCCCGCCCCCCCCCCACGGGAACGTCAAGGCCCAGAGGGGACTTTCCCACGGTGGCAGTTGGGGACACCCACGTCCCCCTGTGCACGCATGCGGGGGGCTGCACTGGAGCCGGGGGCGGCTGCTGGGGTGCTGGGAGCAGGCCCAAGCCGTGCCCCGGGGGGGGGGGGGGACAGCAGGAGGGTGCAGAGGCGCCGGGGACACCCCCGAACGCGGGCCGAGGCGGCGGCAGCCTCGCAGCTCATGGAAAGCGGCCGCGCTCGGAGGAAGTGAGCTCAGCGCTTTGGCAGCAGGCACCGGGCACCGCCGGGTGCTGTCCCCCCCCCCCGGCACCAGCCGCCCCCCGCAGCCGCCCCGCGCCCGGCCCTGCTTCCTTCCCCACCCCGGCCCGCCCTGGCCGGGCGCCGGGCCCCCCCCCGCCACCGCGACGCCCCCCGCGCACAGCTGCCGTCGCCAGGCAACGCCCGGCCAGATGTGGAGCCCGCCGGGGTCGGGAGCCCTGGGAACGGCCCCGGCGCCCGCAGCGATCAAAGGCACCGGGCCGCGCTGCCCCCCGCCCCCCCCGGGTGCCCCCCGCCCCCGCTTCCGCAGGGGCTCCGCCACCCCCTGCCTCAGTTTCCCCTCCCTGGGTGGCACCCAGGGGACCCTAAGGCAGCACCCGAGGGCGTAGGGCTGGCCAGCACCCGCTGGAGCATCTCTCGGGGCTCCTGCCCCCCCCGAATCGAAGCCACCCGAGGCTCTGCCACTGGTCACCCCGCGGTGGGGACGCTGCAGCCCGCGGGCGGTGCACGGCCGCCTCCCCGCTGCCCCCCCACCCGCAGGGCACCTGCAGCCCCGGGGGCACCCGCGGGTGCCGCGGCGCGGGAGGCCGTACCTGGGCCGCGGGTGCTTGCAGTGCAGGTTCACTCGGAAGCTCCTCGGGGCGCCGTCGCCGTCGCAGGGGGGCTGGCGGGGGCCGGAGCCCGGGGCGCGCGGGGGCCGCTCGGCTGGCGGGCTGGCACCGTTCTCCAGTCCGACGGGCTGGCCGGCGACCGAGCTCCCATCTGCCCGAGGAAGCACAGGGACCCCCGCGCGTCAGCCCGCGGCACGCGGCC
Organism: Dromaius novaehollandiae; assembly: GCF_036370855.1. Lineage (NCBI taxonomy): Eukaryota > Metazoa > Chordata > Aves > Casuariiformes > Dromaiidae > Dromaius > Dromaius novaehollandiae. The sequence goes on along the minus strand of NC_088120.1, from coordinate 7,082,420 downwards.
GCCCTTCGCCGGCTCCCCCGGCTGCGCCCTGCCGCGGGGGGGGGCGTTTTGCGGGGGGGCAGGACGCCCCTCCGCCGCCTGCGCCCGACCCTGCCTCCAGCCTCGGGGCAGCTCTGCCACGTGGCCGCGTTGGGACGGGCTCCTGCCGTGCCGCACGCGCGTGTGCGAGAGCAAGTGTGTGTGAATTATGTGTGCACGTGCGTGTGCAAGCACATATATGTGCGTGCATGTGCATATATGTATGCATGTGTGTGTGCAAGCGCATATATGTATGTGCAAGCGCATATATCTGTGCGCATGTGCATGTGTGCATGTGCGTGTGCATGTATGTGTGCATATACGTGTGTGCACGTCCATATATGTGTGTGCATGTGCATATACGTGTGTGCATGTGCGTACGTGTGCGCGGTCCATCTGTGCCTGTGCGTCTGGCTGTTTCTCCCCCACAGCCGTGTGCGAATCTCTGCCTGCTCACTCCCTCCCCCAGCACGCACACACACCCGCACACACACACACACACACACACACACCCGCGCGCCGTGATCCAGGCTGTTCCCGGTGTCTGGAGGAGCGTGACAACTTATCGACACGGCAGGAAGGAGGATTCGAGCCTGGCGGTGCGTCCGGGCCCCCTCCCTGCCGCCCGCGCTGCGCCGGGCCGGGCTGGGCGCTGGCACCGCGGCGCAGGCACCTCTCCCGCAGCCCGGAGCGCCGCTGCGCTGCTGCGCGGTGTAGAGTTACACCGAGGGCAACGCGGAGCCGGAAAAAATGTGCTAGAAAGACCGGTCTGGGCTCCGCTGGAGCTGCTAACGCGCCCGGAGCCCAGCGCGGCTGCCGGGGAGGCAGGCAGGAAGGAAGCGAACGGGAGGTTTTCCAGGAGAGCCGCCGGGAGCCGGGCCCTGCCGCGCGGGGCGGCGGGAGCGCTCCGGGACGTGGGGACGGCGCGGTCCCCAACGCACCCCCGGCCGCGGGACGATGCGGTGCTGCTGCAATGGAGGGACTGGTGCAGCGGGTGCACGGGCGGGTGCTGGCGAGGCCGGCGGTGCTGCACGGGTGCTGGGCCCTGCAGCGGGCGCCGGAGCAGGCGGCTGCATGGGCAACCCGGGGTGCCGGTGCAAAGGGACCCGGGGGGGGACACGTCCCCCTGCCCTCTCTGCAGGCACCGGGACGGCGGGGGTGCGGTGCCCCGGCACGGCGGGATGCGGGCTGCGCCGCTCACTTTCACCTCCTCTGCTCAGCCCCAGGCAGCCGCCACATGTTTCGCATTAGGCGCCGCGGACGGAGCTCGCCGTTCCCGGTTGCTAGCCAGGGGCAGGGCCTTCCCTCTTTTCTCTTTTTCCCTTTTTTTCTTTCCCTTTTTTTTTTTTTTTCCCCTCGCTGGTTACAAAACACCAACGGAGACCACACACAAGAGAGCAGGGATGGCGAGCGCGCCGGGCGCCGCGGGGCGGGGGGCAGCCGGCGAGGAGGAGGAGGAGGAGGAGAGCCGAAGGCAGCGGAGGAAGGCCAGCGCGGTGGCGGGGGGCGCGAGACTGCGGCCACCGCGGCTCCCCACCTCCCGACCCCCCGGAGCGCGCCGAAATCCAATACCCGATCGACGACCTGGGCTCGCCGCCTCCCCTGCCCGCCCTTCATCCTGCAACATCTTTAATTAGTTTCACAGGTCTCGCCGAGGTGGCGGGGGGCGGCACGGCCCCCCCGGGCTGCAGCGCTCCCCAGCCCCGCTCGCCCTCCCCGCACGGGCTCGCTTGGCACCGGCGTGCCGCCGCGGCCCCGCGGCAAGGTGCCCGGCTCCGAGGCCACCCAGACGCCGGGGTGGGACCGGAGATGCCACGGGGAGACGGCCACCCGGACGGGGACGCGCTGGCCTGCCGCTGCCTCCCCCTGCTCCGGGGAGACGGGGCGCCGCGTCCCTGCATGCCCGTGTGTCACGGGCACACGCGGCTGGGGGGTCTCCTCGTTGTACGGGGGCACGCACGCGTTTGGGGCACCGCGGCGGTGCCGCTCGCCTGCACGGTGCCCGCACACGTCTGGCGGTGCTGCCTCTGCCTTGCACACGTGTGCACACGCAGAGACATGCCGGGGGCACCGTGACGATGACCCCCTCTTGCACACACATGCCTGGAGCACCGTGGCAGTGTCCCTCCCTTGCACACACATGTCTAGGGGCGCTATAGAGGTCTCCTTCCCTTGCACACGCATGCCAGGGGCACCATGGCGGTGTCTCTCCCTTGCACACACGTCTGGGGCACCGTGGCGGTGGCCCTCCTTTGCACGCGCACACCCACACGTCTCCGCCGCCCCCTCTGCACCCCATCTCTCGCCCCCCGGTGCCCCCCTGCCACTCCCCGCAGAGCCCCCCCGCGCCTGCTGACACCGATGGAAAATCCCCTCCAGTGACAGCTTCCCGGCCGGCGCTTTCCCAGGGTTTCCGTGCTCCCTGGCCAGCCCCCCGGCCAGCTCCTCCCCGCGCCACGCGGGGGGCCGGGCTGGCAGACCCCCTCCAGCCTCCTCGCCCACCACCCGCCCCCCCAGCACGGGACAGAGCAGGGGCACCGTGGCCCTGGGTGGGGGGGGGGGCAGAGCCAGGGGCTGGGGGCAGAGCCCCAGCAGCCTGGGGGGGGCACGGGGGTACCGGGGCTCGGGGTGCTTCCCGGCAGCTTCGCCCCGCTGCCACTGCTGCTCCGGCCCAGCCGTCCCGAACGGGTCCGGCTGAGCCGCTCGGCTGCCAGTTCCCGGCGAGGGCCCTAGGTCACCCGAGCGGAGATTTTCCGGGTATCCCGCGTGCGGGGACCTGGTGGGGGGACCCGTCCCCCAACACGGGGCCCGGGCCTGGTCCTGCTCCCGCTCCCATCGGGAAATGGCACCTCTGGGAGGGGCCTGGATGGCGTGTGGGGCAGGCACGTGGGGCAGGCACATCTGGCAGATGTGGCCTGGAGGGAGGGCTGGTGATGGGAGACGCCTTCCCGAGGGTGGGGAGTGCCACGTCCCTGGGGCGGGCACCTGGCCCGGCACCGTGGTGCCCAGACGCTGGCGGCGATGAGCACTGGGTACCTGCAGGGCTTGGCCTCCCCCCGGCCACCCACCTCTGAGCAAGGCACTGCTGGAAACTCCAAAACATCTCCCAAATCCCGCCCGGCCGCAGGCAGCGGCACCCTGCAGCCCACGGGGCCCTCGACGGGCTCAGCCTTCAGCCCCGGCAAGGTGCCGCAGTGCCCTCGGGGCGCTGGGATGGGGCACGGCCCCGCCAGCCCCCGCTCGCGCTGCTGCAGGGAACCATCTCCCCGTGCAGGAAACCATCCTCCTCTGCAGGAACCGCTTCTGCCCGCAAAAAAACATTTCCCCTGCAAGAAAACATCTCCCCCTGCAAGAGCCACCTCCCACTGCAAGAAAACATCTCCCCTGCAAGAACCATCTCCCACCGCAAAAAACATCTCCCACTGCAAGGATTATCTCCTCTGCAAGAAAACGTCTCCCACTGCAAGAACCATCTACTCTGCAAGAACCATCTCCCCTGCAAGAGCCACCTCCCCTGCAAGGACCATCTCCCACTGCAAAAAACCATCTCCCGCTGCAAGGATTATCTATCTTCTCCGCAAGAAAACATCTCCTACTGCAAGAACCATCCACTCTGCAAGAACCACCTCCCACTGCAAGAAAACATCCACGGCAAGGGCCATCTCCCCCCGCAAGAGCCATCTCTGCTGCAAGAGCCATCTCTCCTGCAAGGACCCTCTCCCACTGCAAGAGCCATCTCCCCTGCAAGGACCATCTCCTACTGCAAGAAAACATCTCCTCTGCAAGAACCATCTGCCCTGCAAGGACCATCCCCCCTGCAAGGACCATCTCCTATTGCAAGAAAACATCTCCCCTGCAGGGACCATCTCCCCCACAAGGACCATCTCCCCTGCAGGGACCATCTCCCCCGCAAGGACCCTCTCCCCTGCAGGGACCATCTCCCCTGCAGGGACCATCTCCCCGCGTTGCAAGCGTGGGGGGCAGCAGCTGCCCCAGGCCACGGAGGTTGGGGGATGCTCCCCCGGGGCCAGATCCTTCCCAGCCCCAGCGGAGGCAGCCGGGGGGACGCAGCCCCCCTCTCCCACCCCGGCCCTGCGCCAACACCCTCCCTGGCCCCGCGGGGGCTCTGGGCCCCGGCATCGCCCCTGCCCGGGCCGGGGGCGGGCGGCGGGGCGGGGGGCCGGGGAGGTGGGGCTGTGAAATCGGGCGACAGATGGGCTGCAGCGACGGTGGCACCTCGGCCGGCTGGAGCGCCGAGCCGCAGTTCAGCGCGAGCAGGGAAACGGGCTAAATTTAGCCGCTTCCCTCGGTGCCAGCTTTGTTCCCCCGCCCCGCCGCGCCGCGAGCGAGCGGCAGGCGAGCAGCCGCCCGGGCCCCCTCCTCTGCCCTCGCCTCCGGGGGGGCCGCCCGCCCCCGGCAGCGTTGGGGTGCTGGGGGGGGGGGGGGGCTTGCACGCCTGGGTGCTGCTGCCGGCGGGTGCTTCAGGGCCCCGCGCCGCGGTGCCCCCCAGCAGGCCTGAGGCCATGCAGATGGCCGCCCCCCCCTCCACTCCCTGTTATAGCCACAGCATGAGTCACGGCTCCGGTGTGTCCCTGCCCGGCGCCCGGTCACGCCGGGTCACCTAATGCCTGCGGCCGCCCCGGCGCCGAGCCCCCGGCAGCTCTGCACCCCCAGCCCGGCGGTGCCCCCGGGGGGGGTGGCAGCGGGGTCCCCCCCACCCCAGCAGCCCTTCGCAAGGCGCCGCGGGGCCGGGCGCCCACGTGCCAGCGGCACCGCGACGCCCGCTCGAGCCCCCCGGGGAGCGGCGGGGCGGGGGGCAGCGCCGGAGCCTTTCGGGGCCGGGGGGTCCAGGCGGGGGGGCCGGCAGGCGGTTGCCTCCCTTGGCCAGTTTTAGAAACTGGCTAGACGAGAAAGGCAGAATGGGCCGGGCAGGATTTACGAGCGGGCTGGTGTCGGGGTGGGTTTTTTTCGGCGGCACGTATTAGCTGAGCGGAAACTCCTGGCCGGAGCCGCTGTTTCCTGGGAGATGCGGCGCGGCGCGGGCTGGGGCCGAGGCCGGGGGCAGGCGCCGGGGCCGCTGCAGAGCCCGGGCGCCTCGGGGTGCCGGCGGCGAGCGGGCAGCGGGCACGGAGGCACGGGCAGAGCGATGCCCACGCGGGTGTGTGCACGGTACGCGCTCGTGCATGGGCACACGCACAGGGGCACGCGCAGGTGCATGCACGTATAGCCCCGGCTATAGATGCACACGCATGCAAACGGGCGTGCATGGAGAGGGGCACGCGTGGCCACGTGCATACGTGCCCATGCACACAGGTACACGTATACACGCACGTGCACGTCCACATAAGGATGCACGCATGCACTCCGTGCACGCCCGCCCGCTCGGGGTACAAACACACCGACGCAGCTAACCCGCCTCGTCCCCGAAAAGTCAGAGAGGCCGCGGAGCGCTCGATGGGCGGCAGGAAGGTGCAAAGGGAAGGAAAACGCCGCTCTGCGCTTCCCAGCGCCCGGCGGCACCGGCACGTTCCCCCATGGGCAAAGTGGGGCCGGGAGAAGGCCGCGCGCTCGCCCCAGGCGGTGCCCGGCAGCCCCGGGCTCGGATGGGAACGGCAGCCTGCAGCCAGCTCCCCCCGGGGACCCAGGCGTCCTGGCCGGTCCCCAGTCCCCTGCTCGGCTCCCACCCAGCTGCCCGCCTGGCTCCGGTTACAGCCGCGCCGGCGACGGGACCGGGCGCGAGGGCACCCGCCTCTCCCAGCACCCACACAGGGCGATGCACCGGCGTCCCTGGCTCGGCCGCACCTGATATGAGCTCCAGCTCGCCTATACCTATATATATATGTATTTTTTTCCTTCTGCTGGGGAGCTTTCCATTAAAATTGGAAGAGCGCAACTTGCCGGCAGAGCCCCAGCGCGGATCGTGCACAGCCTGTCACTCACACATCACTTTGTAGATGCCCATAAATTGCTTCATTACCTCTTCTAATTGAGGAGAACGCAGCTGCGGCGGGGCGGTGACAGAGCGCCTTCCCTCTGAAGGATGCCTCGCTCTCCAAAGACGGGTCCGGCAGAGCCGCAGAGCCCCGCCAACATCCAAATAATAAGAATAATAGTGATAATAACGGCGGCATCCAAGCAAAACCCCTCGGCGAGGGCAGCGGTGTGCGCGGGCACCGGAGCTGCCTGCAGGAGCGGCACCGGCGGCTTGGCGGGGAGGGAAACTGAGGCACGGCGCAAACCTCCGGCGGGGACCCCGGCACGACGCCCCGCGTCGCACCGCGTGGGGAGGCCAGCCGCGGGATTTGGGGGACCGGAGAGGCGGCACCGCGCAGGGACGAGGCCGGTGGGGCTCCGCGCCGGCAAAACTCCCCCGAAAAGTCCCCGGGGAACTCGGCAGCGCCGGAGCCTCTCGCGGGCTGGATTCGCCCCGTTGCAGCAGCAACGTGATGCGGCCCGGGCGCCCGCACCCACCGCCCTGCCGGCACCGCCAGCACCCTGGGGCCGCCGCGGGGCCCCCGGCTTTGTCTGCGAGGAGCCGCGCGGCTGCGGCTCGGTCCCCCCGTGCAGGATACTGCAGCAGGATTTACTGTATTGCAGCTCGCGCTGGCTGCAGCCCAGCGCACAATAGATTAGCTGTAGCCCAGGGCAGCGCGGTGCGGGGGAAGGAAGGTGGGAGCTCATTCGGATGCAGATTGCAGGGCAGCCGCTGCAGCACGCTGCGAGCCGGAGCCGCCCGGGACCCCCGGCGCCCCGCTCCGGCGGGCGGCACGCGGGGGGCTTCGCCGGCCCCCGCGCGCCCTCCGCCCCCTCGCTCTGCCCCCTCCAAATTTCGCGCAGGGCCGTTTTCCCCAAGCGCTCGGCGGCCCAGGGTGGCCAGGGGCTGGCGTGTGCCGGGGCGGGGGGACGCCGGGGCCCCCCTCGCTCCGCGCCACGGCACAAAGCCGGTGCAGGGAGGAAGCGGGTGCCTGCGAGCAGCGCTAATTGATCGCAATTAATTCAGCTCCTACCTCGCCGGGTGGCGGGCAGAGCCGCTGCGACGCGCAGGCAGCCCACGGAGCTCCCAAAACGGGCGCCTCGCCTCCCCCGCGCGCACCCCTTCCCCGCGGCGCGGGCGCCCAAATCACCGCGGCGGCGGCGGGGGGGGCCAGGCCGCCCACCCCCGGCTCCGGCATCCTGGCGGCACTGGGGAGCAGAGGGGCCGGGGCGAGACCCGAGCGCCCCACGTGGGGCACGGGGAGGTGGGGAGCACCCGGGGGGCAGGATCCGGCCGGGGGGGCTGCCGGCAGGGCCCGGCGGCGTGCATGGGTGCCAATAGCGGGGCCCAGGAGTCCTGCCGCCTCCGAGCGCCGGGCCCCGCTCCGAGAGCCCCGGGGCTGCCACGGGGATGCCTGGGCCCCGCCGGCCGGCTCGCTTTGGCCGGGAGCTCGGAGCCGGCGGATTCAGGCTCCGTAATCCTACGTCGGATGCAGTTGCCACAGCAACGGCGGGTCAGAGGGCAGCAAGGGGAGCCGGCTGCTCCGGTCGGAATGGCAATTGTGCCGGGAGAGGGCCGGGGCGGCGGGGAGCCGGCGGGGGCACGCGGGGGCCCGGCGGGCGCGGGGGCGGCCGGGCCGGCTCCGCCGGGGGGAGGCGGGATGCGGCTCCGGACCGCGTTGTCAGCAAAGATGTCACTAATTGTCTGCAGGAGCAGCAAACTCTCGTTAACCCTTGGGCAGCCGGCGCCTCCATCGCCACCTCCGCCACCGCCCCGCTGGCGCGGCCCTGGGCAAGTCACCTCGCCGCTCCCGCAGCCCCGGGGAGCCTCCGCCGTGCCCGGCTCTGCCCCGTTGCATGGCCAGGGCGAGCGCGGAGCAAGCGCCAGGGACGGTGGGGCCAGCCGGATATGGACACGGACACGGACACGGACACAGGGATAGGGATGGGGACAGGGATGCTCCATCCCTGCAGCCCGCGGCTGGGAAACAGCCGGGCTGCATCTCCCGCTGGGGCGAACCCGCCCCGCGCTCGCCGCTCCCTGCATCCGACGTAGGATCACGGAGCCTGGACCCGCCGGCTCCGAGCTCCCGCACCCGAGGCGTCCCCAGGCCCGGCGCGCGGACGGCGTGGGTGCCGCTTCCCCTTGCGGAGCGGCCGTCTCCGGGGCGCTGCCGGTGCGGGAGGCGATTTATTGGCTTTGCAACGCGCCCGCCGGGATAAAACCTGCCACGGAGGCGCTTTATGGCCTGCTAATGCCCGTGCATGCCAATGCAGCCCGGCAGCAGCTGCGTGCGGTGCCCGGAGCCGCGGTGAGGGGCACAGCGGCAGCTCGGAGCAGGATACGGCCCGCGCAGCCGTGCCTGGCGAGGCTGCGGGGGCCCGACGGCGAACCCCGATGCTGCCCCAAACCTGCAACCCTAAGAGTAAACGCGGCCGCTGCGGCTGCCGTCCGGCTCCTCTACCTGGGCGAGCCGCGGAGAAGCGCTGACGTCAGCACGTGCGGGCGGGGGGCGGCGGGGGGGGGCCGGGGCCGGGGCTGAGCCGCAGCGGGGTCAGCAGAAAGCCTCCGGCTCCGCTCGCCCTGCCAGCCGCCCGCCAGACCTTTTGTTCCCATCCAGCACCTTCCCCACCGCCTCGGGGGTCCGCCGCCTCCGCGGTGGGAGCGGGTCCCCGGCCAGCGGTCCCGCCGCGCGGCCCCGGGGACGAGGGGGAGGCAGTGCACGGCCCCCGGCTGGGCCCAGGGAGGTGCAAGGCGCTGCACGGCGCTGCGACGCGGGGACCCTCCCGGCCGCCGAGTGTTTTCGGCCGGGGTTTCCCGAGCTGCCTGGGGGTTGGCGCATGTCGTAACCCTCGGCAATTTTGGCTCCTTGGACCCACGCGCGGGCTCAGCTTCCCCGCCGGGGAGGATTCCCACGCTCGCCCCTGCCTGCGCCGAAAGCCCACCACTGCCCTCACGCCGGCAGGGATGGCGGTGCCCGGACCCGAGCTGGCTGCGCGGCGTTTTGTACAGGCAGCACTGCCGGACGGGGCTGAGACAGCAGCACCCCAGCCCAGTGCAGCTTACTGGGCGTACTGGGCATCCTGCAGCCCGGCAGCTGGCATCGGCCCCCACCCGTCCCCCTCCATCCCACCACGCAACCGCCAGCCGGGATGCAAACGCAGCCACGGGAGCAAATGCGAGTCTGGGTGCAAATGCGGCGCGGGTGCAAATCTGCCTCCGTGTGCAAACGCGACCCTGGGTGCAAACACAACCCTGGGTGCAAACGCTGCGTGGGTGCAAATCCGGCCCCGTGTGCAAACAAAACCCCGTGTGCAAACACAACCCTCTGTGTAAACACAACCCTGGGTGCAAACGCAACCCCGGGTGCAAATCTGGCTACAGGCGCACATCCAGCCCTGGGTGCAAATCTGGCCCCGGGTGCAAACACGGCCCTGGGTGTAAATCCAGTCAAAGGCACCCACACCCCCTTCCCATCCCCGCACCCCCAGCCGAGCCCCTGCTCCCAGCACCCCTCTCCTTCCCCGGCTGCCCCGTCCCAGCCCAGCGCCACCGCTGTCCCCCGGCTCCGTGACGCAGGTCTCCCCCCCCCCGCTGCCAGCCTCACCCTCCGGATACAGCAGACAGGTCTCTCCCCCCCCCGGCTCCCTGCGCGGCGTCTGGCTGAGCTAAGCGTATTTAGCGCTTTTAATTGTTCTTAATAAATCAATCCCGCCAGCCCCTTAAATCATTTTTGTGGCTTCCCTCTCAGCCGTCCCCGCGGCAGTGCTCGCGTGGAGCCTGCCGTCTGCAGCACTGCCGGGGGGGACCGGCCGGCGCGGGGGGGGGCCCGGGGGCGGCATCCTGCCCCTCGCCCGCTGGCCCTGCCCACAGCTGCCCCGGCCGGCCTAAAATGCGGCCGTGCCTCAGTTTCCCCTCCCCGCGCCGCAGGGGGGGTCGGTGCCGTGCGGGTGCCCTGCTGCGCCCAGCCCAGCGCTCGGGGCTCGGCCACCCAGGGGTCCCTCCGAGACCGGTCCCGCTCGTGACACTGCCGGGCAACGACTCCATCCCCAAACCCCGCAGGGTGGGAAATGGCGGAAAAACCCCCGAGCTGCGGGTTGCTGGCGACTTTTTTGGGCAACGGTGGGGCCTGGCGGCGCTCGGTGCTGTACAAACCTCCAGCACCGGCGGGACCCGGCCCAGGCAGGCGGTGGGCTCCGAACTCGGCAGTGCCCGAACCAGGCAGAGGGATGACACCCCCCTTAAACCCAGCACCGCCGGACCCGACCCCAGAGACACCCGGGAAGAGCCCCAGCCGCGCGTCCCCGCGCCGGACCCCAGCCCATCACCCCGGCCTCGGGGCGGCGGCTTTCGGGGGGCGCCGGGGAAGAGCCCGCGCCGGCTCTCGGTGAAAACCACCCCGGCAGGGCTTGGAGGGAGAGCGCTAACCTTGACACAGTTGCAGCAGTCCCTAATAGCAGGCAATATGCCTGTTCTTGGGGGACTGTTGCAGTTGCTAAGATACTGGCAGCCGTGTGAATGGAAATGGGTCAGTAAACCTGTGGAGAGATAGTGTGACACTGTAACCAGCACAGCTGTTGCAGCCTACATCGAAATCCCACCCTTTCAATATTTATCACTCCCGCCTTCGGCTCCTTCCTCCGAGCGATTTTCCACGTTGCCTCCCCGCTCCCCGGGCTGGGAAGGAGCCCGGAGACTTGCACGGGAACAACAACAGCGGCGGCGGCGGGGAGCCGGGAAGGGGGAACGGGCGCGCGGGAGGCGAGCGGCGGGTCCGGGAAGCCGGGGCGGCTGCAGCCGGGGAGGGAAACTCAAGCCCCCTCGGAGCGGGCTCCCCCCCAACGCCCCCCCCCTTCGGAAGCAGGATGGAACCAGTTCTTGGAGAGGTTTAACAGGAAACAGGCTATAATCCCCCTGGTAGGAAAACGGGTGAAAAGGTCAATTTACTCCTGTCCCTCGTTTAGGCACTGTGGTGAAATTACACGCTCGCGGGAGGCGCTTTGCACGCTGCAAACGCAGGGCGCGGGCCATGGCGCCCGGCCCCGGCCGCCTCGCTGCGCGCCGCCTTCCCGAGCTGCTCCGGGGGCCGCGCGGCCGGGAAAGGCGTTCCCGCTGGAGCCGAGTCAAACCGCGCCGGGAGCGAGCGAGCGAGCGGCCCGGCGGCTGCTGGCTGGCGGCGAGGCGGCGCGCCCCGAGCATGCAGGCGCACGGCGCTGCCCGCACCCGCGCCGGGCACGCACCCGCGTTGCACGCACCCGCGTTGAGTGCACACGCATTGCATGCACACGCGTTGCACGCACCCATGCCGTCTGTGCATATGTGCTATGCATGCACGCGCATGGTGCATGCACGCATGCAGCATGCACATGCGCCGCGCATGCATGCACACGGGCTCCTTCCCGTCTCCAGCTCGGCCACCGCGGCGGCACCCGAATCCGGCCCTTCCCGCCCCCCCGGCACTGCTGGCAGGTGTAAACCACCCCGGACCACTTCCAGCCACTCTCAGCCCCCCAAATCCTCCAGCAGCGCCCCGAACGTGAGGCCCTGCTGCTGCAATACCGACCCCCAATGCAGCCCCCCCTCTGCACGGGGACCCCCGGCCGCGGCGGCCGTGCTGCGGCGCGGGGGCTGGCTCCGGCCCGGACCCTGCCGGGGGGAGGCGGGCGCGAACATCTGGTCGCGGGGAAGAGGGACAGTCCAGGAAAATGTGCAGAGCTGCTGGAGAGGGGCCTCGCGCCGAGGGCTGGGCCGCGCGAGTCTCGGCCTCCCTCCTGCTCCGCAGCTGCGCCCGGGCCGGCGGAGGCACCCGGGCCGGGGGGGGACACAGCGGTGGTGGCGGCGGCGGGGGGAAACTGAGGCCCGGAGGCTGACGGGCAGCGGCGAGCGCGCCGCCGGCTCTCGTCCCCGCCGCCCCCCCGCAGGTGGCTGGAGCAGAACGGTTGGTATGGTGACGGGGAAGCAGGGCTGTCTGGCTAAGGTGACATTCGACAGATGCCAGGTTCAGACTCGCTCCAGCCAGGCCCCCCCCGCCGCCTGCCGCCGGACCCCCTCCCCTCCGCCCGGCCCCCAGCAAAAGCCCGTCCGGCATCTGCGGCCCCCGCGAGGCCTCGGCAGGGCAGCGGGGAGCAGCGGGGCCAGGCGGGCGAGGGGAGCCGGTGCCCGCCGTGCCTTCGGCCATGCCCCGGCACGAAGCCGTCGGCCGCTCCTGCTTGCTCAGCCGCATGGCCGGGTGCAGCTCTGCGGCCGCTCGGCTCCAGGGCGGCAGCAGATTTGCAAGCGTGCATGGCGATTTGCAAGCATGCATGGAGATCCGCAAGCGCGCACGGAGATCCACAAGCATGCATGGCGATTTGCAAGCGTGCATGGCGATTTGCAAGCACACATGGCGATTTGCAAGCGTGCATGGCAATTTGCACAGCAAAATCCCCCTTGGTCCCCCCAGCCGTCGAAGGAAGCTCCCTCCAGCCCTCCGGACGGCAGATATCCTCCCCGCCCGGCCCCCCGCGTTTCCCCATCCCTCCCCTCCCGCGCAGCCGGCCCGGTGCAGCGAGCCGGCCTCGGAGGGTGCCAGTGCCGCTGGGCTGCTCCCGCACTGCCCGTCGCCCCTCCGCACCCGCATCGCACGGGCTTTGTGACCCCCCCATCGCACGGCCTTTGCGGCCCCCCCATTGCATGAGCTTTGCAGCGGGGCGCGTTAGCCGGTGCAGCGGGGAGGCGATTGCACCCGCCGCCGCTGTGCACGAGCAGGGGCGAGACCCCAGCGCTGCAAGGGAGGCGGCCGGGGCACTTCGGGGCGGGGGGAGGCAGGGAAAAGGGCTGGGGGGGACCGGTGCTGGGGGCCACGGCGGGTGGATTGTGCCGCACGCGGGGGCACGTGGCGAAAGGGCTGCGAAGGCGGGACAGAGGTGCCGCGGAGCCCGGGAGGCACCGGGGCAGGGTGGCGAGGCCCCGCCGGCCTCCCGGCTGCAACATGCCTGAAAAAAGGAGGGAGCGAGGATGGGGGGGGCGGAAAAAAAGGCAAAGGGATGGAAAAAGCAACCGAAGCGCCAGGTTGTTGCCCCCCGGCGCGCTGCCCGCTGCCCGCGCGGGGCGTTTGCAGCCCCGCGCTCTCCCCCCGGCACCCTGCGCCGCTCGGCGCTCGCTCGCGCTCTGGTATTTGGTGTGTTCCTCAGCTGCAGGAAATTCCTGATGGTCTCCATCATGCAGGCTCCGCTCGCATCCCCCGCCCTGCCGCGGCTCCCCTCCAACGCCGGCCGGCCATGCGCCGGCCACGCAGCGGTTCCGCGCCGCCCCGGTGCCCCCCGCCCCGCCGCGCAGCCCCGCGCCGCGCGCGGCCCCCTCCCCGCCCGGCCCCGCCGCCGCGGCCGGCCCGGCCGCTGCCCTGCCCGCCGCTCCCCTCCGTCTCGCCCTCCTGCTCGCTCGCCGCGAGACCGCTCCTGATCTTATTTTAATTCGTCTCAGACGGTGTTGGAGTGTTATTTTAAGAGAGAGGATATGCACAGACATTGTGTTTTCTGCTTTTTCCTGGCCCCGAGCCAGGCTCTCTGGGCTGTCAGCTACCCACTGTGTTGCAGTCACGTGTGGGAAGAGGCAGCCGGAGCCAGCGTCAGAACTCCTGGTAGCAGCATGGAAATCGAGTGTGCACTTTCTTCCCTCTGTATGTGTCTGTATTATTAATAGCGTCTCTCTCCGCGAGTTATCCATAATGTATCTTAATACCTGTCCGTCTGTAAATGATGTATTACGGAGCGCGCGCGCCATGGCGGCGGTGCCCGCGGCGGCCGCGCGGGAAAAGCGACACCGATGCCCCGATGCACGGAGCACCGCTGCCCGGCGCCGCACGCGCCCCTGCTCCGCGGGATGAGGATGTGCCGGGCGATGCCCGCCCGCCCGAGCGCCCAAACCGCCCGCGAAAGCACGCTTCGCTCCCGTGCACGGGTGCCAACGCCGCGGCTCGCACGGCGAGAAGAAGCTCCCGTCCCTTCCCGCTGGCTCCCAGGCAGGAGGGAACCCGGGCGTTCTGCCTGCCCGGCCGGCGCCAAGCCCCGCTCATCCACAAGCCGGGACCCCGCTGCCGGGCGGCGGGTCGCCTCGGCCCCGTCGCCGCCGTGCAACCCGCTCGGCTCCCTCCGGCCGTGCGCTCGACCCGTGGCCTTGAGCAAACACTGGCTACGTATACAGGCATCACCTATGTGCCTATAGGCGCCCCTTGCAGAGCACATGCCTGTGCATGAGGCTCCACGCAGACAGATCGAACGCGCACGTGTTTCTGTGCTACCCAGGCAGATGTGCGCAGCTGTTTGTGCACAGCGCCGCCCGCTATACGCCGTGCCCTATGCGCACCGCTATAGGGGACATGGCACACGCTACGCGGGCCGCCGCGCGCGAGGCAGGGTGACCGCGGGGTGGGACGGCGCCGGCAGCGCCGGGGGTGCGGGGGGGCGTTTGGCGGTGCCGGGGCGCCCGGGAGCCGGACCCCAGCAAGGCGAAGGGGAGCTCCAGGCTTCGCCTTCCTGGATTCTGGTTCCCGTTTCTGCTCCCGGCTGTTTCCATGGAAACTGGCGTCGGACCTGGGAAAATAAGGTTAGGGTTGGCGAAGGGAGGCCCTCCCGCCGCTCCCGCGCCCCTCGCCGGCCCCGCTAGGCCCTGGTGTGGGGATGCTCGGCGGAGCCGGTGCCGATTTTGGGGACGCCGGCGTCTCCGCTGGGCCCTGCTCTCGCCATCGCTCCCCATCCGCCTCCAAAGACAACTTTTCCATGGCACCCGCGGGCTCGGCGAGGCATCAGCGCCGGCTCCGAGCACGGCCTGGCCTTGCCGGTCCTCGTGCCGTTTGCACCGGGGCAGGTCGGGAGCGGGGAGGGGGGACGCGGCACCTCCGGGGAGCCGCGAAGCCCTAATGAATGGAGGCTTTTAAAAAGCCCTTGGAGGCAGAAGTGCCGGAGCACTAATTATTCCTAGCGCGTGCGCGCGCCCTCGCCCGCCCGCCCGCCCGCCCGCGGCCCTGCCGCCTCCCGGCGCCGCAGCTGCGGCATCGCGGTGCAGCCGGCACCCAGCGCCGCGCCAGCAACAGCCGCTCCGATCGCAGCCGGGAAACGGGGCCTCCGAGGCTCCGGCTCCGCTCGCGCCGCCGGGTCCGTTTGCAGCGCCTCCGTGGGTTTTGGGAGGCTTCGCTCCCGCCCCTCGGTTTTATTAAAAAAACGCCATTTTAGAGCAATCGAAGGACGCGGCTGCTCGGGGACGGCCGGCAGCCGGTGCTCGCAGTGGGTGCCGGCGCCGAGCGTCGCCGCCGGCGCAACCCCATCCCCGGTGCGATTCCCTTTGGATCCGGGGCTGGATTGCACTGGCAGCAGGCTCGGTGCACCCCGCGGCCCCGCGCAGGCACCCGCCGGGCCCCCGCGCCCTGCGAGCGGGGCCGGCCGTCGGCCGCGCACACGGCCCCCCCCGCGCCCGCCGGGCCCCGCGCCGCCGCGCTGCACCATTTTGCATTCTGGTGCTGACCGGGGCCTGCTAACCTCCCACTCCCACCCCCACAACGGGCTGCGTTTCAGCTGTTCTTGAAATCTGTCCAGGCTGGATTCATCACAAGAGCCCTCAAGCGGCTGCAAACAAACAGGAAAAAAAAAAAAAAGGAGAGAGAGGGAGCGAGAAAAAGAGATCGATCGGCGCTGGGGGGCCTAAGTCCCCTCGGCGGCTCGCGAGCAGCGCGGCTCTGCAAGCCCCAACCTTGCAAAACCGCCCTCCGCCGACGGCCGGGGAGAAAAGGGGCCGGAGGGGCAGGGAGCATGGAAAAAAGGCTGGAAAAAGCCCACTGCCGCACGGGAAGGGGCTGGCGCGGCCGGCCGTGGAGCCCCAGCCCGTGCCGCCGGCGAGCTGGGCCGCCGCTCCTCCCCGGCTCGCCCTTCCCGGGCTCGCGCGGCACCGAAACTTCCCTCTCGTGGTTACCGCAGTTCAAAAAGCAAACGGGAGGCTCGGGCGCACTCGTAAAGAAATAGGAAATAATGCAGCGCGGAGCGGCCGGCTGCGGCGGGGCTGGGGGCTCGTGGCTGCCGGGGGCTCGGCACGGGAGCAGGGCGACGTCGGGGAGCGGGGCGTCCGTCTCAGGGCACGCGGTGAAGCCCCATCAGGGTTTGCAGGAGCCGCTCCAGCACTTTGCAAAGGCGCCTTAAAATCGAAGCCGTCCCCGCCGGCCGCGGCTGCTCCGAGCGCCCAGGCTGGGCGGCCGGCGGGCTGCTCGCGGAGCCGGCGCGGCAAAACCCGGCTTGCGACGGGCTGGTTAGAGGAGATGCACGCGGCGATGTGCTGCTCGTCGCCCGCGTGGGACCGGGCACGGCGCTGCGGGCAGGCGCGCGGGAGCATCGCGCGCCCCGGGAGCTGCTGGCGAGGCGGGCAAACGGGGTCTAAACCCGCCCGGGCGGATTTTGCTGCTGATACAGCGAAATATCATTCTGCAGCGGGCTGGAGAAATCCCCGAAAAATCGGATTTCAATGGACCGCGCTGCCGGATCGAACATCTCGCGCAGCTGATGTGGGTTTAGGAGGGGCCGGCCCCAATCCGGGCTCCTCTCCCGCGGGCAACCAAGCATCTGCCTGGCTCCCCACCGCCGCTGCGGCCCCCTCGCTGTCCCCACCGTTCCCTAATGCGGGCTGAACTTCAGCCTCGGCGCCGGGGCGGGGAGGGGGTGCGGGGCTGCTGCATCCGCGGCGCCCACCCGCCGCTCGGCCCCCGCCCCCCTGCCCTTGCAAAAGCTGCCGGCTGCGCCGGTGGCTCTGCCAAGCCCCGGACAAGCTCTTCAGCGAGGCTCTGCCAGAACAGATGCCCGGCCTGCTGCAATCGCTCCTTGCAAAAAAGCAACCTCACTGCAGCACCGCAGCCGCCGCCGCCGCCGACACCCCCCGCCGCAGCACCGCCGCCCCCAGCCCACGGCGATGCCCTTTGCAGAACGGGCAGGGAGAGAGCCGGCACCGCGTGCCCCATCGCGCTCCTCCGCGCGCTCCCGGCAAGCTTCTCCGTGCGAAACCTCCCCGCCGGCTCCCCGGTGCCCCCCGGCCTGCGGCTGCGCGGCGGCGGGGCGGCAGCGCTTCCACGCAGATATTTCCTTCCATTGGCTGCAGTTTGGGGCTGCCAAAAGCCAAAACAAGAATGGAAACATCCCATTTCTTTGGCAAAAATTCAACAAAGGGGTGGGTTTTTTTGCTTTTTTCTTTCTTTTTTTTTGTGTGTTTTTGGTTAAGAGCGGAAATTCCCTGCCATCAAAACATGACGAAACCCTAAACCAAAACACGGCTCCGAGCGAAACCTTCTGCCGAGGCTCCGGGGATCCCGCGGGGGGCAGGTCCCGGGGCCGGGATTTCACCCGGCGCCGCGGCCGCGCCGGGGTCCCCGGTGCCAGGGCTCGTGCCCCTTCGCCGTCCGCGCGGCCCCGGCGCGATGCTACCGCTTCCACCTCCCACGCGGCGCCGAGCTGGCGCCGGGGCCGCAGCAGCCGGGTCCCCACCACCTCGGTGCACGGCGCTGCACGGCCGACCGGGCCGGGAGGTCTTTGCAAACGAAAAACCTCCCGGTGCCGGTAACTCTGCTCCGCTCCGGCTGCAAAGCCACCCTTGCATCCCGAAGCGCTGCTGTCCCCTCCGTGCTGCACGTCCCCTTGCTCCCCCAAACCAGAGCCACCCGCAAGACGCCGGGGCTCTGCTGCGCCAGCCGGGACGATGCACGCGCTCCTCTTCCTCCGGCCCCCCCGGGCGGGCTGAGCACCCCGGAGGAGCCCGGCCCGGCTCGGGCGGCTCTCGCCCCGCGACGCGGCGCGCGTCCTCGGGGGCAGAGCGGAGCCCGGCTATCTGTCTGCAGAGCTCGGCGCGCGGCAATTAACCTAGCGAGAGCAGCCGCGGCTCCTGCCAAGAACCACATTAGGTGTGTGGCAGCGTCTAGACAGGCGAGAGACCAGAGGCCTCGATCTGCAGCGAGGCGGCGACGTCCCTGCCTCCCCCCGGCCCGGCTTTATCCGGCCGCTCGCGCCGAGCCCCGGGACCCCCGAGCGGGACGGGGCCCGAGGCGAGGGATGGGGCCGACCGCAGCGCCGGGAGAGGGGGCGATGCCCGGCGCGCGGCGAAGATGCGCCGACCGTCCCGACGTGGGAAAAAGCCGGGAAAAAGGAGGCGGGTGGGCACGGCGGGGCGGCGGGGGCCCTGCGCGGGTGCCCCCCTCACCCCCGGCTCTCCCCGCCCGGGTACCGCCGCCGCAGACGGCGGCGGGATGCCGGGGAGAAGAGATTTTCCCGACGTTAATTAATTAAAATAAACAGCAAATTAAATACAGCAAAATTAAAATAGCTCCGGAAATTAATTTTCAACAAAACCCACCTGGAAAGGCTGGATATTTAAAGAATTAATGGAGCCCTCTGAGACCGTAAAGAACCGCCGAGCTCCCAGCATCCCCCGGCCCCCCCTGAGCCCCCCCCGGGGAACTGGGATGGGCCCCTCAACGGGCGCCCGCTCGGTCCCCCCGACACCGGGTGCCCCAAACGTGCCCCCTCTCCTTGCTCGGCCGCCGGCGCCCGCGCGAGGCAGAGGAGGGACGCGGATGAAGGTCGGGGCCGCGCCAAGGCTGACCGGGGACGGGGGCTCCTGCCTGCCGTGCCCCGATGTCCCTGCGGTACCGGGGCGAACCTGGACCTCCGGCAGAGCAGCTCCCGGCCCCTCCGCTCTCCCACCGCGTAATCCCCCTGGATGAGGAGGGATGAACGTGCAAACAGGGCCGAGGAGCCGGGCAAAGCTCCTCACCAGGCCCCACCGACACCTCGACGGGCTCCCACGGGGCGCCCGGGAGCATCCGCGCGCCGCCGAGCACCGACGCAACTCGTCGCAGGCGGCCGGGCCGGGCAGCGCTGAGTCAGCAGCGGCGGGAAGTCCCGGGAGCCGCCGGCAAGGCCACCTGCGGGAAAGCGCCCGGCTCGCGCGCCGCCTCCCACGGCCCCCGCGGCCCCGGGCGCTTCCTCCCACCGTGCGCGGGCGGCCCGGCAGAAAAGCGCGGGCGAGCCCAGAAACGCAGGAAGGAAACGGGGAAGGCGCGAAGAGGCCGGCGGGGGGGGGGAGCGGGAGGGCGCCGGGGGCTCGCTCCCCCCCCTCCGCCGCCACCGCCGGGGCACCCCGGGGTGCTGTGTGCCCCCCCGCTCGCTTTGCGTCGGAGAAGGTGGTGCGGGGAGGCGGTGGGCGACTTGGGGAAACTGAGGCACGGCGATGCCCCCGCCCCGATGACAGCAGCTCCCGGCCGCCTCCCGCTCCACCCTGTTCCTGCAGGAACCCGGGAATCCGGGAACGCCGCCAGCGCTCCCGCCTGCCGCCCGCCGCCGTGTCAGGGCGCCCTTGGCCCGGCGCCCCGGCAGCGCCCGGCCCGCTGCCCCGCCGAGGGACGCCGGCGGGGGGGGGGGGGGTTATTTGTGATCCTGAATTTTGGGTGCCGCGGGGAGGAAGGCGGCGCGGGGGGCTCGGGCGGGCGCTCTGCTCCGCACGCAGATGGCTGCTGCGACTCAGTCGAGCGCTTGACCTAAATCTCCTCCTGATCCACGGGAGCTGCAGTCCCCGAGCAGCGCGGCTCAAGGCGAGGGGAGGAGGAGGAGGAGGAGGAGGAGGAAGGGGCGGGGGGGAGCGGGGCCAGCTGCGGGCCGCCGCGGGAAGCGGGGGGCACGAGGCTCCCACGCTTCCCCCCCCGCAGCCTCGACGCCCCGGCACCCACTTCCTCGCCGAGGGGCCTCGCGGAGGAAGCGCCAACGGCTCCGGCGCTTCGCCTGTGACTCAGCCGCCGGCCGGGGTGGCCGCGGGACCCCGGGCCGGGGGGGCAGAGGGGGGGTTTGGCTCTCGGGCCGAGGGCCGTCTGCGGCGCGGCGCTCCACCCCCCGCGCCGGAGCAGCCCGAACCGGCTCCCAGCGACAGCAGAATGCTTTTAAAATCCCCTACGCGCGCGGCATGACTCACTCCAAAGCCAGTGCCCAAAACAAGCTCCGACACGGAGAGGAATGGAGACGGCGGAGATGCTGGGGGCGGGCAGGAGGGGCCGGGGAGGCGAGGGGAGAGAAAGAGCCAGCGAGAAAGACAGAAGGAGGCAGAGAAAGAGAAGAGGCAGAAATAACAGCATCTGAAACTCTGCCTGCTGGAGGCTAATTGGTTCCGGCACAGCCTGGTTTGTTTGGCAATGTTTCCTCTAATCCTTCAGGCTCTGCACTCCCGGCCCCGGAGACGCGGGCACAGCGCTGCGCCCGCCTCCGCCGCCTGCCCAGCGGCGCCCGCCGGGACCGCCACCACCGCCACCGCCACCGCCACCGCCACCGCCGCGGCCCCGGGATGCGGGTGCAGGGATGCGGCTGCCGCCGTCCCCGTCCCCGTCCCCGCGGCGGTGGCAGGGCGGGTGGCCGGGGAGGGGAGGGCGGCGGGGGCCGGCGGCCCGGCGCAGCGGCCACGCCGGAGCACTAGCCAAGAGGCGGCAGCTTTGTTCCAGGTGCCGGCTCCCTTTTTTTCATTAGGCTAATGGGATGCGGATGCATTATTCCATTCCACATGCTGCTAATGAACCACTCAGGCCAGTGCATTTGCATTAATGTGCAAAGCGCTGGAGGAGGGTGGAGTGGCTGCAGCTGGCCAAGCCTGACCTTCGCCGCCCGGCCGCGCTGGGCCCCGACGGCCCCCGGCGCCGAGCTCGCGCGCCCGCTTCGTCTGCCCGGGACGGCTCCGCCAAAACCCCGCTGCTATTTGCACCCGGAGCACCCAGGGATGCAGGGGGGACCGGAGCACCCGGGGATGCAGGGGGGACCGGAGCATCCCCGCTGCGCCCCCCCGGCCGGGACCCTGGCGCAGGCGCCAGCAGAGCCCTTGGGTCGTTTGCCGCGGCTCCCAACTGCCTCCGTCCCCGGAGAGCTGGCGAAGGTGACTGACCCAAGAAGAGGAATGCGCGAAGCCTCCAGCAAAGCGAGCCAGCTGCCTGCGCGGGGAGGGGCGCCCGGGGCCGGGGGCCGGCCGTGCCGTACAGCACGGCGCAGCACCCTGCCAGGCCCCGGGGCGCCCGGCACGCCGGTGCACGGCGCGGGCACGCTGCGGCCCCCCGCTCCGCACGCCCCCCGCGACCCGCACGCCCCGCTTTTGCGTTGCTCCAAGCCCCTTTTTGCAAGCCCCAAGCAATGAAGGGGGTGCACGGCAGCTCGTCCCCCCCCGGGAGGCTGCTTTGCTCTTTGCAGGATCAGGCTCAGCTGAAAGACCGGTGTCCTTGGGTGGCCGAGGGACCTCGAAGCCCGGGCACAACCCAGGGCCAGCGTCGTCCGCTGGGAGAGGCGCGAGGTCACCCCCATCCCCGCCTGCCCTTGGGGGGCCGGCGGAGGGCAGGGGGCTCCCGGGGAGGCCGTGAGCCCGGGCGCGCGCACGCACGCACGCGGCCGCCTGGGTTTGTCACAGCCTGGTGAGCAAGTTAATCTCGGGCTCCCTGACACGTGGAATAAAATCGCGATCCCGTAATGGAATTCATTCGTCTTCCTGTCCAGGCCGAGAACAACCCCGGCGCCGGCTGCCAGCGCCGCACCAAGGGCCCGGCCCGGCGCGAGGGCACCTGGCCTGCCCCGACCCCCCTCCCAGCACCCCCGGCCGTGCACCGTGCACCCAGCGCCGGCCGAACCCCCCTGGGGTGGGACGTGGGGTGCTGGCGCGCTGCACGGCCCCGCGGCGCCTGCACGCCGGCAAAGACGGGAAAGGGAAACTGAGGCACGCGGCGGCCCTGGGCGAGTGGCGGCCCTGCAGGCAGGAAGGGGACAAGGAGAAATGTCCCGTCCCCGGCGGGCGGCAGCTCCCCGCACGTGCCATGGGTTCGTCCCAGGCCCACGGCACCGGAGCGCGCACGGGGCGAGCAGGGAGCCAGCACCCCCCGTGCCTCAGTTTCCCTGCGGCGAGTCGGGGCTGTCGGCCCGTGCACGAATGGCCGGGGGGGCTGTTAGCCGGCTGCCCCGCGCGCGTGCACGCTCCGATGCTGGGCAAAGCCCCCTGCCCTGAGCGGCGGCTCAGCCCTGAGCCCACCGCCTTCCCCGGGCGGCAGCGGGAAACGTGGCCCGGAGGCGGCCGGCAGCAGGAGGAGGAGGAGGAGGAGGAGGAGGAGGAGGAGGAGGAGGAGGAGGAGGAGGCCGGCTCCTTCCCGGGCACACAAAGCCCCTTTCATAGGGGCCGAGTTTGGATTTCCTCCGCCGGGCGAGCACCTCGCTGCCTCCTGCCCTGCCAGCGCGGCACGGCGCGGAGAAACCCTGCGGCCAGCAGGACGCCTGGGCCCCGGCGTCAAAGCGGGCAAGCGGCACCGGTGCCCCGCTTCGATGCCCAGCGGCGTGGGCAGAGCCGGGGCCCGGGGTGCTGCTGGCCCCGGCGATGCTCGGAAACTCCCGGCCCCCCGAAACCCGTGCGCGCGGCCCCGGGCGGCTCCCTCCCTCGCCCCGGCCCTCGGCCCGATCCTCCCTGCGATTTTCCCCTCCTGTCAGCTTTTAATTATACTCCTAATAAAAGTCGCTCGCAGGAAAACGGGAGCTTTGTTGCTTAGGAGCTCATCTGCTCCTGCTGCTCCTTCCCCACTTTAGACCGTAATCCTCAGCTGGGGACGCGGCAATTAGCCACCGCGGCGATGGGCCCCGTGTCACCGCGGATTAGGGCTGCTGGGGCGGGGAGGGGGGGGACGCAGCTGAGCCGCGATCGGGGCCCCCCTCGCCCACGCCCCGGGGACCCCATGCGCCCCGACCCGCTGCGGGGGCGAAGCAGCCTGGGGACCCCCGGGTCGCCGCGGCCGCAGAACGGCCCTGCAGGAAAAGCAGGTTTGGCAGGAGATTAAGCTGCCCGGGGAGGGAGCGGGGAGGGGGCAGGGAGGCGGCGGGCGCTAGCGTCGGCCCAGGGGCCTCGGGGACCGGGCGGCTCTGCCGGGGGCCGGCGGTGGCCAGGTCCGCACCCGAGCTGGGAAGACGGGAGGGCGGCGCGGAAATGCAACCGCGCCGGGGGGTGACGGCCCTGCAGGGCCATGCTCGAATTCCCGCGTGCCTCCCCACGGCTTGGGGCAGGGGGGTGACAACAATTTGGGGGGAAACTGAGGCAAGCGCAGGCTCTGTCCCGCTGCCCCCCCGGCCGCCTTGCTGGCCAGCGGGGAGGCAAACGCAGGGGAGGGGATTTATTTTGCAGAGCCGCCGGCGAAAGCGCAGAGGCTCCCGAGCCTGATCAGGTGCAAGGCGGATGCACGGGGAGGAATCAGGCGACTGCGGGCGGGCTGCTGGCAGGGAGCCTCGGCACCGCCACCGCCCCGGCTTCGGGGCTGGCAGCAACGGGGCCACGAGGCCGGCGGCACCGGCACCGGGTGAGCACGACGGCTCAGGCACCTTGTGCACCTCGTGCATCTCGTGCACCCTCGTGCACCTCGTGCCCCTCATGCACCGGAGAGGACGGTGCAGACGGCGCAGGCCCGGTGCAACCCCGCCGCCTCGTTCAGCCTCCCCGTTACAGCCGCTGCCGTTCCCCCTCGCCGGGAAGGTGCCTGCGCGGCTCCCAGCCGCCCGCGTGCCAATCAAGCCTCTTCCCGGGCCGGGGAGGAGCGAGTGGGCGCAGCGCTGAGCCCGGGCGCTCGTTAGCCGACGCTCATTAGCAGCCCTCCGGGAGGGAGGAAGGTACCGGGGGCACCTGCACCGGCGCCTCTAATGAGCTGCGCAGCCGCCACGGGGTCCCCAGACGCCCGGGGGGGCCTGTGCCCCACTGCGCCCCACTGTGCCCCACAGCACGGTGGGTGCCACCAGCGCCTGCCCCAAGCCGGAGGCTGCCGGCCGGGGTGGCCGTGCCGGGGGACAGGAGGGACGCGGAGTCGCGCTGGCAACCGCTCACCCGGGGTTCCCGGGGCCGGGACGTTCCCGGCGCCCCCCACGCCGGGCAGAGGGCCCAGGAGTCCTGGCCCCGGCAGACCTCTCCCGGCCCCGAGCGTGGCATCCTGCCGTGCCCGGACCACAGCCCGGGCGCAGACCTCCCCGTTCGGCTCTTCCCACGCGGCCTCATGCAGTGCCCAGGGGGGCCCAGGCGTCCGGCCGCCCCGGCGGGGGAGACGCTCCCGCGGCGCCAAAGGACCCCAGGACGCCTGGGTCCCCGGGGCGCCCCGGCCCCACGCGGGGCTTCTCCCTCATTAATGTTTACTCGGGTTCGTTAGCGCGGCAGGTCGCCATGGCAACCTTGCAAGCTGCACCGTGCTGCTGCCACCGCCGTGGGGAGGGCCCTGCGCGTGGGGGCACCCCCAGGCCGGCCCCGGCGTGCGGGGGCCGCGCGGGACCCCGGGGGGGCTCCACCAAGCCGCCCGGGCGCTGCATGACCGATAAAACAGAGGAGCGAACAGCCGCCGGGCAGGATGCTGCTGCGCAGGATGTGCCCCCCCCCCCCCAGCTCGCTGCCGCCGTTTGCTCGCGCCACCGGGCTCCGTTCGCCGGGGCAGGTCCTTCCCGCAGCCGAGTTTCGCCCCCACGGCGCGAAGGGGGCCGGGCCGGCCGCCCCCCCCTCCCGGCGGCGCCCCCCCCGCGCTGCCCGCCGCCCCCCCGGAGATGCGCCCCGGCTGCAGCCGAGCCCGGCTGCCGGGAGGATTAATTCTGCATGACTGCCCGGCTCCGCGGGGGCATCGCAGACCCTCGGGCCTGCGGCGATCTTGGAAATTCCTCCAGCCCAACTTAATTCCCTCTTCCCGCAGAGCCGGCGCATCTGCTGCAGCCAGGCGCGGAGCGAGGCGGCGGGCGAGGGCGAGCGCCGCCCCCCCGGGCCGGGCATGGGGGGCTCAGCGGCCGCCGCGACGGGGGAAACCGAGTCACGCCGGGTCCCGGAGACGCCCCACGCCGCCCCGTCCCCGCTGCCACTCCGCATCCGGACGGGGCACCGCCAGCGGGAACGCGCCGAAACGGAGCCGGGTCGCTCGCCCCGCGCCGTGCGCCCGCGCCGAGCGCCGCGAAGCCCGTCCCAGCTGCTCGCGGAGCTGTGGATACATGCATTTAAATCACTTATATCTTTACTTTCTCCTGCGCTGGCTGTGAGATGGGCTTTTTTTGCATGCGTAATTAGGGGGTGGAACAGATGGCGGAGGGTTCGTTTAAAGTAATGCATCCATTAAAATAACCTTCGCTGTCGGGGACTGCGCTCCGACAGGGGCCTGCTTCGCCGGGGGCGGCTGGGGAGGGGCGAGCTTTGTTCGGCGGCGAGGGCTCGCACCGCGCCAAGGCGGCCCCGGTCCGGCGAGGGCCGCCGGCATCTCCCGGGCCGGCCGCTTCCGGAGGCGCCGAGCCCGGCGCGGCCGGGGTTTGCTGCACGCAGGCAGCGGCATCCCGCCCGGTGCCGAGGGGTCCCACGCCGGCGCCTCTCCCGCGCGGGGGCCCGGCTCCCGGGAGAGGCCGGCGGCTCTGCTCGGCAAGCGCAGCCGGCCAGGGCGAGCGCGAGCGCCCTGCCAGCGCCTCTGCTTCACCCCCGAGGAATGCCGGGGGGGGGGGGGGGCCGTGCCGGCTGCGGGGTGCTCCGGCGAGGAAGAGGAGGGCGCTGGGATGAAGGCCAGCGGGGTCCTGCACAGCGGCTGCTTTCGGCCGCTAACTCCGGCCGCGAGCGCGGAGCAAACGCCGCGGGAAAGCGGGGAGCTGGGGGGCTGCGGGGGCCGCCGAGCCCCAAACCCACCCGCACGCGTTCCAACATCGAGCGTGCGCTCGCCGAGGTGCTGCCGCCGCTGCCTTCAGGGCACCGCCGCGTTGGAAGCATCCGAGAGGAGCCGAGGTGGGAACGGGGGGATGGGGAGGAAACAGCAGGGCTGCAAACGGCGGCGGGGGGGGGTCTCTCCTTGCCAAAGCACCGACGGCAGCGCGGGGCGACGCAGACCCCCGCGGGGCAGCACCGCTCGCCCTCCTCCCACCCGGCGCGGGGCCTCGGCTTTTGCTAACGCCTCCGTGCACGGAGGGCTTTCCCCCGCCGCCCTCGCCTCCGCGCGGGGCCGGCCCTGCTCCCGGCGCGGTCCCCCGCTGCAGCCGGCACACGGCAGAGACGGCGAAGGGACGTCGCAGCCGGGCCACCCCGTCCCCTCGCCCGCCGCCCGCGCAGCGCCCGCTCCCCTCTGGCCTCCCCCGGGCTCACCCCGCTCCGCGTCCCCGCTCGCATCCCTCCGCGCCCGGCCTGGCCCCGAGCACCCAGCCGCCCCCGGCTCTCCCCGCTACCTGTCGCCCCGCCGGGAAAACTGGCCGCGGATCCTCCCGGCTTCGCCGCGCGCCAAGCAGCATCCCGACCTCCGTCCTGCTCCGCGCCGGGCCGCGACCACCGCCCGGGCGCACCGCCGTCCCCTCTCACCTCTAGGCTCCTCTCGCTGCTTCCCAGCTCCCTCCTGCCAAATCCCCGTTCCCGCTCGCTTCTCCTCCCCGCGGGTCCATATTAAGCTACATTCTCCTTTCAGCTGGGTGGAAAACAGCAGTAATAACCATGTGGAGAGAGCCGTGCCCCCCACCTCCACTTCCCTCCCACTTTGGGGTTCAAATTTCATTTCAGCAAAAAAGCTTCCCCCGCCTCCGATTTCTTCCCCCAAACCGAGTCGCTGTCGTCTTGTCTGATCTCGGCAGGGGCCGCATGGATTCGCAGCTCCTCCCGATTCGGGATCTGCTGCCAATCTGGACCTCGCAGACCGGTTCTCGCACGGCTCCCGCGTGGCGCCTCCCTCCCGGCGCTCATTGTCCCTCCTCGGCCGCCGAGCCCCGGCCGGCTCCCGCGCCGCCGGCCCAGGTGCGCTCCGGCCCTGCCGTCCCGCGCGCGGCCATCGCCTCCGGCGGGCGAGCTTTATCCCCGGGCGATTCCCGGGGGCCGGCAGCTGGAGGAGCGCGGCGCGAGCCGGCATCGGCCTCCCTCCCCGGCAGCTGAAGAGCTCATCTCCCTCGCCCCGGGCGCTGCGGCCTCCTCCGGATTATTTTCGGCCCGGGTTTTGGGGAGGAATTTGCAGGCGCCGAGCCCAAATGGATGCGCTGGAGGCGGCGGGAGGCGAGGAGCGCGCGAGGCTCGGGGCCCCGGGGCAGCCGCCGCAGTGCTGCTCCCTGGGGCTCGCTCAGCCCCGTGCGGGGGGGGGGGGCACGTCACGCTGCCCCCCATGTCCCTGCGTCTCTCCCCCCCACGCGCTCCTACAGGTGACCCCAGGGCTGCTCCGTGCCGGGGGGGGGCGCATCCGCCTTGCACCGCCCCCCCTCCTTCCCACCGGATCCATCAGCGACGCGGCGGGGGGGGGGAAAGGGGTGGCGGATTTAATGAGCTCCCCGGAGGCATCACGCCGCACCCCCCTCGGAAACACAACCCTCGGCGGCAGGGCTGGAAAAAACCACGGGGCCCGGCCCCCCCTCGCCTCCCCCCCCGCGCTGCCAGGGAGGCGGCCGGGCCCCGGGGCCGCGCTCGCAGCTGCAGCCGCCGCGAGCCCTCGTGCCTCGAAGGCCCCGCGCGAGGGCTTCTGGGCCGCGGTGATTGAAGGCAGCACCAGCGCGGAGACCATTGCTCAGACTTTCCCTGTCTGTCGCCCCAACGCTCAACCCACAGAGAGGAAAAAAAAAAAAAGAGAGAGAGAGAGAAACGGACTCGCACTCTCCCCTTCCCACCCACGCAGCGCTGCGTGCTTTGCTGCTCCGGCGCGCCCCGGGCCGGCTCCTGCGTCCCCCGGGGATGACGGCCACCGCCGCGGCGGGTGCCATCGCGGTGCCCGCGCTGCATCGCGCCAAAACCCCGCGGCGGGCACCGTGGAGGCGTCGCGATTGTTGCCCTCTCCGCGTTATTATTTCTCCTGCAAAATAGCAACGCGGCGGCAGATAGATCCCGGTGCCCGCATCCGCGCGGAGCCAGGCGATGCCGCGGCGGAGCGCGCGATGCTCCGGGCAACGCAGTGCCGCGCGGCCGGATCCCGGCACGGCCCAAACGCGGCCGCGGCCGATGAACGGAGGTGCGGGAGCCGCCACGCGCGGGGACCGCCGCGACCCGCGGGGCTGCTCCGCGCCAGGCACCGCGGCACCGAGGCGAGCCGGGAACGCATTCCCGGCCGGCCGCACCCACCGGCCCGCAGAGCGCTCGCAAACTCGTCACACGTCGCGAAGGCGCTTTCCTTGCCGTCCTGCACAAATGTCACCGCGGCCCCGCCGCAAGCCAAGGCCAGCAGCTGCCCCCCGCCGTG
Source organism: Dromaius novaehollandiae (assembly GCF_036370855.1). NCBI lineage: Eukaryota > Metazoa > Chordata > Aves > Casuariiformes > Dromaiidae > Dromaius > Dromaius novaehollandiae. Next base: position 7,054,242 of record NC_088120.1, on the reverse strand, counting down.
TGCGGGGCCGGGGGGCTGCTCAGCGCATCTGGTCCCCCCCCGCCCCGAGGCGAAGCGGGAATACGTCCAACCTTTCCGCCCCGCCGCCCGTCCCCCCGCAGCCTCCCGGGCGGCCCCGGCGGCGCATCCCGACGCGGAGCGGCCGGCGGCGGAGGGGGGCGGATCCGCGCAGCCACCGGCCAGCGTGCAGCGAGGCGGCCCCGCGGGGAGCTCTGCTCCGTCCAGGCCGAGCCCCCCCGCTCCCCCCCCCAAAACGCTCGCGTTACAAGCCCGGAAGTAGGAAACAGCCCTCCCCAGTGCTGCCCTGTTTACCAAGAGCCGCTTCCAAGCACTCGGGAGAATAGCAGGAGCGTTTCAAGGCCCTGTTTCCACTCGGCTGACACACACTATTTATAGCAGCCCACAATTCTCCCAGCGCTTTCCGCGGGATCTCAGCAGAAATAGCCTGCCCCGGGTCCCTGCTGCCTCCCCCGAGGAGGCCAGGGCGCTGCCTCCCGCGAACCGGCCCCCCCGGCTCCCTGTAACCTTCCACGGCTTTCCATGGCCTCGCCGCCGGCAGCCTCCCGCTCGCGGCGTGTCCTTGGCTCCCCCGTCCCCGCCGCGGTGCCAGCCCTTCCCCTCCGCCGGGCAAACCCTCTCCCCCCCCCGCCGCCCCCGCCGCCGTCTCCACCTCCTCCCGGAGCAGCGTGGCAGCACCGATGGCGGCGGCGGGCGCGCGGGGGCCCCGGCCGGGCGCGGAGCCGGACTGCGGCGCAGCCCCGGGGGACGCGCCCCGGGGATGGAGTTGGCCTGTTCAGGTTACAGAGACATGGCAGAGCGGAATTTGGCGCCGCGCCATCCCTTCTCCAGCCCCCCCCTTCCTCCCCTCCCCACCACCACCACCAGCACCACCACCCTCCCCTGCAAATTCCTGAGACCAGCAGGAGAGCCAGTGTAAGGGGACACCTGGGGGGGGGGAGGCCCGGGGGCCCCGATTCGGCAGCGCTCGGCCGGCCCGCGCCGGCGAAAGCGCTGGGCAGGATCCGTGCCCGAGCCCTCGGGGCTCGCTGCTGCTCTCTGTCACGCCAGGATAAATCTGGAGTCACTCCACCGCGCGCCGGGGTTCGCACCAGCACACAATGAGCTCAGCCCGGGGCTTTTGGTCGCGGTTCTCACAGCAACGGGCCAAGTCGCTTTATGCACAAGGCCACCTGGCCGCGGCCGGGGCCAGCTCCTCCCGCTGCAAGTAAACAAGCGGCCAGCGAGGCTCCTCCACCTGCCTCGGCGGCCGGGGCCTCCCCCGACGGCGCCCGCCTTCCCCGGGGGTCGGGGGCCGGCAGCAGCCCGGCCCCGCGGGGCCCCTCCGACCCGCGCGCACCGAGGGGCAGAGCCCCGACGCCCAGGGGATTTAAACCAGCTGATCGATAAGAACAGTCCGAGGGGGGGCGGGGGGGATAAAGGGGAAAGCAGCCCAGCCGCTCCGGCGAGCCCCGCGGGAGGCAGGGGCGCCCCAGCCGCGGCCCCCCGACGGCAGGCTGGGGGCGGGCCTGGCCGCGGCCCCCGCTGCGACCGCCGCAGCCCCCCCGCTGCCCCCGGGGGCCGATGTGCCCGTGCCCCCCCCGCGGCCGGCGGCGCCTCAATCCCCCCCAATTCTGTTGACATGTTGCCTTCCGACGGCTGCCTGCCTTCTAGTGGACACAGCCGGGTCTGACAGCTGTCACTCAGCGCTTTCACACGGGGGGGGCGGCGGGAGGAGGAGGAGGAGGAGGAGGAGGCCGGGGGGGGGAGGAAGGTCGGGGGAGGCGGGAGAACTCCGGGAAACCGCGGCCCTCCGCGCCCCGGCGGCCCCGCGGCCGCGCCCCCCCCCGCCGCGGCCCCGCAGCACCGCCCCGAGCGCCGCGAAACTCCGGCAATTGGGGCACAACTCGCCGCGCAACTTCAGCGCGCCCGGCGAGGCGGCGCCCCCCCCCCCCCCCCCTCCGCCGCCCGCCCGCCCCGCGGACCCCCCCCGCCCCCGGCCCCGCCGAGCCCCCCCGCCCCGTGCAGTGCCGCGGCCCCTCCCCGCCCGCCCCCGGCCCCGGGGGGGCGCCCAAAGGCGGCGCCGCGGCGCTACTCACCCGCCGGCTGCTGCGCGCCGAGCCGCTCGGAGCCCGCCCGCGCGGGGGGGCCGCCGCCGCCGTCCGCCGCGGCCGCCTCCGGGCCGCCGCCGCCGCCGCCGCCGCCGCGAGTCGCGCAGCCCTCGGCGCCGCTCGCCACCTTCAACGAGAGCATTTCCAGCGCCTCCTGCTCACATTCTCCGCAGGCGCCGCCGCCGGCCGCGGCGCCCCCTCCCTGCCAGCCCGCCCCTCCGCCGTCCCCTGCCTCGCTGCTGCCGCTCGCTCGCCTCTGCCGCCCCCCCCCGCGCCCCCCCCTTTTTCCTCCTCGCCTTGGAAACACACAAAAGGCAGCGGAGCGGCAGGCGGAGGGGAACCGACCTCCCCTCTGCGCCTCCGCCGCTCGCCGCCTGCGGAAAGCAAAGAAAGGCAGAGCGCAGAGCCCCGGCTTGCCGCTGCCTCCCCCCGTCCGCCTCCTTCCTCCTCCTCCTCCTCCTCCTCCCTCTCTTGCCTTCTGCCGCTCCCGGCTTTGTGGGGGCTGGGAAGGGGGCGCGGAGCCGGCGGCGCGGCGCGCCCTGCCCTCTCGGTGCGCGGCGCGGCGCGGCGGGGACCGCGGCTCGGCTCGGCTCCGCTGTCAGCGGCACGGCCAGCATCCGGCACCCCGGGGAGCCGCGCCGCGCCGCCGGGGCATGCCGGGCCTTGTAGTCCTTCCTCTGCCCCCTCCTCCTCCTCCGCCCCCCCGCCGCCGCCGCCGCCGCCGAGCGCGCAGGGAGGCGGGGAGGGGCCCGAGCGCGGCGCGGCCCCGTGCGCGGCGCGGGGGGGTGCGGGGAGCGTTGGGGGGGGGGGACGGGGCGGGGAGGGGGGGGCTGCACCCCCGGGATGCGTCTGTGTGTGTGTGTGTCCGTCCCCCCCTCCCCCCCCCCGGCCCCGTCTCCCCGCCGAGGTCCCAGCGGGATGCGCGGGGCGCTGCTGCCCTCTCCCGGGTCGCGCCCGCACTGCGCGCCCCGCCTGCCCGCGCCCCGCCGCGGGGGGCACCGGGGGGACGGGGGTGCCCCCCCCCGGGACCCCCCCGGGACCCCCCGCGCGGGGTGCAGGGCCTGAAGCCCCCCCTTTGCTCCCACCACCACCGTGCGCGGGGCGGCCCCCCCCGCGCTCCCCCGGGGTTGTAGCCCGTCACCCACCTCCGCACCCGCCCCGGGAGCGCCCTCACCCCCCCCCGGCCCCCTCCCCTTTATTATTATTATTTTTTTCCTGGCTGGGGCCTGGCGGCCCTGGAAACTTCCCTGCTGTTCGGTATCCAAGTAACGCCCTGCTCCTCGGAGCCGGGCGCTCCGGGGGGGACGGTGCTCCGCGGGGCTCCCCTCCCGGCCGGGCTGGGCCGGGGGCTGCGGCCGGGACCCCCGCCGCGAGCCTCCCTCCTCGTGCTCCGCCGGCTCCCGAGCCCCTCGCCGCGCCTTCCCGCCCGGCTCGCCGACCGCTCCGCCGCCGCTCGCGTTCCCGGCGCTGGTAGATACAATACAATTAAAGTAGATAATACCGCTGATGTTTGTTGTGACACGGTGTTTTGGCGAGTGACGAGTGAAGGGTTAACTCCAGGGAATTGGGAATATCGCCTGGCTGCTAATAACACGTGAGTCATCGATGGAATAACACACGGGTGCAGGGAGAGACGCAGCACCTGGCTTCGCAGCAGCCCCCCGCCCCGCACGCGGGTCGCCGGCTGCGTTTGGGTGCCTGTTTCTGCATCAACAGGCAGCGGGAGCAAATCCTGCTTCCCGGGTGCTGGGAGAGGCTGGAGGTCGGGCCGGAGAGCCCGCGCGGCGGGGAACGCCGCGTTGCGCTGTGTCCGAGCGGGAGCAGCCGGCTCCGGCCACGACGGGCTCCGCACGCCCGGGCGGCAGCGGCGGGCTTGGCTCGGGTGCCGGCGGGCCTCGGCGTTCCCAGGCGCGGCTCGGGACCCGTCTGCATCGCTTCCAGACTCCTGGAAACGGTACAGAGAGGAGGCCTGCGCTCCAGCCCGGTCAGCAGAGGAATCTGCACACGCAGACAGGATCGCTGCAATTGCTGTTGGCTGAGTGAGCAACTTTGCAGGCTTCCTCATCCCCTTGCCCTGAATGTCAGCTCTGAATTTTCTTGCTATTTTTAGGGACGGTTCAAAAACGACGAGGATCCCTCCGTTCTCGCCTTGCGGGGCTTTGCACCGCATGAATATTGCAAACCTATATATTGATGTATCTGCCGTGCGTGTGCGCGGGCACGGGGGGGGCAGGACGGAGGGGAGGGTCAGATGTCTCGGACGCGTGGGGAGAAAAGGAGGTCGCACGGAAAACATTGCACCGCAAGCAGGATGGGTTTAAATGTAAAAGATTTATTAATTTAATCCAAAGCATTAAAAGGTCATGTATTAATCAAAGAGATGCTTAAAAATGTCAAAGTCCTTTGTCAGGTTTGAAGTGCATCTCTATAGTTATCATAAAATATATATATCAGTCTGGCATGGAGCCCTTACCGGGACTAGGAGTGGGGGAAAAAAAAGAGCAAAGCAAGGCGCCTGGCAGGGGGGTCTCCCGCCGTCTCCTCTCGAAAATTAGCAGCCAAATATCCACGCAGCCGGGTGGGTCCTCGCACCGCGCTGGATGCGACCCCGGGCGCTGGTGATGCCGCAGCGGCATCTGGGCCAGGCGCTGGGGTCCAGGGCTCCGCTCTGCCGCGTGCCCTTGGGGGTGGTCCCACGACCTCGGGGGTCGTCCTGCTTGTCCCCAGGGCCGTGTCCCCGTCGTCCCCCGTTCGGCTGCAGCGGGGCGGTTTGGGCGTCGAGGCGGGGAGAGGCGCAGGGGGCCGTGCGCCCTGGAGCAGGTCGTCCCCGCGGGCGGCCGCCGGGCTCGTGGTCACCCGCGGGGCCGAGCCGCGGCGGGGGGCGTTGGGGCGGGGGCGCGATGCCCGCGCCACCGGTGTCACGACTCGGCGGGTGCTCAGCCCTGCCCGCGCCGCCGGCTGCCGGGGCGGGGGCAGGCGGGTCCCCAGGGCCACCCGGGTCACCCGGACGCCCCGCGTCTCTCCCCGACAAGTGCTGTGTCAGCAGCGGTGGCGTGGACTTACGCTACCATCTAGCGGCTGCTTTGCCGAGCCGGGGCCACCGCTGTCCCCGGGTTTGCGCCCGCGTCCCCGAGCCGAGGGCCGGGCCGGTCCCCCAGCTCCCCGGCCTGCGAAGCGCGGGGAGACGCGGCCCGAGGCCTCCCGACGGGCGCGGGGAGCAAAGGCCCCCGGTGCTCAGCGCGGCGCCGCGGGCCGAGCGGGGGGCGAGGGCGGATCTGGGGCGTTTCTGGACTTTCCCGGCCCCAGAAAGCGGAGACGGGGGGAAGCGGTGCACCGGGGGCTGCCTCCGCGGAGGAGCGCGGTGCGGCAGCCGGAGCAGGGGGAGGCTTTTCCTGCCCTCCCCGTCCACCCGGCACACGGGGCTGCGGCCGGCCGGATTCCGCTGTGGATAAAGCTGCCGCAGACGGGACTCATCCTTCCCCGCAGGGCGCTCCGCGGGCAGCGTAACCCTCCCGGCCCCGGCTCCCGTTTAGGCGTCACTCGTCGTCGCAGAGCAGCTCCTGATTCACTTTCTCCTGGGGGGGATGTGAGCCGCACGCCGGCGTCCGCTCCGAAACCCGGGTGTCCTCGCTCTGCTTTGCATCCATCCTGGGGGAAAACACCTGGGAAATGAGTGCAATCCAGCAGCCAACGTGATGGGGTGGGAGCAGGGATGAGCCGTGCAGAGCCCGACGGGGACGGCAGCTCAGGATGAGTCCCTGCGCGCCTCGGTTTCCCCTCCAGGGACGGGGACCCCGCAGGCCCCGAGCATCCCCGAGCCGAGCTTTTGGCCGTCTTCCACCGTCGTGTGGCCGTTGCCGACGCGGGGACGCGGGTCCGAGGCGCGACCCGGGGAGGGGGCGGCGGTGCCGGCGGCTCCCTCGCGCCAAGGGCCGCGGCGCCGGCCATCTGCAGCGGTCTCGCACCTGCGCCCGCGGCGCGCTTGGCACCACGCAGGCCTGCCCGCTCCAGAAACGCATCCCCGTGCCCCCCCGCCGCATGCTCACCCCCGCCGTGCTCGCGTGGCACCAGCCCCGGCGCGGCGGCAGGGCTTGCCGGGGCAGCGAGAGCGCCCGGCCGGAGCCGGCTCGCCCGGGCCGGCAGGCAGCAGCAGGGCTGGCAGCGGCCGCGGCGGAGCAGGACGGGGCAGGTCTGGGCAGGACGGGGGTGCGGGGAGCTGCGGGGTGACCCGGCACCGAGGCCCTGGGGGTGATGCTGGGCCCCCGCGCTGGTGCTGAGCTGCTTTCACCTCCCGCCGGCGATGCTGCGGCCCGATGCCGGGGCTCCCGGTGCTGGGGATGCTGCCGTCACCCTGGCCGTGTCCCGGCCTCCCTGCTACCCGTGGCCGTGCCCTTCCCGAGCCGTCTAAGCCAGGCTCTGCGGCGAAACCGAGCCCTGCAGTGACCTCGGGGGCTCCAGCCCCCTCCCCGGCTTCCCAGCGCTCCCGGCTGGCTCCACCATCTGCTGGGAGAGCAGGTCCCGCGGTCGATGGAGCCCGGCGTTAGCAGAAAATCGATCCCTCCTTCCTCTGCTCGGGCTGCATCGGTCGCCGCGGGTGAAAGCACAGCCTCGGGGTCCCGGCGGCCTCGGGGCACCGGCCCCGGCAGGGCCTCCGCGGAGCAGCACCGGCACCGCTGCGGTGGCCCAAGTCCTGCCGGGATGACGCTGCCGCAGCCGGTGACGGAGCCAAGCGGCCGCCTGGGTGCTGGAGCGGAGCGGGCAGCCCGCGCCGCCAGCCTGCCCCTCCTCGCTGGGCCTGGCCCTGGATTTACGTCTTTATTCCTTTTTAAGTGAATTTTGGGCTGGAGGATGTCGCCATGCGGGCAGCCGTCCTCCCGCCGCCCCCGTCTCCCCACCCGCCGCCCTCTTCTTCCTACAGGTGCCCGAAATGGCCGCGCGGGCAGCCGGGAACGGCATTGATTTCCTCGCCGGCACAGTGCAGCGGCGGCAGCCAGCCGCGACCACGGGCGCCGGGGGTGCCTGTCGCGGACCCCCGCCCTGCCCGGAGCCGGCCCTGCTGTGCGAGTGCTCCGGGCATCGGAAAACCGCCGGATGCAACCCGGCAACCTGCCCTGGGGCATCGCCGCTCACATTAGGGGATGCAAAAAGGGTGATTTTGGGGTGCCGAGCGCTGGGAGCGGTGCTGGTGCACGCACGGGACCGCAGCGTGCGCTGAGTGCCCGGGGGGGGTTTGCACGCCCCGAACACGAGGGCGTGCGTGTGCACCGAGCATGCGTGCGCCGTGCACGAGGGAGCGCGTGGGCCCCGCGTGGTGCATCCCCGCGGCGGGCTGCACCGTGCCGCGGCGGCCCGGCCTGGCGCTGCCCATGGCGGCAGAGCCCCGGCGCCCGCAGGGAGACCCCCCGGCACCCGCAGGGAGACCCCCCGGCGCGGGGCGCCCCGGCCGCGGCGCTGCAATCTGCCGCCCCGGGCTCTGCCCGCCGCCGGCTGGTGCCAACCGCCTCCTCGCTGCGGCTGTTCTTGCCACGCAATCTGCTCTCCTCGCCCGGCCCCCTCGGCTCCGGGCAGCCTGCCACGCCGCCTCGCCAAGCCTGGACGGGGGCCTGGCCCTTCCCGGGAGGAATTTCGCCCTCGGATGGGGAAGGGGGGCAGGCGCTGCCAGCCCCGCCGTGCCGCCCGCCAGGGACCCAGGCGGTGCCCGGCTCCGCCGCGCTGAGGGATTTGCAGCCCTGGCATGGCCGGGCGAAGCTGGGAGGTGGGAGGGGGGAACTGGCACTGCCAAGCAGGGGGGGCGGCGGGGAGCTGCAGAGGTGCCTGGCAGCGCTCGGGGGGCTGGAAAGGGGCCCACGCCGCCCTCCTCCACCTGCCCTCGGCCGTCCCCAGCCCGAGCCCCCCGCACGGGGCTGGGGCTGGGGCCGGTGCTGCTCCCCCCCAGCGCTGGGGAATTCATTAGCCGGCCACAGCTGGGCCCTGCTGGGGAGGCCGAGCCGCGAGGAAGATTAACCTCTTCCTCCCCAGCCTCGAAGTGCAGGACCCCCCTCCACCCCCCTGTTGTGTCTGCCCGCACGCAGGCAGCGGGGTGCTGGCAACCGGGCTCCCGGGCACCGCTGCAGCCTGCGGGACCAGGACCGGGACCGGGACCGGGACCAGGTCTAGGATCAGGATCAGGTCCAGGACCCTCCAAACCCAGGCACCTTCCTCCCTGGGAAGGGATCCACTGCTGGGAGCAACGGAGTCTCCCTCCGCAAGGCTGCTGGGTGCAGGGGGTGGGTGCAGGGGTGCCCTGGGTGGGTGCAGCTTCACCCACTCTTGCTGCTGGTCTGCAATCTCAGCCCTTACAGAAATCCAGGAGCTTCCCACCCCGTCAGGTTTTCCGGGCTGTTATTTGGAGGGGGGGGGGGGGCTCGTGCTGCAGTCCCGAACGGCCCTGGGGTCACTGGGGGCTCTGCAGGTCGCTGCTAGCCGCGGACGTGGCTTTCCAGGCTTTTTCTCCTCATTCCCACGTGGAGGAGGCCAGCTCGTCCGGGAAGACCCCCGCCCGGGCTGTGTGTGGCCCCGCGTGATGCCCCCACCCCCGGCTGCGGGGGGTGAGGATACGGCCCCGGCGTGGGCTGGGCTCAGCCTGGGTGGGGGTGGGTGCCCCCACGCCAAATCTTGCAGTCCCGGGTTGCCCCCCCCACCCCAGCCCACCCCCAAGATGGGGCGAGGAGGACTCGGCCTCCCCGCGCTTGTTAGAAAGGTTTTATTTCTCTCTATTTACAGACTGGCTTTAAAAAAACAAATAAACAACACCCCCCCCTTCTTTCCCCTAAATCCCCCCCCCCATCCCGGGCTGGCACCGCCTGGGAGATTGGGCCAGGGGCTCCTGCCTATGGGGAGTGGGGCTGGGGCCAAGCCTGCGAGAACGGCCCCCCCCCGGCAAAGGGGGTGCCCGGGGGGGGCAGCCAGCCCCCAGGACCCCTCCCACGCCATCGCCTTGCTGTTGCCCCCCTTTGCCCCTCGCCAGCCCCCCGTTAATGCTTGCCACAGGGGTTGGAGCCCCGCTGCAGCCAGAGACCCCCCCCAGGCGCCGCAGGGGCAAATCCATCCCCCCCCGGCCATCCCCCCCCCTTGTAAGGCAATGCCCCCCGCTCAGAGCTGCCCCTCCGCCCCCCGCCTGGGCCCAGCGTGGCGTCCCCAGGGCTGCCGGTGGCCCTGACCCCCCCGGACCCCTTGTCCCCCCCCAGTGCAAGCAGTGGTTTATGGCTTTCAGGATTTGGCTCGGCTTTAAGGAGAGGAGATAAAAGGGGGGGGGGACAAGGAAATCCCCCCAAATACAGGGAACCGTGGGAGTGGGACAGCTGCTGGGGTGAGGGGTGTGAAATCTTATAAATTAAAGATTATATGGGGGGGTTTTTTGAGTTATATGGGGGGGTGCGTGGGGTGAGCTTCCCCAGGTCAGTGCCAGGATTTGGGGGGGGGGGGGTTCGAACCTCCCCCCCAGCTGCGCAGAGCTGAGCGGGGGGAGAGGAGCTTAGGGGCTGGCACGGGGGGGGGCACCCTTGGGTGCCCCCAAGGCCTGTGCTGCTGGGGGGCAAGGGGTGTTTGTGGGGGGCTGTTGTGGGATTGCCCCCCCCACTTGTGCTAATGCTACTTAAGGTGCCCTGAGGAAGTGGGGGGGACCCTGGGGTAGGCGTCCCCTCCCCAAAGCCCTCCCACCCCAGCTCGGTCCCCCCCCGGGTGCCGTCGCCCTGGGGGGGGTGGGGGCGAGCGTGGGTCCGTGCCGCGGCAGGGGCCGCTGCTCCAGAGCCGCTTCTCCGGGTAAAAGCTGGGTGCGAAGGCAACGAGAGTGGGCTGCGCTCGGCCGGGGCGGGGGCTCTGCACCCCCCCCCCGAGGTCCTTGTGCAAAGCCCCTCGGGGCACCCCCCAAGCCCCCAGGGAGCATTCGCGGGGGGCAAAGGGAGTAACACCCCCCCCCTCCGGAAAAGGGGAGGATTGTCCACAAGTGCCCCCCCAGGCCGGCCGGGGGGGGTCACTGGTTGTCGCCCGGCTGGTACTGGGGCTCGGTGGCGGTGAAGTAGTCCTCGAGGAAGGCCTGGAGGTACTCGAAGGTGGGCCGCTCCTCGGGCTCCCGCCGCCAGCACTGCACCATGGCGTCGTGCAGCGAGGGCGGGCAGCTGCCCGGGCACTGCATGCGGTACCCGCGCTCCACCTGCTCCAGCACCTCCCGGTTGTTCATCCCTGCGGGCACAGCGGGGAAACTGAGGCACGGAGCCCGGCGATGCCGGCGGCAGCACGGGGAAGGGTCACATCCTGCGCTGCTTGCAGCCCCCCTGCCCAGCCGCCCCCCCGGGGGTGCCCGCCGGCCCGGCGGGGGCCGTACCTGGGTAGGGCACCCGGCCCTTGGTCACCAGCTCCGTCAGGAGGATGCCGAAGGACCAGACGTCCGACTTGATGGTGAACCTGCCGTAGAGCGCGGCCTCCGGCGCCGTCCACTTGATGGGGAACTTAGCGCCTGCGGGGGCGAGGGGGGGCTGGGGGAGCCAAGGCGGGGGCACCCGGTGCCCAGGACACCCAGCACCCAGGGCAGCCTCCACCCGGGACACCCAGCACCCAGGGCAGCCTGCATCTGGGGCACCCAGGACCCTGAACACCCAACATTTGGGGCACCCAGCACCTGAGGCACCCAGCACCCAGGACATCCTATACGTGTGGCACTCAGGGCACCCAGGACACCCAGAGCCCATGGCACCCTGCACCCAGGACACTCAGCAGCTGGGGAACCCTGCACCTGGGGCACCCGGTGCCCAGGACACCCTATACCCAGGGCACCCTGCACCCATGGCACTCAGCACCCTGTGCTCAGGACACCCAGAGCCCAGGGCACCCAGCACCCAGGGCACCCAGCTCTGCGGATACCCCGCACCCAGGGGTCCAGCACCAGGGGTACCCTGCACCCAGGACACCCTATAACGGAGGCACCCAGCCCCTGGGGCACCCAGCACCCCAGATAAGGGACGGGACGCAGCTCGGGGGGGCCGGGGCAGCGGTCCCCAAGGCGGAGGGGTGCCCAGGCCGGCTCACCCTGGCGCGCCGTGTACTCGTTGTCCTCGATGAGGCGCGCGAGGCCGAAGTCGGCGATCTTGCACACCAGGTTGTCGCCCACGAGGATGTTGGCGGCGCGCAGGTCCCGGTGGATGTAGTTCATCCTCTCGATGTAGGCCATGCCCGCGGCGATCTGGGCGAGGGGCACGCCGTGAGCACCCCCTGCCCGCGGCGGGGTCCCCATCCCCGCGGCCCGGCGAGGATGGGGAGCCCATGGGGGGGTCCCACTCCCCGTGCCGGCCCCCCCGGTACCTGGGCAGCCATGTCCACCAGCTGGGGCAGCTTCAGGTATCGGCCGTCCCCGTCCTTTAGGAAATCCAGCAAGCTGCCTGGGGGCAGAGGGTGCCAGTCACAGTGCCCACGCGCCAGCCGTGCCCACCCAAGGGTGCCCCCCCCTGCAGACCCCCAGCCTTGGGGTCGGGTCCCTGCCTGTCCCCGCTGGCAGGGTGACAGCTTGCAAAAGAGCAGGGGGCAGGAGAAGCGTCCCGCGGCCCCCGCTCACCCTGGCTCATGAACTCGGTGACGATGTAGATGGGCTCCTCCGACACCACGGCGTAGAGCTGCACCAGCTTGTCGTGCCGCAGCCGCTTCATGATCTGCGCCTCCTCCAGGAAGGCCTCGGGCGACATGGTGCCCGGCTTCAGCGTCTTCACCGCCACCTTGGTGGTGCCGTTCCACGTGCCTGGCCCGGGGGACGCAGGGTCACGCCGAGCCCAAGGGCCACCCGGCCCGCCTGGCCCCGGCAGGGCTGGGATGGAGGGATGCATGGATGGAGGGATGCATGGATGGAGGCATGGACGGAGGGATGCATGGATGGAGGGATGCATGGATGGAAGGACGGCGGGATGCTGCATGCTTGCATGGAGGGATGCATTGATGGAGGAGCAAGGAAATCAGGGCAGGGAAGGGGCACGATACCACCCCAGGACAAGGAGTCCCCCTCACCCCATGCCATGGGCACCCGTGGGCTCGTCTCCCGTCACCAGCCTTACCCTGTTCCCAGTCCCTCTGCGGGGGCCTGTGCCCGGCTGTCGTCTGCCCCGGCACCCCGCGGTGCCGCCGGTCGGGGAACGCTCGTGCCACCCCGCGCCCCCCCGGCCGGCTGGGCCAGCCTTACCCATCCACACGTCTCCGAAACATCCCATGCCGAGTTTCGTGTCGAGGCTGATGGACGCGCGCGCTATCTCCCAGGCGTCCTTAGCTAATCCCAGGGTCTGGGGCTTCAGAGCGGGGCACGCGTGGGTTAGCAGATGGCACAGCCCATCGTTATACTCTGCAAGGGGGGGCACGGAGGCAGGAGCGCCGGATGGGATGAATGCGGCATGCACGCGGAGCGGAGGCAGGACGGGGCGGAGGAGGAAGAGCAAGGCGAGGAAGGGACCCCCCCAGGCCTGGTGCTGTCTCCTGCTCATGGTCTCATCAGAAATGTGGGGCTGCCTGCCCACGCAGTGAAGGTGCAGGGCACCCTGGGTGCTAGGGGGTCCCACGGCCCCCTCCAGTGCCACGTGAAGGGGGGCTGATGCTGGGCAGCTCCGGAGCAGACGGGCCGTTTGCACAGGGCAGATGCTGCATCCAAGGGCGGCATCTCTTGCCCGTGGCAGGCTGGAGGGGGCCAAATTTAGACCGAATTTAGAGGCGGCGGGGGCAAAGCGATGCCCCCCTCCGCTTGCAAAGAGCGAGGACCAAACACGGCCCACGCGGCCCCAGTCGCGGGGCTGAGACCGGCGCGCTCGTGTCGCTCCGGCGGGCACCAGGCCTGGGTGGGGGCTCCGCCGGCGCCCGCCCCGCCGCCCGCCCCGGCCTGCCCGCCGGGTCCTACCCATCCACACTTCCCCGAACTGCCCGTTGCCCAGCTTCTTGAGGAGCTGCAGCGACTCGCGGGGGATCTCCCACACGTCCTTGGTCTTGACCGAGAGGTCGGCCAGCCTGGGCGTTCCCTTGTGGCACGGCACGGCCAGGCGGCAGCACAGCCCCGCCGCGCGCTCTGCGGGGGGACGCCGGTGAGCCGTGGCCGGGCCCCCCCCCGGACCCCCCACCCAGGATGCCCCTGCGGCCGGCTGGCGGGGTGCTTGGGGTGCAGCCGACCCCAAAACCACGTCGAAAAGGGGTGCACCCCCCCCACCGCTTTGAGCTGCTGGGACCCCCGCGGGCCGATTTACCTTCTCCGGTGGCACCATGGTGGAGGGTGGCCCCCCCCGGCGATGCCAGCACCAGGACACACTCTTCCTTCTCCAGTTCCACCCAGTTCAACCCAGTTAACCCAGCCAGGGCGGTGCATCCCCAGCCACCCCCGGGGTGCTCCCCAGCACCCCCCCGCGCCCCCCCGTACCGATGTAGTGCTGCACCAGCTGCTGCACGGTGTCGAACTGGGCGCGCGTGGTGATGTAGTAGCCGCCGTTGTCCAGCTTGCGGATCTTATAGTGCTTGACGTGGTCGCCCTTGGCCTCGTCCCAGTCGCGGATGGAGAGCGAGTAGGCGCCTGGTGGGGCCGCAGGTCAGGGGGGGCCGGTGGCGGCCGGGGGGGCCGGCGGTGCAGCCCCGCGTGCCCATGCGCCCGTACCTTTCGTGGTCTCGCTCTCGCGGATGAGGAAGGTGCCGCGGCCGTTGCCGTGGGCCAGGAGCTGCCGCTCGGCGTCCTTGCGCCCCATCTTCCCGAAGTACCACCTGCCGCGGTGGGGGGTTAGGGACAGCACCCCGCCTCGCCCCGGCCTCGGACGCCTGGGCCCCGGGCTGCTGGGGGGAACGGGCTCCGTGTGCCCCCCACCCCCAGTACTCACTCTTCTGCCTGGATGGAGTCCACGGGGGCTACGTAGTTGCTGGGGATGTAGCCGGCGGTGCCCGAGCTCAGCGACCTGGCCTCCCACCAGTCGCCCTCGCTGCGGAGGAGCAACGGACAGTGAGGAGGACGGACGGACGGACCTGGCCATGCTGCACCTCCCCTCCCGGGAAACAGCCCCCCCAGATGCCTGCCCCCCCCTTTACGCCCCGTCCAGCATGCGATGGGGTGTGCGCTGAGACCGCCCAACTCGTGACACCCATGGATCCCGCTCTCTCTGGGGCACTCGGCCTGGGGGGGCTGGGGGCGGGGGGGATGCTCACGTGTTGTTGATGATGTGGAATTTCTCCCCTTTCTGGAAAGTCAGGTCGTCCTCCGTCCGGGCCTCGTAGTCGTACAGGGCGACGAAGAGCGTCACGCCCCCGCCTGCGGAGGGGAGCACATGAGCGGGGCGTCCCCGTGCCCCCCCCCCCCGCCGCCACGGCCCCCCCGGACCCCGCTGACCTGTGATGCCGCTGCTTCGCCCCGGCAGCGTGCCGGCGGGGTAGAGCCCCGGGGCGGCGAAGGCGGGTGCCGCAGGCACCGCCGCGCCGTGGAAGTTGTTGAAGTCGGGGATGCGGGTGAAGGCGCCGGCGGGCTGCGTGGGGTCGGGGTCGTACTGGGAGGCGGGCGCCGGGGGGGGGCCGCTCTCCGGCTGCCCCTTGCCGGAGCCCTTCTCTTTGCAGTGCACACAGCCCATCCTGGGCACGGCCTGCGGGAGGGAGCGGGCGCGTGTGCTGCAAGGGGGGGCAGCGGGCACGCGCGTGTGCATGCACGGTGTGCACGGTGCACGCTGCCCCCGGCCCCCCCCCCGGCCCCACTCACTGCGACGGCTCCTGGGGTCACTTCAGCTGCTCCATGGCACCGTGGGGAGGAGGAGACGTCCCTGCGGACCCGAGCGAGAGGCGTCAGTGACCGCCCAGCCTGGCCCCCCCCGGTGTCCCCAGCCGGACCCCCGCCCCACGCCGGGGGGGCACTGCTGGGCTCTCCCCGCGCCCAAGGGGGGATCAGCTCCCGTGGCCTGGCAGGGGCCAGGAGATGCTGAGGGGGCAACACCCGGGCTGAAATACCCCTGTTTTGGGCTGAAATACCCCAGTTCTGGGGCTAAAAAGCCCCTGCCATGCCGAGAGGCTGCGTGCTGGCCCCGGAGAGCTGCATGCATGCGGAGCGGCATGTCACCGCGTCACCCGGCCCCGTGCCAGCCCCCGGGCAGGTGGCAGTGCTCCTGCGTGCCCACCACCCCCAAACCCTGGATTTCTCAGCCCGGAGCTGCAGAAAGGAGGGTCGAAGCCTCTCGGGGCGGTGGCAGCCCCGGTTTTGCCGGCGGGCAGCGGTGCCGCCTGTCCCGCCGCCTTTCCACCGCCTCCGAGCCGGGGGTGCCCAAAAAGTTTGCAGCAGACTAGTTGCATCGTCGCGCCTGGAAACGGCACCCGGGCTGCCTGGTCTCCATCCCCCCGCCGAAATAGCCCCCGGCCCCAGCAGCCGGTCAAGCGCAGGTTATTTTGGGCTATCTCGCAGAGAAATCAGAGTCAGAAAAGGTGGTTTGGGGCCTGGTGAGAGGTTTCACACGGGTTTCCCCCGTCATGGTTTCTGATTCCCTTTCCTCCCCCTTGGCGGGGGGTTTCTAAGCACCAAACTTTCGCGCTCCGCCGGCGGAAACGGCCCCGCTCGCTGCCTCCCGCCTCTGCTTTCAACACCAGCCGTTTGGCAAGGCCACGGCCAGCGCAGCCGGGGCAGCGTTGCCAAATCCGGGAAGGTTTGCTCGGGGACTGGGGGTTTTTTTTTGCTGATGAGAAGGAAATATTTCAGCTGACAAACGTCCCTCGTGCCCTCGCCAGCCTTGACCCTTGGGCGTGAAACGCCCACCCCGCCGCGCTCCAAAACTTCCCATTGCGCTGACTTTCTCCAATCCGCCCGTGCGAAACGCAGCAGCCGGAGCCGCGGCAGCAGGCGAGGAGCGTCGGTACGCGAGCGCAAGCCCCGGCACCGCGGTCCCGGCCCCTCGGAGGATGCTGGGGTCGGGATCGAACCCGCGGCCCGGGCAGAGCGGCTCGCGGGGGCCGTGGCAGGGGTGGTGCGCCAGCCCCCTCCGGACGCTGCCCTCTGCACCCGGGCTGAGACCCGGCCAGCTCATCACCCCTGTGCCGTCCCGAGTGGGACGCAGACAGCGACAGTCCCCGTCACTTTTGGTCTTCGCGGCAGCAAACGCCTCCCAGCCCGGCCTCCTGCGGCGGAGGCTCAGGGGGACGAAGGGCTCCAGCGCGGTGGGGATGCCACCAACGCCGTGTGCCTCGGGGATGAGCCGGGGTGGCATCCACCCCCGGGGTTCTCCAGCAGCCCGCTCGGAGACGGGCTCGGAGAGGGGCTCGGAGAGGGGCTCGGAGGGGACCGGGGAGCGCGGGCGGCCGAGGGGCGGCCGTGGAGGAAGTCACATCGGCACCGGCCAGCGCCTTCGCCGCGAGAGGAGGAAGTGGCCGGGGAACGCGACGCGGAGGAAGAGGAGGAGGGGGAGGAGGGTGATGGTCGGCGTCAGGGGGAGCCTCAGGGCTGGCAGGGTCGCAGGCCCTTGAGGACGGAGCAAACGAGGGCGAGAGGCGGCGAACGCGGCGGGGGGACCGGGCAGGGATGGCAGTGGGGCAGGGTGGCCACCCGCTCGCCCCGGCCCCGCGCACCCACGTCCTGCCCGCGTGGCCCCGCTCCCCCACCCACTCCTGTGGCCTCCCCGCAGCAAAGGGGAACCGAGATCGCTGTGCGCCGGTGCCCAAGCAGCTCGCAGGGCTCCCCAGTGCCGCCTCGGCTGCGGGGACCTGCCCTGTCACCCGGATCCCTGCTGCTTCCACGGGGAAACTGAGGCACGAGGCCGCTGCAGGAGCTGGCAGGGGGGGAGAGGACACGTCCCCCAGCTGCGTCCCCATCGCCGGAACCCCGCGGACCCCTCTCGATTCCCACGCGGTCCCCGGGGGGGTGCTGGGCCTCGCCAGCACCCTGGGTCCTGCCTCGGGGTCGGTGACCCGGGGCTGGTGTCCTGCCCCTCGCTGCGTCCCCCGGCAGCTCCCGGCCGCTGCACGCTCGCGGGGGACGGAGCGACAGCCGGCACCGGCAGCGGGATGAGCAACAGGCCTGCAAGAGCCGCGGGAGCATCCACGGCGGGTGGGTTTGCGGTGAGGGGTCCCGGTGCCAGGGCTCGCCAGGGCCTTCGGTGCTGCCGGGGGGCCAGACCCCCCGCGGCGGTGCCACCTGCCCCATGACGGTGCCACCTGCCCCGCGGTGGCCGCCGCCCCGGCCCCCCTGCCCCGCCGCCTCCGCCAGCCCTGCCGCTGGCTGGGAAAGCAGGATTTCCGTTGGAAGAAGAGCAATTCCCGGATCCGAGGGGCTGCAGGGGAGGAGGAAAGGGGCCGAGCGCGGAGCGCAGCCCCGCCAGGGCTCCAAACACAATGTCCCGAGCGCGGCAGGGTGGGGAGGGAATTGTGCAGCGCAGGAAGCGGCGAGTTCCTGTTCCTCCGCGAGGCGCACGGAGGGCTCGGGACGGGGCGGCGGGGGGAGCACCGCGGGCCCCCCCACCCCCCCGCACCCCCAGCCCTTGGGGGGAGGCAGAGCCGCCCCCCCTGCGCCAAGCACCGTGCCGGCGGCCGCACCGCGGGGCCGGGGCGGCAGGTGCCCCCGCGTCGCCGGCTGCACCCGGGGGGCCGCCACCAGCCCCCTCCCCGGCCCGGGGAGCGGAGGCACCGCCGCTCGCCGCAGCCTCCCCACGGCGGAGGCACCGGTCAGCCTCCCCGCCGCCGCGGCCCTGGCGCCTGCTGCCCCCTCCCCAGCTGACCTGCCCTATATGGGGGGCAGAGCATGGGGGTCTCCTGCGCCCCCCCCTTATTGCACAGCCTCCGCGCCCTGCTGCAGCATCACCCCCCATGGTGGCGGGGGGCGAGCAGAGCCCCAGAGCGGCGGCGGCCCCCCCTCCGCGTCCCCTCTTACCGTGAGCCCTGCTGCTGCGGCTCGCATGGAGCCCGGCGCTCGGCCGCGGTGCCGGGGGCCGGGGCTGGCGGGGGGCCGGGCAGGGCGAGGGCGAAGGCGACGGCGCGGGGCGAGCGGCAGCCTGTGCGTGTGCGTGTGCGTGTGTGTGCGTGTGTGTGTGTGTGTGTCTCCCTGTGTCTTCAGCTGCTCTCGCTGCGGAGCGGCGCTTCCCCTCCCCTCGCCCCCCCTTCCTCCCCGCGCTCTCCCGGCAATGCTTCATTGTACCAGCGAGCCGCCGGGGCGGCTGGCGGCTCTCCCGCCGCCGCGGCCCAGGGCCTGCCCTCGCCGCCGGGTGCCCGGCACGGCACCGCGCTGCAAACCGGGGGCCGCGGCCCCGAGAGCGGCCGGACCCGCGGAGCAAACGGGCGGCCGGCCCGGTTCCCGCGTCTCGCCCCTGGAGCGCTCGCCGCTGCCAGCCGGCTCGAGCGGCCGCCGTGGCCATCGGCGACCAGCCCGGGAGCGGCCGCCTCGGCGCGATAAAGCTGCTGCTGGAACGAGCCCGCGATTCAGCATAAATCGCCCCAGGCAGCCCCGGAGAGGGGCGATGCTCCGGGCTGCGGAGCGCCAGCCCCGCGGAGCCCTCCCGGAGCCCCGATGATGGGGTCCCTCCCGGGGGGGGGGCCCTCATGGGGGTCCAGGCCGGGGGGAGCCCTCCCTTGCAGGCCATCCTGGGATGACGGGACCGCTGGGGGCAGAGGACCCCCCTGCATTGCTCCAGGGCAGGCTCGTGCATGCTTTTTGGGTGCCCTGTGCCACCCAGGCTCATCTGCACCAGCGCAGAAAGGGGATGAAGTCATGCCGGTTTCCACTCGGCCTCCTCCCTCGCCGCGGGGGGTGGGGGGGGACCAGGTTCTTGCCACTGCGGATGTGCCGGGCCGGAGGCCTGGAAATAACCTCTGCGGTTTGCACGGAGCTGCAGCTCCGCCGGGGGTCCCGGGCCGTGGGCCGGCAACAGCGAGAGGTTGCTGATATTTTTAACCGCGGAGGCCGTTTCCGGCACGGGGCCCCGCTTCCAAAGGGGACGGGGCGCGGGGCTGCTGCGCCCCGGCGGCGGCCGCTCTGCCGGCTTGGTTTTCGCTTTGCTGGACGGGGGGCCCTCCCGAAGCCTTCCTCCTCCTCCTCCTCCTCCTCCTCCTCACGGCAGTTAGCCGTGTGCTGCAGGGCTGGCGGTGGCGGCCCGTCGCGAGCTTT
The DNA here is from genome assembly GCF_036370855.1 of Dromaius novaehollandiae. NCBI lineage: Eukaryota > Metazoa > Chordata > Aves > Casuariiformes > Dromaiidae > Dromaius > Dromaius novaehollandiae. Next base: position 7,035,036 of record NC_088120.1, on the reverse strand, counting down.
CCTGTGCGACGGGAGTCTGGCCCGTCGCTTCTGTTCTCATGCAGGGCCAGGACCAGCGGAGGGGCTGTGCCCCCCCGGCACGGCGATGTCCCCCAACCCCCCGTGCCCTGATGCGGCCAACTTGCCCCGGGGATGGGGAATCCCCCTCTAATCCCATCTTTGGGGCTCTCCACGACCTGCCAGGGGACTCAGACACCCCCCCCGGGGACGGGGACAGTGGGGGTGTCCCTGGGAGGGGACATGGCTCAGCGGGGACCACGGCTCCTCGCCAAGATAGTCCCCAGCCACCTGCAGGGCATCGTCCCCTCTCAGCCCAACGGCTCCACCTGGGGCCGCAGGAGCTTTGCAAAGCCCAGCCCAGGCGTTTGCCGCTGGCTTCAGCCCCGGGAAGGGAATTTGGCAGCTTCAGCCCCGGGGAGGGAATTTGGCAGCTTCGCTCCCGGGAGCAGCCGGCTCCAGGGCGGCTGGGCTGAGCAGGGGCGGCCGGTCAGCTGGCTCTGCCCGCTGGGCGAGCACCGCTCTCGGGGCGTCGGGCGCAGGGGGAGGATGCATCCAAGCGGGACAGCCCTCGGGACACCCACGGCTGGGGGGTGGCTGCCCCGTGGTGCTTCGGTTTCCCTCTCCGCGGGCAGCGGGCCTGACCGGCGAGCGGGGGGTGACGGGTCCCACTCCTGGCCCTCTGCCCAGGCCACCGGGTCCGGGGTGGCTCGGCCAGCCGCGAGGCACCTGTGCTTCCCTCTGCCCCGCTCCTGGGACCCGGCTCCTTAATGCCGGCTTGCTTGGAGCTCTGGCCCTCTGCTAGGATGCAGCCTCCCTGCCCATCACCGTGGCGTCAGGGCTGCAAAGGGAGCCACTGCCCCAGCTCTCTGCCAGCTCCTCTGCTCTTTCACGGCACCCCAAATCCCCCCGGGATTGAGCCCACGTGGGGAGGACACGTGCCTGGGGCATCCGTGCCCGTTCCCAGCTGTGCTGGTGCCGCGTGGGGCTGAACAAGACACCCTGCGATGGCTTGTGCGAGGTCCTGTCCTCCACGACGTCTGCGCCCTGGGGACGGGATGGGACGGGTCGGCGGAGCGCTGGGGACCTCGGTCCCTTCGGCAGCGCCGGCCGGTTGCGGAGGCAGCAGGCGGCCTGGGGAGCGGGTGCAAGGAGAGGAGCATTGCGCTGCCGTGCAAGCCGGGGCGCTGCATGGATCCGGCCGCTCTGCACCCCCTTGTGCTGCTCGCGGCTCTTTTGGGGGCATCCCGAGCCCCCCTGCAGCACCCAGCACTGCTCCATCCCTCCGCAGGGACCCCGCTGAGCCATGCTCCCCTTGCCGAGCACCCAAGGGTGCCCCAGCTCCCCACGCACCCTCCGCCGCCGCACCGCACCACATGATGCCGGTTCCTTCCCCTCCTCCGGGGAGGGCCCGGGCCTCTGCATTGGCTCCGCCGGGTTTCTCCGGGGCCGGATCCGGCTTAAAGGCGAGCGCCCTGCCCGGGCGGGCCGGGGCGACGCGGCGGCGAGGATGGGCGTTCTGCGCTGGCTCGCGGCCTGCGCGCTCTGCGCTGCCGTCCGGGGTGAGTGCGTCCCAGCCGCGGGACGTGCCGGGGACGGGGCAGCCTGGGGCACCCCCGAGGGCTTTGCTCCCCCCCGTGCGCGCAGGGCAGATGGGCTGGGGGACGGCTTGGGGCCCCGGTCGGGACCCCCAGCTCTGCCCCCCGGGACGTAAGCGTGGTTGGGAGGGGTGAAACCCCACGGCTGAGCAGTGACGACGGGGCTAAACCCAGCAGGCTCGGCTCGATCGCGCGCACGTAACCAAGCCACTTCCCTGCTCGCACCATCCGCAGGCGGCTGCGGGGCCGGAAGCAGCGGCAGGGCTGGGGGCGGCTGCGGAGGGGCAGGAGGGGACCGGGACCCCCCTGGACCCCCCTTTCTGGGCAGCTATAAAGCGGAGGTGGCAGCGGGGTTGCAGGTCGCTGGCTCCCTTGCTGCTCCCTGCGCCCTGAGTGCTGCCAGCGGGTGCCCCAAGCCAAGCGCCGTGGGTGTCCCTTGGCCACAGAAGGTGCGAGGAGCAGCCCCGGGGGGGTCGGAGGCTGCTGGTGACCCTGGTTTTGGGGGAGAAGCAGTGCCCGGGTGGGGGTCAGTCCCTCCCCACCATGCTGCCTCGCTGGGGGGGTGGGGGGCAGGCGCTGCCGGGTGGCTCCTTCCCGCGGTGCCCAGAGGACGAGGACGCCGGCGGAGGGCGAGCCGCGTTCCCGAGGCAGGGCGTGTTGGCGTGAGGTTGCACAAGCCGGCGCGGGAGGCAGGGATGCCGCCGGCGAGGCGCCACGCGGGACGGAGGCTGTTTTCATCCAAGCCCCCCTGTGCCGTGCACGGCGGCCGCAGAGAACGGGCGCTCTCACTCAAACAGCCCGCGCTCCCCACACCTCCCCGTCTCCCCGCTCGGCTGTGGAGCTTGGACTCATCCCTGCCTTTCTCTGCCTTTCAGGAGGAGACTGCGAGCTCTCCCGCCCGTCCCCTCAGTTCGGCTCCATCTACCACGTCAAAGGTAGCGGTCCTCGGGCCGGGACCGGGTGCTGAGTGCGGCCGGGCCCCCATGGTCCCCGTCGGCAGGGCGGGAGCGGAGGATGCTCAGCGCGGTCCCCGTGCCAAACCAGGGGAGCATCCGCCGCTGGGGGCACGGGCACGTGCTGGTGCCGCCTGTCCTGCCCGCGGGATGCTCCGGGATGGGTTTGCTCGGGGAGTGCGGAGGTGCCACAAGCGCAAGTGGCACCGAGGCCACGGGGACGGTGGCTCGGCTCGGTGACCCGTCTCGCGCCCCGCAGGAGTCATTAACCTGCCCTACGCCGAGATCGAGGAGCCCTTCGAAGCCTGGTACAACCTGACGGGAAACAAGAGCCGGATCCAGTACTACGGGGGTGAGCAGGGTGGCGGGAGCCGTCGGTGCCGGCCCCGTCCTCCCGGCGCCGGGATGAGCCCTGGCCACCGCGGGGGCTCCCTCGGGTGCCGTGCTGGCGCTGCGTCCGGGGTCTCAAGAAAGACCCCCCGAGAGCCGTGCGCGAAGGGTGGCCGGGGGGGAGCCGCGCCACGCTGGGCCTCAGCTCCCCCCCCGGCCGGCGCAGGGCAGGTGATAACCTACCAGTTTGGCTCGGTGAAGCCCTACGGGATGCGGTACAAGATCACGCCGGAGACCACGGAGAAAGAAGTGAACGCCAGGAAATGCTTCCAGCTGCCGGGCTCCGAGGAGGACGTGGTCGAGGCCCAGAGCGTCTTCCCCAGCATGGACGGCTTCAAGGTGAGCCCGGCTCCGACCCGCTGCCGAGAGCATCCCTGGGCCCGGCTGGCTGGAGATGCTCCTCTCCGTCCCCGCTCGCCTCTCCGGGTGCTGGGACAGGCCGATGGGTTCCCCCACACCGGGGACGGGCGCAGGGGGGTCACTGCCCGCCTGGATTGGTGGGAGGCGGCGGAGCCGGGGAGGAGCCGGCTCTCGCCAGGGCCAGACTCACCGCTTCTTTCCCAATCCCGGCAGCCGTGTCGCAACGTGTCGCGGCCCACGCAAACGGCGTGGGCAAGTCCCGGCGCGGCGGCTCGGCTCCCTGCCACCCCGGGGCCCCGTAGGTGCAGCAAGACGTCCCTGAGCAGGACAAGCGCACGCAGGGAGAAAGTTGGGAAATGCACGAAGAGAGCAGCCCTGGAAAAGCCAGATCCCATGGGAGTGGGGTGCAGCCCGCCCTTCCCCGTTGCAGCGTGCCTTGCCCAGCGAGGACGCGTCCCGGGCACCGCGGCCGCCAGCAAGCAGGTCCCCGCGGCGCGGTGCCGAGTGGGGCGAGGACGGGGGTGCGCAGCCGGGGCCGGGGGGCCCCAGCGCTGACGCCCCGGTGCCCCCAGTTTGTGCGGGAGGAGTACCACCGGGGCCGGTACTGCGCCGTGTGGCAGAACGTCACCCGCTGGGCGCAGAAGAAGAACGTGTACACCATGTGGGTGACCAACGCCAGCTGCGGCGTGGCGCCCGTCCGCTACGAGATGCGGGGCTACAACAGCCTCCTGGGCTCCCACTACGACAAGTACGAGATCTCCTACAGCCACTTCGACAACAGCTTCCCCGCCTCCGTCTTCGACCTCCCCGGTAACGGTAAGGAGGGCAGGGGGGCCCCCTCGCTGCGCGTCCCCCCAGCCCTGCTCTTCCCAAGCGACCCAGGACTGCCCAGCATGGGGAAGGGGACTGGGGGTGCGGGGGAGATCCCCAAATCCCGACCGGCTCGGGAGGGCTTTGCAACAGGGCGATACCGGGTCCGTGCGGACTGAGGAGCTCTGCTCCCCTCCCGGGGGTACCGCGCATCCGCAAGGCTCGGGGCGGGCAGGATGGCGCCGGGGGAAGGGGGACAGCCAACCGGGCCATTCGGGTCCCAATCCTGCCCCCGAGGCGATGACGGCACCCGGAGCAGCCGCGGGTCCCGTGGCGCTGACGGCTTGCCCTCCTCGCGTCCCAGAGACGAAGCAGTGCGGGGGCCTGCCGGGGAGCGCGGCGGAGCACCGGGTCCTGGCGAACCCCATGGAGGACTTGGTGGGACGGCACCGGCCCTGGGCCCACGAGGTGTTTCACCACTACAGGAAGCGTTTCGGCCGGCGGTACGGCTCGGCGCGGGAGCTGGAGCACAGGCAGCACGTCTTCGTCCACAACATGAGGTAGGGGCACGCGGACCCCCCCCGCCCTCGGCTCCCCGTCCCCCGGGAGCTTTGCAGCATCGCTTCCCGCGTGGGGCTGGGGCGGGGGGGGGCAGAGCGGGTGCCACCCTCGTGCCCTGGCCCCGCCGCAGGTTCGTGCACTCCAAAAACCGAGCCGCGCTCTCCTACACGCTGGCGCTGAACCACCTGGCCGACCGCACGCCCCAGGAGCTGGCCGTGCTCCGGGGCCGCCGCAGCAGCCGCGCGCCCAACAACGGGCAGCCCTTCCCCGCCGAGCGCTACGCCGGCCTCATCCTGCCCGAGAGCCTCGACTGGCGGCTGTACGGTGCGTGCGGGGCGGGACGCGGCCGGGCTGGGGTGCTGCGGGGCGATGCGAGGCTCTCCCGTGCCCGGCGGGCGGACGTGGCCCCGGTGATGCGCGGATGCTCCTTGTCTGGCTCAGCGCAAAGTCGATCGGGAGCACGGCGAGTGCCCCACGCCTGCCTCAGTTTCCCATTTTCACGCTGTTGACCCCAGGCGCGGTGACGCCCGTGAAGGACCAGGCCGTCTGCGGGTCCTGCTGGAGCTTCGCCACGACGGGCGCCATGGAGGGTGCCCTCTTCCTCAAGGTGCGAGCGGGGCCGGCGCGGGTGGCCGCAGGGCGGGAGGTGCCAGGCTCGGTCCCTGCAGCGTGTCCCCGTCCCCGCAGACCGGCGTGCTGACCCCCCTGTCCCAACAAGTCCTCATCGACTGCTCCTGGGGCTTCGGGAACTACGCGTGTGACGGGGGCGAGGAGTGGCGCGCCTACGAGTGGATCAAGAAACACGGCGGCATCGCGAGCACCGAGTCCTACGGCAGCTACAAGGGGCAGGTGGGGGCAGGCCCGGTCCCTGCCGGGTCCCCAGGCCGGCGCGGCTGGCAGGGATGAGTGTCCTGGCACAGCTCCGAACGGGAGCTGCTAACGGGCTCTGGAGATGGGGAAACTCCCCTCTCTCCGAGGCAGGGAGCTCCCTGCACTTCAAAGCACAGAGCAAAGCCCAGCCCCGAGGCTCAGCCAGGCTGTTTTGTCACTGCTTGCCTCAGTTTCCCTTCTTGCAAAACAGGGGCGAGGCTCCTCCGCCCGTGGGTGCTGCTGCAGCCTCGAGTCCCTCCGTGCCTGGGGCAGACGGAGGGAGCAGGGCTGCCTGGGGTGAAAGACGCGGCTGCTGGGCACAGCTACAGCCCCCAGGACCCGGGCTTTGGGTGCAGAGCAGCCTCCCTGGGCTGTGGGTGGGCAACGCCATGTCCAGGTCCCTGCAGCAACTGGGCAAACGTCCCCACCACGATGGGCTGGGGAGGTTGGAGCAGGGACGCTGAAGCAGCCCCATCCCAAATCGGTCCCCACGCACCCTCCCCAAGCGTGGGGGCGGCGAGGGGTCCTGGGGGCTCCTGGTGACACAACCTCCCCTGGGTGCTGCAGAACGGCTTGTGCCACTACAACCAGTCTGAGATGCTGGGCAAGATCACGGGCTACGTCAACGTCACCTCGGGCAACATCACGGCTGTCAAAGCTGCCATCTACAAGCACGGCCCCGTGGCTGTCAGCATCGACGCCTCGCACAAGACCTTCTCCTTCTATTCCAACGGTGTCTACTACGAGCCCAAGTGCGGTGAGTGGGGTGGGGTGAGGGGCACGCGTGGCCCGTGGTGCCGGGGGCCGTGCCAGGCTGGTGTGACCATCCTCTTTACCTTGCGTGGGGGGAGCTGGGCCACCGGGACACCTGGGCTCCCTCCCTAGCACTGCCCTTGAGCAGCTTGGGAAGGGGTGGGGGACCCAACCAGCAGACAGGGGCATGGGGCTGCCTGCCGTGACAGCTCAGCTCCCTTGTCCTCTCCAGCGAACAAGCCGGGCGAGCTGGACCACGCGGTGCTGGCCGTGGGCTACGGCGTGCTCCAGGGAGAGACCTACTGGCTCGTCAAGAACTCCTGGTCCACGTACTGGGGCAACGACGGCTACATCCTCATGGCCATGAAGGACAACAACTGCGGCGTGGCCACCGAAGCCACCTACCCCATCCTGGCCTGAAGGGCCACCTCACAGCCCTCCTGGGGCGGAGTAGCTCCCCTTGGGGGGAGGATCAAACCCTTTGGGGGACCCAGCAAGGTGGAGGAAGCTGGGGCTGGGGTGGGGAAGGTGGACGGGTGCTGGACAACACAATCTGTCCCTCGTGGGTCGCGGGCCCTGATGCTGCAGCTCCAGCGCTTGACTGGGACACAGCTATGGGCTCGCCGATAAAAACCCTGGAAACACCGTCTTGCTTCTAAAGTGGGGGGGGAAAGGAGTAAATGGTTTTTCACCCAGCTCTGCTCTCTCTGCATGAGGAAAATTCTCCTCCAGGGCCCCCCCAAGCTTCAGGCTCTTGTGCTGATGCCACTCGTGGGGTGGTGGGCAGGATGCTTGGGGACTGGGCGACCCTCGGTCTCTGTGAGCAGCTACTTGCTGGGGGCTGCTGGTGAAGGCCGAGGCTTTCCCAGCTCTGTCTCCCGAGGTGGAGCAAAAACAGCCCCAGGAAATTCTGCTGAGGAGGGAAATTCCTGGCGCCGGGTGGGGACGGCATCCAACCTCTGCCCCGCTGCCTGGCCCCGTGTTGTGGCTACGGGAGGGGACGTCACCTGCGGGGCTGGGGACACCGCGAGCTGGGCTCGCCTTTGGCCCCGTTGCTCCACGGGGCCCCTCGCCTCCGCCACCCCCGGCGGGGGAAAGCCTGCTTTACGCGGCAGCGAGGTGGAGGCCAGGCAGCCCGTGTCTCTGCTCTAACCCTGCTTGTCTTATCTTTGGTGGCACGTCCTCAGCGCAGGAAGCTTTGGGCAACGCGTGCGGCATCTTGCACAACCCAAGCCCCTGTGCGGGAGTGCTGTGACGGCAGCGGTCCCCGGGGAGGTGCTGCAGCCTGCGCGGGCGCATCCGTCCCGGCCCGGCTCGTCCCGGCCCCGCGCGCACCCGGCCCCGCGCAGCCCTTATCGGCTTGTTTGGGGCTCCCGGGAACGGCCTGCCTCGGGCGGCCCCGCCGCCGCTCGCCGTCACCTTGGGCCGGGGACCAGCTGGACGCGGAGCAAGTGGGGTGGGTGAAGGCCACTGCGTGGTCGTGACAGCGCTCTTCCCCTCGCCGTGTCTCTCATCCTCGTAGCTCCTTGCATCTGAGCCGTGTCTCTCCTCTTTTTCCAACGGAAAGACCCTAAGTGCAGCCCTGGGCTCAGCCCGTTAGCAACCCGAAGGATGCAGGGATGCAAACGGCCCCATGTCTTGCTGCAGCTGCACGGCCACGTCTTGCCTCTGCTGCAGCAGGGCAGGGAGCACCCGGAGGGGCTTTGACCTGCACCCTGGGTGCGGCACCTTCCTGGGGGGTTGGTGGGGTCTTGCTGGACCCTCCTCTCCCCATGCTGCTGCAAATGCTCCCCCTGCACGCAGTGTACCGCTGCCAGCAGAGCAGGGACACCCCCAGCACCCGCTGCTGGCAGAGCAGGGACACCCCCAGCACCCACCACCAGCAGAGCGGGGACACCCCCAGGGCCCACCGCCAGCAGAGCAGGGACACCCCCAGGGCCCACTACCAGCAGAGTGGGGACACCCCCAGGGCCCACCGCCAGCAGAGCAGGGACACCCCCAGGGCCCACTACCAGCAGAGTGGGGACACCCCCAGGGCCCACTGCCAGCAGAGCAGGGACACCCCCAGCACCCACCACCAGCAGAGCGGGGACACCCCCAGGGCCCACCGCCAGCAGAGCGGGGACACCCCCAGCACCCGCTGCCGGCAGAGCAGGGACACCCCCAGCACCCACTGCCAGCAGAGAGGGGACACCCCCAGGGCCCACTGTTGGCAGAGCGGGGACACCCCCAGCACCCACTGTTGGCAGAGCGGGGACACCCCCAGGGACCATCGCCAGCAGAGCAGGGACACCCCCAGCACCCATCGCTGGCCCCAAAGGTGCCCATGGGGGTCCAGCTCCTGTCCTGCTGCCCCCTGCCCCACCGACACATGGCATGGGCACCCACCCACCCTGCTGTGGGGGGGGGGGCACCCATGGGTGACCATGGGGGGTAGGGGGGCAGAGGGGGTGGGGCAACACAAAGCCACGCCTCTCCCTCGCTCCAGTCCCAGCCAATGGGAAGGGCTGGGCTTTCCCAGCCACCCACCGCCCCTATTTAAGCCGCCCTTGGGGGCAGAGCAGCAGCATGGGCTGGGGCTGCAGGATGGAGGGGCTGGGGTGGCTGCTGGTGCTGGGGGCTGCTGTGCTGCTGGGTGAGCACCACGGCTGGGCTGGCTGGGTGGGTGCTGTGCCGCCGACGGCATCCTGCCCCATAGCCACCGCGCTGGGGTGGTGCTGGCTGCTGGTGCGGTCCTCGTCCCCTGGAGAGGGCCGGTGGGTGAGGGTGGCAAAGCGGGGCTCAGGCTGGCCCAGCACCCCGGGGTGCACGTGGCTGCCCCTCATGCTCTGGGGCTGCTCCTCAGTGCGGGGGGCTTGGGGTGCCCCTGAGCTGGGAGGTGAGGCTGCCGCCGGGTCTAGCCAAGGGCAGTGGGGATCCCCGGCGGGGATGTGCATGGGGGTCTGGCTCAGGGTGCCCTGTGCTCTGCCCCAGCCGGGGTCGAGCCCGGCAGCCCCTCCTCATCGTGCCGCCAGCACGGGCCCCCCCAGCTCCGGCCGCATCTCTGGGAGCCGGTTCATCGCGGGCAGCGAGCTGGGGACCAGCACCTCCGCCAGCCTCAGCGCTGCAGGGAACCCGCCGCGTAAAGGGGGTCTTTTCTTCCAGGAGCAGAGTGCAAAGCTCCTCTGGAGAGACCCGTGTTCGGGGACATCTATCATGTCACAGGTACCGCTGGGGGACGGGGATGGGGACGGTGTCTGGGCGTCCCACCTGGAAGGTGCTGCTGCAGCACGGAGCAGGCAGCGCTCCCGAGGCGCTCGGGCACCTCTGGCTGCCGGCTCCCACCTCCCACCCCAAGCACCGGAGCCGAGGAGGTGCCGGTCCCCCGTGGTGCCCGGAACCGAGTGCATCCCTGCTCTGGGGCGCTGCTGGCAGTGCCCAGCAGTGGGGCGCAGGTCGGCGATGCTGTAGCACCCCTGGGTGCGCAGTGCTTTGGGCTGTGGGGGGGTCACAGCCGCAGGGTAGCAAACCCAGTGCTTGGGAGGGGTCTGAGCTCCTTCCCATCTCCTGTGTCACTGCGTTGGTGGCACATTGCTGTGCCGGGGTGTTGGAAAGGTGGTGTGTGTCCCCTCTGCATGCGAGGGGACAGCTGGAGTCCCCTGGCATGTCCCAGGCTGGGGCAGGAGCAGCAAGGTGGCTTGCATCCCTTGGGAAGTGCTCTGTCCTGCCTGCCCCGGCCCCTGCTTGCTGCTCCCTGTCCCTCACCTGGTCCCCCCACCCTCCTGGGTGCGGGCTCTCCCAGGGACCCCCCTCCATGGGGCTCAGCCCCACATCCCGGCCTCCCCCACAGACCCGCCAACCTGTCCTCGTGCTTGCAGGAGTCATCAGCCTGCCCTACGCGGAGATCAAGGAGCCCTTCGAGGCCTGGTACAACCTCACAGGGGGGAAGAGCCGCATCGAGTACTACGGCGGTAGGTGCAGAGAGGGGGCCCACCCCCCCCCGGGAGCTGTAGGTGCCCCAGCAAAGCCCTGGGAGCCACCTCTGCGCCAGGACCAGGGGGCTTGGCATGAATCTGGCGCTGATCCGTCACCGGTGCTGGCCCCTGAGCTTGTCACCAGCAACAGGGCTGCCCTCTGCCACCCGGCCGTCCTGGCAGGGGTAGCCCCTGGGCAGGGCAGGGGGGACCCAGGCGTCCTGGCTGGTGCCCCAATGCGGTACCACGTGTGGAGCCATGCAGGGAGGGGGCTGGGTGCTCAGGGCACCCTGCAGCTCCCCATGGCTGTCCTGGGGGGAGCGGGTGGCCGGCACCGTGGCAGACCCTCAGTGGGGACCCCGGGACCTGTCCTGCTCCCCAGGCCAAGTGATCACCTACCAGTTCGGCTCCATCGAGCCCTTTGGTGCCAGCTTCAAGGTGACGCCCGAGACCACGGAGACGGAGGTCAACGTCCGCAAGTGCTTCCGCATCAACGGCACCGACGGAGACCTCGTTGCCCCGCAGAGCGTCTTCCCCAGCCTGGAAAACTTCAAGGTGAGTCCCGCGGCATGGCCCCGAAGAATGAGGCACGGAGAAGGGACAAGGGACCTGGGTACTGGGTGCTTGGGTGCTGCCAGGCCACCCTGCGAGGGCAGGGCAGCCCTGCAGCCCTCTGCAGCCGGGAGCGGGCAAATGCAAGGCCAGATCTGGCCCTGGGTGATGGCGGCGCTGGGGAAGGCTGAGGGCACAAACCAGGGTGGGATCCAGCTTGGCAGGAGGTGCTGAGCACCCAGCGGTGGGATGGATGCATGGGAAGGGGCTGTGCACGCTCTGGGAAGAGAAATCCCCCGGGCATGCGGTGCCAAGCGTCAGGGCAGTGCAAACTGGCCCTGCTCAGCAGAAATCATCTGAAACTCTTGGAAGTCACAGCTTTGCACTGGAAAAGCCCTTTCTCCGGAGGGGACACAGTGCCCAGCTCGGGGGGGCACAGTGCCCGGCTCTGGGCAGGTCTCAGCACGGTGCCACATCCCCCCAACCGCTGTGCCATGCCCAGCGGGTCCGGGAGGAGCATTTCCGCGGGCAGCACTGCGCCGTGTGGCAGAACGTGTCCTACTGGGGCCGCAAGAAGAACGTCTACACGCTGCGGGTGGCCAGCTCGCCCCGGGGCCCCGTGCCCGTCCACTACGAGATGCGGGGCTTCAACAGCCTGCTGGGCTCCCACTACGACAAGTACGAGATCGAGTACTCCACTCTCAGCCACCGCTTCCCCGCCAGCGTCTTCCGCCTCCCGGACGGTGAGTGGCTGCTGGCCCCAGGGCTCGTGCCGCGAACCAGCCTCTGCGGCCGTCCCGGGTCTGCAAGCGGGTGCAGAGCACCCTGGACCCCCCCAGTATAAACCCCCCGAGCAGAGGGTCGGATCCAGACTTGTGCTCCGAGAGCAGCCAACACTGCCCTGTCCCCCCCATCCCGATACTCCACTGCCCGCAGATTTCTCCTTGGCATCCGCAGGGGATGGAGCAGCCCCAGCGGTTCGGGACCAACGCTGCCGTTTGCCCTGGCCGGGGGGACGGGAGGGTCTGTCCCAGCTCGGGGGGGGTTCAGCCGCGCTCTGTGCCCCGGTCCAGGTGTGCAGTGCGAGCAGTGGCCCGCGGCCGGCCCCGAGCATCGCATCCTGGCCAACCCCATGCGGGAGTTTGTGGGGAGGGCTCAGGAGACGGACCACGTCCATCACCGCCTCTTCCACCACTACAAGGAGAGGTTTGGGAAGAGCTACGGCAGCGAGGAGGAGCAGGAGCATCGCAAGCGTGCCTTCGTGCACAACATGCGGTACGGGGCAAAGGCGCTGGCGGGCCGGGGGCCGGGGCTGTGTCTGCTCGGCCCCAGCACTGCGAGAGCCCAGGCTGCACCGGGCGATGGCTGAGCTCACCCCGGGTTCCTGCACACCCCGATGGGCCCAAAATGCCCAGTGTGAAGCGATTAGACCTGGGGAACCTCATGCTGGGCTCAGGGAGGATCCAAGAGCTCCAGCCTTGTCCTGGCCCCACGCGCCAGAGGCTGCTGGTCTCTCCTGAAAGATGCATTTGGAGCATCTCTCTGCTCTGGCCCCGCCGCAGGTTCGTGCACTCCAAAAACCGGGCCGCGCTCTCCTACACGCTGGCGCTGAACCACCTGGCCGACCGCACGCCCCAGGAGCTGGCCGTGCTCCGGGGCCGCCGCAGCAGCCGCGCGCCCAACAACGGGCAGCCCTTCCCCGCCGAGCGCTACGCCGGCCTCAACCTGCCTGAGAGCCTCGACTGGCGGCTGTACGGTGAGACCCTGGCCGCGGCTTTAGCCCATGTCCCCGCGTGAAGCTCTGCCACCGCTTTGCACAGCTGGGCTTCGCGCTGGAGGCTGCCAGCACCGACCAGCTGCTTTTGCTAAAGCCGCTGAGGTTGCGGGTTTGAGCACAGCCGAGGGCACGTTGCAAAAACCGTCATGATTTGAATTGGGGCTGCAGCGTGGATGCAAGCTGATGGGCACCACGTTGCGCTCCCTTCGCTCCCCAGGCGCGGTGACGCCCGTGAAGGACCAGGCCGTCTGCGGGTCCTGCTGGAGCTTCGCCACGACGGGCGCCATGGAGGGTGCCCTCTTCCTCAAGGTGCGAGCGGGGCCGGCGCGGGTGGCCGCAGGGCGGGAGGTGCCAGGCTCGGTCCCTGCAGCGTGTCCCCGTCCCCGCAGACCGGCGTGCTGACCCCCCTGTCCCAACAAGTCCTCATCGACTGCTCCTGGGGCTTCGGGAACCAGGCGTGTGACGGGGGCGAGGAGTGGCGCGCCTACGAGTGGATCAAGAAACACGGCGGCATCGCGAGCACCGAGTCTTATGGGCCGTACCTGGGGCAGGTGAGGCCGAAGGCTCTGCTCGCGCTGTGGGTCAGATGCAGTCCCACCGCTGCAGTGAGTGCACGACCCTGCTGACGGCCCCATCAGCAGAGGGGACAGGGCCAGGCAAAGCTGCTGTCACCAAGTTGGTGATGGATGGAGGCTCCTCCCCAGCTTAGGGATGCTCTGGCCAGGCTGCGTGCCTCTCTCCATCCTCCTCAGCCAGGACGGGTTGGATCCCATTTGCCTGTGCCAGGTCTCCGGATCCATCCCAGCCTCTTTCCCCCTCCAGAACGGCTACTGCCACTACAACCAGTCGGAGCTGGTAGCCCAGCTGGCCTCCTACGTCAACGTGGAGCCGGGCAACGCCGCAGCCCTCAGAGCCGCGCTGGTCAAGCACGGCCCCGTCGCCGTCAACATCGACGCCTCGCACAAGTCCTTCGCCTTCTACGCCAACGGCGTCTACGAGGAGCCCCGGTGCGGTGAGTCGAGCCGGCGGCCGGGAAGGCTGCGCGAGCGCCGGCAACGCGCGGGGACCCCAACCCTCCTGGACCAGCCGGAGGGTCTGTGTCCTGCTGATTCGGTCTGGGAGACATGAAAATCCCTGGTGGTATTTGCTTCCCAGCCTGGGGGATGCCCTGGGGGGGGGATCCTTGCCGGGGGTGGCCACGCACAGGGACAGCCACGGGCTGTCCCATCGCTGCCTCCCCTAACGCAGTTGGGAAGTGGCTCCGGCTCCAAGGAAGGGGATCGAAACCCCTCTGCTCCCCTCTCTTTTTCCCTTCGTAGGCAACGAGACAGCCCAGCTGGACCACGCGGTGCTGGCCGTGGGCTACGGCGTGCTGCACGGCAAGAGCTACTGGCTCGTCAAGAACTCCTGGTCCACGTACTGGGGCAACGACGGCTACATCCTCATGGCCATGAAGGACAACAACTGCGGCGTGGCCACCGCCGCCTCCTTCCCCATCCTGGCCTGAGGGACACAGTCCCCTGCGTGCCACGTCCCCCCCGGCTCCAGCCACATGGGCATTTGGCAGAGGGATGTGGGACCCTGGGTGGTGGCCGTGGGGCAGTGGGTGCTCCCAGGCCCCTGGAGCAGTATTTTACCATTTTGGCAATAAACGCCTGGAGAAGTTTCTTGTGCTAGGGGTGTCTTCTGCCAGCCCTGCCCGGGTGCCAGTCCCTTTGCCCGCTTGCAAGCTGATTTATCGCTAGAGCATCCCCCCGCCCCAGCCCGCTGCGGACTTCGTTAGCAGGAAACACGTGGGGGCCATGTGGGCTGGGGCACACGGGTGCTCTTGCACAACCCAGTCCCACGGGGGTGTTTTCCAGTGTGGGATAAAGCCTGAGCAGGTCTTGGAGGCTTCCGAGCATGCGGAGCCTCTGCGCTCTGCTCGTCCATCACTCACGCGGGGATGAACCTTGACCTCCCTGGGCACCGTGCAAAGCGAGACCTCAGCTGCCTGGGGCTGGAGAAGTCCCTCTCCTTTCGCTGGGGGCCAGGCAGGCTCCTCGCCACCCCCATGCAGTGCCCCAAAGCGTCTCTGTGCTTCCCAGGGACCATCCTAGGGGTGTATGGGGATGGGTGCCCTCCCTGGCCTCCCCGTGGCCCTACTTATTAAAGATGCCTTTAAGTGTGGTGCTTCTAAAGCTGGGAAACCCCCAAAGGGCTGCCCGGAGCCGTGCTGCCCTCCGTCAGCAGATAGGTTTATACTGAGGCAGCGTCTCTGGCCTCTCACGAAGCACTGGCCAGCTTGTGCCTCAGTTTCCCCTGCGCCTTGCAGCTCCTGCATGGGAGAAAGTGCTGTTTCACTGAAAGGAAAAGCAGCACAATCCTCCTGCCTGTCCTCATCCTCCTGTCCTTGGTGGTGATGAGCCAACTGCTTCCTGCAGCGATGAGGCCAAGGTGCCCACGGGATCGACACTGGATGGGATGGATTGCTGGCGCCGCAGGGACAGATGTGGGTGCTGGGTGACCAAACCAGTCCCAGATGTGGGTGCTGGGTGACCAAACCAGTCCTGGGGGGATGTGCTGCAAGCCTGGAGGTGTGCAAGTTTTGAGTATTGCTCTGGATTTGAGGAACCAGGTCCTTCAGGCTGGGGGGACATGATGGGCCCTCTGAGGGGTCTGACCCCAGCCTCCCTGCTAGATGCAGACGGGGCCCATCAGCACTGAGACTCGGCTCCTCGGAGGGCACTGCTCCAAGGAAGCCCGCAGCCCTCCCACTCCGCTCCAGAGCACACTATTCCCTGGGCCTGCTGCCACCGGGGACTTCCAGGCATCCGGAGGTTTAAACTCCTGGCGTGCAAAACCCAAGGGCTTCCCACAGTCCCACACGGGCTCTGCAGCGAGGTGAAGGCACAAGGGGCTGCGCTGGCGCCACGGGCACGAAGGGCTCCCTGGGGGCTCCAGGGAAGGCAGGGCCCAAAGGGAATTTTGGCCAGGACTCTCCTTGGGGACTTTGTGCAACCTTGCAGGGAGCAGCTGGGCTTGGAGCTGCTGGCCAGGGGCCATCACGCTCCTCTTGTCCCCCCTTGCTCCAGCACAGCCACCCTGCCCCAGAGTCAGCTCACCCATGGGCTTCGTGGGGACGCACCGGGGTCTCTGTTGACACATCTTGTCCTTGCAGGGGGTGCATGTGCTTAGGCTGGCCCTGGGACCAGTCAGCCCCCAGGTATGTCCCTTCTCCATCCGGCCAGCAAAACTAGAGGGACACGGGACCACGTGCAGGCGGCTGGAAGGGGTCAAATCCACCTCTCCCCTTGCCAAAGCCACCTGAGCCGAGACAGGGACTGGAGACGGCAAAGAGGAATCGCAACCCCACATCAGTCTGTGCCGGGGGGGCCATCCCCCCCTCTCCCTCCACCCCCAGCCCGCAGGGCCTTTGGGGTGGCCGTGCCAGCCTGGAGCATCAGCGGAGGGGACCAGCGCGGCGTGGGCACGGCACGCTGTTTCATGGTGCTCCACAGGCACAACCGCCCGGCCAGGACAGCGCAGGGATGGAGCCGGGCCGGGCGGCTCCCAGGTGGAAGCCGTTGGCCTCGCCAGGTCCTGCCCGCCCTGATAGCGGTGGGGCAGCCCCAGAGGGGATCTACAAAAGGGGACGAGCCAGGGCCAGGCCCCTGGTGTTAGCTGGTAACGAGGAAGGAGGCTCAGGGCTGCCTGGGAGCTGGGTCCCTTCTGATGCTCTTTGGAGCTGAGCCCGGACCTGATGTTTCTGAGGTAGCTGGAGCCTCCTGGGTGTATCTGAAAGAAGCCTGGAGATGGAGTATTCAGTCTCTCTGTTGTGACAAGATCCAGATTGCAAAGCCTGGTCTTCACCCAGGCTGGCAGCGCGTGCTAGGTGCTGCACGAACGCTGCCGGGTGGTGTGGGCTCGCTGGAGGCAGCGTGGTGGAGCCGGCAGAGAGCGGCTGCTGCACAAGGTGCCGGGTGCTCATCTCGCCCAGCTCCAAACGTCTCGTCCAGCTTGAACGTCTCGCCCAGCTCTTGCATCGGGGAGCAGCGCAGCCAGGGGCACCCCAGCCCTGCCGGTGCCTCCAGGGCAGCGCTGGATCCGCAGGTGGTGGAGGCTTTGCTGCTCATCCCGGGAGGCTAAACCCCTCCAGCCGAGGCTGTTGCCAGCAGCGGCGAGTTTGCCGTTGTCCCCGGAGGCTGCGCGGGAACACGTGGGAAGCAGATGCAAGAGGAAAGGAGCAGACAAAGGAGCCGGAGCTGCAGCCCTGCCAAACGGCTCCCGGAGGGGCTGGATCTCTGGCTTTGGGGGTGTCCGAGGCTGGTGCATGCCCCTGGGTTGTGTTGGTGCCTTTTCCCTCTGTGCTGGTAGCTGGGAAGCCTGGGAGGTGTTTAAGGAAAGAGCTGGGAAGCTCCGGGGGCTGACTGGTCCCTGGGGGCGGTGGATAACGATGGCCACGTTTAGCTCATTTAGCCCTGATGCTACGGTTGAGGAGCAGAGCTCCTGCTCCCTCCTTGTGTTAGCATCCCCCCTCCGTTTCCCACCCCATCCCCCTTGAACGGGGGACGCTGGGAGCACTCTTCCCTTTTCTGTTCGACCTCTGGTTCTTCCCGTGGAGCAAAGATGGGCCGGGCGAGAGGTCCCCCCGCGCGAGGGGAGCTGGTGGCTGAGAACAGACATCCTCGACGACAACACCCTTATTTTGTAAAGCAAACTGTCCGGGTTACCCACCACGCTTCCGGCTCGGCAAGCACGGGCCGTGGCACCCAGGGAACCGTGCTTCCTTCCAGGCGATGTGATTGCTCCCAATTGAGGATGGCAGGTCATAATATTTTCTTGTTTTCTTTCACTTGTTCACCTGCTTATTTTACAATTTGCTGCCCTGATTTCTGAAGTGGTCTTTAATCATTCTCAGCAGGGGTGCTGACTCGAATTCACGTCTCGGAGAGAAATGATCACCGCGCAGGAATAATGTGGTTTATTCTGTGGGAGTCCACGTCTCCAGATCTTTGATTCTCTCCACTGCAGTCAATAAAACACACTTTGACTTTCAGAGAACCGTGACTTTCAGGCTCCCTTTTGATATGTGGTGTTGCGAATTTGCTATCAAACACACAGGGCAGCTTCAAGAGTTGTAGGTTTTGCACCCTCAGGAGCTGTTTTTCAGGGACCTAAAACTTTGCATTTGTGGTATCGGCGATAGTGGTGGGTCCAAGTGTGAGTAGGTAAGGATGGCTGGGATCCTTAAAGAAAAGGTCATTTTGCTCCTTTTGAAAAGAGGGCGAATAAAGGACATATCTGAAAAGGGGTGTCCTGTCTCCAGGGCCAGCCCCTGGTTACGGCTCCCAGTCCAGAGTGAGTTGCAGTCGCCCCAGATCTACCTCGACATCCAAACTTCAGCACTGCTCCAGGCTTCCTAAACCCCTGCTTTTTACCTCGGGCAAAGAGGGCCTGAAGGTATAAATTTAAGCTTTCCTTTGGGAGAGGTGTATTGTCTGTGTACCCTGCATTTCCAGCCTGCCAGCTCTGCAGGAAACTCCCCAAATTCGGTACCTAGACACTGAAATGTAAATTAGGGCTGGTGCTTTGAGAGGGAGCAAGCACTGCCCTCCAAGTGAAGGTCAAGAGGATGTGACACCTACCTCTCTTATGCCCCCTTAAAAATCCCAGTCCAGATATATTACTTGTTGCTCATAAAAAGATCCACTCAAGTAAGCGCTGAGAGATTTATTGAGGGGGATGGTGATTTTTGCAGGGGTCCCCTTTACAAATGGGCTGCATCAGATGGTAAATTGGGGCTAAGCAGCCAGCGAGCCTGGCCAGGTCTGTGCCAGGATGTCCTAGGGGTCGATGACGGTGGTGGTCTGGGTGAGCTGCAAGGTCCAGCTACAGGTGGTGATGGTCATCTTTGATCTTTTCTTGTTGATCCCTGTTGTGCTGTTGTTGAGGGATTTAAATCCGCGCATGTTGTTCCCGGAGACCATTTTTACAGCTCCCGACCTCCTCCTCTTCAGCCATGCAGCTGGACTCAGCCAGGAAAAGGCCTGCTGGCATTTCTCCACCATCTTCTTCTTGGCCTGCAGCGTGAAGTAGTTCAAGATGTCTTCTGAGGTCCGCTTCATGCTGAAAGCACAGGACTGGAGGTAGTTCTTGGTGGCCAGCTTCCACTTCTGCGCCCTGTCCTCTGCTCGGTATTTCTCATGGTCCTCTGCTAACCTCAGGATCTCCTCCTTGCTCAGCCGCCCCTTCTTGGCATCCACAGTGATTGGGTTTGTGCTGCCTGTGACCTTGTCCAGAGCGAACACGCTCAGGATGCCATCCGCGTCGATGTAAAACGTCACCTCCAACAAGGTCATGCCACGGGGTGCTGGGGAAAGGCCCTTCAAGAGGAAACAGCCCAGCAGATGGTTCTCATCAGCGATGGCTCTCTCCCCCTCGTAAGCGCGGATGAGGAGATCAGGTTGGTGGTCATGGAGGGTGGTGAAGGTTCGCGTCACGACGGCGGGGATGGCAGTGTTGCGCTTGACCAGCCCGTGCATCTTCCCGGTGGCTGTTTCGATTCCCATCGATGCAGACGCTACGTCGAGAGCAAGCAGGTTTCCGGCCACCTCTGATCTGCTCTCCATCAGGATGGCAGCCTGAACGGCTGCCCCGCTGGCCACGGCTTCATCTGCGTTCAGGCGCTGGTTCAGCGGCTGACCCCCAAAGAAATCCTGCAGTAGTTCCCGGATCTTGGGCATGCGAGTGGAGGCACCAATCACAACCACATCATCTATCTGGGTCTGGCTCAGCTTGGCATCCTGGAGGACCCTCTTCACCGGCTTCAGCACCCTTTGGAAGAGGTTGGCACACAGGTGCTCAAACTGGGCCCGGGTGACGTCTGCCTGCAAGTTGATCCCTTTGTAGAGGCAGTCCACGCTGACGGTGGCTTTCTTGCTGGAGGAGAGTGTCCGTTTGGCTGCCTCGCAGGCTGTCCTGAGCCTCCAAACAGCACGTCTGTCATGGCTGATGTTCTCGCGATGCTGCTTTAAAAATTCATCCATAAAGAAGCTCACCAAACAGTTGTCAAAATCGTCGCCTCCCAGGTGACTGTCCCCAGCTGTGGCTTTCACCTCAACAACGTTCCTGTCTATGGAGAAGACGGAGACGCTGACGGCCCCCCCACCCATATCAAAGATGAGGACGTTGCGCGCTCTGTTGTCAGGGTGATGGAGGCTGTAGGCCAGGGCCGCTGCCGTTGTCTCATTGAGGATCCTCAGCACATTGATTCCAGCAATTACCCCAGCATCTCTAGTGGCCTGGCGCTGGGAGTCATTGAAACAAGCTGGCACAGTGATGATCGCATGGGCGACGGGTTGCCCCAGGTAGTCCTCAGCCATCTCCTTCAGGTTACCCAGAATCACAGCCGAGATCTCCTCGGGGAAGAAAGACTTCTCCGCTCCCTTGTAGGACACCTGCACTTGTGAATTCCCCTCGGCTTTCACCACCTGGAAGGGCCAGAAGTGTGTGTCCTTCAGCGCAGCTGCGTCTTCGTACGCCCGGCCAAGCAAGCGCTTGGCGCTGAACACTGTGTTGGGAGAGTTGAGAGCTGCCTGGTTCTTGGCTTCTTCCCCCATCAGCCGTCCTGCCTTGGTGAAGGCCACGCAGCTGGGGGTGGTGCGAAGGCCCTGCTTGTTGCTGATGATTTCCACCTTGCCATCCCGGAAGAGACCAACGCAGGACTTCGTGGTGCCCAAGTCGATACCGATTGCAGGCCGTCTCAGTGCAGGGACTGCCGTTCTCTTCGGCATGGTGCTCAACCTGGGGGAGCTGCCGTGTGTCCCCAGAGCAGAGGCGATGGTCTCTCTCAATCAGATGTCCCTCTGCAGGGCCAGCAGGTCTCCCCAGCGCATCGGTTCCCCTCCGCTGGGCTGAAACAGCCCCTTGCCTGGGTCCCCTGCCCCCAGCCGGGCCGTAAGCCCTCCTCCCTGGCCGCCTCAAATCAATTCCCGGATCTCCGGGACGGGGATGTCATAAGAGGGCTGGAACCTCGGGACAACTGCAGCTCCGCGTGGTTCCAGGGGCTGCCCCAGGCGTGAGACGGGATGGCAGAGCTCTCCGCTGTGCCCTAGACCCGCTGCACAGCTACGCCGTGCTGCAAATCGATGCTGGCGGGGTTTTGCAAGCTGGGCTGGAGATGTGAGGCAGCACGTCACCACACACGACTCCTCAGAGGTATCTTGTTGCAGTGAAATTTGCTTTCTTTGGGAGCATCCAGAATTGGGGGGGTTCAATCTTGCCACACATCCAGAAATTCAGGGTGGGCTGAGTTTGCCAAGGCAGCCCAAAGTAGGTTACTCTCTTAGGAAGGCTTTTCAGCTGAGTTTGGCTTTCTCCCTGCCCTCGGCTGTCCTACATACTGCACTTCCCTCCAGAGGCAGCTGCGCTCCAGCGCAGACCTCTGTGCAGCAATGCCAGGTGGCCAGTGAATGTGCTCCAGCCCCGAAGCTGGCTGCCTTTCAGCACTGGATGAATTATCTGTGAAAACCTCTTATGGCTTGCACAAAACAAGGTAATTATTCAGAAAGCAGAGGACATGAATGGAGCCAGAATATGAAAATATTATCTGTTAGTGATTTACTAAGAACCACAGACAGTATCAGAGAACAGCAGCTGAATCAAACTCGGTTTGGCAACTTCTTGGCTCCCCAAAGCTCCAGACAACTCGGTTCCCCAGGGCCTGAGCATGAACTCCAGCAACGTCCTACGAGCTGGGACCCGGGCGCTTAGGGGTCTGTCTTCTCCAGAGCCAGGTCAGAACAAAACTGGGTGGTTCACGGAGGCAGTGGACACGTGTTGCAGAGCCCTTAGCTTTTAGGATGACAAAAACTGCAATCCAGGGGGCAGGAATTCTCACTTTTGCTATTTAATATGGTATCTGGAGCTTTCTGGGTACAAAGGTTGTGTCCAGGAAGACCAGAACAGTCTCGAGCTCTGCACGACAGTAAGCTAGAAACTGCTTTACTGTTAGTGAGGCTATCCTGGAAAATCACCGAGGCAGTGGCTTTTTAAATGTTTCTTATTAAACTTCCTTCAGTAGCAGCTTTACGAACGCTTTTCCTTAGCCAAATGCTTTTCCCTTGGTGACTATGACTGCTCTGGCAGGTTTGTTGTTCACGTTCTGAAGCGAATCGTTCCTTTTCCTTAGCTCGAGAGATTTGCGAACCCTGTGACTTTTAGGAGGTTTTATTTCTTGTAACAAATCGCTTGCGGCATTTACGTTTTCCAGGTGTGCTGTCAAATCTGAGAAAGCTGGACAGCCCCAGTCTTCCGCTTCCATCCCATTTCCCTAAGAAACTATCCTCAGAGCATCGTGGTCCCTGAACAACGAGGAGGGTTTTATTCAAAGCTATCCACTGCCTCTGCCAAGCTCTGCTCTGCCTTCTGCTTTCACTGACTGGTATTTCCCAATCAAAATCCAGCATCCAGCACAATGCAACAAATTTCATGAAATTAAGTATTTCTCCTACACACAGCATATTTGCCCAGTGATTATAACTAGTCCCCAAGGTAGCCAAGCACAGCAGAATTTCAGTTTAATATGCACACCCACGCAGCCTTACAAAAACCCAAGACACTCCCCCGGTCCTTCTCAGTAAAGACTGAACACTGCAGTGAGCATCTCGTATTTCAGCTTCACTACTTGCACAAACGAGGACTGGGAATACTCCGTAACCCAGTGCAAAAAAAGGTACTGAAATAAGTTTCCCAAAGATTTCAGGTATCCCTTATGGCCCGAGAGGGGGGTTGGGTGCAAGAGCACAAGAATGTCAGGCAACACACAAAGCAACCAGATCGCACTACTGAGGGTTTATTGTTAACACAACTGCGAGTTTTACTGTCTTATGTATTAGCTGTATCTTGGATCTGCAGAGCGAGCTTTTAACTCCAGAACACTTTAATACCCCCATTTGTTCAGGCAGGCAGCAGGTATGTAAGTTCACAGCACCTGTTTGGTGTCGTATTGTAAAACTGACAACTTCTTGATTAAAAAAAATGAGCAATTATTAAGTGTTTGTGCATTGTATGGTTTGCCCTTGTCTCGCGGCAGTGATTGGAAGCTAATGGCATCCCCACAGTGAAACTCGGGCAAATGTTGCCGGTGGCTAGAGCTGCAAACTCCAGCACCCAAGCTGCAGCGTAAACAAAGCAAGCTACAATTTGCAATGCTGATCCTGCCCCAAACCAGAGGCAGTTCCACCCATGCAAATCACAGCCTGCCTTGGCTGGGCTTGGGACTTGCAGATGAGCAGCTGCCTGAGCAGCAGGTCACCGGCTGCTGGAACCAGGGCAGCCATCCCAGGGCTAAGAGGAAAATGAGTTCACGTGAAGGTTTTCCTTTAGCGGCAGACACTGCCTCCTGCCTCGTCTCCCTCCCTTTTCCTCCAATTCTCTTTCCCTCAACCTTTTGGGCACTGACACGTTTTTCCCTCCTCTGCCGCTGCCCCGACTCCTTTCTTTTATCAGTCTCCAGCTCTTCCAGCCCACCCGCACGGCTCTGCTCCCCCTCGGCTCCGTTCTCAGGGCTGAGACTCTCACTCCTCCCTACACTCCTCTGCCCCTTCCCTTCCTCTAGCGTGACCCCCCCTCGCCCGCCCCCTCAGCAAGGCCTCCCCTCCCCTGCAGCAGCTCCTCACCTTGCTAGCTCAGCTCAGCACCCCCCCACCCCCGCTCTAACCCCAGGCAGCCCTGCCCCGGCTCTCCCTGCAGCCTTGCCCAGCTGCACTCCTCCTCTGCCCTCTCCTCGGCCCCTGCCCCCTTCCCTCCGCTCAGCCCAGCTCCCTCCCTCCCTCCCTTCCTCCTCCAGGCCTGGCCCAGCTCAGCCCAGGCCCGGCCCAGCTCCCTCCCTTCCCCCTTCCCTCAGCCCAGGCCCAGCCCAGCCTCTGCCCCCAGGCCGGGCCCAGCTCACTCCCTTCCCCTTTCCCTCAGCCCAGGCCCGGCCCAGCTCCCTCCCTTCCCTCAGCCCAGGCCCGGCCCAGCCTCTGCCCCCAGGCCGGGCCCAGCTCAACCCTGGCCCGACCCAGTCCCCTGCCCACCCCCACTTCCGGGTCCCCTCCCCGCAAGGCCTTGTGGGCCGCTCCCAGCGCCGCGCGCGCCCCCGGGATGCGTCACGGCGGGCGGGGGGGGGAAGCGGGGGAGGTTGCATCACCGCGGCGCGCGCAGCGCTCCCCGCGTGACGTCAGCGCTTCCCCTTCCCCACGGCCCGCGGCGGGGGGGAGGCGGTCCCGCCCCGCCCGCCCCCGCGAGTGGCGGGCCCGTCGACCAGTGAGAGGCGGGCGGCGCGCGACTGATGCGCAGCGCGGCCAATGGCGAGGGCGGAGCGGCGGGAGCGGGGCGGGCGGCGGGGGCGGGGCTGGGCGGCGGGGCGGCCGCCGCGGGCTGGGCTGCGCCTGTCAGCGCGGCGGCGGGATGGCGGCGCTCTACGCCTGCACCAAGTGCCACCAGCGCTTCCCCTTCGAGGCGCTCAGCCAGGGCCAGCAGCTCTGCAAGGTCCGGGGCGGCCCGGGGGGGTGGCGGCGGCTGGGGGGGGGGATGGGGCCTTCGGGGGGGCAGACAGGGGGCAGTTGGGGGGCGGCTCGTGAGGGAGGGTCATGGGGAGCTCAGGGGGCAGCTGGGGGGGTGGGGGCAATTGGAGGGCCGTGTGGGGGGTGGCTGGGGGGTGGTTTGCGAGGGGGTCCTGGGGTTTGGGGGGCTGGGCATTGGGGGGCTGTTTCTGGGGAGGCCCTGGGGGCTGGGGCATTGGAGGGGGGGCTGTTTGGGGGCCAGTGGGGGGCCATTTTGTCGGGGGGTGCTGGGGGGCAGTTGCGGGCCTGAGGGGGAGATGGGGGCTGTATGCGAGCAAAGGCCTGGGGACGACTGAGGGGCTGCTTGTGAGGCAGGTCGGTAGCAAGGGGGGGAGCCTGGGGCATTTCGGGGAACCTCGGGTCTTTTTTGAGGCGGTTCTGGGGACACTTGAGGGGAGGTCTTGGGGGAGGAAGGCTGCCCTTGGGGGGCAGTCTGGGGGAGGTGGTGGGTGGGATGGTCTGAGTGGGGAAGCACAAGACCTGGGATGAGATCGGGAATACTGTGGGGGCAGGAAAGGGATTGCTGAGGGAGATGGGGCGAAGGAGGGGGCTGCAGGGGAATCTCCTGGGAATGGGGCAGAGAGGAGAGCCAGGCTGGAGGTATTCTGGGCACAGGAAGTTTCTGGAGGCAAGAGGTATGAATAACTGTGGCAAGACTGTGTGTTCCCGTCCCAGGAGGTGAGGCCTACCATGACCCTTGTCTGTGGGCGTTGGGCAGGAATGAGCTCTTGTTAGGAATCTGAGTTTACTTCTGCATCACCTGTGACACATGCCATTCCTGTCACCCTTCCTCTGCTCTCAGCTCTTGTGAGAGCAGCATGATTGCGCAGGGAGGAAACGTTTGAGTCTGACAAGTGCGTGTGGTGGGAGTGGAAGTCAGCAGGTGATTTGGGACTGTGGGAAACGGCGTGCAGGAGACACACAGCATCTCACTGAGTGCTTCCTGTTGTTGTAGGAGTGCCGGATCGCACATCCCATTGTTAAATGCACTTACTGCAGGACTGAATTCCAACAGGAAAGGTAAACGCCTGCTGAACTGGAAGACTGATGTTTTCTTTAGAACAGATGCACCTGGGGAGCTATAACGATCCCACGCCTTTGATGCCTGAGCCTTAACCTGTAGATTGTTGCTGTGGGAGACTTGGGAGACCTTTGGCCTCCTTCAGAGGCGTGCTGGGAGAGTCGGTGTGCCTGTGCGACATCCTTAGATTTACGCCTTTCACTTAGCTTTCATTTCTGGTTGGTGCTCAGTTGCATTTTTCAGTGAAGGATCCAGAGCGTCTCCCCCAGAGTTTTCTCTTATCTGATTTTTGGTATTGAAAAATTAACTTCTAATGTGTTTCCTTTTGCTGTGTATCTGCCTTTTTGCAAGTTATATGACTTACAGAGGAAGGGTTGGTAAGGCCAGGAGCTGATGAGCATAACGTGTGTAGGCATTGTGTGAGGCGCTCTTTCTTGTGTTTGTTGGACAAATATACCTCTGTTCTGACCTGCCTTTAGTTTGCAATCCAGAGCAGGCTTCCTCCGGAACTGAGGCTGTTGCTAGTGCCGAATCATGTCTACTGCCAATTAGCTGGTGATCACACTCCTGTATTTGTAAAGACAAAAAACTGGCATCATCTGGGGACACCTTAATTAAAATATACCTCCTAGTAATACCATTTTTTGGCAAATTATCCTCAACCAGATGGGGATAGGAAATACACTTTGTTACCAGAGTTCCTTGTGAAGATGAATGCGGTCTTGCCACTAGACATGAAGCCTAGGGGAGACTGGGATCCTAACCATAGAGGTTTAATTTTCTTTGGGGAAGCGTTAATGGAATGATCTGTCCTTCTTCTTAACAGCAAAACCAACACGATATGCAAGAAGTGTGCTCAGAATGTGAAGCTCTATGGAACAGTAAGTGAGCAGGGCTCATTCTCACCAACCTCTTTTCCTTTAATCCCTCCTGTCTTTATTCTAGTGAATCCCAGAGCAGTTTATGCGCTGGCTCTGTTGTAACAGCATGACTGATCAATAATATGCAGCTCCCTCAAGCGTTAAGCTATTACCGTTTATTTTTTTTTAGTACAGAAAAGAGCAGCTCTGCATCATTTTAGGCCAGGAAATGAACTGTTCAATATCCAATAGAAACAAGAAAGTGATTACATGAAGTGAGATTGCCACAGGAAGCAGTGATAAATCTTTCTTCCTGCTTGTCTGAAATCTGAAGCAGAGATTCTGATTGTTTCTATTTTGGTGATATATATTTTCTGAAGATTTCATAGTAGTTTATACGTTGTCTGGGTGTCATGGCTAAATACACTTAGCTAGAGACCGGGAATCCAAATGTAGCTGTGTCTCCTGGATCAGCATTACAGTTAACTTTGTCCAGGGAAATAAAGGTTTTGAAGTGATAGGGAGAAGGGGAAAGAACCGTGTATTAATGTAAATAGAAGATGCTGCTATATTGTTTGTTCTTGTTTTTTAAAGCCAAAACCCTGCCAGTACTGCAACATAATAGCAGCATTTATTGGAAACAAGTGTCAGCGTTGCACAAACTCTGAAAAGAAGTATGGACCTCCGCACTCCTGTGAACAGTGCAAGCAGCAGTGCGCGTTTGACCGGAAGGATGATAGGAAGAAGGTCAGTACCTTTTGTAAAGGGGTCTGAGAAGGTAAAAAGGCTGATCACAGCGACTGTATCCCTATCTTCTTCAGGCAGTCTCTAGCATTTCAAAAGAGGGTGTCTCTTGATTGTAAAATGCTTTTCTGGAGTTGAGCTTTGCTGTGGGAGCTGTAGGTTGGAGCTGTTTGATCTTTGAGCCCCTCTGCTCCTTGGCCAGGTCTGCTGATGAAAGACCTCTTGAATTTGGCCTAAGAGGGCGTGGGATGGCAAATGAAAAGGGACCTTTTTGTGAAATGAAAGGTACCTGCTGGGCGAAAGGGATGGAAAACAATCCTTATGCTGTAGCCTGAGGTGCTGGAAATGTCCCCTGCCCCCCACCTCAACCAAGAAACCCATTCCATGGCTTCTGCCCATCTTTACTTGAAACGATGTAAGTGGTGTAAGGCCTGCCTTTTGCAGGTGGTAAGCATCTATTGTTCGTTTTGGATGCTGCGTTGATAGGCACTGTCCTCCTGCTGATCTTCCTTGAGCACAGAGCCTCGTTGTTTTGGTCTCCAGGGAATACTCCTTCATGTACAATAATTCGGCTTTGCTTTGACAGAAGTCCCACTGGGAGTTAGCTGGCCTGGTGGATAGGTGACAGAAGACAGTCAAAAAACAAAGCTTGGAAGAGAGTGTAGATGCAATAAGTTAGCTGCTATTAATGATTATTGCCTGCATTGCACCAGCCATGTCAAATGCACTTCTTATCCCTTCCGGGCACTTGAGGGATCCTTTTTGAGTCACTGCTTGTTTGTCCATGATCTTAAAACCTGAAGATGCTTCTTGTCTTCCAGGTGGATGGAAAGCTGCTATGCTGGTTATGTACACTGTCCTATAAACGGGTCCTACAGAAGACCAAAGAGCAGTGCAAACACCTGAGCAGCTCTTCCCGGGCAAGCCTGCAAGAGAAGGAACAATACAGCAGGCTCAGCAGTGGCAGCCATTACAACAGGTAACCTGCACGAGCTTCTTAGCGATCACTTCTGTTGTGCAGGGCTGGCCTCTGGGGTGAGCAAACAGGACGCTTGACTGCTCTGCACTGCTTAGATACACTTCTACCCAGGACATGTGTCTTGGGCCCTGGTACCATGGAACAGTGATGGGTTTTGGCAGTTGTCTGTTGTTCAGGAGAATCTGGCTAAGTCAGGCTTTGCTAGTTTGCAAGCCCCCCTGTTCTGGCGTAGGCTTGTAGTCTGACAGTGCTTTGTAGTGATTTGACTTACTGAACTTTCTTGTACACATTTGTAAAATTTGATGATTGAAATGCAGCTTTTAAGCATAGGTTCTTCAGCGCCCTACTGATCTGACTGACACATTTTTTTCTGTTTATTTTTAGTCTCCAGCTAAAGGAGAATTGAAGCTTAAAAGAATGACTTTCTAATCATTCTTTTTTGTGCTAGGAAATCTTGTTTTAATGGGCTGGAAGTAGGTGGGAATGTTTATCTGCTGCTCTGTCTTAGACTGCAAGTCAGGTTCTGACATATAATTTCCTTGTTTCTCTAGCCAGAAAACCTTATCCACCTCTTCTATTCAGAATGAAATCCCAAAGAAGAAACCCAAGTTTGATGCCATCTCTGCCAATGGTGACAGGTGAGCCTGTTACATGGGGAAATTGTGGGTGGGTGGTCTTGTTTGCTTAGTTTGTATAATAGAGTTCTGTGCAAATAGCTGGAAGGTCTTATGCTAGAGCAGGGATCTCAGGCTTTGGGATCTCAAGGGGTTGCATTAGCAGCTTCCCAGAGCCTGGCAGGCCAATCTGACTTGGCATTTAGACGTAGTTTTGGAGAAGGAGAAGAATACGTAGTGTCTGTACCTGCTAGAACAGAGACTGCTTGTTGTCTGAGCTTACTAACAGTTACAAAATCTGCAGCCAGATCAGCTTTATCCTCTCCCTGCCATTACAAGGAAAGGTGGGTGTTGGCTGCGCTGTAGAGTTGAAGTCTGCAGTTTTTGTGCTTCTGGGCTATTAGACTGATCTGCAGGGAAGACAGCCTTAGAGAATAGGAACAAGACCCACCTCCTGTTTCCCCTCCTGCCTTTTGGGGGAGGGACAAGCAATCAAATAGCTTTGCTTGAAAGAAGCCAATCCCATTCTGCTGTCACAGTGCCTGCTGGGTTATGTTGACGCCACCTGCATGTGCAGCAGAATGGGAGTCACTAGCAGAAACAGGAGAATGAGATGGTTTTTTATTTTTTACGCTCTTTTACATGCATATTTTCATTCCTCCCTTTCCTCTCTGATTCTCAGCGTTCCTTCCTCTCCCGAGATGCTTTGTCCCCCTATCCAGAGTGCCCCGTCCACGCTGGCGCAGTGGGCTGCTTCCCAACAGAGTCTCGGTGCCCACCATTGTCCTGTTTCTCAAGGCACTGACATCCTGAAGTGAGATCACCTATTGTTTTCTCCCCTGTTGCCCTCCCTCCCTGGGAATTGCCTCATATATGGAAAGTGTCCCTCTCGATGGATCTCCTTCCAAACGGCAGTGAATTGGGAGCATGGACCAAAGCATAGGCTCATTAGTGCCAAAGGGGCTGTTAAAGTTACTGGTAATGAATTGCTTGCTATCTGCCTTGAATGTCTTTTGTTTAAGATCAGAGATAATATCAACCCTATAGGTACCATTGACCTCTTGTCTGTGGTTGTTAATGTAAGAAATGCTACAATGTGAAACAGAACTTAAATAATTTTGTAGGGCAATGATTCCTGCTCAGTGGTCTACAAGACCGTGTATCATCTGAATGGTGTTTTTGATTGCAAGCTGGAAAAAAATAAGGGTTCACTGTGGTTTGGGAGCTGCAGCTGAGCATGGAGTGGTCAGAGAATTCTCCTGACTGCCTTTAATGTTCATAGAGTGACAGGAGAGGCTGGAGACAGGTGCCTGGTGGAACTGGTGCAGCCCATCAGTGTTGCTGCAGCTTTCCCTTTGGAGTCCTGTTAAGGCTCCTGCTCACCTGCTGCAGTTGCTGTCCAGGCAAGGACAGTATTAGGTATTTTTATCTGCTCACTACAGCCCAGGCTGAGACCTAAGAACTCATTTTAATACCCCTGCTGGCTTGAAAATAACCAAGAAGCAAAAGGTCCCGTGCTCTGGTATCAGTTGCTGAGCCATTTGTTTGTAAAACAGGCGCATACACTAGATGAAACAAATGCCTTCATTTCTATTTGCTCCTGTATCAGATGTTGTCAGGCTGGCTTCTGCCAAGGTTTTAGGCTATGGTCCTTGCCACAGACTTTTCTGATAAATCTCAGTAACAAACTGTGTGTAATTTTAGCAACTACTGAGGAGCTCCAGCTTGTTTAAATAGACACACGGCTGCATTTCTTGGGCAGAATAATAATGGTTGTTCATTAAGTGTGTTTCCGGGGTTGCTGGGTTTTCTTGTGAGGATGACCCCCGAAGTAAACCTCCCTTCTTGCACTGTTTTTCTGTAAAATTGCCCACTCCAGAGCTGGCTGAAGTCTAGTTCACTGGCTGAATACAGAGTGAGGAGCAGCCACAGCACAGGCCTTGTTTTCATCAGCAGTGTGCTCTGGAGTGGCGTGGTGCACAGCTAGCACCTCTTTGCTGCTGAGAGCAGCTCCAGCTTTCTGTGGAGTGCGCCTTGGCCATGGGCTCCAGACAAATTTCTAATGCAGCCTTCAGCTGGGCAAAATTTGAGCCTACTTGAGCTCTGTTAACTTTGATAACACTCCCAAAATGGTCCAGCTTATCTGAAATTGTTGCTCCTTTGTCTTGTGGATGCAATGGAAAGTTCTTCACTGTGCTTTACTGAACTTTCTCTGAGCTCTGTATGTTTTTGTGTTTTCGTATTTCTGAGTGGATGATGCTCTTCTAATGTCCATGATTTGGAGACTGATGAGATGACACCGGGTGGTGTTTGTATGGCTCGTTCTGGGTGGGTTCTGCTGCAAGGAGCTCACAGCACTGGCTGTGTAGCACACGGAATAGCTTGCTCTCCTCAGCAGCGACTCTTGGCACCAGCCTGCCGCAGACCGTGTTTTACGGATGCCACTGTTGTGCCAGTGCCCTTCAGTCCTGGGCTGCTTCCGTGTGCTCGAGAGCCCTGGCTTCACCCACGGTCCAGGTTGCTGTTCTGGTCCTAGGACTCCTCACCTGATTCTGCGAGAACTTGGCGTCCTCGTCCTCATGTGCAAACGCTGCCAGAAGTGTGTTTGTGTTATAGACCAGCCGCCCGGGCCTCTATGGACGAATGCACTGCAGTGATGAGTGCTCCTAACCGAGCTGCCTGGGGGAGCGCAGCGATGCCAGAGCATGATGAGCAGCAAAGTTTATTTAGTAAAAATATTCTCATTTGCGTAGAAAAATCCTGGCTTATGCTTAAAGCGTTAAGGCATGGAGTGAACCACTTCTGCTTTTGATTTCCTTAGAGGATGTATAAGTTCAGCTGCTGATTCTCATTGGTCTGGATGAAATTTTGTGCATGGAGGATATTTTTGTCTTAGGTGAAATTTGAATGCTGTGTTTCAGCCAGCCTGGTCTGTGCCCCTTTACACTAGCTTCACTGGAATAGCAAAATCCTTAAGCATGGCATTTATCTTGCCTAATTTCAGCCATTTAACAGGTGTTGAGTTTAAGGCAGTCATTTTGTTTTTTCTACTCAATAGAGAGAGGCAGGTGTCTCTGGAAGAGCTCCATTTTTTTTTTCTCCGTCTCCACTGAGAGCAATGGGAGCCTCATCAATTCACTTTAATTAGAGGCATGAATTTTAGCCTGTTCAAACAGGGAGAGCATGTCCCTCTGACCTCTCCCAAGGGGGCTGGAATCCTTGGGATGGAATTTATTTGTAGGGGGAAGGGCTTTTGTTTGTTTTTAATCTGTTTGTTAAAGGAATGGAGTGACTTGCATTTGGCAGTTTTCCTTCTAATTTTGGAGCCCCAGGCTCGCTCCTTAATGTGAGATTAAAGACAGAGAAACCTTTCATTAATGACTTGTCACTCTTTCAGAGAAAGGGAAAAAAAAAAAAAAAGCTCCTTCCTTTAATTTGCACCTTGACATGTTTGAGGGTGCATTTTGCAGCAATTGGACAGCAAAATACCTGCTTGTGCTCACGTACTTGACAGGAGGATGCTGGCACTCTGAGCCAGCCATACCTGCATGCCCCAGGGGCAGGATGAGGTCCTTGAAAACCTCAGGTAGGGCACCCGAGCTTGCCCACGGCCACAGCGCGGAGGAGAGCTGCTCTGTGGAGTGCTCTTGGCCCCGTGTCCCTTCTGCTCCCCGCTGGGTGGCAGAGCCGCTCTCGCCTCTCTGGGTGCACAGAGGGCTCTGGATCAGGAGCTGCCAAGGAGGGAATTTTTCCTGCCTGAGCGGCTCAGGGAAGCGTGAGCATCTCCGGCAGTCTTTATCACCCCGGGATGCAGCAGGAGAGGAGCTTGCCTGGGCAAAGAAATGGCATAAGCAAGGGTTTGCCTTTAGCCAGAAGGATTCAGTGAGGAAGCCTTTCTTTTTTTTCTGCTGAGACTGTTTTTTTTATTATTAATTTATTTTTCTCCCCAGCATATTTGCACTGAGTGGGAGATTAAAGCTACCGTTAGTAGCATGCTTGGGCACAGAAAGGTGCTGGAGCATCTACCATCACCATCGTGTTACAGAGCCTCTGCTTTGGGGGAACTGTACTTGGGAGCAGTTTTTAAAATGGAGGCACTCTTCTCTAGTGTGCACACATGAGCCTCTTCTGCGTTTGCGAGCTACACCATGTGGCAAGCACAGTGTTATATCAGGTGTGCCTGGAGGCCTGCCACCTCGTACAGTGTGGGCTTTGCTGTCAGCAGGCGCCGGCTGCGGGAGACAATAGATGCAGTCTGCAGCGAGTGTCGGTGCGCTTTAGCCATGCAAGACTTCCCCTGCAGACAGTGTCCTGCAGACCCTCGGGTTTGAGTTCTGCTTTGCTGATGAGGTCGGGCTTTCTCTTTCAGTGCCGTGGGGCTGTTGTGTGACTTTCAGACCTGCAAAGCTGCCCCTGCTTAGTTTCTCTCTGTAGATTCCCGGTGACATTCCCAGCACAAGGGTGGGAAGAGCCTTTTCTCCTCTCGGCTCCTTGCTAATGAATCCAATCAATGCAGACTGTGCTTTTAATTAGAAAATGGATTATTTCCAGGCACTAGAGAAACTGTTGTGCGAGGTGGGTAGCCAGTACTCTGTCTTGTTTTACAGATAGGGGAACGGATGCAGAGAGATGGCAGGATGCTTGAGAGAGGCTGCGGAGGGGGCGAGCAGTGTCTGAGTTCAGAACATGCCCTCCCCAGTCCACTGCCTCTCCCAGCTTTAGTGCTGAACGCAGGCTCTAGCACATATGTTAACCTACTCTGGAGGCTTTCAGAAAATGTCAGGCTTCAGGTAACTTTGCCTGTTTATCTTTATAGCAGCAATGCTGTCTGATAATGGCCAGGCTTCAGGTAACCTTTTAGGTGAAGGTTTGTTGCCTTTATTATTACTGTTAAGTTTTTATACACCAGTATCAGCTGTGTGAGGCTGGGAGTGTGCTGCCCCTTTAGCACCGAAAGATAAAAATCGGGCTTGTCATTACGGTGGTAAGGGACAGAAGGCAGGGAAAGATCAGGTGAGCTCCCTGGGCCTGTGGCTGCAGCTTATTGTATCTGGTGATCTCAAGTACCCCTGTAGCAGAAGACAGTGGTGGCTGCCTGGAGCACTGGGCCACTTCCAGAGAGATTTGTAAATCGCTCAATCAGGAGGTGTCTCATGTCCAGATCAGTTCTCAGCTGGTTGCTTAGATTTAGAGCACCTGGTGGGGTATGAGCAGTGTCTGGGAAAGACGCATCTATCTCCAGCTATTTCTCTGTCTTACTGAACAGAGTCCTTTCTGCTCTGAAGTGGTAATGAAGCTTCCCCCTAACTTGCTGCATCATGGTGGAATCAAGATACAAAAGCCCAGCATGTCTTTTTCTCCCTGTTTCCGTGCTGAGGCCAGCGCTGACTCTAATCTAGGTGTCTCCCTTTGCATTGTTTGTTTAACTTAGGGTTATTTGTTTCTCATTCATGTTCCCTCCCTACCACAGTGTTTATTTACATCTAGTGACAGGTTTCACTGTACACCGATGGACTGCCTGTGAGTGAAGACTGTTCCTAAGTGTTTGCATAAAGTTTCGTTAGCTCCCCGATTGTTGTTCTCAACTCTTTGCTTTGAAAATGGATCATTACCACCTGAATGATAACTACAGGCTCTGGCCGATGGTCACAGAATACCCATAGCAGTTCAGTTTCCCTACCAATCATGCAGTGATACAGCTTGATATATTGCAAACGTCCCTCTTGCCCATCATACCATGTGTTTCCCAAATTCAGTGCAGCATCCAGGGCAGAGATAGAGTTAACTCCTGCTGAGTGGCTGGTGAAGTGTGTCTCATAAAATGATTCCCGTTCTCCTTCAAGTGCCATCCATGTGGCAGTTTCTCTGCCTCAGTGAATAGGAGGGGTTGTGATGAGAGTCTCTCCCTGTTCTTTGCTGCAGTTTTTCTCCAGACCTCGCCCTGGACTCTCCTGGCACTGACCACTTTGTTATCATTGCCCAGCTGAAGGAGGAAGTGGCTACTTTAAAGAAGATGCTGCACCAGAAAGATCAGATGATTTTGGAGAAGGAGAAGAAGGTACAGTCCTTGGCTCACCTCCTCCCTGACAGCATCCAGACAGATCACCCTCAAATGGAGTCTGGCTTTTTATCTTGGGGTGAACAACAAAATTTCTGCCTGTTTCCAGGCTGCCTCCTTTCCCAGGTTAAAGAGGCTTTCTGGACCCTCCCAGGAGAGCCTCGCTTCATTAAAGGCTGTTTTCTGACCACTGTCTCTAAGAGCTCCATGTGGGGGCAAAGCCAAGAAAGGCTGTGCTGCTCTGTGCAGGAGGACAGTAGTGCCCTGGCCCCTGGCTTTGGGGGTCCTGCCTCTCTGTGCAGTCTCATCCAGTCTCGGGCAGCTTCTGTAGATGCATATTCTGTGGCAGGGTGTATCTGGGGTGAAGAGATTCATTTCTTCTTCCCGCTCACATGCTCCTTGCTGCTTTACCTGCAGATCACAGAGCTGAAAGCTGACCTGCAGTACCAGGAGTCGCAGATGAGGGCGAAGATGAACCAAATGGAGAAGACGCACAAGGAGGTCATGGAGCAGTTACAGGTGACAGCATTTTTGTTTTAATTTGCTGAGCTGTACTGTACCCAGGAGTGACTGAGGACACTCTTGATCAGAACACCTCGTGAGCTTCTGCACACGCAGCTCTGCTAACGCTTCTCAGCCCTGTCCTGCAGCCTCTGCTCTGCCAGGCCAGCCCCTCCCCAGCTCTGTACCAGGCTGCAGTGCACCTTAACCCCTATTTATAGACTCCTTGCTACTCTCTACTTGGGCTCAGTCTTACTGTATTGTATAGTGCCGTGTTGTGTCCACTGCAGACTAGATGGGAACCATCAAACTCATTTAACTTATTGCCAAAATCAGGTTTGAACCTGTTTATCCAGACTGCAAAGCCTTTGTCAGCTCCCTGTGCCATGTAGCTCTTAATGTGATTTATGTGACCAGTAACCAAAGGGAACAAAGCCCAAGAAACAACCGGCAGTTCTTTTAGAACCGTATCTGTGTAGTCCAAATAAAGAAGTCCCTGAGCTTGAGGGAACAGGGAGAGCAGGATTCTTGTCATGGCCATGGAAACACTAGACAGACTATCAGCATGAATACGCTCTGAGCCACTGAAGAGATCGGGTCAAAGGGGAACTGGTTACAGGGAAGAAATCAGACACAGAGATGAACTTTGCACCCTTTAATTACTGTGAGGCTTATAATGATCTAAAGCCCTAGCAATGAGAAATGGGAGTCAATAAGAAAAAAGGTCTGTATTCACACAGAAAACCAGCCCCTCCTCCATCAGCACACACCCAAGTTAATTATTAGAGTGGAAGGTAGGTTTTGGAGACTGCAGGTGCTGTCAGATAGCTGGTGCCCTTGAGATCCTCTTCACAACTCACATTTGTAAGCAATTTGAGCCTGTCCCAAGGCTGGATTATCTTTGTGGTGTGCAGAAGGCTGGAAACACTTGCTACCCCTTGTAAGCTGGGCGGCACTGGTTTGCATGCAAGGAACTGATGAGAACCAGAGCCTTCTCTCTCTCTCTGCGTTGCCTTCTTGAATCTGCACTGCGTTTCAGCCCAGATCTGTTTCCCTCTCATAGCTTTGGATGGCCTGCAAAGAATGAATTGTGCTTACTTCAGTTCTAAATAGACAATTATCCATTATCACAAGCCACCGCTATTTGGTTGCCTTTCTTGACAGCCCTGGCCACGAGGTCAAGGGCTACCTGGGAGCTGACCTCCCTCCTTGCAGCGGTTCTCCGAGGCGAGGCACGCTGGTCGCTCAGTGTGTGTGTGTGGCAGAGTGGGGGACAGCACGCGCTGGCGCTGCCTTTGCTGTAGCTAAAAGAGGACGTCTGCCTCGAAAGCTGTGGGACACCTTCCAACAGCCTTAGAGCCTGTTCAATCCTAAAAGGAAAGAGGAAGCGTCAGATACGTGAACGGGTGTGCCCGCAGGCACCTGTCCTTCCTGGGTGGAGAGGGGTGTGCATGTCTGTCGCCCGCTGTGTTATTCTGTACTCAGCTCGGAATGGGACTGCCCAGAACTTGTTCTCTCTGGTGTCCAAATGTTTTACTTCAGCTGATATTGACTGAGGCTCTGGAAACTTTCTTCATTGATTCCAAAATAAAAGTTCAAATCCTCTCGCTGTATCGCAGGTGCCTTGAAGTGTTCATATGATTCACTTTTTTAATGTACTGTTGGTCTTTATTATTTTGTCTGTCTTTTCACGGGGGGAAGCAGGGGTGTCTGTATTCTTCCATTTTGCAGGAGGCAAAGGAAGCTGCTTTACCACAGGCAGCACTGGAGCAGAGGGCTTAATTCATCTAGTAACCCTTAGCCCTTTGAATATTTATTCATTCACTGCAAACCAATGTAGAACAGCTGTATCTGGCTTCACATGGGTTCTACCCCTTATCCTACTGGTATAGCAGAAATTGCGAAGTAGCCTAGAGGGTTTTTCAGCCTCAGAAGTTGGTAAAAGGGACTAGAGAGCCTTTGTTTCTAAGTTAATTCAGTCTAAACCAGAAAGACTGCAAGTTGTTATCTGTTGTTGCTCAGGTGTGTTCAGAAGGCTTCTAGGGATACAGAATCAGTCAATATAGTACTGAATCCTGGTAAAACTGTTGGCAGTGTCTGAAGAAACCAAGGGTTAAATGAAGCTGGAGAACAGTTTGAGATGTTTCACCCTGGTTTTTGGACATGAGTGAGGATTTGGGGCGGGGGAATTTGATTTCCACCTCCTAAAGAAGAGTCAAGATGGGAGCGTGAGTCGCTAGAGTTTTACTCCACCACTTCTCACCCTGGTGGCTAGCAAAGGGGGAAGAGAAGGAAGAAAAGCCAGTCCTGGTGAGGTTGACGAGTGTCTTTAGCTGGTTTAATGAGAATTGTGCATTTGTCGCGTTTCACAGTGGAAGCTGTTAGCCTTCAGCCTACTTCTGTTACAGCAGTGGGGGATTCATTGGGGAAGGGATGGGAAGAGGCCTCTCTAGATGGTAGAGCTGAGATGCTGCACTTGAGCTCATGCTGTGGTGCAGTACAGCAACATCTGCCTCTTTCGTCTGCACGCAGGATGCCCGCAGTGTGTGTCCAGGCAGTTCTAGGATCCCGAGAACTAATGATGATCCATGCCATTAAAACACCCATTTTCACTGTGTTTCCAGGCCAAGAACAGAGAACTCCTGAAGCAAGCAGCTGCCCTATCCAAGGGCAAAAAGCCTGAGAAGTCGGGAGCAATAACCTCCCCTTAAAAACAAAACCAAACCCCCAATCTGGGAGCTTTCCCCAGCATTAGCCAAGGAGTCTAGGAGGCCTGCCTGATCGCTGGAAGCCAAAACCTCACTTTTGTCACTATCCCATTGCTGTGGACTCGATGGAAACGCCTGGTGTGTGTTGCCTTTCGACAGCATGCTTGAGTGTGTCTGGTTTCAATATCTTGAATACCGTTCTGTACTATGGTGATCCATGGGGAGAGGTCCCAGCCATCCTAAATCCCCCCGAGTTTCTGGAAGAAGTGTTTTTCTAACCAGTTACTACCACTGCCAGCCCTTTATATAGCAAACAGGAACTTGCTGCATTAGAGACTTCTTGCTGGTTTCAAACCTGCTGCTCTGAGGCAATAGCCGTGGCCAGTTGTTACGCAGATAAGGCGGGAGCCGTGCATGGTGGGAGCTTTATTTTTTGAACTGCTCCCTCTTCAAAAGGAAGCCGATAATCACCAGCCCAACAGATGTTACCAGAAGGTTGTGTCACTGCTGAGAACGGTTGATCCATCTTTTTGAAGATGCTTCCAAAATGGGGGCTATATATTTATCTTGGAGGATTTTTGTTTTGTTTTGTTTTTTCTCTCTGTCAGCTTGGCAACCCTGACTGCCTGGTTTGTGTTTTTTGTTTTGTTATGATAGCTTTTGGTTTGGGAGGCAGAGCGTAATGATACAGACCCACCTGGGACCCCCTGGTGCCCTGGTTACTTAGTGGCCTTTGGGCTTCGGTGACTTTTGCAGCTTGGTGTGATTGAGCTTCTCTTGCTCCCCTTTCTTCCCGTGAGGCTGAAGGAGAGTTCAAGGCTTGGATATTTGCTCTGCTCCCTGCAGTCCCTGGATCCAGTTCACTCTCTTCTCCCCCTTTCCCTGCCCCGTCGCTCCCTTCCAGATGCAGAAGTAGGGGCCAGGTTGGCTCCAGGAAAGTGCTTACTCAGGCAGTGACCCAAGCCAGGAAGTGTTTCTTGGGGCTCTCCAGAGACGTTTCTCTCTGCTGATTAAAAGCCAGCAGAACAAAAGGGCTATGAAAGTTCTCCGTAGCAAAGATGTGCTTCTCGGAAACGGCGCGAGCGCCGGGGCGAGGACACCGCAAGCAGCGCCAGGAAGGCGCTGGGAGGTGTGCTCCCCGAGCTCTGTCTGCACTGCATCTCTTGGGGAAAGCAAAAGCACTTGGCCATTAGGGGGGAAAGCACAGAACAGCTCTTGAGCTGGCGAGAACACTCCTCGGTATCCCAGCACCGAGCTCTATTCAGGGTGTGAAGAGACATCTCAGGGTTTGGAGACCTTCGGGGCAGAGGAGTAAAGGATGAACACTTAGTCTAGAGTGGCACTGAAGGTCTGTGGTGAAGAGGAGAAACTGCCCTCTTGAGACAGGGCCGGCTGCTCTGTCAGGGTTTTTATTAAGCTTTTAACTAGAGATTGTGATTTTTTTTTTCCTTTTTTATGTTACTAAAGATGACTTTACTCAAAGGCACTTTTTTGATGATGTTGGCTTCCAGCATGGAAGGAGCACGCTGCAGCATCAGACACTCTGCCACGTTTTTTTTGTTGTTGTTGTTGTTGTTTTTTTTTTAAGAGACTTCTGACATGAAAAGGAAAAAAAAATGTTACACTTTGCCAGAGTGTGACAGCAGGAAAATACTCACCTAATTTTATACTTCACATGTTTTTAGAAAATGAGGTGCATTGATGGGATTTTTTTTAAATGGGCGCTTTGCTTTTTTGCTTCCCTCAAGATACAGAAATAGAGGGAGAAAGGCCCTGTATATACTATTATGTTTTTTTAATTGTGACAAATTGATCATGCAGTTGAGTAGCTGATGATTTGTAGTAATAACATTGTTTCTTTGTATGTTTGTAATAATGGAGATTTTAAAGGGATGCTTTGATTTGTACAAAACTCTGACAAATGTAAAAGTGTTTAAAAAATCCGCATCTGTGTGTCTGATACTTTCTATTTGCCTTAAAGAAAAGAAAAAACACATCCTTCCCTGCCTGGAACTGATTTGTCCCCTGCTGGTGACTGCCTGGTCAAAGTACCAGTCGTGCTGCTTTGGGATTTGGTGTGTATGGGAATGAGATGGCATTTTCTATTGTTTGGTTTGCTCCTACTTTTGTTTCTATCTTTAAA
The DNA here is from genome assembly GCF_036370855.1 of Dromaius novaehollandiae. NCBI lineage: Eukaryota > Metazoa > Chordata > Aves > Casuariiformes > Dromaiidae > Dromaius > Dromaius novaehollandiae. The sequence goes on along the minus strand of NC_088120.1, from coordinate 6,995,246 downwards.
TCCTCCTAATCAAGCCTGTTGCTAGGATCCTTGTTACTTGGTTACATCGAGCTTCCCAGGACTGATCTGGCTGTACCAGATGAGATCTCTCTATTTTCTTCCCCAAACACATGAATGGAGATAGGGCGCAGAAACAATACAGCCTTGATAGGAAACAAAAAGACAAGAGGATAAGGGGCTTGCTTGCTTTTAAGATACAAATGCAAACTAAGTGAGTAAACACCATTTGTCTCTCTGAAGTCTTCGCTCTAGCTCAGCCAAGATTAGAGTTGTTTGGAGTGAAAAACAGTTTTTTTTCAGAAGCTTCTAATTTTCCAGCAGAAAGGTGGTGGCCCAAAACTCTCCTGATGTTCCCATCTGAACATACGGCCTGGCCCTTGCGGGAGCTGTAGTTCAGCGTGCTGTGCTTTCCGTCTCGTCTGTCATCGCAGCTTCCTGGTGAGACGAGCAGTTCTCTGATGCACCTTGCTTTCCTCTGGCAGATGTGCTGCGTCCCTGAACGTGTCCGTCCCCAAGGCGCTGCCCGTAGTGGAGAACGAGGAAATGCAAACCATAGCTCTGAAGAAACACCTCAGCAGCTTTTCCAGCTCAAAATTTCTCTTTTATATTTCTCAAAATCTAGAGCCGTACACAGAGAACAGCCATTGTCTGGGAAAGCATTAATTGTGACAAATACCCAAATTTGTAGCTAAACACAGAACAGAAAAATATTTTCTAGGGAATCTTTTTCATCAGTCTTATTCTTCTGATCTCTTTGGCTTCTAATGCCTGTGAAAAGAGACTGATTTGTGTGCATTGAGAGACATTTGAAAGGAAAGAGAGGGTGTGTTTCAGATGGTTGTTGCCTCCTCTAACTTGACTCCCTTAGGAACTGTGTTATGGCAGCTCAGAGAGGGTGGCAGTCTGTCCCAAGTCCACTGGATACAGCCCTACAACCCCAGTGGAAGGAATAGTTATATATTTTTCCTCATAGCATCTTCCAGGTGAGTCATCCAGGCTTCTGCAGCCATTAGTGCTACTTTCAGGGAAGGAGAAAGGACAGGATGTAAGTTTTCTCTTTCTTTTTCTTCTGAGGTCTGAGTTGCTTCTTTTGATGTGGTTGTTTTCTACCTGGAAATGGTCAGGGTTTTCATCCTGGATTTGTTGGACCTCTGGCACCCTGAAGTAGCTGCAAGCCCTGTCAAGGGAGGGATGTCCTGCTCGAAGCATTTAAGTTATTGCAACTTTGCTGGGTTATTGTGGCTCAGCTGACTCAGGGTAACTTGTAGGGATTTACAAATGGCTGTGCCGGGTCAGGCCAGAAATCTAGACCGGTACCCTCTCTCCCCAGGTAAAGGGCACTGGGGGATACTGGAGGAGAGGGTACAAAACCAGAGCATGAAGAAAGCAATGGTTTATTGGCTTCTGGCACCCAGTGGCTTAGGGGCTTCCTGAGCTGAGCATTGCCTCTGTGGCCTTTAGTAGCTCCTGGTACCTCCCTCTTAGGTCCATTTTTAGCCGAAGGTGGCTAAAGCACAAGCTCTTAGCCTGCCACAGTTGCCAAGTCAAATGTTCTCCCCGTGCGAGAAGGCAGTGCGTGCAGAGACAATCTGCTTGGCAGCTCTTTCTCGGGTTAGTGCTACGTAACCGTGCCAGTAGTGCTTAGCATTTATATGGCGCTTAATCTCTGCTGAGTGCAGCGCAAACCTTGCTGTATCCTTGAATGTGCCCAATTATCCTCATTTACAGCAAGTAGGGAGATAGATAAGAGAACTGCTTTGCCGAAGGCTAGGCTACAAGTCAGCGGGTAGAGCTGGAACCGGATTGTAATATCCTCAGTTCCTCAAGCCCTTGCTCTCCACCTTCAGTGTTGTGTCTCGGAGGGGCCACTTTGTCTCTGCCCTGACAGAGCTGCAGGGAGAATTTCAAATGGGTTGTGGGCAATTTTTGCAATTCCCAGCCAGACCTTGAGTGAGAATTGATTGGCTCCTGCCTTTATCTGCTAGTGCACACTTCCTTCTCTCTGTGGTTTATTCACCGCTCCTGAAGCAGCCTGAATGTTTGCAAAAGGGATTTTTTTTATTTTGGGTTGCGATTACTCTATTTCAAAGCTTTCAGAAAATATCCTCTGCTGGTTTTGACAGTAGTTGAATGCGCTTGAAAAGAATATTATGTCCTGATCTCAGCTGCCTCCTCGTAATGACATCAGGGTTGAAAATTAGACTTCCAGTTTTGGGCCCCATTCCACTTGTTTCAGGTGAGCTGACCCTCAGCTAGCCCTTGCCTTCTTCCAGCATCCGTCTCTCCCTGCTCTGAGGATCCAGAAGCTCAAAGGCTGCAACTTCAGGAATGTTAACCCAGGCAGTTCAAGTTGGTGGAGTTTTCAGGGCACAATGAAAATCTATGGCAAAGCATTTTTTGAGATCTCTAACCAAGAGGATTCGATGTTTTTAAGCAATTACCTGAATAAATGTCTCCTTTCCAAAGCTGTAGCCCCCCTGGCGAGGATCTGCAGTTTTAATAGGCAAATGAATAAACTGCTTTGCAGCCTGCCAGTGTGTACCTGCAGCACAAGTAAACTGCCTTAACTAGCTGGTAATTACCGAGAAACATGCTCCCTTCCATTCCTTTCCCTAATTGCTGGGGCTTTCTGGAAGCGCTGGCTCACATAGCATGCCCTGAAGGGCAACAGGTTTGTGCTGTATTGTCTTTAAAAAAAAACAAAACAAAACCCTAAGGGTCTTAAAATCCTTTAAAGCTTCGGTAACTTATGTTTTGTAACTGATCCGGGAGAGGTAAGCACAAGCCTCATTCGCGAGATGAGGAAAGAAGGGGTAGAAAGGTGAAGTGAAACAAGCTGCCTGAAGAGACGAGGCTCCTTGCAAAGTCAGCGGAGAGGGCCGCGGTGCTTCGGAGGCGATCCAGCGCTTCGCAGAGAGCAGAGGGGGCTCTTTAGGGGTGGGAATATCAGTGTTACTGCTCTCACTCATCTGCTAGGAGGATAAAATTGGAATTAAAAATTAAACCAGTTCCTTTGGGTTGGTGCTTTCCCTCTTCCACAAAGAGAGCTCGGCTGCCCTTTGCCCCCTTCCAGAGGGAATCTCTAAAGATCCAGGAGTCCAAAGGCTTTTGGGGTGTTACCCCAGTGCTTCCGGGTGTAAAACCACACAGTGTCCAGTGCTTCCTCCTGGAGCGCGTGGGAACGCTCTCTCCCGCGGCTTGCTAAAGCTCCCGAACAGCTAGGGCTCTTGGACCAGTACAACCCCCTGTTTCTAATGTGCTTGTGCTGCCGAAGCTCTGTCCCTCCATTTGCAGTGCCAGATCCCCAGTAGAGAGGAGACCTGGGGGCAGGTTGAGCTGAGTGTTTGCTGTTCCCCTCTGTTCCAGGTAGCACGGCAATGCTTTGCACTGTGTTACAGGGTTAGCTTCCCTCCGCGGGTTCAAATGATGCAACCGCTGTCAGGCTCCGATGTCCTGCAGAGGAATTTCCCTCTTCTCCACCCTGCAAAGGGACTGGGAAAACCGCAGGAGGCTGGAGTGGCGGGGGGGAGGTGCAGAGTAACAGCCTGTGCTGGCAAACCAGCCCGAGATTCATTTGACGGGAGCAAAGCACATCGGGAAAGGAAACGCTTAAATAACCGTGCATGACTTACCCGCTGCAGATGCCCCGCTGGCTCCCTGCAGAGAGGAGAGTCTCGGCGCGGTCTCTGCTGCCCCCTTTGCCCTTGGGTTTTTTTTTTGCCTGGCTGGAAACACCGGGCTGGCAAAAGCCAAGTAAGGCAATGGCTGTCCCTGGACGACCTCGCTGTTTGCTCAAAGGTGACTTATCTTAGGCAATCTGTCTTGCCTTCCTGTTCAGCTTCTTAACTGCACGCTGTTGAACTAAATCAACAGACTGTACAGTCACCATCTAGCTAACTAGGGCAATCGCAGTGCCTCGGTAATGAGAGCTGTTCTGTGTCCCCCGCGCTCGGTGCTTCTGGAAACAGGGCATTTGGCTTCGGCTCTTGAAGCCTCTAGAAAAGTTTGCCTCTCCTTGGCCGCTCTCTTTTCAAAGAATATTGTAATGATCCTCGTCGCACGAGCTCTGCTGCTCTGTGGCAGGGAAGCCCTTGTGCATTAGCCAGCACAGAGAAACCCTTTGCAGTCTGATTTCCTTGAAGAACGAGCGCTGCTGAGTTCAAATTGCCGCAGAAGCGAAAGGTGAGACCTCACGCGCCCTTTGATACGGCTTGTGGGACAAAAGGCCGAGCAGAGGGCTGGCGAGCGGGACCCGAGATGCTGCCACTTGCTCCGGGACTGCCTGGTGTCACCGACTTCGCGCCGGTAGCGCTGCCCTCTGCTAGTCTGGGGGCTGCTACCCCGCTCGGCACCAAACTGGTTCATCCTAGAGAGGCTCCCGGTTAGGAGAGGAGCCTTGAAGCCCTCCCGGTGCTGCGCTGGCACGTGGTGCCCTCCCCGCACCAGCCGCCCCGGAGGGCCGAGGCTGGCAGGGCGCTGCTGGCCCTGCGCGTGGAGGCATCGCCTCCCGCCCGGCGCGACGGCGTGGGCAAAGGCTGCCTGGCTGCTGGGAGGCAGCTCGCGGCGCGGGCCGAGGGCTCCCGGCAGAGCCGCGCGTCCGGAGCGTGCCCGCGTGGGGAAGACGAGGCGGCACCCTCTCGCTGCTGCCGTCTCTGCGCCAGAGGAAGCTGCAGGGGGTTTTCTTGCAGGGAGGTTTAACCAAATGCAAAGGCTCAGGGAATATTTTAGGCTGCTTTTTTTCACTTTTGCTGCAGAATAAACATGCAGGGGGATGGACAGAAGGGATCTGGAGTGGGCAGCCCTGTCCAGCACAGACTGCCCCGAGTCTCTGCACGCCTCAGCAGGCAGCTCCGCGCCTGCGCTGCCTCTTCCTACGTGGCAAAGCCCCAAGGAGCCTTAGGCAAGGTGCTGTCTGCCGGGGATCTCTGCTCCTGCTGCCAGGCTGCTTTTCAGGAGCAGCTTCCCGGGCAGGGGGGAGAAGCACTCTGGGCCTCATTCTGCCCGTCCGGGTGGACAGAGCAAGAAGGTCGCGGCGGCTGGCGATGCTCCTGCGGGCTGCAGCCCCGTGGCTGGTTGCAAATCACCGAAGAGGCCCAGGGAACGCGGAGCGGCGGCGGATGAGCCCTTTGCATCCCTTGCGGCACCACCGCTGCCGCCTGGAAGGGGGAGAGAAAACCGTGCTGAGCGCAGGGGGTATGAGCCCCTCGCAGCTAAGAGGTGGCGGCAGGTCATCTCCTTTTGCCAGGCTGCTGTCGAGAGAGGGGAGAAGCTGCTGACAGCCCGAGCTGGGAAGGAGCATTGCAAACAGTCCAGGAAAAGTGCTGAGGCTGCAGGTAACCGTCCGCGTGCCTCTAATCGGCCGGCGACGGCTCGGCCAGGGCCGCGGAGCAGATGGGGGATCGCGTGCTGCTCCTTATTGCCGAGCGAGTGCACTGCTCGGCTCTGCAGCCGCCTGCCCTCCCTCGGCCCTTCCTCCCCCTCCTCTGCGCGCCGGGACGACTCTGTGCTTCTGGCACAGCCCTCCATGTCTTCTGATGGGATATTTTTATCTTAAATACTTGGTACTGTCCACGGCAGCGGAGGGGGCTGCTTGGCCGGGCGCCCCAGGCCTTGCTGTGCTGCAGAGCACCGCGGCACGCTGCTAAACGCCGTGACCTGGGCAGGGTGGGCGAAAAGGGGGTGAAATTCTGCTTCGTGCCGCTCTCGGGAAACGTTTGACGGCGTTGGAGCAGCTGGGGACGGCCCACGTGCTAACACACATCACGCTGCGCCGGGCTGCAGCTCCAGCCCCGTCAGTGCCATCGCTGTCCCGCGGCCTGACGCTGCGCCGGTGTCCCCCGGCTCATCTAGCCTGTCCGCTCCCAAGCTTTCTGGCTGGCGGAGGGGGAGGAGAGTGGCAGCCCCGCTCTGCTCTGCTCACACCGTGCATAACCCCGTCGCCTTCGGTGCTGCAGAGCAAGGGGAGGCTTTGCAGCCCCAAGCCGGCAGGGTCGGACAGAGCAGATCCCCGGCTTGTGGCCTCCGGGAGCCTCGGCGCGGGCCGGGGGCCAGGGCAGCATCTCGGCTCCTGCAAGGCAGATCTGGGCCCTTCACGCTGCTTTTTAACCCATTTTCCCCGTTCTTCCCTCTTTCTTCACACGATTCTGCACTCGCAGGGTGGCCCGGGGAGGAGGCTCGTGCGTCGGCCCCTGCTGCAAGTTTCTTCCTGCAGGTTTGGTGGCTTCAAGCCTGTCGCTCTTGGTTTGCAGATCCAGATCCCGGAGGAGAGGGCCAGCGGTGCTGCCTGCCATAGGGAGATGATCTGAACCGGGGGCGACGCCGGGCAGCCGGTCACTGGGGCAGAAGAGGGGTTTGGGGGAAGAGTCGATGCAGGAGACGGCCCCGCCGCTCCGCGAGCTGCCGCTCCGGGCTCCCGGCAAAGAGCCGAGCCGGGCGCACGAGCCGGGAGAGGCTTCGGCCCCAATCGCCGACCCTGCGTCAGCGTTAACGAACCCGGGGAGCTGCCCCTGCGGGGGCAACAGGGTTGAATCCGGAACCAATAATTCCTGGGGGCCGATGATGAATATTTAGGGAGCAAAGGGTCGCTCGGGCTCGGGGATCCGCTCAAATAACCGGAGCCGGAACGCAGCCCCGCGGGGACCCTCGGCGCGCCCCGAGCGCGGCGCTGCAAGGAGCCGCCGGAGCCCTCCGGGTGCCGCCGGGCGCCCCGGACCCGCGCCGAGCCGGAGCGGTGCAGCCCGGCCGCGCTTGCGAAACGCCGCTAAAAATAGCGCAGGGTGCCGCGGGGCAGGGGGAGGCGGCCGGAGGCGCGCGAAGCGCCCGGCACCGCCGCGCCGAGGTGCAAAGACATGTTCGCCTAATTGGCGGCCGCTCGGGATCGGAGCCAGAGGAGGCTGTTGCCAGGCAAAGCCCGAGTTGTTTGTGCAGCGACTGCTGTTTGCTGGACTTTGCCGTGTGCGGGCTGTCAGGCGGCAGCAGATTGTTATCAGCGCTGCTGTCTGGGGCCTCGCGGGGTTTTTTTTGTTTTTGGTCTTTTTTCTCCTCTCCCCTTCTTTTATTGCAACGGGCACTTGTTATTCCGACGGAGGGGAGCCGGCTCCGGGCCCTGCGGCGGGATCCCCGTGGGGAGGGGAGCGGGCAGGCGGGGGACGCTGCTCTTCGGGGGCTGTTCCGCACCGCAGCCGAGGGCCGGACGGCTCGGCGCAAAGCCGGGGCGCGAGTCCCGGCCAAGGGCGCAGCGGGAACGGGCGCCAGCTCCCACCCTCGCCGCCCCCTCGGGAGCGGTTACGGCCGCGCGTCGCCGAGCGGACGGGCCTCGCGGGGGCACCGCGCCGGCCCCACGCCGAGCCGGCGGCGACGGTCTTCGACCGGGGCTGGACGCAGCACCGAGCGGGGGGCGCCCCGGGGACTACAACCCCCAGCAGCCGCCGCGCCGCCGCTCGCTATTGGCTGGCGGGCGCGCCGCGGCCCCGCCCCCTGCGACGCCATTGGTTGAGCAGGGCTCGGGGCGGGGCCAGGCCGGGTTACCCCGCCCCCCCGCCGGGGCCGCGCTATGAAAGCGCCGCGGGCGCCGGGCCGCGCTGCTCTAGAACCGGGGAACGTTCTAGAGCCCCGGGACGGTTCTCGACCTCGGGGGCGGTTCTCGACCCCCCGCCCGCCCCGGCGCCGCCATGCTGGTGGCGGGCTCGCAGTGCTGCTCCCCGGGGCTCGCGGAGTACCGGGGCTGCGGGCCCCTGCGCGGCGGCGAGGTAAGGGGGCGCCTGCCCGCCCCGTCGGGGGGGTCGGGGGTGCCCCCTGCCCTGTCCCGTCCCGTCCCGTCCCGCGGCGGGGTGGTTCGCTCGGGGACGAGCAGGGGCACGTCAGGGCGGTTTGGGCGCCCGGGGCGCCATCCCGTCCCTTGGCCCGTGTGGGCTTGCCCGCTGCGAGCGGGGCTGTGTGGCGGCACTCGGGAGCTGAGTTGGGCGTTCTCAGCCCATGCGGCCTCGCACCGCCGGGTGACAGGGGCTCCGCGGGGTGACACAGGCTCCGTGGGTCGCCGTGCCACGGCACCCGTCACCGACACCCGGCTCTGCTCCGGCTGCGCGTCGCCGGGACGGTCCCCTGCTATTTTTGGGGGGAAGGAGCGAGGCCGGGAGAAATAAACGTCCCCGGCCAGATGGCTGTGAGCTTGTTTATTTGGCCTCTGCTTATCAGCGGCAATTTTCCAACACCTGACTAAGCGCCGGCACAAGCGCCCGGGCTCGCCGCTTGGCACGCGCGCCCGCCCCGCCGAGGCCATTAACTCCTTCCCTCGGCTCCGTCGGCGGGCGGAAACCTCCCGTCGCCGCAGCCCCGCTCCGTGCCTCAGTTTCCCCCGCGGTGGTGGGAGGCGACGGCTCGGGGCAGCGCGGCGAGGGTTAACCGTGCCCGGGGCCGCTGGAGAGTTGCCCAACGCCGCAAAGCCCGGCGAGCCTCTGCGCGGCCAGCAATGATCGAAACGCGCCTGCAAAGGTCACCCTGGGCTGTCGCCGGCCGCCAGCGCGGTGGGCTGCGCTCCGCTTTGAGCCCTGCCGCTTGCATCCGACGGCGTTGGGCTGGTTTGGTTGTTTTCCCCCCTCTCCGGGAGCCTCCGCGGGGCCGGAGGCAGCTCTTTGGCCCGCGGTTGTTAGACGTGAGTCAGGGCGGCGGAGAGGAGGCACCCGAGCAGCCCCGCGGCGGCGGCACGAGCCTCGGCCCCGCTGTCACCCCGGCGCCGCATCCGCCGTGACTCAGGGCCGGAGCATCCCGGGCGCCGCGCGGGCTCCTTCGTGCCTCCCGCGGGAGCGGAGCCCGTCGGCGGGCAGGTGCCGGGTGCTGGCGCGGGGCCTCGCCGGGACGCGGCGCCCGTCACGTGGGGGGCGCGTGGAGGGCTGCCGGCTGCCGCGGGGCCACCGCGTGCCAGCGCCGCCGGACGCAGGGGGACGGGCTCCGCCGGGCGCTTCGCAGGCGGCCGGAGGCAGAAGGCACCTGCGGCTCCTCTCCCGGGCATCTCCGCCGGGTCCCGGACCCGGGGGGCTGCTCCGCTGCTGCCCGACGTCCCCCCGCGACATGTCCCGCCTGCGGCAGGTGACTCCCCGCGTCTGGGGCAGAGCCGCCGGCCCAGCTTCCCGGGCGGGAGGCGGCGTGTCCGACGCTGCCGTGGGGTTTGGAAGGCGTTTTGGCTCGTGCCGTGAGGTTTTGGAAACCTGCTGGGGGATGCGATGTGCTGGCTTTTTTCTGCATCCAGTGCTGGGGGCTTCTCCCGCCCTGAGCTGAGTGGGTGAGATGAGCCGTGTTGCGGGGGGGGGGGGGGGGGGACCGGAGCCGGCTGTGCTGTCCCCAGCCTGGGAAGCGTTCGGAATAGCGACGGATGGAGGGATGAGGTGCTGGCGCCTGGGGGACATCAGGACTCGCCGTAGCAGCACAGGGGATGGGGGCAGAGGGGGTCCAGCTGGCCGAGCTGCGGGAGTGGGGACTGCGCCGAGGGAGGGGTTTTCGCCCCCCGTCCGGGGCGGCACAGCCCAGGGGCGCCGGGGGCTGCAGCAGCCTCTCGGACGGTCCCTGGAGCTTGGTCCCGCTGGAGACGTGCGAGCAAAGCCGGGTGTCCCCTTTCCGCTGCCGGGAGCGTGCCGACAGCATCCTGCTCCTTCTCCCGTCCGGGATGCAACATGCCCACGGCATGGCCAAGCGGGTCTCCACGCCGTGCAAAGCCAGGCTTGCGGAGCGGGGTGAATCTCCCCATGGAGGATCCCGGCGGGCCGCCGGAGCGGAGCCTTTCCAGCCCCGCGGGGCTCTGGGGTGACTCGCTGCGACCAAAACGGGACACGGCTATTTTAAGCGCGGAGCTGCACGGGGCGCCCGTCTGTCAGCCGGCGGCCGTACCTGCTGCCGTGGTCTCTCTGCGGGCGGAGAGGAGCGGAGGCAGCGTGGCCTCTCGCCGGCTGAGGACGGAGGTGGACGAGCGGGTGCAGCGCGTGCAGGATCCCCCCGGGATGCCTGGAGCGGCCGCGGTGCCGGTGGGGCTCCGCGTGCTGCTGCATCCGGGGTGCAGGGGGGATTTGAGGGCTCGTTGGTGCCGGGTGCCGAGCGGCACGGCGGGGATGAGCGAGGGCATCGGCCGGGTCCAGCCTGCCGGTGACACCCCGGATCCCGCTGGCTGAGGGACCCAGGGGAGATCTGGAGCATGCTTGGGGGCTTTCTGAGGGGAAGAGGAAGGAAGAGGAGGGTGGTGCTTCCTCTGCCGAGGCACCGGTGTGCGCTGGGTTCTGCGGGTGGCAGAGCCACTGGTCTCTCTGCCGGCACCTATATCCAGAGCCCGTTAGGTGCTGGAGGGAAATGCTGCTGCTGGCTCCTCTGGGGAGGGGGCACAATTTTGTCTAATGCCCTTCTTGCTCCCTGTTACCGCTGTCCCGTCTTTGAGTCCTAATTGCAAGAGACTCTCCCTCTTTTCCCTGGGGAGGAAGTGGAGCAGCGCAGGTATTTCCCTCTCGCGGGGTTGCATTGAGGAGCAAAGAGCAGCCGGAGCCCGGGAGCCCTTTCCCTGGCGCTCGGCCCCGGCCTTGCCCTGCGCTTCACCTTGTTTTCCGCCCAGGGGGTTGCAAAAGCCAGGGCGCTGCTGCGGGCTGCCCCCGCCTTGCCGGGAGCCGCGCCGGCCCGTGACGCCCTCGCGGGCTCGGCCCCGTCGGAGCGGGTGGGTGTCTGCTCCCGGCGCGGTCCGGCTTTGCGGGGACCCTGCTGCGGCCCCGTCGGCCGTGCTCTGCTCCCGCTCGCCCCTCTTCTCCCCCAGCCCCGAGCCAGCTTCTGAGCTTTGCATAGGGGTTTTGGGGTAGGATTGGGGATTTTGGGGTGTTTTTTGGAGCATCTGTTTGGAAGGAGAAAAGCTGGAGTTGAAACCTTAAGGTGGGACTGGTTTGTAGCTTCGGGTTTGGCTCTGCAGCTTCCTCCCCGCGGGGCCTTGGGCAAGTCCCGTCGTCTCGGGGCCCGTTCCCCAGCGCAGGATCTCGCGCCGGGATTAGCGCTGCTCCGGGCAGGCTGGGATTAACGCTGCAATGGGCAGAGACGTTTCCCCTTCGCGGACACAACCCCACGAGTTAGCGGGATGCTCCGGTGACGACACCGCGGCGCGGGTCAAACCGCGGCTCCGTCCGTGTGCAGGGGGTCGGGCTGCCCGCAGGGGTTTGCTCGACGTGGTGCTATTCTTTAACGGAGATGTCGATCAGCTGGCGGCTGTGTTTTGAGCCTGGGGGTGTTTGCAAGAACCCCTGGGGCGCTGGATTTAGGCTGCTAAGCGAGACCCAAATTGCCCTGGGTCCGGGCGCGCGCGACGCTCCCGGAGAGCTGCCCGGCGTAAGCACCCGGGCTGTGATTTCTTCTCCTTTTCCCCGCGGAGGTGCTCGCGGTAAACCGAGCCCCGGGGCGGGATGGAAACGGGAGCGGCGGGTGCCTGCGCCCCCCCGGCTCGCGCAGCCGCGGCTTTGCCGCCGGCCGGGCTCCGGCGTAACGCGACCGCCCGATTTCATCAGGCGCCGGGCGGGAGCGGGCGAGCGGCGCCCGGCCTGACGCAACTCCCCGGGGCAGGTTGCTCCATCGGCCGGGGGGGCGGGCGCCCGGCCAGGCGCCTGCCTGAGTCACCCTCTGTGCTCGCGCGGCGACGGGGACTCCGGCAGCTCTTCCTCCTCCCCGTTCTCCTGGTTTAAAGCTGTTTTTTTTTCTTTTTTTCTTTTTTTTTGCCTGCTTCCTAGGACAGAGGAATCAAAATGCCCCGGCAGCTGGGGAGGGGCCCCAGCGCCTTCATCCCGGTGGAAGAGGTAAGAGCGGAGTGAGCGTGTCGGTGCTGGTGTGTCCCAGGGGGACGTGTCCCCTCTGGGGGGGCCATTTCCACCTGTGTCCCGTCCCAGGCTGGAGGGGACAGAGGGGGTGGCTCTGTGGGGCGGGTGGGCTCCCATGCGCCGGTCCCTGCTGCTCACAGGTGGGATGGGGACAGGTCGCGCGGTCCGGGAGGGTCCCTGGCTGACCCGAGCTGGGTGCGCGGTGGGTGCCAGGGAGGGCTTGTGCCCAAATCCGGCCGCTTACCGACCCCCCCCCCGTGCTGGGGGGATGCTCGGCAGGACGGAGGGGGAAGCCTGGCGTTTCTCCTGCCCCACGATGGTGAATCTCAGCCCTGCCCGTGCCTCAGTTTCCCCACCTGCACCGCTGCTTCTCCCCGTGCTGCGGAGGGGCTCCCCTGCGCCCGCTCCCTGTGCTGGCACGCGGGGCTGTGACCTGCAGCTCGTCCTCCCCGTGTCCCCCAGATCCTGCGGGAAGGCGTGGAGTCCAGCCGGCGGCAGCTCTTCATCGACGCCTTCGTCTCGGCGGGCAAGGTGGACAACATCGCCATGGTCATGGGGCTGCACCCCCAGTATCTCAGCAGCTTCTGGAAGACCCAGTACCTCCTGCTGCGCATGGACGGGCCCCTGCCCTACCACAAGCGCCACTACATCGCCATCATGGTGAGGGCTGTGGGTCCGAGGCTGTCCCCCAGGGCAGGGTGTCCCTTGGGGACGTGTGTCCCAGCACCTCTCCCATCACCGCAGCTGGGTTTTTGGCCAAAGATCGGAAGGGGTTGGGGCCTCCCCCACAATGCAAGTACCCTGCTGTGTTGATGGGGGCGTGAAAGCTGAGCGCCCTTTAGGTGACATCCCGGTCCCACTGCCACCCTGCTCCCTGCCTGATGTGCTCAGGGGACAACACGGGCGTGTGGCTTGTTGTTGCAGCTGCATCGGCCGTTGGGGCTCTTTGGGTTGTCCCGTGGTCCAGCACCCTTAGCCTGGGAACCCCAGCACCCGCTTTGCTCCTGATGGCGGGGGGCAAAGACCCAGGTTTGGCTTTTCATCCCCGGGGGAAACCCTTCAGGGGCGACCGGGGAAGGTGGCTCCCTGCCTTGGCTTCGCCGAGGGCTTGTAGCAGGGCTGGTCTCCTGCCCGGCGCCGTGGGCTGACGCTGCGCCCCTCCCCGCAGGCAGCAGCCCGGCACCAGTGCTCCTACCTGGTGGGTTTGCACATGGGGGAGTTCCTGCAGGTGGGGGGCAACCCCGCGTGGCTGCAGGGGCTGCACTGCGCCCCCCCAAAGCTGAGGAGCCTCAACGAGATCAACAAGCTGCTGGCGCACCGGCCCTGGCTCATCACCAAGGAGCACATCGAGGTGAGGGCTGGAGATGCTGCCAGGGATCCACAGATCCCAAATCCCCCTCCCCAGTTTGGGGGCTTGTCGTGGGGTCACAACCCCCAGGTTTAACCCTTTGGGGGCTGAGAGGGTCTCTGAGCTGGAGGCCAGGGCTGTGCTGCTCCAGGTGGATGGGGAAGGGGTGACCGCACGGCTCCTCCTCTGCAAAGCCGAACCCGTGTGCACCTCGGTTTCAGGCTCTGCTGAAGACGGGGGAGAACAGCTGGTCCCTGGCGGAGCTGGTGCAGGCGCTGGTGCTCCTCACCCACTACCACTCGCTCGCCTCCTTCGTCTTCGGCTGCGGCATCAACCCCGAGGCGGAGCAGGACGGCGGGCCCGGCTGCCGGCCCCCCTCGCCCCATGGCGACAGCAGCCCGGCCTCCGACGACGGCGTGGGGGGCTCTGGGGTAAGCAGGCGCTTTGCTTTGCAGGGAGCATGGGGTGGGAAGGGAGGGCATGACGGGGTACCGCGGCGCGTTATGGTGTTTCCCGCCGGGAATTGCCCCGGGACCTTTGGCTGGGATGCGGCGGATGCTGTCAGGACACGCCGGTAGCGTCTCTCCCAGGGCCAGCGGCACAGGGCTGCCCCTTCCTCCAGCCCTCAGGGTGCCGGAGCAGCTGGAAGCTGGGCAGGACAAACCCGGAGGCAAATTTTTCTTGGAGAGGCCCTGGGACTGCTCCAAGTGAAAGCAGAGCCGGTGGCCTGCAGCGAGCGGTGCTCCCTGCCCCGCTGTGCGCGGGCAGCCCGGGGCTCGCAAGCCCTCTGCATCCTCGCTCTGCCACGGACAGACTTTGCCCTCTGCCAGGGTAAAGATGCCATGCGGGAGGTGGAAGTGCTGATGGAGAGGATGCAGCTGCTGCGAGAAAGCCAGCTGGAGGAGGAGGGGGTCACGCAGGAGGAGATGGCGACGCGCTTCGAGCTGGAGAAGACGGAGAGCTTGCTGGTCGCTCCCTCGGGTGAGGACACGTGGGGACGTGGTGGGCTGGGAAGGGTCCACGAGGGTCTGGACTAGTGGGAGGGGAAGGATGGAGCCAGCACCGAGCAGGATTGGGCCCCCCGGCTGTGGGGCTGGCTCTGCCCTCCAGCCCGGGGCCGGGGCCGTGTGGGGCAGCCCCACGGCGCGTTGCTCACGGCCGCCGCGCTGGTGTCTCGCAGATATCGCGGCTCCAACGTCCCTGCAGTCCAACGTCCTGTGCTTCGTGGAGGACCCCGAGTTTGGCTACAAGGACTTCACGCGCCGGGGCGAGCAGGCACCCCCCACCTTCCGCGCGCAGGTGGGTGCCCTCGGCCCCTGTGCCAGCTGGAGAGCGGGTGACAGGGCTGGGTGGCAGGTCCTGCGTGTCACCGCTGCTGCTGCTGTCCCTCTCTGTCCCGCGCTGGGGCTCAGCAGTGACCGGGCCAGCGGGGCTGGGGTGCAGCAGGGCTGCTCCCAAGGTTGTAGAGCTGCATGGACAACCCTGGCGTGGAGGGCGACGGGCTGGTACCGGGCTGGAGCCTTCACCCAAGCGGTGTTTGGGCCGAGGTGCCTCTGTGTGGTTCGGATGGATATGAGTTGTCAAGAGGATCTTGGCAACGTGGGAAAGGGAGACATCAGGCCGGAGAAGGGCAGGACATGAGATCTGCAGGCGCAGGGACGCTGTGTTGCCTGTAGAGCCCCCACCCCAGCATCCTTCCTCTGGCAGGATTACACCTGGGAAGACCATGGCTACTCCCTGATCAACCGCCTCTACCCTGATGTGGGGCAGCTCCTGGACGAGAAGTTCCAGGTGGTCTACAACCTGACGTACAACACCATCGCCATGCACTGCGGAGTGGACACCTCCATGCTCCGCAGGGCCATCTGGAACTACGTCCACTGCGTCTTCGGGATCCGGTAGGTCCCCGAGTGCCCTCGAGCTGTGCCGGGAGCCCACGCTCTCTGTGCACGTGCAGTGCCCACGAGCAGCTCCTGCCTAACAAGCCCAGGAGCCTCTCTGTCCCGCAGGTTCCCGGTTCAGGTCTGGGGCAGCAGCCAAGCCTGCCTGCACCATGTCCCTTCCCTGGTGGCCCCCCATGGCAGCCATCTCCCCGGAGAGGCCTGGGTCCTGTACTTGGGGAACAGGGTGTTTGGAGAGGCTCTTTAGGACAAAGGCAGATTTGACTGTTTGCCCAGGGGATAAAATTAAGACCCCTAAAGGAGAGGGAAGCGTGTTGGTGGCTCTGTCCTTTCCAGAGAGCGTGAGCCTCAGCCCGGCAGGGACGGGGCGTGTGGCGCTTGGCAAGGGTGCGGAAGGATGTGGGTGCTATCGAGCCGCTCTCACCCGTGGGTCTGGCTGAAGAGCTGTGGTCGGGGGAAGGCGCAGCCAACCTAATCCTCACCATGAAAGTCAGAGCAGACACCAGTCTCAGTGGGGCTGTTGCTGTTGATAAGACTAAGGAAGAGCAACGCTGCAGGAGGCCGGAAGATGGGACACAGCGTAGATCTGGTGGAGCACAGGGCATGAGCAAGCATGCTTGCAAGCAGCCTAGCTGGTAACGCCGTGCTCTTCCCCTAGGAGTGACCTTGCATGAAGAGGTTGTAGTGAATGCTATCGCAGAGACCTGTTGGCAGTGGTTGTGCTTGGAGTAACGTGCCCTCCTCTCTCCCCCAGCTATGACGACTATGACTACGGGGAGGTCAACCAGCTCTTGGAGCGCAGCCTGAAAGTCTACATCAAGACGGTGGCCTGCTACCCGGAGAAGACGACCAAACGCATGTACACGCAGTTCTGGAGACACTTCAAGCACTCGGAGAAGGTGCTGCCCCCTCCCCTCATCCTGGGAGTGGGAGGCTGAGCTGGGGGAGGTGGCGTGGGCAGGGACCTGGTCTCTCCTCCCCGTCCCGGTGTCCCCTGCCCCCCAGGGAGGCGAGGCGCTGAGCTTGCCCTCGTCCCCGCTGTGCCCTGACCCTGCTCTCCTCGCATCCCAGGTGCACGTCAACCTGCTGCTGCTGGAGGCTCGGATGCAGGCGGCTCTGCTGTACGCCCTGCGCGCCGTCACCCGCTACATGACCTGACAGGTCTTCGCTCCCTCCTTCTCCTCCTGCCCCGGGTGTGGGGGGCAGGCGAGGGGGGAGCCGGCACCTTAAAGACTTCACTGGAATATTGTCTCCTGCCTTAAGGGGCCTGGAGCTGTGGAAGGAAAGGGGGGGACTTCTCCTCCCCGTGCCCCTTATCCCGGGAGAGGGGACCCCCAAGGAGCTGTGAAGAGCCCGGCCGTGCCCGGTGCATCCCGCCGGGCAGCTCCAGTCCCTCGCCGCTCCGGGGCTGGGCGGCCGTGGGGATGCTTGGCCGCTCCGTGCCTTTCTCGCGGTGACCCGGCACGAAGCCGAACCGAGGCGCCGGTGCCACCCGCCACCTCGGCTCCTCGGAGCCCCCGCCGGGCTCGTGCAATGATGTTACCCCTCGGAGCCGTGTCCCGGCAGCGAGGCCGCGGCCACGGAGGACTGTCCTCGTACCAAAGATCCCTGGAGGGAATCGCCGGCTTTCCCAGGCCGGGCTTCGCCCTCCTGCCCTGCTCCTCGGGGGCTCTTGGACTCGCTGCTCCGGAGGACTTGAGACGTGGGAGCATCTCGCCCGCCTCCGAGGCGGGTGGCTGCACTCCAGCGCTCTGCCCCGCGTCCCCGAGCAGCCGGCGCGGGAGGGATCAGGCCGTCCCGGCTCCCGCTGGGCAGCAAGAGGTCGGAGCCGGGAGTCCCTCCGCCCTGGGTGCACCTCCCGCTGCCCATCCCTGTGCCGGGATGTCCACGTTTCCCTGCTGCCGGGGCATCCCGGCCCCTCGCTGCTCCTCCCCGGACACGGGGCTGGTGCTGGAGCAGGGGTCGGGCTGTGGGCAGCATCCCGCCTGGCCGAGCCCCTGCAATTCGGGACTCGCAAAGTGCCTCCTAGAGCAGGGCCCGGGGCAGAAGCGAGGGGGAGGTAGGAGCACCGGGGCTGTTTCACGCTGCCTTCGCACCCCCGTGGCAGCCAGCACCCCGTTTCTGGGGGGCTCCGTCCCTCAGAGCCCCCGGGGAGCTGCTGCTCGTGGTTTGCTGGCTCCTCGGCTCACCCGGGAACCTGAGCGACGATGTGAAACCGAAGAAACCTTGGATAAACCTGTTTTTCCCTCCTGCTCTCTGCATGCTGCTGGGGAAGAGCCTTGCTCCCTCCCCATGGCCTCCGTTTCGCTCCCACCCGTGCCCTCCCTGGGGGAAACCCCGGGCAGGAAACCTTCACCAGGGGATTTTTCTTGGAAAGGGGCTGGTTTTAGGTGTGAAGCCGAGTGGGTCCCTGCCCCGCCGGGAGGGTGATGCGCTGCTGCAGGGGAAGGGCGCGGAGTGGCTGCGGCTTCATCCCGATGTGCCAGAGTATTTTGCGCCGGCGCGGGTCGCTGGGAAGTGCCTGTTTCGGAGAGCCCCCGCTCCCGGCTCTCCCAGGAGCCCGGGGAGCCGGCAGCATCGCCCGCTGCTGTATGGCTGTTGGTTTGTCTCTGCTGAACTGTAGCTCCAGTTAAGTTATTTCTATTTTTTCGGGTGTATTTACTCCTGACTGGGCATGGAAATGCCGCTGTGACTTTGCTACACATCCTGTTTGAAAAAATAAAGTCTTTTTTTTTTTTTTTCCAAACGCCTCTGTGTGATGCTCCTTACCCCTGGCTGCAAACGTGGAGGTTTTGATGCAAATGTGTTTCAGGACTGTTTTCCCTTTCCCCAGCTGCATGCATACAGCAGTGGGAGCACTGGCTCTTCCTAGCAGGATCTGTCTCCAACCTTTCCTGGTTGCAAAACCACCGCGATGCCCTTATCCGCTGCGGCAGGGGCATCGCTCCGGGCCGAGCCGCCTCCCTCACCGCGCTGCTCCCCTTCCCGCTGTCCCCTTGGGGCAGTGGCAGCCAGAGGGAAACTGAGGCAGAGCCGGCCCCGCGGTGGCCTTCGTCCCCTCTGTGGGAGTGGCGCTGGGGCTGGGCCCTTGCTGGCTGCAGGTTTTGCAGCGTTGAATCACAGCCACCAGATATTTCCCAGCGTGTTTTCCCAGATCGGGGCCAGATGCCCTGGAGAGAAGCACAAAGGTCCCCCCAGCGCCGTATTTCCATGCCGGGGGCGATGCCAGGCGGGTGCTCAGGGAAGCAGGGTCCGTGGGCTCCCCGCACCTCCCTCAGCTCAGCACCCCAGCGATGCTCGTTTAATTTTAGCTGCTTTTTCTCTGCTGGCGGGTGCCCGCTCGTCCCGAGGGCGTCGCAGAGGGGGGAGCGAGTCACCGGAGGGGAAACTGAGGCAGCGCCGGGTGCATGCTCCCGCCCCAGCCCACGGGGATTAAACCTTAGTGCCCAAAGGGCTGGGGGCTCGTGCCTCAAATCTACGGGGAATGGCAACTGCGGGGCAGGAAACGCTTATTTTCCAGTGACTCCAGCATGGTTTTAGGGAGAGCAGGATGGGTTTTCCCGCAGATGCACGGCGGGATTCACCCGCGGGGTCTCGGGGCAGAGACTGTGACCGGCTCCGTTTCGGCTGGGTCTCCCCGGGGCGAACGCTGCGGAGCAGCAACGGTTTGCTTTGCCTGCCGGCTTTTCAGCAGGCCGGAGAAAATCTCCTCCTTTAAGGAACTGAAACAGTTCAGCAAATCGATGGCAATCATTAGAAGAAGGTCAAGCCGACGCGGAGCTTGTGTTTGAGGAGGGATTTTTCCTGCCTCCTTTTAGTTCTCTTTGAGGTAGCTGAAATATTTTGTTTGAGTGGAAGAAATCTGCCAGCTAAAGACATCGTTTCGGGTGGTGAAAAAATCACGCTGGGCGGTGCCGCGGCTTTGAGAAATTCCTTCTTTGCTCCCGTTTCGCCCCGGCGAGCCTGGGGTCACCCAGCCGCGTCTCCTTTCCGCCCCCGTCGCCTTTCCCCGGCGGTACCGGATCCCCCGGCGCCTTTCCCGGGAGGCGGCCGAGCTCCGTCGTGGGTCTCCGGGCGCCTGGTCCCGCCCTGCAAAGCGATGCCGCCCCGGCGGCTGGATCGGCGCCCGGGAAGGCCCCAGGGCGGCTCAGGCCGAGGGAGGATGGGTTTTATCTACCCCTCCTCGTTTCGGAGGGCTGTAAAGCAGACAGATTCTTAAAAGCATTATTTTTTAATTCTTTTTTATTCCCCCTCTGGTCTTGCAGAGCAGCAAACCCTGCTTTGGGCTCTGGACTTTCCTCCCCACTTGTCCCAGTGGGGATTTAAAACAAAACCACCGAGGATTTGTAGCCGGCTCTGCTGGAAACTGGGATTTCCCATGTCCGTTTCAACCCCAAAGGATGCTGAGAGCAGCGAGACAGCCGGCAAGGACCAGTCGCCCTCTTCATCCTCCCCCAGTTTTCTGCCACAGCATCAAATAACCCAGGGGCGAGCCAGCTCCGTGAGACGCCTTTAACTCAGCGCCTGGGTCATGGTATCAATTTAACCCACTTCCTTTTTTTCAGGTGTTCACAATTATAAATTAATAAATTCCTTACCCTGCGTTTAGCTGAGGTCTGCAATTTGTAGGCATATGTATAATTTATCGGCAGCTCTCATTGTTGTCTCCCAGGGCAGGAGGCGCGTCAAGAACCTCCCTACCTGGAGCTGAGAGTCACGATTCGAGCGTGGCGCAAAAAAATTGCATGCAATTGCCCTCGATTTAAAAAAACGTAATGTGTTAATGGCGTTTAAAAAGCAGCAACGCAACGGGAAAATAATAATAATCGGGGGGGCTCTGCTTGAGGAGAGCTTTGGCGCTGATGGAGTCCGAGCGGCTTTGCAAAACGTGCATTGGGGTAGTGAGCTTTGCCGCCGAGCCGGATCGAGCCGAGCGGCCGTGGGTGTTTTAGCAGCCGGTGGCTCTGCTGCGGCTCCGTGCGGGAACATCCGTGCCCTCCGCGCCGGCAGCTCTTTACCACCTCTGTTACGAGCTCCGCAGGCTGGATCTGGCTAAATTCAAGCTGGAAAAAAGTGGATATTTCCAGGTGAGCCACGGAGGTGGAGCTCAAGCGGGTGCACGTGGCTGCGGGAAAGCTGGCGTTTCCCGCGGCTCCCGCCCGAGCGGCGTTCCCGACGGAGCCGATTGCCCGGGGACGGTGGCGGCCCCACGCCATGCGCTCCCACTGCCTTAGCTCATGGGAACGGCATGTGTCCTCCCCCCGGGGGGCCCAAAATAGCCCCGCTCGGCACGCGGGGGCCCTGCCGGCTTGCGTAACCCACCCCGGGGCTGGGCGCGGGTGGGCGGCCGTGCCGGTGCTTCTCCGGGGCGCCCATGCGGTGTTGCACGACACCGGGAGCACGGCCAGCCCAAAATGCTGCGGTGCCAGCGGGTGCAAAGCCTCTGGAAGCAGCTCGGCGCCCCAAGCCAGCCGGCTCCTTCGCTTTGCACCTTCGCCTCGGCTTTCGGGGTGCCGCCGGGGCCGGGCTGCTCGTCCCGGGGGAAGGGGAGGCTCCGGGGATGGGATGGCGGCTTGCAAAGCCCCAGCGGCTGCTGCAGCCGTTCAGGCCTTGGGAAGCAGCCAGGCAGCAGCGACGCCGCGGCGGTGCGCGAACAGCCGGACGCCGGCAGGCAGCCGTAATTTAGGAGGTGTCACCCCGCTGCGGTGACCTCCCGGGGACGAGAAACGTGGGCGAGCGGCAAAAGCTGCCCTGCCGGGGCAACGGTGCAAAATACCACGAGGAGACCTGCAGCGCGAGGGCGATTGAGCTGCCCTCGTATTTGCAGCCCGAATTTCTGCCCGGCAGCGTCGGTACGTGCCGGCACGGCCGGAGGGAGCAGCCGGGCGCCCTGGATGCGGGATGCAGAGGGCTGCAGGGCCGGGGTCTCTCCCGGGGAGCCGCCACGGCTCGAAAGCCGGAGGTGGGATTTCTGCCCGGAGTCCTGGATAACCACCTCCGGGGGGGGTCGGGGGGGGTCGGGACGCCGGAGCAGCCGAGATGCTGTGACTAACCCCCGGCAGCGGGCTCTGCGCCCGGGCCGCGAGGAAGATTTTCCATGGCGGGGAGGGAGCTGGACCGGGGCTGCGTGCAGCCAGGCCGGGCTGCTCCCCGCGGAACGGCGGCTCGGCTCCAGCCCGCGGCTCCGGGGTTTCTGAGGAGGCAGCGCCGCTCGCTGGAGGCCCGCGGCAGATCCGCAGCCCCGCTGCAAACCTTCCCCGCGTCCCCGCTGCAAGCCCTGCCCGTAACCTTGCTGCTGCCTTGTTGCAAACCCTCCCCGTATCCCTGCTGCAAACCCTCTCCGTATTCTTGCGGTTGCCTTGTTGCAAATCTTACCCATGTTCCTGCTGCAAAGCCGGCCCGCATCCCCGCCGCCAGCCCCGCTGCAAAGCCTGCTCGTGTCCCCACTGCCAGCCCCGCTGAAAACCCTCCCCGTATCCCTGCTGCAAACCCTGCCTGTATCTTTGCTTTTGCCTTGTTGCAACCCCCCTCCATATCCCTGCTGCAAACCCTGCCTGCATCCCTGCTGCTGCCCCCCCCCGCTGCAAACCCTGCCTGCAGCCCCACCAGCCCCCCTGCAAACCCTCCCCATATCCCTGCTGCAAACCCTGCCTGCAACCCTGCTGCCCCCCCCCCGCTGCAAACCCTGCCTGCGGCCCCACCAGCCCCCCCGGGAACGGCCCTGCTCCCCGCGTGCCGAAGCCCGTGAGCATCCCGCTTTCCCGCTGGACACCAAGGGCCGGTTCATAGGGTCGCCCAGGGATGACGACCCCCCCCCCCGGAAAAATGCACGTTGGATCCTTCTCTGCCGGAGAGGATCTGAAGCCTCCCTCCATCCCGGGAGCCCCCCAGGCCGCCCGGCACGAGGCTTTACGGGCTGCCCGAGCCTTTGCTCTCGCCCTGACCTCGGCAAGGTGCTGCCGGGCGGGGGGGGGGGTCTCGGCCCCCCCTTTTCGCGCCTGCAGAGCCGCTGCTCAGCATTCAGGGGCCATCGTGCAGGCTAAGGCCTCCGCTGCTTAACCACCCGCCGGGGGGGCTCCGAGCACCGCGCGGCTCGTAAAACATGGATGGCATCGATCTGCCAAACGGCAGCCCGGCTTCAGTGCGCCCGGGCAGCGGGGCGGCCCCAAATCCCCACGGCAGCCCTGCCTCCGACGAGGCCGGCGGGAGTGAAGAGCTTCATCGTCCCACCCTCTTCATCGGGGCGTGGGACAACCCCGGGCTCCGGGCTGCGAGTGGTCCCTATCCCTGCGGAAAAAGGGTGTTTTCCGGCTTGCTCCCCTTCTCGTCGCAGGCAAGGCCGCGCTGGGTTTTGGGGACGAGCGGGGCGGCCGGGAGCGCTTCGAGCACACGCGGCGCCGCTGTTTCTAGCCGCCCCGGTTGCCTCTGGCTCCGCGGCTGAAACTGCAACTCGACCGCGGCAGAGGATGAGTCACGTTTCCCAGCGCCGCTGCGCGAGGGAGGAATCAAACGCACGTATTTGCCCCGAAAAAGGGCCGAGCGGCTCTGCGCCGGCGGCGTGTGCTTGGCTCGTTACCCCAAGGGCTTAGCCGAAACCGCGACACCAAAAGCCTCATTTTTTCCCCCAAACGAAGGTGGGGAGTTGTGTGTAACGATGCGACTGCGGGAGCTGGAAGCGCGGCGATGTCCTGGCGGGTGCCGCACCGCGGCGGGACACCCGGATGCTCCGAGCATCCTTCCCGCTCCCGCATCCCTGCGGGAAGCAGCGAGACGCGCGGGAGCCTTTGGGCCGCGCTTCCCGCACCCGCCCGCTCCTCCGGACGGGAAAACGGCCTTGCCGTCCCGGCAGAGCAGGGGCCGACGTTTGCTGGGATGAAGCGCTCAGGTTTTTCCGGTGCGGCAAGTGGTTGTTTCTGTAAGACGAAGGCGATTGAAGGCTTTCACGTTAAAAAAACCTGGAAAAACCCAGGAGTTTGTCAACATCGGCGCCTTCGCCGGCGAGAATGGGAATTAAAAATAGCTCTTTCCCGCCGGTGCGTGGAATTCCTTTATTTTGCTCAATGATGTCGGCACTCGCTCCCTGAGCATCGCCCGGCCGAAACCCCCGGAGCCCCCGGGGGCATCCGAGCCCCGGGAATGTTTTCCTACCCAACCACTGACTCCAAAGGCCCCCCAAGCCCCCCAACCCTGACCCCAAATTGCCACCCCAAATCCCCCCAGCCCCCGGCATAAAATGCCCCCCCAGTCCCCGTCCACTGACCCCAAGTGCCCCCCCAATCCCCACCCCAAGTCCCCCCAGCCCCCCCCGACCCCAATTCCCCCTCAAATCCCCCCCAGCCCCCTCCCTGGCTGCCCCAAATCCCCCCAAATCCCTGCAGTCCCCCCCCCCACTGACCCCAAATCCCTCCCGGGTCCGCACACCAAATCCCTCCCAAATCCCCCCCCCCCCAGCGCGCCCCCCCCGCCGGCGCCAAATCCCCCCAACCCCCCCGCCCTCCCCGCCGACCCCCGCCGGGCGGCGCGGGGGCGGGGCCCGTGCGCGGGGGCGGGGCCTTGACTCGGGGGCGGGGCCAGGGGCGGGGCCAGGGGCGGGCGGACTACACGTCCCGGCATGCAACGCGCGCCGCCCTCCCCGCGAGGCTTCCGGCGGGGCCGCCCCGGGAGGCGGCGGAGCGAGCCGGCGGCGGCCGCGGGCAGCAGGTGAGGGCGGGCGGGCGGCCCGGGGCGCCCCGCTGCGGGGCCCGGCCCCTGCCCCCGCCCCCGGCTGCCTCGGAGGGGGCGTGTGGGGCCGGCAGCGGGGTGTTAGTGGGGCTGAGTGTGGGGGAAGGGGGTAGTGGGGGGGCTGTTGGTGTGGGGCAGGGGTGGGGGGGCGTCGGTGGGGGGTGAGTGAGGGGGTGTTGGTGTGGGGCAGCACGGGTTTGGGGTAAGAGTGATGGGGCCCATTGGTGGGGGGCAGCATTGGTGGGGGGCAAGTGAGGGGGCTGTTGGGGTGGGGGGGCAAGTAGGGTGATGTTATGGAGGGAAAGAGGGATGGGGTGTTGTGGGGGTAAGTGAGGGCAGGAGGAGTGCGAGTGGGTGTTCCTGGGGGTGTTAGTGGGGGGGGGTGAGCGTGAGGGTGCTGTTGGGGGGAGCAGGGTGCTAATGGGGAGGTGGGTGTGGGGGACATTAGTGGGGTGAGTGTGGGGGAAGGTGCTGGGGAGGGGAGGGGGTGGATGGGGGGTATCAATGAGAGGGGTTTAGCTGGGGGGGGTGAGTCCCCCCTTTTTCTCCCCACTCTGTCCCCCAGCGCTTGCTGGGTGAAGCCGCTCTCCCCTCGCTCCCTGGGCGAGCCCCTCCATGGGCGCTGGGGGCAGCAGGGTCTCCAGCCCTTCTGTAGCCCCCCCAGACTCAGCCTGCTTGTTGTCTCTGCAGGCTGGCACGTGGGGGGCTGGGAGGTCCCCCCGCTCTGTTTTGGGGAGTAAAACTTGGGTGCCTCAGAGGAGCGAGTGGGTGCTTGGCTCCAAGTTGTAGGCAAGGCGATCCCTGCTTTTCCCATCGTTCCTGGTCCCCAAGCTCGCTCTCTGTGGCCCCGAGTTGCAGGTGGGGTAACTCTGCTGTGGGCAGGCGGCGGATGGAGCTTCGCCTGGGTTGGCCTCGCTTCCCCGGGAGCCGAGAGGTGCTGCGGTAGTTCGCGTGTTCAGGAGCCGTGCGGTGACTAAAGTTTGGCCTCCCGAGTTGCTCTTTCCGTGCTTGTGCTGGCAGCCTGGCTCAAACAGGCTGCCTGGCCTTCCAGCGGCAGCGCTGGGAGTCGGAGCTTGAAAACTTGGTTGAGTGGCTGAACTGATAGTTTACATGGATGTCCGGGGCCTGCTTTTAAAACAAAACAAGCAGCAGCGTGCCGGCTATAGCTTCTATTTCATGTGCTTTGCTGTCCTCTGATGTGCTTAGGCCCTGACTAAAAGTAAAACTTTTTGTTTCTCATCTGTGCGGCTGTCCTGTTGCTTTCTATGTGAGAGCTTCACTTCTAAATTCTGCTTTCTGGGGCAGCCCCTTTGGTATTTCTTTGTTTGATCTGTGTTGTCTTAATGTTGGCTGAAATTTGAAACGTTCTTGCTGTGCCTCTCATTTAATTGTTCTTTCCTGTGTTTGCATTCAGCTGAATTATCTACCTCTGTCTTGCTTTGTGTTATGTTTGTCCAGGTGGAGGTAAGGTGAGGTCTCCGTGCCCCTCTGTGGGGTGCGAGTGCTGAAGAGCTGTTAGCACTGACAAAAAGTGAACATGCGAGAGAAGGTGCTTGGCTGAGACTGAAATTCCTGAGAAAAAGCTCTTCTCAAGAGCTTCCACCAGCTAGAAAGAGATGTGTGAATGCCTAAAGAGGTGCGAGAAGTGATTGCTTCTCTTTAATGTGTGAAGAAACCTTGAATCGTATGGCTGAGTTTTAAACTTGAAATTTGCTTTTGAAAAACATAAACATCAGCAAGTCATTGGCAGACTCTTTTTTTGCTTGCGCTGGAAGGTGCAAGATGAGGCTTTCTGTGGTTCGGTTGCGGTGAGTAAAAGGATCAGTTCAGTTGAATCAGCTTGTTGTGCTGCTGTTGTTGAAGTTGCACAGAAGTGTGTTTGAACTTCTCCTCTACCTGCTATGATTTCAGTATAAATGCCCATTGCTCTTCAAACATACAACTTACATTAATCCATATTAACTTCTGAGTGTACACAAGACCTCAAAGAGAAATTTTACATAACTACCTTCCCAAATGTGAGTGCAAAGAAAAGGGGGGAAAACAAAGCCTAAATGAGGCCAGTTGTTACGGTGGAACCTGGTTGACACGTAGCTATGCCAATTTAAGTTAGTATCTTGGATGGTGGTGGTAACAATACTGTTTTTCCTACTCTGAGTGGGTTTAAACTTGTTCTTTCTAACAGTGTTGGAAATGACTGTGCCGATGTGTCCTAGGTTAATGTGGTTTCAAATGTATCAGTCCTCGTTTTCACAAGGCTTGCTCTTGTTATCAGGTAACATCTTAAAGGATGTTTTTGTAAAGTAAGTGTTCTTTCTGGACTGTCCAGATATAGCTGGGTGAGCTACATTTGAGGCACCGAGCATCCTCAAGTCCTGGAAGTTGGGGAGGGAGAGTCCTACTGGGAGCATAGGGCAGTGCAAAGAGTCTGACACAGACAAGGGAAATGTGATTGCATCCTTGCTTTCATGCTGCTGCATCAGTAATCTGTGATTATGCAGCCTTCTACTTCATTCAATCACTGGTTAATTTGATTTCCAGTTTAATTTGATGACAGTTTTGAGAGCCAAATCACTTGTATTTAAACAAATGGCTTCTATTTTGATCAAATTTCATTGTGTTTGGCATGTGTTGGGGCACTATAAGTGTTAAATATTGCTGACACTGCTGTTCCTGCAGGTCTATTAGTTGGTGATGAATATTCAGTTACTCGCTGTACAAAACCTGGGTCTGGTGGGGTTGGGGGGAGCTTAAAGTGAAACCTGTGCAGTGGTGGAAGTTGCACTGATGTTGGTTTTCTGTCCCTAGCCTAAGTGATGCCATTGTGAAGTGAGTTGATGGGATCCATGTGATCACCTGGATCATCTCAATACCTGTTTAACTATTTATTGGGCAAAACCAGGGCTGGGGGCTACAGAGAGTGCAAGGAAGCTGATAGAGCTGTTGGGGGCAAAGGTGTCCTGATTTTTTAACTGAGATTTTCTGCCAGTCGGCATACATGTGCTCTGAGTGTTTTTGTGAATCTGAGGCTGCTTTTCTGCTGGTGAGCTTGGAAACTGATGGATGTGTGACTGCGGCAGTGGCAGGCCTCGGCTTTGTGTGAGGAAGAAAGCCCTTTCAGAGATCTATTTTTATCATTTAATTAGTAGTTCTTGCTGACTTGTCAATGCTGTGGTGATAAGTATTTCCAGTGCTTTTCGGCACAGTGGGGTCATGCATTAGTCAGCCTATGAATATGCAAGCGGGCAGGCGCACCTTTGGCTGCTTCCAGTTGGGGATTTTTAACTCCTTCCAAGCTGTGCCTCCAAATCGGAGGGCAAAGCCCTTTGCTTGCTTCCTGAGTGGGGAATCGGTGTGTAGATAGAGACATTTGTGATTCTTCCACTTGAGGTTCTCAAAGTATTTTCCAAATGCTGACTGTCCTTCATTTTTCCCTGCCCCAGAGGAATTTTGTATCCTGTAAGCAGCTGAGGTGTAGAGATTTGTGTGGGATCATAAGTAAAAGAGAGCAGATTTCCTGATTCTGTCCTATCTTTCTAGTCTGGGCTCTTCTCCACTGTCGTTGAATGCCTCGGGTGAATCTTTGAAGGCTGGAAAGTGACCTGCAAAACTCCTAGCAGTGACTAGTCATGCGTAGGTATTTATGCTCCTTGCACATGAGGAATTGTCTCTTACTGACTTCCTTAAAGCCATTTAAATCTCAGGAATCTGAATATACTCCTTCTTGTGGTGCTTGTTCTGGTGCTCCCAGTGTTGACTTGTTTTTGATTATCAGCTGTGCTGAGATACGGAGGTGAGAGGCACTGACCCAGCTGCAGCCTGTTGTCACACTGTTTGAGTTTCTTTGTTTGCTGATGACTGTATGCGCTTTCCACGTTGCACTGGGGAAGGGCTGGGGGAGGGAGGACTAATTTTCTCCAAAGACAGGCTTTTAATGCTATTAGTCAAAGGAACAAGCTTCATCCCTTAACTGAATGAATTGCTTGTGTGAAATAACATGAAGCATCAGTGGCTAAGATATGAAAATTGGTAGCGGTCCAAATAAGTTCTCCCTCTGCTGAATCCTGGAAATAGGTTTTTTTTTTTTGAATTTATTTGCTAGCAACAGTAATGTGAGGAGGAGAGAATGGATAAACAGATTGTTAACTTTATTCTTTTGTGTTTGTGCTTTTGGCATGCTGATTACAAAACACGGTGAAGAATTGCTTACCTAACAGCTGCATGGTGAAGTTCGGGAGTCGGGATGGGCAATGCATTATCCTGAACTAATCGAGGATGTCTGCTGGATGTCAGGGGGCAGAGTAAGGTGCATACTGATGAGGTCAGATTCTGCAAGCCTGGCACTTCCCTGGCTCCTATGCTGAACTCCTGGTCTAACGATTCCAGCTGCGTGGCTTTTGAAACAGATTGGTGAAGATCATTAGATTTTAGTAAATTCCAATGGCACTTAAACTAGAGGATTTGAACCTTTTTCATTTTGCAGGCTTCAAAAAGCTTCTGCTGAAAGGCTGGACCCCTTTGCAGAGAGCTTAGCTACTGGCACCCCCTTACCTTTAGTTACCTAATCCATAGAAATGAAGCCTTAATTAGAGATCTGTTGCCATAGATTTAGATGTCTAAAATCAATGAAGATTAATCCCACCATTGATTTTAAAGCTGAGGCAGCTCTTATGGGCTTCCTTCATTGCCTGTCTTACCCTTACCCGGGGGAGCGGTGAATCTCTGAAGGTACCAGCTTTTCTCCATTGGGCTGGTCACTGTAGACACTTCTCTTAGACAATTAGCTTTTAAGGACACAAGCAACAAAAACTTGGCCTAAGTCCTACTAAGGAGTCTTGATTTGTAGACTTGGATCAAGGTGTGAGAGGCATTATCTTGTTTGGTGCCTGTGCAGCATTTAGCACCAGGGCCTGCTCGGGCTGTTGGTGGTGTAAACATGATACTGTGGTGCCAAAAGTCAGGAGCAAAAAGTAATGAGGGTCTAGCTAGACGTAGCCCTGGGGTGGGAGGTTAGGATCCCAGGCCACAGCACTCTGACCTGCACTGATGCCTCAGTAGATTTCCAGAAGTTGTGCTCATGGTGGTGAAACTTCCACTGGTGTTTATGGAAGGGGGGGGAAGCCAAAGGTCACCTTCAAAGAATTTGAGCTTTGGACAAAGCTTCCGACTGTGTCTAAGCCAATTTTAAGGGGACTTTGGCATCTACTGTACTTGCACGCCTTTGTGAAGGTTGTATTCTCTTGTCTAATTCACTTCTCCCACTTAGGAAGTCAAATCAGTAATTTCTGCGTAGCCCAGTGGGGTTCACTGGTCGAGGTGAGGGCCAGCCAGCGGTTACAGCAGTGCTGCTCGAAATGTCGTTTCTGTCAATATTACTTCTGTCTTGGCAGGAGCTCTCCTGCAGATGCACAAAAGTGCTGATGCCAGTACGTTATTGATTGCTCTGATCTCCAAAGCTGTCTCATAGTTTTTGCTGATGTAGTGTCCCATCAAGACCTGCAGGAAGAGGGTTGCAGGTTCGGCTGTTACCGACGTGCCTTTTGCACCCCAGTGCGGACTGGGCTTCGGTGGGTTTGTGCTGGGACAGAAGTGGACTCAGGGGCTTTAGCTTGGTCTCTGCTCGCTGAATAGGCTGCTTCAGGTTCCTCAGGAATGCATTTTAAAGCTCTTCTACTGCAGTGTTTACAATGAAAATCTGGTTGGACTCAGAATTTCAATTACTCGTGTGTTACCTTGGTTTTCTTTGTCAGCCGGGACCTATGAGAGGATGATAATTACTGAAAGCAAAGTGATGGGCCAACTGACCTGTGCTAGCAAGGTTGGTGTTTTATTGTTGGGGATTTTAAGTGTATTCTGTCTCTTGCAAACCAGATGTGATTTACTGCTAGCTAGGAAACGGCAGAAGCAGGAAAGGGCCTGTTAAGTCCATTTGGGTTTGCTCCCTTGTGAGGATGGTTGCACGGTGCCAAAAGAGAGAACAAATGGAGAAGTCTTTTTCACTCAAACATTTTTTATTAGCGGGCAAGAAGTGGCATATTCCCTGTAGGGTCACTGAAAATTCATTTACCTTGTATTGAGAGTCGAATTAGTGTTTACATCCTGCTTCCAGCTTGGACTGTATCCCATTCCTACTGGCTATGGATCAGGGCCATGGATGAGCAAGGTCACCGAATGTTTCATCTTGTACTTCGCAATCAATATTTAACGTAGAGCCTCACAATTATTGACAAAAAAAAAGCCAGGGAGATTGCAGACATGTTTAAACGTGGTTTCTCTTGGCTCGGCTGCACCTTTTTAGAATGCACCATCGACCTTTGGGTGGGATTGTTGGATGAGTGCTGTCGGGCTCTCCTGGCTTGTGCTATTTTACAGCAGTTTTGAAATTAGCTATGGCTTTAGGCCATCTGGCTTTTCTGTTACCTGCTCAGCACAAAGTGAAGAAAGTTAATGGAGGGCCAGTACTGACAGTGCAGGAAACTTGAGGAAAATTCATCCCTGCTAACTCAGTGTGACACCAAAGACTACAAGAAATGTTTTTTTGCCGTAAACTTATTGCTGCTGTATTATTCCATTTCTTTTGTTTCATAAATATTGGATTTTTTTCCCTGAATCTGAGGATGGATAGGATTTGCAGGAAGGGAAGTCTGGATTGGAAAACTTTGCTCATGCATGGGCTGCTCAGTTGCTGTTGCTGACATCTGAATTCTGGCTGGCTCCTTCTGCACCTCGCCCAGTGAGGGCTGTTATTTTAATGCACTAAGAAAGTATCCAGCTTTTCTGTGGGTTATTGGTGGGCTCAGATAGCATGCATCTGGTGGAGAGAAAGCAGAGAATTTTTAGGACTAACATTAAGTAAGTCTTTTAAGGTGTCTTGAGCATGGTTGCGGAGCGTGCAGTTCAGTTACCAACAGTAAAAAGCTGTCAATAAGGTAGGAGAGAACCTGTGTGAACCCATCAGGTTTGGAAAGTAGAATGAGGGAGTGCTGGGAGACCATTGCTTCTCCAAAATCAATTTGACAGTGGTGATTACGTTAATCAAGTGCTATTTCTCATGTGCTTTTAGCTTCAAAATGAAGCCTTCAATTTGCATTCTAATGGCCAAGTTGTGTCTACCCATCAACTTGTCTGAGTACAGGGAAAATAATGATGTTTGGGTGGGTAGGAGGCCTGGTTTAGCTCCCAGCTGTGTTGCTGACTTGCTGTTTGATGTCAGGCAAGTCACTTTTTCCTGTACCTGTTTCATCTGTCTCTATCCTCTCTAAGATTACGTGCGCTTAATGAGGGCGTAGGCATGCTCTTGTTCATAGCTAGAGGGAAATATTAATGCATCTCAGCCTTAAGGGCCGTAATTAGCAGCCAGGTTATACTGGTTTGGGTCTCATCGTTGTACATGTTTTATAGTGTGTAGATGGGGCCTTTAGTAAGTAGAATATGAATAACAGAGGGAAGCATTTGTGTCCCTAGCATGTGTATGATGGGCAAGTCCAGCGACACAGATGGCTATTCCTGCTGTGGTCTGGGTGAATCAGCAGCGTCGAAGCAGTCACTTCTTAATTTGCACTGTGCCCCGTGTTTTGTGAACATGCGTTAGAAGTTTTAGCTCTGCATTTTTTCTGATTTGAACATTTGACCAGGTTTTGCACTGGATTTTTCTGCCCGTGGATCTCATTTTCTGGTTAAGTTTCTTTGCCGAGGAGGATTTTTCAGAGCTTTCCTAATGTGATAGGGACAAGTTTACCCTGATTCTTCTGTTGAATTAGTGTTACTCTTGGAAAGCGGTATTTTATAGAGCTGCTGTGCTGCATTTCAATGTGGAAAGGAAGGTGGGGGGAGAAACTAGCAGAAATCTGTTTTGCCTTTAATATAAAACTGTAAGGGTGATGCTCTTGCATGGAGAGAGCAGCAGTCCTTGCATAAACAGTGGATATATTAACATTTCTAACTAGTAAATTTATGGATAATCTCTTCTTTTGAAGGATTTATTCTTATTTGAGAGCATTAGTCTCTGGGAAAATTAAACCTCTTTTAAATCCACTTTGCAGTTCAGGCTGTGGACTGGGAACTGCTGGTAAGCCATGCCATCCTCCTGCCTTCCTGCAGGCTTGATTGGAAATGCCCTATGGAGAGCCACAGCTGGGCCAGAGGCATCTGCAATTTCATTTTAGGTGTTTTGTCTTGCTGTGCCAAAGTGGACTTGGAAACTGCTTGCTCTGTAGCAAGTGCATACAACATTGAGTACTTGCACAAAAAAAAAGAAAAGACAAACAAAACCCCCCAAACAACCCATAAAACCAAACCCAAAATGCAAAAAAGGTGTTAAATGTGACCTTGTGAAGTGTCATGGTACAGCTACCAGTCACACAACACTGCAGTTTGGGCAGGTGATGTTAGGAGGGGGAGCTGTGCTAAGCCCTGCTGTGGTCAACGCGTCGGTCTGAACGCCGGCGTTGGGCGCTTCCTTGGTTGCTGAGCTGTACCTTCGCTTCAGGTAGTTGATTCATGGCCGTGCATATTTAATCAGCGTTTCTATAGCAGGGAAATCTTTAACGAGAGGGTGGAGTGTGCTTTCAGTTCACTGCGGTATTTTTTTTGAGAAGTTTATGGCCCATTCATTAATGTATTCTGCTGATCAGAGTCATTTTTATAGAAGAGTAATTTTGAAGGATATTCTGCACTCGCAGTGCACATAATGAGTACTGAGACAATTCGAGCCTTTTTTAGTAATTAGCGTGAGCATTAGTTTATTGCTTGAGGCTTTTGTACAGTGCTGCTTGGCCGCATTGCTAAGTAAATGCGAAGAGTAGGAATCCTGCTGCTGGTGTGGGGTGTTTGGTGTACTGCCTTTTGATTATCAGGTGGGATAGTGGAACTACCTGATCGTATACGGGCAGACCACGTTGATGTGTCCTCATGCACTCTCCACAAACCGTTCCTTCGGGCTTTGATGTTGTGCAGTCGCTTCTGTTGGTTCATAAGTTACTGGGACGTGTGTCAGAAGTGCTATTTGACCATGTCTTACTGGAAACTCATTCTTAAATATTCCCAAGGTGGCTTTTTGCAGAGGCTACTTGAACCTTCATTTTTAATGTCAGTAGCAAGGGTTTTGATTTGCATAACCAAGATGTCTGTGGTGGATGATATCTCTGTCTTTAAAGCCACAAGTCATCTTGCTCTTTAATGTCTTGTCAAAATACAGTGCCTTGCTGAACTTGGAGCACATAGCGTTGATCATGAAGTGCATTAGCCGAATGTCTTCGGGGGCAGCAATTCTGGGATGGCAGGTCATGCTAATAGCGAGCTGGTCTTCAACGACACCACCTCCAAAGTTGATGTTAGAAGATGTTCTGGAGAGAGCATGACAGTCGGTGCTGCTGTTTGCCTGCGCACCTCAGTCCACTCCATCCTTATGGCCCTTTTGAGCCTGAATGCTTTAGAAGCAAATAAAACTTTCTAGCCCAAAATTCAGATTGGGAAAGGGCATGTGCCTTGCTTCTGACAGTGTGGGCAGCTGAAGTAGGAGGCTATTGGGGATAGATTTGGTATCTGCATTAAACCGTGTGCTTCCGAGGGAGAATTTGTCCATTCTCAAGAGCTTTGACAGGGAAGTGCTGGGTAAATAGCATTGAGCTTAATTTACTGTGTTCGGGGTCCCCCAGCAGCCGACTGACTCTTACCCGTGTCCCCAGAATGACTCACTGTGTTGGTTTAAGCTGATGCTGCTCAAAAACGCCTGTAAAGCAGTTGGGAATTTGGTGTGTGAGGAGGTGGGTGGTGCATGTGAGCACCCTGCTCTCCCCTGTCCAGGGCTATTAGTCTTGCAGTTAATGACAACGAGCTTCTGTGTCATCGTGGGTGTCCATTCCACACTCGTCCCTTGTGGCTGGATATGCAGAGAAGCACTTTAAGGGCCCTTTCCCCATAAACCTTTTGTCACCCACCTTGCTAAGGTTAGTGACCAGATGTGGCCACTGTCCTCCTCCCCCTTGCTCTGCCCTTGGGCTTTCCTTTTCCTTTCCTTGCTCTGTCCCCTTTTTTAGTGGGTTATATGGAAACTTTGCAGGTAATGTGGAAGCCCTGGTTTATTTTGCCTTCCCTGTTACACTGTTGCAGGGAGGAACCTTTTTTTTTTTTTTTTTTTCTTTAAAGTATGTCAGCCTTTGTCTTCAAAGAAACTTGAGTTGAAAGGCGGAAGTTCCTGGAAGCTGTTCCTGCGCGGTGCTCAGTCCCGGCACGCTGGCGGGGACGGGCAGAGTTGGCTCTCGGGCAGCACAGGCCAGTTGCAGCTCTGCTTCTGGGCTCCTGGGGGAATGATTAACCATGCTGGGAATCCAGTGCTCTTGATAGCCGGCGTGCCCGTGTTTTAAATGCAAGTGTACTGTAGATGGCCAGATAGGCTGACCAGGGCATAGGCACCGCAAGGAGGAGAGGAGGGAAGGAGAATTTACCTTCTCGGTGCTTTTGGTGCTCGGTCTGCCCTGCAAAGCATGACATTGATTACTGCTTGCACTGATTTTCTGTCTTGGCAATGCTGGTAGCAAGTATCTGAATAATCAGAAGTGTTTCTGGTGGCCAGGCGCTCTGTTTGCGTATGCAAAACCTGCAGCCTCACTGCTGCCGAGAACGCAGACCTGTCATAAATCCCTGCAGCGTCCGGGATCGCGCTGCTGGGACGGGCCCTGCAGCAGTGAGCGGGGCCCGAGGCTGGCTCCTATTTCAGCATTTTATTGCCTACTCTCAGGGCTATCACTTCCTCTGCAAAGGGGTTATTTCCTTCCTGAAACGTGATATTGAATGGGAGGAAGGTGAGCAAGAAAGTGAAAATCTGTAGTTGTCTGTGGTAATGACTGAGCCGCTGCGTTTTAAATTTAGTCGCAGTCCCTGTTGCCATCTGGGGGCATCTGGAGCAGGTAGTATCTCGGTCCGCAGCAGCCAGGTTTTGAGCCCCGATCTGCGGGTTTGGAGGCAGGGGTGCCTGGAGTCAGACAGGGTGTGTGTTTTAGTGGATTGCAAGTTTAATTGGCCTGCATGCGAGTTTAAGCTGTTTTTGTGGCTGGAGGATTATTGATTTATGTTGTGATCCCTTAACAAAACAGTTGTTCTTGTGGAGACAGTCTTTGCCATTGGGCTTTGTGTCTCTGGCCTCCGAAGTACAAAGACTTTGCTGGGAGTGCGGCGGGTGCCTGTTGTGCCCATCTGTCTGCGTTGGCCGGAGGAGAGCTGGAATTTGGAAGTGCTCTCGCGGTTGTGCCGGAAGCAGGTGGCTTTTCATTGCAGGGATTTCAGCGTATTGTTTCTCCCGGTCTAGGCTGGGGTAGGGTTTTGTTGCTGGCTGCTATTCCAAGAAAACGGGAGGACCAGGGGGAGAAAGGGTGGAACTGGTTGAGCTGGAATTCCCAGGTCACCTCTGGCCTTGGGTCCTGCTTGGGAAGCGATTTCAAAACCTGGGGCTGGCGAGTGTCAGTGGATTGGGATCTCGTGGCGTTTCAGGTCTTTGCTGTTACACGTATCGGAGGAGTCTGATATTTTTGCAGCAGAGATCTCAAATCAAGGTATAAATGTGTGTAAACAAGTTCTGTTTTGTCAAAATCTTCGGTACTCAGAGGGTGTCTAGACTTATCTGCTCTCGGCTTGGTGATCTAAGTGGCTCCAACAGCATGCAAAGAGATAAGCGTGGCACCTCCTCTTGGTGTGCTTGCTGCAGAAAAGGAGCAGGCGGGATTTCAAGATGAGTCACATCAGATTTTTCAAGCCTGGTTGTGGTGACTGGTGTCCTGGGCTTGATGCCTCCCATCTTGATCTTATCCCTTCTCTGTGACAGAGCAAACCATGCTCTCTTCAGGGTTAGACCTCTGGTTTGGGTTGCAGCTGTATAAACACCTAAAAATGCTGTTGCTGCTGAGAAGAGGTCCCATGCATCTGCTCCCTTACGCGCAAACAAGTGCTTGTGGGCCATGTGACAAATGAGTCGGGGACCTGAGCTGGATTAAAACTAGCTGTTTCTTCACCAGGCTGGTTTTGACTGGGGTCAGCTGCTTGGTGAGGTTCCTGATGCCCGTGGAGAGGAAGGCAGGAGGAGCAGCTCTGCGAGTCGCCAAGCGTATATGAAAATACCGCTTCCATTAGTGTCTGTGTGAGGCACGTGGGGGTTTGCGTGATGTTTCTCCTGCCTGTTTGGTGATGCCTGCGTGCCCTCGCCTGATTGCCACCACTGAACTGCCCTCCTGTGTTGCTCCCTTGCGGAAGGTTTCAGGTTTGGGTATTTCTCCAGTTCTGTTTTCAGCTGGAAAATGCGTTAACAGTTCAAATGAACCTGAAAGAGCTGCGACGCTGCAGGCGTGGAAGAGCTAAGCTGGATGTCGCGGGGTTCACACTGGTACAAGGGATGCTTCCTCAGGCCTGTTGATTTTTGTTGGAAGCCTGCTCTTTCCTTGGGCTGACACAGGTGGATGGTCAAAAAGCTTATTTTGCCCCCAAATTCACTAGTACTTTCTCTCTCTGCAAGACTGAATTTGGGTTGCTTTGGCTTTTACTGTGGTGAGCTTGCTTTGCTGCAAACACAGGTGTGGGATATAAAGACCTTTTTAGTTTGTCCTATGGTAGAAGCTACCTGGAGCTTGACTCTACAGCAAGATGGTTAATATCTTGTTGTGGCATTGAAAACCTAACCTGAGACTAAAAGGAAGTCTGCTTTGTGTTGGGGAACCAGCTGGAAAAAGCAGCTGCTTTGTTTCCTTTGGCTGCTGAACTTGGGATGGAGCTAGGAGAGTGTTATGGGCTGGTGGTCTGGGAGCAAGTTGCTGTTGCAGAGCAGTTATAACTCCATCCTTGTGCTGCCTTTCCCTGGAGCTTCCTCCCCCATCCAGAGGGACGGGAGAGGTTGCAGAGGTGCAGTTACAGATTTCAGCACATAATCCTAAATTTACAGCAATGGTGCAAATTAGCTGCAGGGGCTCAGCTAACCAGCAGTATCTGCATGCTCATTCTTAGGCTTTATTGATGTGAGAGTACAAACCTGTTGGCTTAAATCTCAACAAAAGCTGCTGTAGCTGGTGTTCATTTGGGTGCCTGTGTTTTACGGCGCACCATATCCTGGCGTAGCTGCTTATTGCAGTTATCCAGCTGGTGTCTTGGAGTTGTGCATCCAAACACTGGATCGTTTTTGCACACCTCTGTGAATTGGAGTGTTTGCTGTATGGAGTTATTTAGGATGTCTCCGCTTATAGGCAAACCCTAAAGCTGGTTGACAAATCACTGTGGTCTCAAGCATATCGCTTCTAATTCAGTGACTTGTGTCGGAGAGGAAGGGATACCTCCAGCTCTGAAGGTTGTTGTGGGTGGTCATGATCTGGCAGAGGAGGTCTAAGCAGACCAGTTGTTCCAGGGTCAGCTTGGATCAAGCTTCAATTCTTCTTTACAAGAAAATAGCTATTTCTCTATACCTTTTGGTACTGCAGAACTGAGTTTCCCTTTAATAAACCTGTCCCCACGGGTCTGTGTAATCTCTGCAAATGCAAACCCTTCGTTTGGACATCTTGCTCTGAGGTGCCCTTTAGAGCAGCTTAGCTTAATGTTTGGAAACGAGAAGCGATGGTGTGCGGGGTGTCTAAATGCTGCAAAGTGGGCGAGGTGGGAGGGCTGGGTCCGAGCTGCTTGTCTCACGTAGCAGAGCCGTGCAGCAGGTCTGCTGAACCTGTGCCCGCGGGTGTGCGTTGAGTTGCAGCGTGCGTGTTGGAGACGACTGTCATCGGTGGCAAGGTGGTGGTTTTGTTCCTTAGAAGGGCATGGTATTGCGGGGTGGGCATGGCGAGCCGCCGAGCTGGGGAGCTTTTGGGGCCATGTCAGACAGCGTGGAGCGCGGGAGGCGAGGGGGCATGGGTCGTGCCAAGCGTCTCTGTAGCCAGCTCTCCTTAAAATGGAATATTTTGCTGTGTTACCTTCTAGAGAACTGAACCAAGACGTGCTTTTTGCAGGACTGATACCAGCTTTCGTTTAAAATGAGCGCGTTTCCCAGCTGCAGGTAAGGACACAGTCCTATAGTGTGATTTCAATGTATTTTTACACTTCCAGAAATTGTGGTCAGTTTATACGTGTGGTTGCGTGATGCGTTTAGTTTTTAACTCATGGAGTTTACCTGTAGTTGTCTTTGAAGTCTTAGATGTATATATAGTAAAGTGCTTTTTGTTTATTCTAGTTTATATGTCTCAGTATTGATTTAGGTCCAGCTAGAGAAAACATTTCTTGATGTCTCTTCCATATTGCATTTTTTGAATAAGCGATGCATTCCTCTCCGTTATTTCACATGTTTTTATGCCTTAGTTGCTCTGATTCCTAGGAGCCTTCTCGTTTAAAACTCGTTGGGAGTGCTGGCGGAGGTGGAGGTGCTCTTTTAACCATTCCTCCCGCCGGCGCCTATCGAAGGTCTTGTTTGCTGAGCAAACCGGCAGGCTCGGCTGCTTGGTAGCTGTGCTGGGGAGTGTGGGGGGGGGTCACGGAGCCTTTTTTAGCGAACCCGCTCTGATGTCCAAGGACGCAGTGTTTGAGCGGAACAAAAAGGCTGTTGAAGAATCTGGCGTACGAGAGGGGTCACCAGAAAGCCATAGTTCAAGCTGCTCGTTTTTAAGGAATTTTTTTTCTTATATGTTTGGATCTTAACTGATATTCTTCTGAGGCGCCTCATGTGCTCTTAGTGATATTAAACTACGAATCACCTTGTGAGGTGTATATAATTTTGGCTTAGCTCGTAGGTGGATTTATTCAAGGTCATCCAGAGTCAAGCGATCTGAGGGAACGGCCCAGGTGTGCTGGTGCCCAGAGCCGGGCTGCGGGTCTGGATGCTGCTGCCTGGGGCAGGGGTGCTGGGCGGACGTGTGTGCGGGAGCCGGCGCTTGTGCGCGGGAGCTCGCTGTGCCGGGCACACCGAGAGCAGAGAGCTTGTACACCCCGTCTGCAGACGCTTCCTCAGCCGGCTGCTTCTGTGCCTCGAAAACTTGTTTGAGACGCTTGATGCTTTCTTCTTTCATATCCTCTCTGGTGACTGATGTGCTGTGTCCCTGCTGAAATTCATTGCTCTCACTTAATTTTGCACCGCTGATAGAAGAGCAGTTTTTGCTGGATGGACCAGATCCGGGCTTACTCGCTTGGACCAGATCGTCTTGCCCGCCTGCAGGGCACGATGCTCAATTTGCTCATTCAGTTGGGTGTTTTGCTAGCCCTTGTTATGGTGGAAGGTGCTTTTGTGGTTGAAAAGAAGCCACGATAGTTTGTTGAGCTCTTAGTGCAGCTGAGTGTGTTGGCTAGAAATTCTCATTTCTGAGCTGGGAGCCTGGGTTGGGGCAGTGGCAGTGAGAGCGGGCTGGAATAAAAAATCCCTGTTCGTGCTGGAGCTTCAGGAGATCGTAGCTGCCTTTTGTGCAGCGGTTTCATGATTATCATCTGCAATGGTGGTGGGAATGTATCGGTCCAAAGCCTTCAACGTGTCTGAAAGAGTGGCTGTGCTCTAATTAGCAGTGGTATTGATCCCTTCCTCAGACTGCTCGGAAGAGCGGTGTTTGGCACGTCTTTTCCCTGAGATTAGATTCAAACGAGGGTATGCTGTGCCTGGCGTTGCTGTAGCAAGCATGATCCTCGTGTAAACAGTGCTACTGCTTCATAAATCTAGTGCACAGCAGTGAGAAATACAAATGAATTTTTTTAAAGGAAGCATTCTCATTCAGAAACTTTATGGGCTATTTTTTCATGTCTGTTTTCTTAGTTATGGCTAGGACACCTTTTTATAAAAGCTGGAGTTGTAAGAGCCAACAATAAATTGGGGGGGGGCTTCTTTAAGGAAATTTGATATCTTAAACTCAGAAGTAATTAGAAAGTATTGCAATGAGATTGGGAAGGAAAGATAAGGCTACAGCTGAATTACACACTCTACCTGAACTCCTTACTGGTTTGGCAAAGCACTGAACCAAGTGATGAAATTTAAACCCCAGCGCGCTCTTTAGCACATAGTTTTCTGCATAGCTGTCTACGCGGCGAGCAGTTTCCAAGCACTGAAGTAGAGCCTGGAAAAATTAAGGTTCCTTTAGACGCAATTACGTGAATCCAGTGCATCCGTTTGGAAGGTAGGAATAATAATAGTTGGGCTGTTTCTGCTTAAAGAGTGTTGACTCTACTTTAAATTGATAAAGATGCCTATGCAGCACAGCTCTCCTGCATTTTACCTTTTATTTAAAGAAGTGAGACCATTGTGTTGTCTTTCAATATGGGATTTGATGAAGGGGGCCTGTTTCGTGTACTTGTCCGTGCCCCAGTTGCAGCGTGGGGTTTAATCGGGCCGTGCGTGCCCTGCCGCTTGCTTAGCCGGGAAGCAGGCAGGCACGCGGCGGCGGGAGGAAGGTGCGAGCTGCCTTGGGAAAGGCCCAGATGGTCCGACTGCAAATTCAGCTTTAGCGAATGCCCAGCGGCAGGTCTGATTACCGACTCGGCCGCTGCCGGCTCTCAGAGTTCAGGTGAGCTGCTTGGGAATGGGACGTGCCTCTCGGGGTTGAGTTACTCTGCCTTGCTGGGATCTCGGTGCTTTGTTTTCCTCCCTGACAAGATACAGGACTCTGATAATTGCTGCAGAGTATCAAACTTCAGCTTTGCTTCCTGCGTGTCCACCGTGCTCTCTGCCCAGGCTGCATCTGTGCTGTCTGGGGAGAAAAGGTAGGTAGCCAGTCCAGCTTAGGTTGCTGCCTCCAGAAAGAAAATCACGGTTTCGTTGTGGCAGCTACCAAGACTTGGTGAGCGTGTCCTGCCTGGACAGAAGAAAAACCTGAGAAGTCTTGTAAGTGAGGAGAGCTGATGCTTGGGGTCAGCTATATTCATCCTCACGGAGGTTGGTAACACATGGTTTAGGGGGGCTGTTTGCTCTCTCCTCCCCCCGGGGTCGTGCAGGGCTGGCGGCCTCGCTGCCGGGCGTTAAGCATCATTGGACTGCAGCAAACCACAATCAACGCTTTAAAATGAATTTGTCTAATCCGTGTTGCTTTTTATAAAGATGCAAAGAGCAGCGCTTCACAAGCTGTCTTTGCAATGGCTGAGAGTAGGAACGGTCTCGTTTCGGTGAGGAAATGGTGGTTGTGAATGAAATCGTCTCCCCAGTCGTAATTACAGGGGCTTTACCGCAGCATTAAACGTGCACCCGGCTGCTTTGTTTTCATTGAAAGCTTGACGAAAATGGAAACCACGAGACTAAGGCAAAGGTGGTTTGTATGTTACCCCAGAAGCCAGAGGTAAATAAGTAACCCTTTTATTATGTGCCTTTTGGGTGTGCGTTATAATGTAACGCCAAAGCAGATTATATATAGCGCAGATGATGTGTGCAGCCCGCAGTCCTCAATTGCAGGCTGGTAACGGTAGGCCAAGGACGGTCGTGTAGCTGGAGGGTTTTGTTGCTGCTGCATCCAAACAAGCTCACTCCTAGGTTTCCTGGCAGACAACCGCAGGCAGAGGAATGAGTTTTTCAGTAGCGTTTGCCAGCTGAAACTGGATTTTGGCTGCGTGCAGCTTCTGGAGCTCCTGACGAGCTGTAAAAGCAGTGCGCTCTGCTTCAAAACCGTGGGCATCACCTGAAGCAGCAGAGCCCTTCCGGGGAATCAGCACCGTTTGCGGTGGGAGCCCAGACCTGAGGAATGTGGTGGTTATTTCAGATTCCTCTTTTGTGGCAGAGGTGCGAGATGCTTCGTTGGTCTCTGTACACATTAACAAAGCAGGGCGGAACTAATAAAATTGGGGAAAATGTCGTTTCGCATGCAGAGTGCAAGTTGGCAGGTGCATTAGCTCTGTTGTGGCATCTGCTTGCTTTGCTCTGTGCTGTTGGATCTCGGTTCCAGGCAAGCTGTCCCGCGCTTTCAGCCCGCTGCGGTTTCATTCACCCAGGAGCTAGGAATCCTGTGGCTTCCAACTGTGTCCCCAGCCCTCTAAGGACAGAGCTGCTTAGTGCTTTTTAAAGTGGATTGAAATTCCCTGGGAGGTGCGGGGCGAGGAGGAACTGCTGCGCGAGCTGGGACGTATTGCTCACGCGGGGATTTTGGTTTCTGGCGAGCCCTGTTGTGCTGGAATCTGCTATGCGGGAAGACGCGGTGGAAACACGCCGGTTCCCGGGTTGAAACGCATGGGGTGCTGCGGGGAGGAGGCTGGGCTTTCGCGGGAGCTCCCAGCTGCCCTGTGGCCGCTTTGGAAAGGGAGACCCTCTCCAGCCACGTATTTGCCCCATTTCCTTCCTTCCTTCCTTCGGAAAAGCTGCTGTTAGTGGATTTTTTGAAACCATGCAACATGCTGCATCAGGGAAAGAGCTGGGATGAGCTGAACCCTTTCCCCGGTGGCCGGCATTTCGGGTGGCTTACGGCGGTTAGGCCTGAAGCCTGCCTTTGGGTTTGAAAGTGAAATGCTAAATGTTTAATAAGTTGCATGTTGTGGCTCATGTAGATCTGTAGTCTTTAGAAAAAGGCATCTCAAGACTTTCTGCTCTTCTGAATATTCGCAGGTCTGAGGGATGGGGACCACGCTGCTGAACGCCTTCCCCTTATACTAGTACAGCCCTCTCGGAAAGGTGAGTCGGACTGTAGCTGTTTCCTGATCTCCTGTGTTTCTTGTTACTGCCCTCACTAACTTACGCACAGCTCGCTCTGGTGCAGAGTTTGGGCTGGGGTCTGGGTTTCGGGGGGGCTCCTGGCCACGGCAGCTCGCTGCAGCGCTGCTCGGTGAGGCTCGCGAGCAATGATACAGCTGCCGATCTGGGACTCCTGGAGTTGAGGGTTGGATTTGTGAATTCATGCGCTTTGGAAAGAGGGAGAAATAGCACAGCCTAGATTTGGGGCAA
This sequence comes from Dromaius novaehollandiae, assembly GCF_036370855.1. NCBI lineage: Eukaryota > Metazoa > Chordata > Aves > Casuariiformes > Dromaiidae > Dromaius > Dromaius novaehollandiae. The sequence continues at coordinate 6,952,601 of NC_088120.1, read as the reverse complement.
ATGAGCTACGCTTGAAATATTTAGTTGTTGGTCTTTGCTTGCAGTACACTGAAGCAGCCGCTGGCAGGCTGCTGGAGCTGGGTCGTTTCCTTAAGCTTCACTGTGCAAAAACGAGTTGGGTGGTAGGATAACAGTGTTCCTCTGTGCAAGTGACTATAAATACATCACTCTTCTCGTCTTCCTCTTCTTTTGGCATGCCCAAATTTTTCAAGGTAGTGGCAAAATGTGTCGATTGTGGGTTTTTTTCAGTTTACTGATTTATTAACGCTTGCATTTTGGTGATTCTTGTGTGCTGATAGATTAACTGGTGTGTTTTGGTTTTGTGGATGACCAGAACATCTTATAAATATTCTGGGTTTAATGATATCAAGCTTGGCCCCCGGCTTTTTTTAAATCTCAGCTCTGGGTTGCTTTTAGTCCTCGTGCCTGATCTCTGCAGATGGGCTGCTCTCGTTTGTTCCATGTTATAATTTAATGTTCACCTTCCTTTAATTTATTGAAAAGACTTTTGCAAAGCAGCTCTTGTGGTGTGGGGAGCTCTTGTTTGAGTGCTGTGGTTCGTGTTAGGTGTTAGGCCTTCTCGGGGAGGAAGCCAGAACCTCATCTTCCATGAAGCTTTTCCATGCCGAAGCCTGTGTCGCTAAGTGTTGGGTGGACACGTAGCTGATAAACTGGAGTTTTGAGGGGATGGGACACTAAATACCCGTTGCATACAGACGTGTGGTGACCTGCAGGTGATGAATAAATCTGTCAAGCCTTCCTGGGAGAAACTTCCACTTCAACTCAACAGTAGAGGTAAATCTAAAGTTTTATAGTTTAGCTGTCAGTCAGGAGTTCAGAGCCAAAATAGTCTCTCGTTCTTGGAGATTTAGGGCTTGCATTTTTGGGGGGTTCATCAAGGAATAGCCACGCCTTGCTACGTCCCTTCGGATGCTCCTATTCCTGTATAAGCTTCCAGAGTGAAGGTGCTTATTTAGGAACAAGAACATCTGCTCTCTGCACTAATCAGCCCTGCTGCTTTAATTTTACACTCTGTCTTTATCAGGAAGATAATTTTGGTAAAGGCAAGCCCTTCAGCTGCCTCAAGGACGGTGAGTAGGGAAGCTGGTTTGCTATTTTCGTCCTGCAGGTTTTCTCCTGCGTGCGTCCACACCTCCGGGGTAGCTGATCGGCTGCCAAAAGGTCTGGAGGCAAATCCTAACGTGCTGATAGCTCCCGGTGACAAACGCTGTTTCTATTTAGCTGTCTTAGAAGTAACCCTGTACCCTGCTTTCCTATAGGCTGTTGGCTTTTTTATTTAGGGTTTGGTAAATACAACTCATTCAGTGAACCGAAACACCTGGGAAGGCTGTAGGTGGCTTTTTTGAGCATTTGCATGATGCGTTTCAGGTAGAGCTATGAGAAATGTTTGCTGCGTGCTTGGCTTGTTAGCTGAGCGAGCGCCCCGGGGGCTGCGGGGCAGTCCTGTGCGAGGTATCCCCTTCTAGCAGGTGAAGGATTACGTGTTTTGAAGTGCTTTACAAAAGAAGTTAATCCCCCATTAGAGAGGGGGGAAACTGAGGCACAGATAGACGAAGGTCCCAGCTGCCTGTGCTGCTCCGTGACGGAGCCGCAGTGGAAGCGGGTCCGGAGTCCCGCCGCAATACTCTGCGCAGCGCGTCGATGAGCATCTCTGAAGTTTACCCTGTGCAGGTATTGAAGGAAACCCGCTGGCCTCGCGCGTCGTGTGGCCACGGAGGATGCAGCTGCCTTCCCTTTCGGGATCCACCTAGGTAATGTTAGATTACTGTGCCACCCACAGGCAGCTGCCACGCTGCTCAAAAACGCTGCTTGCTATTTGCATGGGAAGGCAGCTCTCGAGTGTTACATCCGTGATGAAAAGCCGCCGGTTTCATTTATAGCAATAACTATAGTATTTAGATTTCCCAAACCTAGTTATTCTAGTATTCTGTCTAAATTGTGTTTCTAGCTGTTATATGTCTGGATTTTCCCCGTTTCCATGGGATATGCTTGTCGCTTCTTCCACAAGATGCTCTCCTTGTGCTGAGCAGCTGCTGTATCTCTCCGCAGTGGTGGTTGCTCTTCAACAGGTGAAGCAACCCCAGCCGCATTTTGGTTTGAAGTGTGGGATCCTTCTGAAGGCAGAGAAACCACGGGACTGTCAGTTATGGTGCACCCCCTTCTCTGCTGTGCTGCCACACTAGGCTTCGAGAAGAACTTGGTTTAATCTGTGTCACTTTGTTGAAAGTGGATATTGTGATGTACCTCCAGGACGCGGAGGAGCTGGCCTCTCCCTTGCTCTGTGCGTGATTAGTTTGGAGCAAACTGGGTCAGTGGAGGCTGCTTGGAGAATTTTGAAACCAGCGTGCCCGTTTGTAGCAAATGATCTTGAAACCGTGGTAATTGAAGGACTTGAGCAAAACAAGGCTTGCATGTAGAGTTAATTTGTTGTTAGACTGTCAGGAAGACAAGCTTTTTAGCTTCTACTGATCTCCGGGAAGAGCTCGTGTATCTGCAAGCATATCTGTTCTCCCATCTGTAGTGCTTCGTCCAATAAGAGTTTAACTCTACCTTCATACCTTGTCTTATAATTTATAGTAGTGCACTTGGCATCGTTCATCTATTTTAGTTTTTTGCCCGCATGCAGAAACTGTCTACGAGAAGAATTTCCCTTGCGATATTTAAACACTCATCTGTACACCCGTGCGAAAACCTGCCCTTTGGGAGAATGGTTCTGTGCTGCTCGCTTATTCTGCTTTGGAGAACAGAATTTTAATATTGTTTACTATGCTCTTAATCTTACGGCTGGCAGATAAATTGAGTTATTTCAGCCCTTCCCCTAAGGACTTCATGGTGCTTCATGGACAGCATACCCATAGCATTAGGTGGAGTTATCTCAGCTTTGCAAAAATCCGCTCATCTGTTTTCCTGGAGTGAGTAATTGATTGGCCTGAGAATAAAATGTTGATTCTTCACCGCTTTTATAAAAAGGGCTGGACCTGCAGAGCTGCTGGTGCAGTTGGTGCTTCCTTTGAGCCCAGCCTTGCTGAAATGTGTGCAGCTGGGCTTGACGCAGCGAGGCAAGTTATTCTGGCTTTGGTAAACCGCCCGAGTGAAATTTGGCAAGCGGGGCTCAGGTCTCGGCCTCCCCAGATGCCCTGTGCGATGAGGAGCAGGCTGCTCGTTGCCTAGCCCTGGTTTCCCCGCTAGCTGTATTCCCGTCCTCCGCTTTGCTCTCGTTTGCATCCCTTGCAGGCGGGAGCAGCCTCTCACTGCGCTTGTTGGTCATCTGCTCCAGCAGGGACCTGCTCTGCAGCAGGACTCCTGCGTGATCCTATAGTCCAAATAACTTCAAAACCGGTGGTGCAAAGCAAAGGAATGCACTAGCATAATGCACTAATATTATTTATTGACTGAAAGTGTTAGTAGCATCACATTGGGTCAAAATAAAATATCTTTGGGGAGGTTGTCAACTGATTTTGGTTTTGTTTTATGGATATTTTTGGCATTGGGGTGCTGCCTACCTACCTCACGCCACGTGAGCGCTATGCAGTGCTCTGCAGCAATGTAATACCTTGTTCCTCAAACTACTAGATGTTTGTTAATGCTTTTTCTTTGCTCTAATGGATATACTTTGTGTCATAAGAGCATCCTTGCTCTCCTCCATGTGCTTTTTCCCCGAGACAGCCTCAGGTTTTGTCCCCTTCCAGCGGGAGCCCCGTGGTGGCTGCCCAGTCGCTGTCCCCTCCGTCCCCGGCTGGTGATTTATGGCCTTGGCAGCCTGGAGACGAGCTCCCCGTGCCCAGGCAATGCTGCTGCGAGGCACCGCGCCGGAGGAACCTGCCGCTTCTGCCTGCCAGCGTTGTCAGTTCTGTCGCTTAGCCGAGGAAAAATCGACCGGCTCTGCTTTAGCTGGGCTCAACTTAATTTTTTGAAAGAAGCTGTTTAGCTTTAGTGTAGAAGACGATGCAGTCGGCAATTGGAAACCCTTAACGCGTCGTGCTGAGGGGCTCTGGGTGAGGGATGCTGCGTGGGAGGACTCGAGCAAGTAGGTCAGCTGGCAGCCAGTAAAACTCAGAGTTGAGCTACGTGGTTGGAAAAGGTTGGAAAAACCCGTGGCGCCTCGGTGTGTAGCTTCACGGTGAGTTAGCGCTTGGCGCTGTCCTCGCCAGCCCATGATGTGTCCCTCCGAAAGCGGCTGCTTTTCACCTGGGTCAGCGCTCGCTGCTCACCGCGCAGCTGGGTGAGCGCTGGTGCCGGGAGGGAGGTGGGGACGAGCACGGGAGGAGCCCCGGAGCCTGGACTTTGGTCCGTTCAAGCTGCCGTGGGACCGCACCCTGGAAGGATGCGGCCCGGCTACGCAAACAGGCAGAGCCAGGAGGGATGAAATTCCCTGCTTCGGCAGAGAGTGTGTTAAAACTGAAGGAAAGGGATAGTGAATAGTGCAGAAAATGCTACAGCGCCGCAGGGACCCAGTCATTTTCTATTGCGTGTGAATTAGCTGCCTAGCTGGAGAAAAGCCATCCCCTTGCTGCGGAGGGTTCAGAAGCGGGTCAAAGGAGCAGGAATATATTCGTAAATTGGTATGACGAGCTGGAAAAAAAACGAGCCAAGTGTTCAAACTAACAAGCCAGGCGAAGGCGGCGCTTGTGCTCGCTGCGGCGGCGAGGGGCAGGCAGCGGCACGGCGAAGCGGCGTGCCCCAAAGCGCTGCGGGAGCTGTGCTTTGCCGGGATTGCACGGCATTCCACAGGCCGAGAGTAAATTTGAGGATGCCCCAGCGCTAGGAGAGCATGGATATTCAGGGTGTGTTGTGCTAAAGGAAATGCAAAATCCCAGTTTTCTCAGGCTTGCTGCTGGCTTCGGGGAGGAGGGAAGCACCTGCAGCAGGGATAAAAGTCAGGTTTGTTGCATGGGGCAGGTTATCTTGAACCGCTGCAGATTACAGCTCCCAAATGAGCCAGTCCTGGTTAATCCGGCAGTGGGATGTGCCCTAGTTAACCCGTCACTTCAGCAAGCGGACGCCTGGTTTCTCGGTACAGGCGGAGATGCACAGTCCTGCTTTGGCATCCTCGTGGACGTGCCAGGAGTCTGGAAGGATCCGTCCTCACCTGGGCTGCCAGCGGTGGTGGCAGGCTGTGACAGCCGTCCCCGGCGGAGGTCCGGCGAGTGGCCGGTGCGGCAGGCAGGATTCGTATTCCAGGCACACGGACACCCCTTGCTACGTGCAAAGCTCAGCGCAGCCTGTGCGGGAATGCCCTTGAAAGGCAAATTGAACTGAACTCCCCGCTGGGTTTTGAGGGAGTAGGAGAGTGGCTATCAACTATGCTGAGGTTAAAGTAGATTTTGAGATGTCTATTTTGGTTTCTCTTCTGCTTTCCCTTCTCAGAAAGGGCTTGCTGAAAGCGCGGGCAGGGGGACTTGACCTGCAGATGCCCTGTGCGCTGGAGCGGCTGCGAACTGAGGGTTTGGATTTGCGTGAAGACGCCGAGTTGATACCGAGACTAGTAAAACCCTTCAAGGGTGCTCCTAAAAGCAGGTGCTCCTGCTTTTGATGTGTAGCAGTCATTCTAGTTTCTGTAAATAGTGTCCTCAGTGATGCAGTATGTAGAAGAGGCGTATCGCATGGATATGCCAGATCACGCATCTGTAGCGTGTATAAATGTTAGTTGTATTTTAAGTGTTAGTGGATCAAGCTGGAGGAATTCTTGAGATGTTTCTCAAGTAGCTTCAGGATTATTTGCCTCTGAAAGGAAGACCATCCGATGCACTTGGGTGACCAGCTTGCTGCCCAGAAGTCTGTGCACAGATAGAGCTTCTCTTTGCTAAGCTGTTTAAAAAGCTGCGTTTGCCAGTAGTGCTCTGATAGTTTAATGTCTTTGTTGTCAAGGGTTGCTTTCCCCCACCTCAGAATATCGCTGCAATAGTGTCCCAACTGCAACAGAGAGAAGTAGCCTAGAGCGTGGCTGCCTGAGCAGAAGGGATGTTCCACCCACGCGGTTCAGCAAAGCAAAGCCGAAAAGCCCTGCTGGCGACAGCTTGCTCAGACGCACTTGCAGCGAAGCCGCGGTGGGGTTATCTCACCTGACAGTGCAGCCGCGCGATGCCGATGCTCTCGTGCGAGCTGGGCACGGGCTCTAAAGTCAGTTTAATTCCATCAGATGGAGATGACTTGTGTTACAGCCAACAAATCGCGCTAGTGCTGCTTAGCTGCTGGGAGCGAAGGTGATGAGACGTTCTAGACGTAGCAGGGACGGGTTAGGCTGAAGTGAGCTGTGGATAAAAGCTAGCTTTGACTGCAGGTCTGTGGAAATGAGCTGATTTTGTAGCTCTTTCCCCAGCACCCCGTGCTGTGCCTGTTGACATCTTGCATTGTGGTTGTCTTAATTTGAACTGCAAGCTCCTCAGGGCCAAAGCGCTCTATTTTCTGAAATGCTGAGCGTGTTTTTATTGTGCTACGTAAGTGTGTGGGAATGAAGATGTCTCCTGATTTCCCCAAACTTGGTTCCTCTTGTATCTCATTTCAGAACTTTCTCCAGAGAAAAGCTGGGTTTTGTTATTAAAATCCTAATTCCTCCTTTTTGTCCTCTTTCCCCAGTGCATTCAAAACTGTCTTGATCTTGTGCGACTTCTGAAATACTTCCTGTGCATGTGCTTTTCTGTCTTTGCTAAATAAGCATTTGTTGTTCCCTTTTACAGCAGACACATACCCGCTTGGAGACAGACGTGGGATTTTTCCCTGGGAACAAGTGTTAGATGCTTTGCATTAATTACACCTTAACTTTGCTTGACCTTTCTTTCCAACACAGCGTGTGCATGTTTAGAGGCTACTAAAATCTTCAAAGTATTCAGAGGGTGAAAGAAAGATGGTATGCGTGCTTTTTGTAGTCTCTGCTGATGGTGAAATGGCAACAAACCCATTACGTTTGGCAACCTGGACCTTCCCTGGGCTGATCCTCGATGGAAATTCTTACTGCGCTTCACCAGAGGGGCGAAGATGTCACACTTTCTAGTTTGTAGTTTGGGGCAGGTTTTCTGCTTTGAGTTTCCCCGCACACCAGTTATATGTAGGCTGACCAGAGCTGATAGGGAAATGAAACTAAACCTTGGCTTTAGTCGCACTTGAAATTTTAATTTGTGCCTTGATCTTGTTCCCTGTTTTTGTAGGAATTGCTCAGCAAGCTAGAGTGCGGGAGGAATGGAAGAGAACATTGGTAAGTACACGCTTAGATATCATACCACAGGTTGTGGATCTGTTCTTTTTTCCTTGGTTAAATGCCATAAAGAGCCTTATTGCTTTAAACTTTGAATCTTCAATTCGGATGTAGAAGATGGTTAGAAAGTAAGATAGCTTGGCAGATGCATCAGTTGCTGTTCTATCATGGTAATGGCATGGACCAGATCTGATCAAAACTGTACTGTAGGTCTGAAAGATTTTTTTTTTTTTTTTTTTTTTGAAATCTCCCATCTGTGAGAACTGAAATACAAGTCTCCTGAGTATCCCAAGATCTTGAAAACAAAGTAATATCCCTTTTTTAATAGGTAGGAGGCTAGAGGCATTGAGCTGGTAAGTGATTTGGACAAGCCACACTGCAAGCCAAGACGAAGGATTAGCTCAGTGGTAGCTCCTGACTTCTCTTTCTGTGTTTATTTCCCCAGGCTGTTCTGTCTTGCAAAAGATCTAGGATTTTTCCTTTAATTAAACAAAACTTGACTTTAAAGCTGTTGCTTTAGGCACTATCTATTGCTTGCCGTGAGGCAGGCAAACTGGTCATTGGGTTAAACGGAAGCTGGGTTTAGTTGCAGCCAGAACTGGTAGATTTTGGCATAGGATAAGTGCTTGAATGACTTTTCCTCCTGTTTGTCTAAAATGGCTATGGAAGATGCTGGTCAAATGGCTGTTTTTCCTACTGCTGAAATGGGATTTGCATGAAAGCTCCTGCCTGCACCTCGGGAAGCCAGCCTCCCTTAAGCATATTAACCCTGCATCTCGTGGAACATGGTGTTACCTCTTGCAGTTGCTGCTGGCAAACATAAGAAATGTTGAATCATCTCAGATGAAACCATAGCAAATCTCCAGTTGGCACTGGATGTAGGAAAGCCCCCTTTCCATAACATCTATCACTAAATTATCATGGAAAGGGCAGCTGTGCAATTGGTGACTCTGAACTCGTAGTGAGGTGCAACTCTGTGACCACAGATGTTGTTTCTGGATTATTCCTGTGCAGCCAGGTGATGCCATCCTTAAAACTTGAGACTCAATGTGTTTCCCAGCAGTGTGGTGTTCCCAGTGTGGCAGATGTACCAGGCCTGTCTTGGCCAGCCAGTCTGACTTCATGGAAAGCTGGTCTGCTGGAACCCAGTGGCACGCGTGGACCAGCTATGAGCCAAGCGTACATGCACAAAAACATGTCATGCTAATAATCCTGGTGGCAAGAACTGCTGCTGTGCTCTCCAAGTGTTAGCCTGTAAGATGCACATTTAATCTGTGGTGATTACTCTTCCTTATGATTTGCTTGTGGCAGACTAATCCCAAATGATGGGTTTTTTTAAGGGGGCGGGGGGGGGTGAGTGTGGTGCTGGCAGCTGATGTCGAAGCAGTGGCTGTGGAAATGGCAGCTCCCTCTTCAACCCCAGGACAAAGCACAGATGACAGCAGGGCGAGTTCTTCCATCTCTGCAGTCTGCATTAATGGGATGGCTTTGAGCAGTGCTGTGGGCTCAACTTACTCACCCGGAGTCGGCCTCTGTTGGGACTGTCGGCAGCCAGCTGTGTCCATATCGCAAAGCTTTTTGTCCCTGTTCGTGTGCAGCTGAACTCCAATTTTTGGACAGGTCCGTGAGCCATGGCATTACAGCCTGTCGAGGTCACTGGCTGCTTTGACTCCTGATTTGGGCAGAACTGGTGGCCTAGGATGTGAAAGGCTTTCTGCTCTGTTTCCATCTTGCTAACTGGAGGAGAATTAACTCCCTTTTCCCTCTGAACAAATTCAGCTGTGCAAGTTTAGGACAGAGCATCTGCATTTGATCTTTCTGTTGCGTTTGCAGTCTTCCCCCCACAGCTGGTTGTGGAGCTTTCCGGGGTTGTCTTGCTGGTGCTGGGAGCTAAGGGCCCATGTAAATGGCAGAATAAACAGATGGGTCTATTATTTTTTTTAAATTACTTTGCTTTTAAGGATGCTCATTCTCCAAGTGCTGCTAAGCTCGGGACTCCTGGGTTCTGTTCCCGGCAGCGGGACTGGAGATGAGGTAAGGTGGAGCTGGAGCTGTGCGCAGGAGCTGAGCTGCCCTTTGGTCCTTCGAGGCCTGGGGCTTTGATGTATCGCTGCCCGTACCTGGTTGTACATTAACCGCACGCACACTGCTGCATGGCTGGCTTCTGCTTTAACTGCACTGGCGCATGTTCAGAGTTGGTGTGCTCCGGGTGGCCGCTGGGACTGCAGTGAAGCAGAAATCCTTCTTAGCTGTCAGGCTTCACTAGCCAGGGGTGGGTGGGGGAGCTCCTCCTTGGCTGACTGCCCTGGCTAATTAAAAATGAAATTTGCTGTTGTCTTCAGATTTTAATTCATGCTCATCCCTGAAGACCAGTAGAAGCATGGTCTCCAGGCAGCTGCAGTGAAGTCTCCGAGCTTGTCTATATGCAGTTATTTTAGAACAGGTATACAACTTAGTTTGCTCTCTACCCTACCTTGGGCAGGTGTTTGAGTACAGAGAAGAGCATGGAGTAGCTTCTTGCAAGTCTTGGGACTTGATCCTGAGCAAGTTACTGTAGCTTGTTGCCACATGTTGGCTGATGTGCATGTGCAGGTGATGGTTCTTCTCTCTAATGGAGGACTAGGCAAAACTGAGCTACTTGGCTGCAGGTTGTGTGAGCGGCCATTGGCTTAACGGATGCATAAACTGTTCCTGCACCTTGAACTTGTGCAGCTCGTCTGCCAGAGCCTTCAGCGGGCGAACGGTGCTGTGAAACCTCCTGGAGCTGGACGAAGCCTTGCAGCGGTGGCAGCCCGCGAGGTTGCGTGTGGGTGCTGAGAGGTGGTGGTGATAGACACCGTGCACCGGTGTTAAGTTGGGGCATGGCCACGCGTAGCACGTGGTGGGAGCGTGCTGCTGCCGAACTGCCAGCTGAGCCCCGTGCGGTGGGTGGGAGGGCAGAGGTTAGCGAGAGCAATAAATAGTTTCTAAAAATACTCACAGGACTGGGGCCAAGTCTCGCCTCTCTGCAAGGCCTTGTAGAGGTCCCACCTACACAAGTGATCTGCTGAAGGGAAATATCGCTGGAACACCTTTCCCCTTTTCAGATCCTTCCTGTTGGTGTGGTGAGGGTGCAGCAGCATCTTCTATTTTCAGAGCATATTTCCGCTGTCCCATTTGCCACCCACACTGTCACCGTCCAGATCCTCTTCCAAAAGCTGTTCTCTGCTCTTAGGGCGATACAAACTAAAGGTTTGGGCCTTTTTCTTAGTGAAGGGATCTTCCTAAGGTCTGGTAATTTATCTGCCTGCAAGTCTCTGATCTTAAAAAGCAGGTATTTAAGAAGGGAGAGCTTTCTGTGCTTGGCAGGGCCAGTCTCGCCTGACACCGATGGTTCACCGAAAGCTCTGCTGCGGTGTTGGACGGCCCCAGCACAGAAACTGGCCTGCAGTTTGCTTGCCCGGTGATGTCTGAGCTCATCATTTACAAAGAGCTGTGGAGGGAGCGTAGCAGTGCCTGGTTTCATGGGAGTGTTTGCTGTCGGATCCTCCTCTCTCCCTCCTGTGCTTCGGAAGTCGCATTTACTCTGTTTACAGTTTCTGCCAGGCGCTTACCCGGCGGGAACCGGGATGAAGCGTTTTGGAGCTTCCCTAGAAGGTCCGGCTGTCAAACCGTTGTGAAGCCTGTTGGGAAACCCATAAAGTGGCCTTTGCATGCACGGACTCTTACCCAAAGCTGCTTCTATCTTTTTAGAGTAGCACTTGAAATATTAAATGTATGGATGACTTAAGAGTTTTCCACAGTTATTTCTTTATTCAAGGCTGTGTCTCATCCCATTTACTTCCTGCCGTACTACTTTTTTTCCACCAGTTCTTTCCCTACTAAAGAATAGGCTTGCGTTAACCATTATGAAATACTCTTCAAGTCCCTAACCTCTGTGCAAACAAAGTAGTAATTTGTTTTAGCATCTATGCTGCCTTCTGGGCTACGTGCCGCATAAGGAAACCGCTGTGATATGAATCTGCTGCTTTTGGAGACTTTCACCACAAATATAGTGTGAGCAAAGGAAGGGACTAGAAATGCAAACACTTGCCGCTTATTCCACCAGCGCTGCTACTCGTTGCTGGCAGGATGCACAGCAAGCTGCCTGAATCCTGTTTTTTTATCCGTAAAAATGAGAGCGATGCCTTCAGACGCTCTGAGATCGACCAAGATGCAAACAGAACGCACTGTGTCTTAGGCGTACGGGTGACAGGATTTTTAGATCACTTCTGATTAAAAGCATATCTGCAACTGGAAGCAATAGCAAAGGTGCTGTGCTGGCTGAATCCAATGCTAAGGTCCCGTCCCAAAGGCACTTTAATTGCAGGCTCCATCAGCCTGCTGCATCAGTGACCGCATATAATGCTTTGCTTTGCAGTGGCCGCTGGATGATGCCTGAATTACCTGTGGGTCCCTTCTTGCGGGGGTTTCTCCCTGCTGCTCTTTGGAAAGGCTCCCCAAGCTCGGTGTCTCCTCCGGGTAGGTAGAAGGGAACGGAAGGCTTCAGACAGGCGAAGTCTATTACGAAAGCAAATAAAACCTGCTCTCGAAAACCGGTTTTCTGCTTCCGCTTCAGAGGTGCCTGCCAAGCGCCTGCCTTCTCGCTGTTCCTTTGTTCCCGAAGCCCTTTGTTTTTAGCAGTGGTGAAAGCGCCGGGAGCGGCTAGTAGGATGTAAAAGGTTTTGCGTGTAGGTTGTTGGTCTGAACCTCGTGAGATAGGTCACGAGCACGAGTTCCCGTTCCCTGGCTGCCTGCGTGGGGCGAAGGCCTCGGTCCACGCTTCCCTGCCGATCTGATGGCGATTGCTGCAGGGTGTCAGGATGGAGGAGGGACAGTGAGGGAGGGAGATAATGTGCTGCTGTCTGTGCTCTCTTGTGTTCTTCAGAAAAATAGCAAGACTTTAGATCTCTAGGACATCGTTCTGGTACTTTAGGTAATGCACTTTAAAAGGGAAGAAGTGTCCGAGTGAGGGCAGGAGGGGGGAGCACGAGGCGAAGGGCACTTTCCAGCACTCCTTGCATTTGCTGGAGAATTTGGGTGAGTGGCCAACCTCTGATTTCAAGGACTTGCACTGGCTGTCGGTGCTCGTCTGGCTGGGTGGGAATCCCCTCTTGATGACTAAGGTTTAACTGGAAATCAGCTGCTTCTAGGCTGCTGCCAGGACAGACATTTTAACCAACCATTTGTGAGCATTTAGGGGAAATTTGTCAAATGGGCACTTTTGTGTTAAACTAAAGGGCTTTGAAGATGTGCTTTTTAGTTTAAACTAGGCTGCTGGAGCTGCCATTCACTGTTTTCTGGTTTTAATCTACAGAGCCAAACTCAGACTGTCGCACTGTTAGGGTACTTCGCTGTCGCAGAGCTCTGAAGACTGCTGGAGAGGAGCAGTTAGTGCTAGCTAGCCAGTGGAAACCTCTATATGCCTTTATAATGCCTCTTCCATAACAAAAGAACAGGTTTTTCTTCCAGGCAGATACAGAAGCTGTGATTCCCTTATGAGGTGCTATAAATTATGTATATAGTAATATAACTGTTTTGTGCAGTATAATAGAAGAGAGCCAAAGTGGTAAAAGTGCCTCAGATTAAACATTTAATTACAGTCGAAGTATGCTAATTTGCACGCATTCATCCTACTGTTCCTTAGTCAAATCTACCAGGGGCTTGTACTGATCTCATTTGAGACCGTTTGACTTTTAAAGAAGATGCAGTGTACAACGCTTACAATAACGCTTTCATGTAGGTTAGCAGATAGGTTGACTGCACTTGTCAAGAGAGCAGAATACATTGGGATGCTCTCCTAGTAGCCTTTTGTTCTTAAACTTGCAGCGGACGTTGTAGTTTAGTGTAAATAATTTGCTGAGCGCTGCCAGGGTGCTCGGGGCAGTTAATGGCATGTCTGTTTTGTCCTTCTGCCTGCTGCATTTGCAAATAATTCAGATCAGTTATGCATCAATTAGTCACTGTGGCACTTAGAAAAATGAAAACCCAACAATTCCCCACCACCACCCCTAAATAAATCCACCAAAACAGAGCCCCCGTGATCTGAGCTGGTGCCTGAACTTTGCTGCTTTTCCCTCCTGGTCCACAAGCAGGTGTTTTGCAGAGATTATTCGCTGACCCTCCGCAGACCTTGTGATTCCATCGCACCCCATTTCGAGCAACTGCTAGAGCTTAGCACGTGGCAATGCGGTTTCTACCGATTGCTCTGCCAGGAGGAAAGTGGAGGTTAATTTTGCTGGGTTTGGGGTTTAGTGGCTGAGCCGTGGATGTGCTGGGAATGAGACACTTACGGGCTGGTCGGCAGCAAGGTAGTAGCAAAGGCTGATGTGAAAAATGTCGTACCTGCTGAGCTGCTTTGTGATCGAGTCAAACAATCTTTTTCCTTGTATTAAGAGATAAGACGTTGTAGGACATGTAATCAATCCCCTGGATAATTCAGGCTGACTCACTGTAAAATAGTGTGGAGTTACTGCGGTTCAGTAAGTAGGACACGGAGCACAAGTGTTGGATTTTGAGAATTTCTAGTTTTCAACCTGCTGGACCTTAAATTTGCTGTGTGTAGAAGGGGAGAAGAGGCGCTCAGTGCTCTCTGAAACATTTTGTCTGGGGATTCTCCATCAAGAGGTTTAAGTAGCTGCTTTTATTGGGGTTGGGGTAGAAGGGAAGCCTGCCCTGGGACCAGAGGTGAGTTTTGGATAAATGAACTGATTGTTGTTATTACGGGTTTTGTGCTTGTTCATACAGCAGCAATCTGCCTGGATTTAAAAAAGAAAACCCAAGTATTCTTATTATTGCTCTTTTGAGTCATGCAATGGTGTTAGTTGGGCCGTTGGCTGAGCTGGGCTGCACCTCGGGCTCTGCTGTGCAGTGCGGTTGGCACTGCTCTGCTCTGCGAGCGGCTGCACGGTGCCGCTGCTGACGTCGCTGCTTTATCCGTTTCATTTGCGTTGAAAAGAAGCCTGGCTCTGATTTCTGAAGGTGTCTTTTGTCTCCCAAAACGCTTGAGCATGATGAGAAGCCAGATACCTTGCACAGCTTTCTTACAGGTGTGCAACTGAGCCGACTGCAATGGGACAGGTGATGACCGCGGCTTGGTTAGCGCCGCAGCATCAAGGACCGCTTGGGAAGAACATTGCTCTTTATCCAGCCTGTTTTTGTCTTCCTTCAGCAAGCACAGGCTTTAAAATCTCTAAAGGGCTTACCAGCCGGGTTACAATACACTTGTATTTCTCTGCTCATTAAAAGCAATAGTGTTTGTAAGACTTACTAAATTCCACTTACTTGATGTGTTTAGCCTGCTTCACTTGGTCCTCGGGCTATTTTCTTTCTCAGCTGGGCACTGCGGACTTGCATAGAGCAGCATCCTTGTTCCTCTTTGAGCTGTTGTCTCAAGGCTGCGTGAGCTGGAGCTTTATACAGTGGGGTAAGTCGGCTGTAAGGAGATTGCTGTGCCGCGTCTCCGGCGTCTCGTCAGCCTCCCCATCCCAGCCTGGAAACCTGCTCTTGCGTCGGGCACGTGAAGCTTTGCCGCCGCTCGCCTAGGTGTTCACGGAGCGGTTGCAGTAGAAATCTGCAGAGGCGGAAATAGAAATAAATTGCCCTAAAGTCGTGCAGGGAGTCTAGAAGCCGTGCCTGGCACTCCTGGCTCTGGGACAGCACCTTGCCTCTGAGACTTCTTCCTTGGGGGAGGTGAGTATGGATGATTGCTGCAAGGCAGGCAGGTCCCTGCAGCTGCCGTGTGGCCTTTTTGTGACAAAGAGGGCAAGGGCAGAGGTGAAGTTTAATATGTCACGAAGGGCCTGAAGAAGCCTCTTTTCTCGCTGTCTAGTGCTGTACTCCTAGCACGGACGTGCTTTCCCGTGCTGCTGTCGGCTTCCTTCCGCGATGTCCTGGCGCCGACTGTGGCTGTGCCCAGTGCAGGTGCCCCCGGTGCGGGGGACCCTCCACCTCCGCCCCCCCCCCCCCCCCTCAGGCCGTGGGGGGACCCCGTCGGGTGGTGCCGGGTGCTGTGTCCCGCCCCGTCGGGGCGGTGTCGCGCTGCGGCCGCCAGGGGGCGGGCGCGACTGGGGCGGCCGCGGGGTGGCGGGGCCCGGTGGGGCCCGGGGGTCCCGGGGGCTTTAGGGCGAGCCCGGGCGGGAGGCGATTCCCCTCGGCTGGCTTCTCCCTCCGCCCCCCCGGAGCAACACGACCTCGGGGACTGCATTTTCCAAGCCTCCGCCACAGCGGTTTCCTGTAAATGCTTTTTTTTTTTTTTTTAGCGCTCGAATAGCATCGGCGTGAGCCCAGCGGGAAGGCGGCTTTGGGGATTTGGAGTGGGAGTGCAGCCCTGTCGCCCCCGGGGCTGCCCTGGGGGGCACAGCCTGGGCTGTGAGCGGGACGAGGGCTGCGAGAGCTGCTGCGGTGACAGTGCAGCCCAACAAGGGCTGGGGAGGCTGCATCTCGGTGGCAGCGAGCCAGCGGTGAGCCTGGAGGCGGGGGGGCTCGGTGGTATGCTGTAATTGCTTCGGGATAGGGACGAAATAATAAGAGCGGCTTAATTGGTGCAGGGCATCGCAGCGAAAGCCTCCCCCTGCACTTGAAAAGGCAGAATTTAATAACTTCCAGCGTCCTGAGTAAGAATCTCTTAGAAAAACACGGCGCAGTTCTTGTGGTTCTTCCCCGCTCTCCTGCGGGCTAGGAAACAGCTCGGCGCGCTGTTTGCTTTGTGCTTTCCCTCTGCTTCCCCAGCGCGGCTGCAGCGAGAGACTCGTTTACAAGCGCGGCCTGAGAGTGAGTCACCCCTTGGCAAAGCGAAGGGGATGAAGACGAGGTTGTGAACGCAGCCACCAGCAAACCCCTCCAGCAGGGACCACTAAGGGCCGATTGCCTTCCCCGGAGGAGGAGGAGGGGGTGAGGAGGAGGATGGTCACAAGGGTTAGAGATACGAGGCTGGTGCTCGAACACGAGGGAGGAGGGCTATAACCGACCTCGGGAATGGTTTCCGCTGGAGTTCAGCTGAAACTTTGAAAAAGTCCCCCTCAACCCTTTGATCTGAACGTTAAATCTTTGAGACATTAGTGCTAATTAGGAAAGTAAGCACGGTTCCTTCCTGTGGGGAATGCAGAAGTTTGTTCTGCTCGAGCATCCTGTGTGTTGCAGGGGTTAAGTAACATTTTGCTTTAGGGAGGGAAGGAAAAATCTCTCAAAGTAATTAACTTAAGATGCTGACACTAATGAACAGGCTTTCTGAGCTAGGGCTTTTGGGGGGTTGATGGGAATCCCCTGTTGAATCAATGACATTAGGGCCTTAGGAGTGATTCTGCAATTATTAGGCTCAAATGATGTTGAACATGAAGTTAATCCTGTTATCTCCCTCAAATATTGAGCAAACTGCTTGTTCTGGGTAACTCTGTAATGGGATTATTCTAGCGAGTCTGGCACCCTCAGCACTCTGTATCCGTTCGGATTTTTTCCTTATTTTCCCGTTGAGGAGAAAGCACCGATCCGTATTCCCAGAGCTTCGGTGGGTGCCGCCTGGGGCACCGTTCTCCAGGGATGCTGCAGCTTTGTGCAAAGTGCGTTTGGTCGGGAGCACCCTGTTTCTGTACGAAGCAAAGGTGCCTTGAGCCCACTCCTGAGCAAGTCTTTAGAAAAACACCCCCAGACCCAGGGCAAGCGTAAAGCGCGGCTCCCCTCCGTCACGCCGTCCTGGCATCGGCAGTCGGCCGTTCAGTAAGTTCCTGTGCTGGAGGCTGTTCCCAGCCGTCGTGTTTACTGGGCCTGGTGGATCTGCCTGTCCGGAGCATAAGCAGTTCTTTTTTGAAAGCTTATTTTGCATCCCTGATAGCCGGTAGCGATTGTTCTAAACAAAAGTAACGGGTGTTTGAAAAAGGATTGTCCTGAGTTTATTTCTAAGCCATCTGTCTGATAAATCACAAGGTAACCGATGCAGGAAAGCGGAAGAACCACGCACGATAAAGCAGGGAGGGGAGAGAAGAAAAGCTCTAGTGCATGTTTGGTCACTTGCTGACGTTCGTTATAGACTTGATTGTTTTCCTGTTGGTCCCACGAGGTCTAGTGGCCTGAGTTTTAGGCAGGGTTTGTTGCTGTGGATGGGAATGATGGAGCTCTAGCTGCCAGGTCAACTTACATCATTGGCTGCAGAGGTGCAAAACCTAATGACTTACGGCTCTGCGTTGAGTTATGGGCATAAACCAGACCATCGCATATCTTACAGGGGATGAAGGCATGCGCCTTCGTGAGAATTAGAATTTGAGTTTCAAAGTCAGGAAAAAACGTTTTTCTCTTTATTCTGTAGCCAGAGGCTGAGTTAATAATGAAATAGGCCTTTTTCTTTTAGCAGCTCAGTAGAAATTGCTTTTTTACTCTAATACCCACTAAACGAGCCCATGCTTGTGTGCCAAACTAGAAATTTCTGTAAATATGGGAAACCTCCTTTAAGGGGTCGGTTGGCTTTTAGTTTCCAAGCTTTGACTTTTTTTGTTGAACCTGAT
Source organism: Dromaius novaehollandiae (assembly GCF_036370855.1). Classification (NCBI taxonomy): domain Eukaryota; kingdom Metazoa; phylum Chordata; class Aves; order Casuariiformes; family Dromaiidae; genus Dromaius; species Dromaius novaehollandiae. Next base: position 6,934,874 of record NC_088120.1, on the reverse strand, counting down.
CTGAAGTTCAGTAAGAACTGTAGATTTTTGTGAGGTTTTATTTTTTTTCCTACTCCCTTGATGTAGGTGAAGATTAGTTTTGAGAATTATTTTGGAAGCTCCCAGGAGCTTCCTTACAACAGGAATAGGCTGCAGGGCTGCTAGTGACTCATGTTTCCAGGCTTCTTCAAGGAAAGCAGCAGGAGGATGTGGGTTGATGTAGCCAACGGACCAGCCAGGATTTCGGGTTAAGTGCCCGGGAGCCAGCTAACCCTGTTGTTGATAAGGTAATGGAGTTAGATGGCTTTATTGTCCCCTGTAATTTCAGTCTCCTTGGGGGAAGCCCCGGGATGGCGTTGCTACAGCAAGGGAGGTAGCTCCTTCTGTAAACTTGTTTAAATGGGAATCCAACACGGGAACATTCTTTGTATTTCAGGCAAAGTACACGGGGCGGGGTGTGTGTGGCTTGTTTACATTTGCACACCGTAACTAAATAAATTTTGTGCACCAATTCAAAAATCTGCTCTGACAAATCCTTGCTAAAACAATTACTTGAAGAGCTTACTGGAGTCATGGTTTTCAGCTTTTCATTTGTGCACCATTGAACATTTTCTGATAGGAAGCACAGACTCCTGTAAAGGTAGGGTTAACTTAAATATGTTCCTGCTTTTCTTAATGGCTTCTCTTTTTGGATCCTTTAAAGACAACTCTTGTACCACAGGGTTCACAGGCTGTAAGCTCAAAACCTGAGCTAGAGATCTGGTGCTGCCAAGTCTACGTACTGCGTGTCTTGAGGCAGGAACCCCTTGGTGGATGCTATGGTGGAGAGGTTACACTGATGTTCCCCTAAAGGATCTTTCTCCCTAATCAGCTGCTTTGAGACCTATTTGAGCATCGGGAAGTGTGCATCGCAACATTGGAGCCATGGGATGTAGCATGGAGCTTCATAGCCGACTAATCTCTCGCCATGTGATTCGTTGATCTGAGGACACATCTTGAGGTGTTCAATAACACAGGTGTGAAGTTTACAAAGGCTCCCATGGGCAGGAGCGAGGTGAATCACGCTGCTCTGTCTGGCCCACTGACTTGGGGTCATCTGCATTGCAGCTCAGGGTAAGGTTACAGCCGAACTTCCCTGGCTTGGCTGTAAGCTTGTTAGCTTACGTACTTGAAATAGTAGTGCACTATAGCTCTTACGCTGCAAAATGTGTCTGAGCGGGTAAGTAAATATTTGAGCAGTTAGCCCTTGCAGAGCTCGTGGCTGTTACAAACAGGCTGCTGTTAGCATTTGAGCCGGCTATTTCAAAGCCAGTCCTGGAGGGCTGTGGTGGTTGTATGCTAGGCTACAGTCAAAGCTATCACTGGCAGAAATAGTCCTGTTTGACCGTATTTCCTTTAGGCAGCAGTACCTGCGACAGTGCTGAGACCGTCTGCAGCCCCACGTGCAACCACGCCAAGCGTGCGTAGGCAGGAGCACGATTCGATCGTCTCAGCAGTGGCTTTTGCTGCTGTTTGCGATGCTGCTTGTGCCTAAGCGAGGTCATGGCTGGTGCTTTACGTATGCAGTGACTGGGCCGCTCGCCGGGCAAGGGGCTTAGGTGAATGAATCCAAGGAGAAGGATCTGGGAATCTGCAGTAGGTGGAACAAACCGGGAAAAACAGCTTCTTGTAAGGGTATGACTAGCTGTTTCTCCTGATCTCAGTTGGTGTTATCTCATCTCTTGACATTTCCTTTAATTATATGAAATGGCCTTGACACTGTAAACAATTGCCATGGCATTGTCTCCACCGCTTGCGTGAGTCAAACATGATGCATAAACAGGGTTTGGTTTTGGGGACCAGATCTGTGTCTGTCTAATGACCTAAGCTACCTGTTCGCAGTGATCACGTATGCTTTTTGGGTCATGTTCTGTGATGGTGCTTAATGCTGGTATCTGCTCCTGTCTTGCTTTTGCAAGAGCTGTTTGTTGGTAGGAGAGAGATGCATTTGGGCAGGGATTGGGATTTCAGAAGGAGCCTAAGAGGGTCAGAGAGAGACCTCACGTTTTGCTTTCACTTCCTTTGGGCCTCTCTACAACTTGTTCCCAAGTAAGCCAGATGATTCAAGGCGCAAAACCAAGCATGGCTTTAATCATGTTAGCAGCAATCTTTTCCTCTGTCTCAATCTTAAGCCTTGCTGCTGCTCGGAGACAGCTTGCTTGTTGAGCAACCGTAAATATTTGGGGATTTGAGGCTGAGGTTTGCTGGCTGTGTCTTGTTGATGGCTCTTGTCTGGGTGTGACCCATGGTCTGGATGCACCACTGCTCAGGGTGGTCCGCGGTAGTTTTGTGAAATGCTTGGGAAGTGCATCTTGCCAAATGTGTTATCTCGTTCCTTAAATAGAGAATAAAGCTTGTATCAACATGCATCACAAAGTTGATAAACTGGAAGGGTTCTTCTTGGAGCTGTTTTTTTAGCATTGGGCAAATATTTATTCGCATTGTTTCAGAAGGCATATTTGTGCAATAGAGGGAGGTCAAACCTGTAATTATCTGTGAGATTCATGCTGGAAGAAATGGCTTGTGAAAACATACTACGCTGAAAGCAGGAAGCTTTTACACCTGATGTTTGTGTGTGAATCTAAAGTAGTGGTTGCAAATTTCAAAACTTAGGTGCATTTGGAGTTGCATAAGTGCAAAATATTTTTCTTGCTGAATGTAAGTGACTTCAGCCAAGTCTTTCTGCAGTTCCTTTTGATTCCTAAGCTGTGGCAGAGGATTTGGGTTTTGCTTCCAAATGTGTCTGCTTGAGATGATCAGAAGCCGAGCTAGTGTGCCAAACTTGCCTTGCATTTTAATAAGGAGTTTCCAGCCTAGTCAATAATTAAAACAGAGCAGGTGCGGTGGGGAGGTTGGGTGTTCCCCAATAGCCGAACTAAGGCGCTTTTGTAAGTCTGCCTGGGCAGAGCCGAGCGCGCGTAGGATGGTAGGGTTCCCTGGCACCGGCTGGCTTCGCGCAGGGATTTGGGAGAAACGTAAGCTCGGATTGAGGAGCTCGGGGTGTCGAAGCGTAATCCAGCTTGTCGGTGCAGAGGAAATGCTGAAGTGTCTCGCTGCAGTTTTATCTTCTGATGCAAAAAGTGAGTGCGCTTGCTGGGATTTTTTCGTGAAACCTTGAAAAGAGGAAATGAGACTTTTGCTGAAAGATCTCCCTGCCCTTCTTACCGGTTACCTGTGAGCAGGCGGGTGGGTGGGTTTTTTAGCTGATGCTGTAGTTTGCCTTCTTGAAGGGTTAGAGGTAGGAAGAGAAATTTGGGATGGGTCTCTTGATGAAAACAGAGGAGGGACATTAGCTTCTTAACCTTGCCTGTACATTGCATACCAGCTTCTGGAGTCAAACATGTAGTGCTGTCTCTGAGGCTTAATACAAATTTAATTTAGAGGCTTAGTATTTGCTGCTGGGATCACTCTTAATGTTAATTTACAACCACCTGTGTCATGCTTTGAGCTATTCCCATCAGTTTTATAGGTAGCATAGATGGACTTAGCCCTTTTCCAAAGAAGTCGGTTGTGTTGAACAAGGTCTGTGTGAGGCTGTGAAGTCTTTGGGAATACGGCATGCTCCGTGAGTTGTGCTTGTCCCGTAAAGGAGCTCCCCCAGACTGAGGATGTGACCGTCTGGCACGTCTGTGCTGCAGCTGCTTGCTTAGGAAGAGCGCTGTGCGCTTGCGTTGTGCCGGTCCTAAAAGCACAGGCCTGTTACGGCTTTGAAAAGTGCTATGTTTTTGATCTGTGCTCTAGTTCTGTGGTGGTTTCATTCTCCATCTCTGGTGTTTTGCAGTGGGAGGCCTTAGGTGATATTAGCTTATAAGTTTTTCTCTGAATGTCTTAATTCTTGCTGTTGAAGATGGTGGTTTTAAATGGGTAAAAGAAGAGTTAAATGCAGTGTCTGATTCTCCCCAAACAGTGGAATAATTAATGTAATTTTCCTCTCCATGTTTTTGCTTCCTAATAATATAGCTCCAAGTGACAGATGGGTATCCTGCCTCTGAGCGCTTGACTGTTGGGAATATGTTGTTGCATCCCTGGTGCCTGATGCTTTTCTGGAATGTATCCTATATCTATGCTTCCTTTGGCTTCTGACCAGGGTTTCTTTTAAAGTCGCTTCAAGGTGCTCAAAAAGTTGTTCATCAGCTTTGGAGGTTCCCTTGCCTAGAGATGGCATAGCCATGAATCACCGCAGCGATGGAGTTAGCCAAGAGGTGACTGAATCTTTAATTTTGTCAGTATTGCATTCCTTAGTGTTCCCTGGCCTGTAAACAGGAAAATATTTAGCATATGTTGTAAGTAATTATAGTGAGGAAGCATTGAAGATGATACTGGTTGAAATCTGCTCTTACTGAAAGCTACTCTTCCCGTATGAGAAAACAAGGCAATGGGATATTTTGTCCTTGAAGATCCTCTTGGCCCCAAGACCCACTACAGTGCATTTTCTTTAGCCCAGGCCTTGTTACACCCATTTTTATCAGGAGACTTTCCAGGAGCATGTGCTCAGCTTCATTTTTCCTTCCTAAACGTGAGGCCAAGGGTGCTGTCGGTCGGTTCGGTGGTGGTGTCCGGCTGCCGGAGGCTCCCGTTGAGTCGGAGCTCGGTGCAGCGCTCTTCCTCCAGCTGTGCCTGGTGCTGTTCAACATCTGGGTTGTGTTGTGGGCACCCAGGCTGCGGGTTGCTGGCGTTCCCTAAGGGGACCATGCAGCGTGCGATGGTGATGATCCCGCTAGCGTGGAGAAGGTCTTCTTTTAGATCAGTTCTTCTTTGCTTTCTGGGATGGAGCAGCAGCTATGGCCGTGCTGACTAATTGCTGGGTAAAAGGGACTGGAATGCTGCAGGAAATAGGAGTTTCCCATTTGGAAATTTTGCAGGAAATGTTAAGGAAATCATGTGGTTTAGGGAACAGTTACCTCACTTTTGTCTCATCCAAAGTCGCACTTTCTTTGCAGTATACAGAATCTAAACAATGTGATGCCAGCTGGCTTATAAATAACCCCTTTTCCATTTCCACCGTGGGTATTGGGCTGACTTTTAATACCACGCAAGGAGAAAGGAAGAACGTCACATCGTGTGTGCTCGTGACCTTTCAGACTGACTACCTAGCTTCTGAACCACTTGCTTTCCGTTGGGTCTGCTATTAATAACTCCTCCACACGCTCCGTTTTTGAGCAGCCCAGAAATGGTGGCCTTTGGGGGTATCCAAAGCTCATGTCTACGTGTCCTCCTCGTTGTGCTGAAGCTGCTGAGGATCGTTGCTGAACAAACGGTGATGAAACTTGTCATGTTTTCTTCTCCCTTCCAGCCCTCCTGGTACAATGGTACTATGATCCTGTATTAACATTTAAGTGGGTGCATCTCCATCAAGGAAAGCCTTAAACTTCCTGTAACTAAGGCTGGTGGTGGTGCTGACGGGCTCTGAAGGAAAACGCCCAGTATCACTGGTTATGAATAGACAGCCTGGTCTTGCATGGACGGGATGGTCCCTTTTAATGTTCTTGTGGCTGAATCATGGAACACGAATGTCTGAGTCACTGCAGATGAATGCTGTGTTTCACGTTAGCGTGAACTGAAATGTGAACATCAGTGTCTTTATTAAAGGAGCTAATATTTGTGCTCATTAGGGGTTTCATTAGATTTAAAGCAAAACAATCCAGAGGAGTTTCTTTTACAGTGTATGTAAACAGACTGTTAATATTGGAGTGCCAGGTCCTTAATGGGATGCTGGTCTGGATGGAGTGGAAATGAAACTTCAGAGGAAAGCTTTCCACGTGTGCTATGTACCCCACTTCTTGGGTGGTGGTGTGCATAACCTGTCTTGCTACTGTCTTGTTTTAACCATCCGAGTCTCCTGAAATCCTGTAAAGTTTTATGTAAGTGGGACTTGATTGCTAAATTTTCAGAGGCAAATGTGCAAGAGATTATTAAGACCATATATTTTTGCTTTCCTGTAGAAAGCTGTTCTTCATTGTAAGCTCTTCCTTCTTGTAATGGTCTTCACCTGTCCCTGTGGAGTAAGGGCACTGCTATAAATGTGTTTTTCTGATAGTTAGGCAGCTGGGAGGCTACCTCAGATGGCCCTTCTGCATTATTCTGGGAATTTGGGGCATTTGTTACTTGTCCTCATTGAAATGTGAATTTTCCTTTATTCTGGATGCCCCACTGGTTGGGGGTGAGGTTTTGCCTCCTGACTGTTTTTGGTAAAGCTAAAACACCCTTATGAGGCAAGGCGTGAAATCCAGAGCATCGCTGGTCTGAGTTCTGCATGTGCTTCTGGCAGGGAGCTTGGGCAGGTTGCTTTGTCCTGGCTTTTTCCTCCGGCTGTGAAATAAAGTGCTACAGGTGAGAAGGGTTTCTCCAAGAGCCTGGTTAGCATGGCTGCTGCTGTGCTCCGGCCTCAGGCCGGATGTGAGATAGGAACATCCTCTGCTTTGTGTCCACTGGTGCAGAATCTGCACCCTTTCTTTGCAGAGATTGAAGTGAAAGATGGACTGACAGGTTTTTCTGGCCAAGAGTCTGTCTTGAAAAGAATGACGTTGGTGTTATTCTGGGTTTTTTAGTCATCCCTGTTGTTGTGGGGTGTTTTATTTTCTCCCCAACCCTCGTTCCCAAGGGGAAGAGACTTGTGGTTTATATTGCTAAAGATCGTGTGAAGTCCAAACCCAGCTGCAATTTGAAAGATGAATTTGCAGCTTTTGGAGCAATATAGTACTGCATTTGAGCAAATACTAACACTTCTGGTACAAATTTTAATGAGTCTGTCTGCCAGATAGTCTTGTTGTTCCTCTTTGTGATAAAGCCTCATCAATGATATAGAAAAATGTGAAATTACCTTATTGTGTGATTGTCTTTTCACGGTCTAGTGAGATACTGTGCAGCCCTGGAGCCTGAGCACCAGGCAGTGTGCATGCTCTTGGACTGCGGCTGCTGTGAATTTAATGCATTGGTTTAAACCTCGTTCACTGAAACTTAAGCTAATGTGTTTCATGTTATACTAACACAGGAACAAGGGTTGGACACATGATTGTGCTGCAGTGGTTGAACAGTCTTCCATGTGTCATCTGTTCTGCAGCATAGCTTTGTGCTTTCTTAATTCCCAGCAGAGGCAGTGTAAAATGCAGTAGTTTTAATGTCTGTGGAAGTTAGGTAAGTCTAGATCAAGTGTTCAGTGCTCTTCCGGTCTCCCAGATGCATGGATATTTCTTCCAGACCTCCTTCCAAGCTGGACAACTGGTTTACTGACTTAAAGAAGACTTCCAGCTTCCATCTCCGAACTTTGTAGGTCACTGCCAGATGGCCGTGTATTTAAGTGGCTTTAAAATGGCTTTTTCTTTGTTCCAAAGCAGAGTCTTAAATGAAGTAGAGCATCCTTGTGAATCAGGACTTTAATTGCCCACAAGGAAAATTGAAAGTCCTTCGAAGACTGACTGCTGTGGCTCACCAGACCGCGACGCAGGCTGTGCCGCTCCCGCGAGCGGGCACGTGTGCGGTGGTGGGAGGGTGCCAAGAGCCACGTTTCCAGGAACGTGCTTGGGGAGGAGGAGAGAGGAGTTGTCTCCACTGTCCCCACGTGTCTGCTGACCCATTGCTCCTCCGCCTGCTCGGGGTGTCATGCTGGAGCTGGCGGTGGCCCTGGTGGTCCTCTGTCCAGCCGGCCGGGGTTGAGGAGAAGCATGTTGCTTCTGCAGGTAGAGAAGGTGCAACGGGAGACACGCTTCCTTCCGTGTTTTTACAGCTGGACTTCGGAGGGGAGAAGCGGATTTGGCAAGCTGTCTGGTGGCATGTCTAGTATGTTAGTGGAGGAACTGAGAGTGGCGACGTCTCCCAGATGTATTTGCAATTTTAGGTGGGGCTTTATTAGATTTCAAAACCACCCCCTTCCCTTTTCCCGTGTATATTGGCCACAAAGCTAACTCCCACTGCCGCGTGTGCTGGTGAACGGTGATCTCAGTCGCTAGAGAAGTGGGCGTTCGTTTGGGTTGCGTTACGACTTAATGTGCAACGCAGGGCAGGTACAGCTGGGAACGGTCTAATTAACAGTCTTGGATTTTCTCGTTTCCCAGAATAGCAGCTTTATACTATCGAGACTGTCGCAGCAGCGAGTTAGTCTTGAACTCTGCCTGGTTGTCTGACGCATTCGGGGATGCTAAAGTATCGCAGCTGCCGCTCGGGCAGATGGGGACCCCGGGGGCTCCAGCAAACCGGGGGCCTTTGCGCCCCGGCTGTCCCGCAGCCCTTCCCAGCATGGGGAGAGCAGAACCGGAGGTCGGGTGGGCTCCGACGGCTGCTCGGTCGCTCTCCTGAGGCCGCAGGGAATTCCTGCGCGTCCTCCAAAGTTGTTTCAATTTCCCCCGAGTTAAGATTAACTTCTGAACGTTTGAGGAGCTTCCCGTCGCGCCGTGGTATAGCGTAGGCTTGGAGGCATCCATAGGTCACAAATCGTAACACAAATTTTGGTGGGAAACAAAAGAATACAAGTGGCTATATCTAAACTCTGGAGACCTTTCTCGTTGCAGTGCACATATTGAAGGGGATATTTGTAACCTTGAACATCAAGACATGACTTCGGGGTACATGAATAAAAAATAAAGGTTTTTCTTCCATTGTTAAATTGAAATGAAGGAATACTTTCCCTGCACCTTCTTCCTGGTAACTTTAGCAAAGTTTTTTTATTAAATCCTATTTTTATTATGTATCTGGCTAGGTGTACGTCAGCTTAGGCACTCTTTTTGATATTCCTCTTCATCTCCGGATACTGCAGCAGCTACAGTACTTAAAGAATACCGTGCTTTATCGTTCCCGACCGTCCTGGTTTGTGTTTTGCGGGCTCAGGTATGTTATTACGCCTTGGTCCAGTTTGGGAAGTGAAACTACCCCGTGCATTTGTGTGCGTGTGGTTTCTCGAAGCTGTTTTTGATGAAAGCCGCCGGTCTCCCTTTCTGCGTGCTCGCTCGGCTCGACGCGAGGGGTGTCGATGACCGGGATTCGGCGGCGAAGGGGCTGGAGCGTGCCGGGCTGTCTCCTCCCCTTCCTGAGCTCGGGCGGGCGCCGCGCGCGCTGGAATGACAGGCATTCCTGCTCCGAGGGAGCTGGCACCGGAGCTTATTTATGAGAACCAAGTGCCTGGCCCTGGGGTACGGGGAGAGCGGGACCCGCGCCGGACCGTCCGACACCCGTGCCGCTGCCGGAGGTTTGGCAGCTGCCTGGTTCCCGAGGCTCTGGATACTTTCCCGGTCTGAGGCATGGATTTATCATTTTAGGAGACTCAAAGTACTCAGGGTAGACTTCTTTTCTTCCCTCCCCCCCGGAGAGCTGCTTAGAAAGGAGCCTAATGGGGCAGCCGCACTTCTCGAGACCGGTCAGTCCAGCTGCTTTTGGTGAGTAATGGAGGGCGAGAGCGGCGAGGAGCTGCCGGGGCCGCGGCGGGGCAGGGCTGCAGGTGGACCGGAGGAGTCCGGAGGCAGGAATGCTCGGCTTGCATAACCTGCGCCGGGCTCGGGCGCCCGGGGAGGCTGCTGGGCTGGGAAGAGCGACCGAGAGAAATAGCACCGTTTCCTGCCTTTCTCTTAGTCATGTCACATGCAATTGCTGTGCAATATGTTCTGCTGATCTCTGGACAGGCGCCGGGCGTTGGGGTCAGCCTCTGATCTCGCGTGCTCCTTCCAGGGACGCCAGCTTTACCAGGCGCTCAGACCACGCTAAACTCACCTGCCTGGACTAGGATTCAGCCCTGGACGGTTCTCCTGTGCTAACACTGTCCAGAATTGCCTCCTTGTATGTGATGCCCCACAGCTTCTTGGGGCAGCTGCGATAGTTTGAGAGGGGAGGAAGGGCTGGGCAGTCACCTTTTTACTACTTTTCTATATTCTGCAAGACGCTGCTGGGCTTGAATTTTAGATGCTGTGATTTGATGGAGAGGGGGAGTGCTGAGATATACCCTGAGTAACTGGCTGGCTGTAGCAAATACCCTTGTTTTAGGTTCTGGAAGTCGAACTACTTCCAGAGCACTGTGGTTCAGTGTCATTTCCAGTTCTCCAGGACTCTGTCTTCGGTCCTGTTCCCAGGTGTCGGACTGGGGTGCTAACTAGAAGAGGAGACTTTAGGCTGGATGCTGTTTCCTTGCATCTCACTGACTTGCTGTCAGATGTCTGGGTTGAGCTGCTTGCTATCTCTCATCTGTAAAGTGGAATTATCTGATTTTCACAGAAACACTTGGCGCGTGCGCATGGGGAGCTCCCCGAGGTGTAGGTTACTCTTTCATTCTTTCTCACTTTTATAACTTTGAACCTACCAAGTATTTTGCTAGACTTAGCTTAAACTAGTGATTTTCTTCTCCACCCCCAGTTTGCATTCTAGCTAGCATTGTTCACTTATTTTTAGCAGCTCTTGGTGTCAAGAGAGTGGAAGGAAGAAGTAAAACTTCAGTCTTCTCTGTACTGTCGATGGAGATTAATAGCATCTTCTCCTTGGATTTATGAGGTGTTGGAAGGCAGATCTGTTCAGTCTTGGGCTGTTTCGCTCATCAAGTGCCAGAGATGTTTGTAATTTTCGAGGGAGTGGGAGAGGGGATCACTTGGTGTAATGACGTTGTCCTTTGCCTCCAGCTGGAGGCCAGCAGACCTGGTGTTGCTGCACCTGGTCATTTGCTGTGTCTTGTCCTCTCTGGTGGTACGGCATGCGTGGTTCCTATTGAATAAACTGCGTTTGCAGAGATGGTTCTTGCGTTAGCTTTGGCAGGATGCTGTTGTAAACAAGTCTCGTGAAGATCATGGTGATTAGCGACGTACAAAAGCCAAGGAAGCCGAGGGCTGGGACTGTTAGAGCCGGCTTCGTGACCAGAGTCTGTTACTGCTTTCAGGTCAGGATTCACGTCTTCCCTGGACCATTCAGGAAATGCACGCGGAGTTTTTTAAGCTATTATAGGAAGCTAGAAACATTTACCCTAAAGTGCTTTTTTGATAGTTTAACCATAACAGCATTTCCATCAACAGACTCTGTGTTTGCTTTTTGAGTTGTAGCTGCTTGCTTGAAAGGTTTTTTTTTGTTTTTGGTTCTCAGCTACTCAGCCTGGCACAACAAAACCAGAGACGAGGGAGCTGAATTATTCTCCGGCCTGGGCATAACACTGTTTTGGCAACGGCGGTATTTGTTGCAATCCCACGGCGTTAGCCAACGCGGATCCCACACGGGCTCGGTTTTGCAAGGCAGTCAGTCTCGCTATAGCCTTAGGTTCAGACTATACAGCCAAACATGCTTTTGAAGGTACAGTAATATTAGTCAGGCGTATAACAAGCGTTCTCGGCAAAAGCTCCCGGTGCGTCTCCAGGTCTGGGCGACAGCAAAACTTCAGGTGCGTGTGTAACCTGGGGAAAATATGGGTGATAGGCAGAAGTGTTGGGGGTTGCTGCCTTGGCATTGCAGTGCCTCATTTCTCCAAGCGCTTTTGAGCTCTCAGCTCAGCATTTACATTGTCTTTTACTCCAGCGTCGTTTCAGTGCTCCAGTTCTGTCAGTATATGAGCCTTGAGGCCATGACTCTGAGACAGAAATGCCCCGTGAGCTCTTTGTAAACTGAAACTCCAGTAATTTTTGGAAATCTTGTAGTAAATACCACAAATAAGACATGGGTCAGGTTCTGGGTGAGCCATAGTCTTGCAGATGGTAAGGATCTGACCCAGAAGCTGGTGATTTACACACTGCACAAGTCCTGTTACAAAGCAAAATCCTGCTGCTTTTTCATTTCCTTTGCAAGGATATCTGTTGATGAAGATCCCACACCTCCCAAATGGACTGGGGCAAAGACCTTGCTGTAGCGCAGACAGTGGTGAGACCCGTCTGTCCTTGCTCTGCTCCACCACCTTTCGAATATCTGCAGGATGGGCAGGGAGAACACCATGTCCTCTGTCCTCCACCACCTTTCGAATATCTGCAGGATGGGCAGGGAGAACACCATGTCCTCTGTCTTCTTCCTACCACCTTCAGTCTGCGGTCTTGTCCTGGGGCTGACCCACCCTACATCCTTATTAAAGGGTTGTGGTGTTTTCTTCAGGAACATTGGAAATTAATAATTTCCTTCCCAGGTATTTAGGAATATAATATGAATTGTCAGCATCTGGGACACAATTCCTTGATATTTTCCCCCTACATCTTTAAGTCTTGCTTTGTTAGGATCTCTGAATTGAATCTTGAAGTGATTTTCTGCTTATGTAATGGTATGCCAATTCAAAACAACAACAGAAAACCCTTCTCCATAGCCATACCGGCTTTTGATAGTGTGTGGCCTGAGTTAAAATGGCTTAAATTCACCAGAAGTAATTTCTTACAGCCATGCAGAGACCTACATTAGATCCAGTTTGACTTTAATTTTCATTGTTTTTAATGCTATATATATGAGGTCTAGCCATTGCAGGCACTGTTAAAGAAGATCTTTAATGGAATAAAGGCTTTGTTTATTCGTGTTCATACCTGAAATCTCTGCTGTGCTTTTCACTAAGGTGGTAGTGAGCTGGTTGCACACTGCTGTGCAGGGGCTTGGTCTCTGAGGTCCACTGCATTTGCTCATGTGCTGGCTTTTTCCTCCCTTGGACCGTGGCATGACCATTAGACCATTGTATTTATATGCTGGCATTTCCTAAAGTTCAGCTAGATAGTTGCTCGCTGTTGTCGGTGTCCCACGTGCAGGGCAAGCGCGGTGTTTTTCATTGACTCGGCTCTTGGTTCTGCTGTTCCACCCACTAAGAGCTGACTTTCTCCATGGTGGTGGAAGCGAAAGCCTTACCACCTTTCACAGAAATGGCTGCTCCAAGCTCGACAGAAGCACTGGGAAAAGCTTGCTGACTGTGTGACGAGCTCAGAGAGCAACCGCAGGTCTCCAGCTTCTCCCGAAGCTGGCTGCTGCTGCTGGGATGGTTCCTGCTCTCTGGAAAAAAAAACACCATGCGGGAGCTAATCACCACCCATGTTCTTGCACAACAGTTCGCACCTAACCCAAGGTGCGGTGGGAGAAAAGCTTTTTTTCCATCTGCATTTTAACTGCAAGACTTGGCATAAATGTGGGTAACGGTCTGTAGCGGGAGGGTTTGGAAGAGCAGCTGGCCGGGCAGCCTCTTTTGGATGCGGTCCGTGCTGACGGAGGGCTGCGTCCCTAGCTGCTTGGCACCGCTGAAGCTTTCTGCCTCCTTGCATCTCCCGGCCGTGCCAATTTTGTGACGGTTCCCTCGGCTATTTCAGTCTAAACTTTTTGGGTTAACGCAGAGCTGCCATTTTGACAGCTCCAGCTCACCTGCTCGCTCTGATGGAGCAGCGTCGGGGCGCGGGAAGATCAGAAACGGCAGCGGGCTCTGGCTGGGGACAGCAGCCCGTTTCCAGCACCTCCCTCCTGCGCCGGCTGCAAGCGGGAGGACGTGTCTGGGAGGCACGGCAGGAACCGTGCCCGGGCCGTCCCCGCGAGGCGAAACGCTGGCCCCTGCCTGGGGAGATGCGCTCGGGTCGCTGGAGACTCTTTACTCCGGAGTCTTTCCCAAATCCGGGCTCTGCAGAGCAGTGCATTAAGCTGAGCGCAGCTTGCTGGTGACACAGTGGGCTCTGTGTGACTTTCCCTATTTTTGGGTCACTTTTCCGAAACGTGCGCTTCCCCGCAGCTTCTGCAGAACGGTTAAACAAGGTCGTTCTTTGGCAGGGGTGGGTGCATCGCAGACCTGCTTGTTTGAAAGCTCTGACCTCCTGCCGAGGACTCGGCTGGGTTCACCCATGCCGGTGTGACCTCGTTTAACCTTTTCCATAAACTTTAAATTGGCTGTCCAGCCTGGGAGCCAGCAGCGGAGGTGAGGTTGGTCTCTTGGACATGCAGGTAAGCAGTGTCAGTGCTGAGGCCTCGGCAAGGCTAGGATATCAGCTTCCTAACGCTTCTCATGGTTCCCTGAAAATCTCTTTTTCCCTCCCAGAGCACTGTTTCTCAGCACAGTTTCCCCGTGCATGACTTGGGTAAGGAGGGACTCTCTGCCTTGTGTTGCAAAACGGCTTAAGGACCTCCTGTACCTTGCAGAGCAGAACAAGGAGAGGCACCGCGGATCCGCCTTGTCAAGACGCCCTCGGCAGCGGGGGCAGCTTGGGTTGGAGATGTCCCCTCTGCACCGTTCTCTGGGGAAATTTGAGCTGAAAATGGGCTGTGATCGGGAGGCCCTCTTCCGAGGGAGGACGTGCACTACCGAATGCGATCACTGAGCAGTGAGGCTGCTTAAAATACAGATCACTTTAGAGCACACCTAGAGCTGCTGATCCACCCGCTCATTAGCAGTAAATGTAATTGATAATTGCATCATAACAGACTATCTCAAATGTCTGTATCTGCATGGTAATTATGGATGGTAAAGGGAAGAGTGCTGCGGAGGAGATCACGGCATTAAACTCCCCTGGACGCAGTCAGGGCTGCAGAGCTGGGCAGAATGAATCCCACGTCGCATGAAGGTGGCAAGAGGAAGGAAACTGCTTTCACGGCACTGGTATCACCTGGTGGGCTGGTGTTTTCAGTGGGATGTTCACACTGTTTAGTAAAATGCAATGAGTTTTATTCTACCCAAAGCAAAAGGATCGTGAAAATGGTTTGGACTGTGATTTTGTGCTAGGAAGCAGTAGCTGAAATTTGCTTCCCCTTCTTGAATGGCTGATTTGGGGGAAGGAACTGATTTTTAAAACAGCAAAAATGGCAGATTTTTTTCATGTTGGACAAGATTTGACTCACAGTACAAAGCTACAAACGGTTGCAATAGCACGGCTGACCGAGTAGCATGGCAGAGGAGCAGGAACTGGGTTATTGGATATCGTGGGACGTTATAGTGAAACCTGGCTTTGGCGTTAACCTGCGTGATGTTTGGAGTTATGGTGCTCAGGTAGCTGGTGTGAAACGCTCCACTCTGAGACGGTATTTGATCTGACAGCCAGGCCTGGACTCAAAGCTGGAGAAAAATTCTCCCCCGTGGAATAAAACTTGCATTTGGGCTTCCCCAACCCCTTTGTGCTTTTAGCTGCTGCTGATTCGGGGATATCAAGTGTCTCTCAGTTTCGGTTCATCCTTTCATGCCCGTTCTTTCTCCCGGGCTGCTCCGAGGTGGCTGTGGCAGGGAAGTGCTTGCGCTTCTCCCTCTAATCGGATGTGGGGAAATCCCAGCTTGCGGAGGTCTCGTTCCTTAATCCGTGGACCTGATGGTTGAGTTTTCTTTTAATAACTTTGCTTGGTGCTGCACTAAGCAACCTCGGCTGGCAGACAGCACAAGTCACATTCCTTAGAGCAGCTCCAATGAGGGATACATGAGACAAGCTTGGTACAACCGCCATCGGGGCTGTCACTGCCTTTGGGCAGGTGAGGGACGCTCAAAGTAGCCTCAGAAACACCTTTTTTGTGGCACTTGGGTTCCAAATTCAGTCCACAGCTTGTGCCTGGCAAGCGGTGTTGCCCGCCCGGTAGACTTTGGGAACGCTCTGCTGAACAAAGTGAATACTGCTTTTTAAAATTACATGTACAACGCCAGGGCTAATGCTCTAGCCCCTGAAGAAAGTGCTGCTAAACATCTAGACAATTCATCTCGGGTTTCTGGGAGCTTGAAATGCCATTTCCCTCCCCCCCTTTTCCAGCAGAAAATCACAAATTAGCACTGATGTCTTGTGTGCTACTTGCCACCAAATATCTCCCTTGCTGGGAAGCCAGGTTTTTAAGTAGCAGCTCAGGTGCTGAATGATCTTCCTTTTACAAAGAAATGTTGACTGGCATCAGCTTTTCGCTGGTTCTGAGTGAATTGAGCTTTCTGTTAGGGGGCTGAATTAAAAAAAAAAAATACCACCCCCCAACTGTTACTGCATGAAATCTGTGCAGTCCAGTGAGCAAGATGAGAGACCGGTTTGCAGAGCTGGGACAGCCGTGCATTGTAGGTGAAGTCTGAAATGGCCATGATGTCATCTCTGAAAGTATTTTTTTTTTTTTTCCCTGCTAGCCAGCACAGCAGCAGGAGAGCGTTTCCTTGCTGCTGCAGCCCCTCCAGAAACCTAAGTCCTGGCCAGGTGGTTCTCTTCCCCCATCACTTGAAGACTGCACCTCTCCCGTGTGATCTAGATCCTCTTGCTAAATATCCTCCAGTTTTCCTTGTGTTGCCACAGTGATCCTCCATCTCATTTCTGCTCAGATGGAGAAACTGGGGTCTGCCTGTGCGGCGTGCGCAGGAGCAGCCCGCTTGCCTGAGGCTGCTCGGGGACAGAGGCCGGGGCTGGAATTTCACGCTAGGAAATGCTGCAGGCTTTCAGAGCGAGCTCCTGCAAAAGTCAGCAGCGGGGTTTTTCCTTTTTTGTCTTTCCCCATGCTGAATCTGAGCTTCTCCACATTGGGAATCTGCTTTTTCACATTGCATCTGTATCCTTGGTGGATATTTGTATGATTGCACAGATATGTTATTAACTTTTTGTTGTATGTGCAAAATGGCGTTTCCATAAAACTCCGTTTCCAACCTTTCGGCCCCGGGAGATGGGATTCCTGGCTGAACTCGCCGTGTGGCCTGGGGGGTGTTGTCTTTTCTGCCGGCGCGTCATACGGGCTTGTTTGAGGCTGAAAGGTCTTTTGTGATCCCAGAAGGCTTGCAAACTCCGAAACATTTGACCTAGAGGCTCAAAAGCAAGATGCACGGTGCAATTTCCACCTCAGCCTGAGGTATGTAGTGTTTGGCACAACTACATCGCAGGACCGTGGAAAGCCTCAGGGCGCTCTTCTCGGTGTTGAGCGCTTCCATGGAGCTTGGGCAGTCCTGCCTTATGCAGTGCTGAAGCCAAGGGACTCTGGGTCTGTAAATTAAGACCATGAAGCAGGCCACCAGCTGCCTTCACTTTAGGTTGTGTGCACTCGAATTTTTTTGCAGGCATTGCTGGATTCTGCTGATTGTAAGTGTTCCCTTATGTTCCATCAAATGACAGCACCAGGCAGGCCAGAGAGAATTGATGGTCACCAGCTTAACGTTTTGTATTCTAGTTCTGCATAACAGATCGTTTCTTTATGAGCTGCTCTGTTGAAGTTAAGTCAGATGGTTTTTTTCTGCGTGTCCCTTCCCTCCTCTGTGTCCTTCTGTTGTTCTCCAGAGACTTCGAGTGCAGTAGGTGGAGCGCAGGCCTGCATTGTGTTGCTTTCCTGTGTCGTTGTTGCTCTTGGCCAGCGTTGCTGGCCTTATTTATAGAGAGAAAAATCAGTGAGGCTTAGTCCTAGCACATACAGCTGTTGTAATGGGGCTGGTAATTTCAGCGCGTGTAGACAGTCATGGAAATCCGCCGTTCGGCTGTCTGGAAGGTATTTGTATTCGTGTAATTACTTGCGTCTAGCACAGTTGCTTCCAGCTGAAGATGAGAAATGGCCACAAAGTGATGTGTGTTCCTTTGGCAAAGCTATAACACTGCCAATTTGAGCTAATCCTTGTTTCATTAGAAAGCCTCTTTTTATCAGTTACCCTTTGCACTGTTAACATTGCAAACGCCACTCTCCTCTCCCCAAGCTAACGCGAGCTGCTGGCTGGTGACGTGAAGGCATGGAGTCTCGCT
Source organism: Dromaius novaehollandiae (assembly GCF_036370855.1). NCBI lineage: Eukaryota > Metazoa > Chordata > Aves > Casuariiformes > Dromaiidae > Dromaius > Dromaius novaehollandiae. The sequence goes on along the minus strand of NC_088120.1, from coordinate 6,917,301 downwards.
GCGTCCTTTGCATGAACGTGTGTCCCTGTTCCACACGTGCCTGGGCGGGCTGGTGGGAGATGGCAGCCGTCCTCCGCAGCCCAGGGGTGACTCGTGTATTCTTTTCTGTGCAGCTGAAGAAGTGGATCACCCGCCGACGGATGCCGGCATGGGGGTGGACGTCCTGGAATCCGGTGACACGACACCCCCTACAAAGAGGAAAAGCAAGTTTTCGAGCTTTGGCAAGATCTTCAAGCCTTGGAAGTGGAGGAAAAAGAAAAGCAGCGACAAATTTAAGGAGACTTCGGAAGGTAAAGTCACGGGCTGGGCGGGAGTCCCTTCCTCCATTCAGGAAATCTGCAATTAGCTGTGGGGCTAATGAGAACGGCTTGTCACAAGCCTGAATGCCTAAGAACCAAGATTTGCTGGTGATGGACTGGCACCTGCAATCTCACCAGAAACACCTTGCCGTGGAGACGTACTTTCAAAGAAGCGACATTCCTTTCTCGGAGGGAACCTCCCCAAGCAGCTGCGGGGAGGGAGGGTTTGCTCTGTGATCGCCCATCTAGTGTGAAGCACAGGCCCGAACGTGCAGTCCCTCCTCCCTCCTCTTAATCCATGCGAAAGAGAAATTTGAAGCCTTTTTATTTCTCCAAATGATGCCTTTAAAAATTATTCTTCTTGAACCTCTAGCTTGCCCTGTTTTCTGAGTGCTTTTTTTTTCCAATTTGATATCAGTTTTGGAACGAAAGATTTCTATGCGAAAGCCAAGAGAGGAGCTGGTAAAAAGAGGGGTTCTGTTGGAAGACCCTGAGCAGGGTGAGTCTGCAAATCAACTTATCCTCCACCTACCTGTGTTCTGTGTAGCTATCTGCCTCTGATGTGTTCCCTCTCTTTCCCCCTCGCCTTGCAGCCATTCTTTTTTGGGAGAAATCTAAAGGCTCCCTGCTAATGTTGTTCCTCTCAACTTGTCTTGCCCTTCTTAATATGCTCCCTTGTCTGGCTTTTGCGCCTGCCTGGGAAGGCAGCCTGCTCAGCCACGGAGATGTTCCTAAGAAAACGCGGTGCCTGTCTGCACATCTTTGCTGCCGGTGGGGAGGGAAGGGGTGTTCCGTGTGTCACTTCTGTCATGTCCCTGTTGTACCTGTCCCAGTCTAGCTGCCTTCTCCTGTCCTCCTAAGCTGCTTTGTCGCACTCGGTCTCTGGCTTGTTCTGATCACGCTTCTGATTGCACCCTAACCTTAGCAGGGCAGGCTCTGGCCTTGGCGTTCAGGTGTTAAGGTTTGGGAAAAAAGAAACCAAGTGATGGTGGTTGAGCTGCCTGGGTAGGGGAATTTCCTCCAGGTGTTAGAGGTAAGTTGCTTCATGGTATGGGGTCACAGTTTGCTGTAAGTTTATCAAAGCACACTGCTGTCGAAGTCCCCTCCTGCTTTGTCATCCGTGGTGTCTCTGGCGAGTTGGGTCCACTCTGCCGAAATAAGCTTTCAGTTTGTCATCTGGCTTGATTTGGCTGCGTGTTGGGTGATGTTAGCACGAGGGAGGGAGCAGGGAAGCATGGTGGGAGAGCAGGCCGCCCATTTTGATGGCGGCATGGTCTTTGCCTTACGGCAGTGTATAATTGCACCTCAGTGACGTATTGCAGAGGCAGCCATAACATAATGGCGAACTTCAGGGTTTGTTCTTCTAACAAAAGTGTGGACAAAGTGGAAGAGGAAAAAGTGGAGGTGAAAGAGTGGTTTTCAGACCAAACCACTGAAAGCAAAACAGAAGAAAAGTCTCACATGGTTGTTTGCAGCCTCGCTGTGATGAAAGCCATCTGCAGTTACCTGAGGGTGTAAATGCTGGGCTGAAGGAGGAATTCACTGTGGTAGAAAAGAGTGCGAGGTCACAGGATGAAACTGTGAAAGACAGATCAAAGGCTTCGTGTAACAAACTTCCAGCTAGGGGTGTCAGAGGAGAGTCTTCCAAACTGCAAGGGTGTAACAGAAGTGTGGCTGGGAGGTGGAATTATTTTCTGGATGAAGTCATCTGATCTGGTTTAGAGAGATGGTCTGGAGAAACAGAAGATGGTTATAATCTGGACAAAGTGCAAACCCACGGTACGAGGGAGCAATCAGCATCGTCAGGAGGGTTAGATTAAAAAGCACATTATCTTAATCCCTTGCTTCTACGATTTTAAGACACTTGAGCAGTCACAAGACAGTGGTGGTAGGTTATTGTATTTGCTTGTAATTCTAAAACCTGCCCTTCCAAGGCCAGTTAATTTTCTTAGGCAAGTTCTTAGGAAAAAAAAAAAAGCCAGAAATCCTTTGAGACAAATGAGGAAAGAGGTAGGAAAGGAGGGTGGCGGAGGCTTTCAAACACAGCGCAGTTGGGAGAGGAGGCCATCTATCTGCTGCTGTCTGGGCTGGTGACAGGCAGGTTGTGTTGGGCACGCAGTAAGTGAGGAAGGTCACGTTGGACTGTCCTCACCTTGAAGGAGGTCACTGGAATTGAAGTCTGGAGGAAGGTGGTCTCGAGTGAGAAGGTCAGCAGGAGCACCGTGCTTGGGCTGTGCCAGAGAAGGGCGTACAAGGTCTCGAATGGCTGCGGAAAAGCTGGAGCGTACTGTTTCCGTCTCCCTTGCTGAAGACTTCAGCTAGCCAGAGGCAATTGCTGCTGCTATAAAAAGCTCCACCTCATCTCTTGAGTTTCAGCCTTGGCTGGGGAGGAAATTCCCTCTTGTTGCTGTCTTTGCATCCTGCCTTTCAGGGAAGGGCAGCTAATTCAGTGATGCAGAGCTCTCTTCCATCTCCTCTCAGGAACCAGCACAAGTTTTGCAAAAGTGGAAGCAGGAGGAGCTTTCAGTGTGGCATGTTTGCTTTTGGCTTCTGAATAACACCAGGTTGGGGGAAGGTGAGGGAAGCTCTTTGCTGGGAGATGGGGTGGGAGAAAAGGGGCAGCAGAATAAATCATCAAAAATCAGAGCAACAAAAAGCGCTAGGGTCTGATGCTGGGGAGACCCATGATGCTGTGTATTAGAACTTGCTGAGAGGAGGTAGGCTGATGAAAATGCTAAGGATTTTTAATCAGACTGGTGATGCATCTCCTAAAGTCTCCTTGGAGCCTGAAACCAAACAGTCAAAATGTGCATTGCACTGTTAGAGTGGATGCTGATTCTGACTCTGGAAATAACACCTTCAAGAGTTTGTCCTGTCAAGGCAATTAAGGAGGTAGAGAATAGTTGAGTTTTTCCTCATTGTGGCTAGGGCTTTAAATGCTCTCAAAAGCGTGATGTAGCACGACTGAAAAGAGTTATCTCTGGGAAAAGAGAAGTCTGTCTTCTAAAGTTTGGGGATCTTAACACTAGAATCTACAAGAGCAGAAATAGTAGAGGTGAAGTACGGCAGATTCTGGAGATGTGTGGTTACATCTGATCCAAACAAAGGTAAAAGTGAGGAAATGCCTCTTCCTCACCCTGGGATGTTTTGGGTAGACTGATCTTTGTCCCAAATGCAGGGCAGAAACAGGGAAATAGAAGTGCACTAATTCATTGCAAGACTGTTAAAATCTATCATTGCATGTCCAGTAGATTGCTTGGCCAGTGCTGGATTTTTGTATTGTGGCAGAGAATTTGTGTGCACTCTTACAGTGAGTGGATATGGAAGTGGCTGGAGCAATCTGCTTCTTGCTTAACTGTAATTACAGCTTTTTGGGGCTGTGGCATAGCATCGGACATACTAGTTTTACAGTTTTTAAATGTAGGTGGTAGGTTAAGAGGCTGCTGAAAAGGAAGAAAAAAAAACTTGATGGGATGCAGCACTGTACTATTTTGCACCTTGGTAATGAAATCGAGTGGTCAGCTTAAGCTAGAGTTGGTGTTGCTGTGCCCTCCTCTGCAGAAGGATGGCTGAAGACCAGTTGTTTCACAAACCAAAGAGAAGTTGGTGTGGATTGATGGCAGTTCAGGCTGCTCAGCTGTGTGTCCTCTGTCTCGTGCCTTCTGACTTTTCTTTTTGCTTCTCTCCCTTCCCATCCCCTTGCAGATGGTGAAGAACCAGAGAAGCTCGACCCACCTGCACTGAAGAATGGCCACACGGTCCCTATCGGTGGTCCTGGGGTTTGCAATCGGACCAGCCAAGAGGAAGAGGCCACAAAGCCGCCAAGCCTCGGGAAGCCTGTTCCTGCTGAGGAACCAAAGAAAAGGCAGGGTAAGAATCCAGATGTTTGCACGACCAGTTGCTTCGTATTCTTGCAGGACCAGCTTTGATTTTTCTTCTGACTTTTCCATCCCCTCTCTGGGCCCTTCAGTCTCTTAAACTCAGCTGTCTTTGCTTTGCAGGCTCTTCCAGCAGCCATCCTGGTGCAGAATTGGAGCCACCTCAGGAGCCGCATGTCCCCAGACAGCCTCTGCTTCCTCCGAAAAGACCCCCCTCCACTTCCCAGGAGGCAAATGAAGCGCAGGTGAAGGATCCTGCCCCTGCCAGCAATCCTGCGAGAACTGCGTCCACCTCCACAGCCCCCGTGGCAGCAAAGACAGTCATTTCCCCAGCTGCCCCTTCCCCGGCCCCCCGGACTCTGCCCCCTGCTCTTGCCAGTGCCAACACTACTGCTCCCACGAGTACAACCAGCACGGCTCCTGCCAAACAGCCGCCCATCCCTCCGCCCAAGCCTGTGAACAGAAATAGCACCTCAGTCATAGGTAAGTGCGTGCTGCTGAAGCTGCTTCGCTTGTGCCTTGGGATGTTCTGGAGCCCTCGCCGTGAGATTCCCTCCTGCTTGTAAGGGCAGATTTTTTTTTAGTATGATGTAGTCTGACAATCTGTCATGAAAACGGTCCAGTTTGGACTCAGAAGATCTGCCGGTGTTTAGCCAGGACAGCCATGTGCCGAGGACAGTGTAATTACCGGAGCGTTCTGCCATGAGCCGTCCAATCTGTCAAACGTGCGCGTTTCCAGCAGCTGCCTGCAGGAGGGAATGCCTGGCCGGTTCCGGCAGGGACGGGAGCGGTGCAGGGAGATGGGAAGGCGTTTCCCTGTCGGTTTTGAGATGATGTCTCTGAGTGTTTCACTGAGGGCTGGAATTCAGCTGTGGACAGCCTGGATTGATGGATGGCGTACTGAGATTTTTGCCTCACCAGGCTATGGTCAGTGGGATTGATATTTTTAGCTGGTTTTAGAAAGGGGAGGGAGGGGGAGGAAAAAAAAAACCACCCACCCTCACATCACAACTAACCTCCATAATGGCTGTCATTGCTGGGCCGTGAGGTTTCCACTTAGAGCAGAGAGGCCTGGAGCTGGCAGGGATAATTAAGACTTCCCTGGTTCGTATTCAGGCACCTTCTCTAAGGTGGTCAGGGTCCTGCTTTATTGATCTCCTAAGTTTCCTTAATTCTTGTCCCATGGATAAATGGAATAAAGCATAATTTGAGCTGATTCTTCCCACTTAGAAGCAAGACATTTAATTTTTTAACTGTAACTTTTCAAAGGTGAAGAGCTTGGGAGGGTTTCCTAAAGCCGAATGAGTCCCTGCTCTATTTAAGATTCTTGGGAGCCTTAAAGATGCAGGATTTCTTGAGTGAGCGAGACAAACGACTCAGATCTAGTCGATGGCCTGTTCCTATTTCACAGACCTCCTGCTTATCTGTGGATTGGATTAGCGGAGGCTAGTACAGACTAGGAGGGAGGTTCCTGGGAAGATCGATGGGAGATGTCTGTAGCGTTATCACAGAAACCGGAGGTGTTACACAGGTGTGGTTTGCAGCGGGGGAAGCTCAGATCATGTGCGAGTTACTGTCTGAAGTAGCCAGGGCCACTGTTTTCAGGGTGAACCGCGTCGCTCTGTTCTGCGTGGGGCTTCTTCATGCTCTAGCAGGTTTTGCAAGTGACCTTGATATGGCATTAAATGCTCGTGTATGCCAGACCAGCTTGATTAGTCTGACCATGCCTGAGCACCCGATGAAATACTTTCTTGTTTTCTTTAAGCTGCTTGCACACATCACAGATGGTATTTGAAATGCCCCAGTGCTAATTGCAGGAGGTGCTTGCAGAGTAAAAAATGTGGCTGAAGACAGCAATCCATCAAAGCCGTGTTCAGAGCCAGCCTGCCTCTGCCTCCAGTGATGCAGGGCCGGGCTTGGCGCACCTGCGGCTGTCGGGGTGTGGAGGGGGGGAGAGCAGAGCAGCCGGCCCATCTTTTGTCTCCTGGATGAGAGTGCAGATGCAGAGAGAGAGGCTTTGCGGCTCTCCGCAGGGCTGCGTGTCCTCGGCATGACAGGGCTGCGACTGCGGCATGCGTGCTGTCACTGCTGTGCAAGCCTCGCTTTGTCGTGCGGATAAATGGCAGCGGTGAAATTGGCTTCAGGAGCTCTCTGCAGACCTGCAGTAAAGTACTGATGCTGAAATGACCTGTCTGCTCCTTTATAAGCTCTTTTATACATGCTCCACGTACTGGCACGTGGCGAGGCAAACGTAGCGGTGCCTTCTGCCTCTGCACCCATTCTCTGCCCTGGGCTCCCGTGCTGCCGGTCTCAGATGTCACTTCCGAGCAGGGGAGACTCAGGAAACGCTTTTGGGGAATGGGTGTTTAATCTGCAGCCCCCTGAAAAAGCAAGCAGGGCAAGCAGTGCTTTTCCTGATGGCCGTGAGCTCGGCAGCAGCCCCGGTGCTTGGTGCTGCTGACAGATTTCGGGAGCTGTGGTTAATGCAGCCTATGTTAGAGCAACGTCCCGTGCTGCGGTGGCAGGTCACGAGAGGCTGTGCCACTCAGTGCACTGGGACTTTATCGCGCTGAAGGGAGACGGGCCAGCTCGGGAGGATGCCTTCAATGGCACCCAGCCCTTCTGTCTCCTGATCCTTCTGCCAGCTACTTGGTTCCTTTTCAGATTGGTCTATCAGTACCTAAAGGTGACTCTGAGCCTGGTCCCGCCAGGCTTTGAGCACTGCCGAGGAGATACTGAAAATCCTCTGTGCTGATGACGATGGGAGCCGAGAGCACTCGGCGTTTTGCACAATCTAACCCTTGATCTATAAGGGGAAAGTCCGAAAATGCCAAACATCTCAAAAATGCGCCCACCTCTCTCCAGTTATGCAGCCTTATCTCGGTGAAAGGCTCCCCGCTTGCAGCACCCTCTTGTGGTGCCTGATCGCAGATTCCTCCCGGCTCCACGCTGGGGGCCGCAACCCCGGCACCGAAACCCGCTCTGTATGAGATGCGCGATAAATCTGACCCCCTTTAAGCAGGGGAAAACGACTTTTGGAGCTGAAGAGGCCATCACTATATGACCGTTAAAGACTATAAACCCTTGAAGCAAGAGCAGTCTTCACTGGTGCAGCTTCTTCCCTAGGAGCAAGGGGTAGGATTGCTTATTGCAGAAGTTTTCCTTACTATGCCGTGGTCCCTGTGTCTCCCTCTCCAACTCAAAGCTCTTATGTGGATTTGGAAGAGGGTTTTTTGTAGCTGCAGATAAGCTTGTACAGGGCTTAAGGAACAGTGCACAGGGAGAAGAGCAAAACCTCATCCTTCGGCAGGAGCTGCTAGCAGCAAGGTTTTCTTAGATGAACAGAAACGGGGAGAGTACACTGCTGCTCGCAGTGCTGCTGACTTTTGCCCTCAAGTGCGAGTTCCCCAAAAGTTTGTTTTAATGTGCAAGGGATCTGTTAGCACAACTGAAGTCTGGGGTGCCCTGGATGTCTCGGATTCCTTTGCAGACTGATGCTGTAAATACAGCCGTAAAGTGCCCTACATACCTGCATTCCTTGGCTAAGGCCGCGTGCTGGTCTGGGCGAGCTCCATCTGCCGTCATTCGGGGCTGGTGCTGTTTCTTCCTCCAAAGCAGCAGGATGCACAGACCTCTCCCGGCCTGCTCGCTTCTGGCTGCTCTCCTGAGTCTTACCTTTGCTGCAGAAAGGACAAACTAGAGGTTGGCAACCTGGTTATTTCTGGCACCTTGTTCCAGTGAAAAAGCAGCAGATTGCTTGGTCCTGAGTACTTAGGCATGCTTTTTCCATGCTGAAGGGTGAAGCCACTGCTAATTGTAGTTGCTCTTTTTTTTTCTTTCAGCTGAACTTTCTCAAGCAATGAATAGTGGTACAGGCTTGTCTAAGCCTTCCCCTCCCCTCCCACCCAAGAGAGGCCTCATGCCCAACAACAGCTCAGAGTCAGCTCTCGCTTCCAAGCCCCCGAGCGAGAGGACAGTGACGGCTAACCGCCCTGCCCCGATGCCCGTGCACGTGGCCCCTGCTTACCCGCCACCCTCGCCTTCGCCGCCGCTGCCCACGCACATACCGCCTGAGCCTCCACGCACCCCCCTGCCTGCCTCCACCCCTGCCTTGGACCCTCCACGCTCCCTGGACCTGCCCAAAGAGACTCCTCCTCCGCCTGAAGACTTCAGGTCCCTGGAAGCAACGAAGAGGGCGGCAGAGCAGGGGTTTGGCGAACCTCACGTGCTGCCTCGGCTGCTGCAGATCCCCTTGCACATCCGAATCCAGCAGGCTCTGGCCAGTCCCCTGCCTGTCACGCCGCCTGCCGAGGGCTCGCACAGGGCTCACTCGCTGCTCTTCGAGAACGATGGCTTTGGGGAAGACAACGGCACCCTGGGCCGGACGAGGTCCCTGCCGGTCACCATCGAGATGCTGAAAGTGTGAGTACCTGCTGCGCGTGCGTGGTGGCATTTAGCAGCGTTGTGGGTCGTGCCAGGCTCTGATGTTTTGGTGTTGTTCTTGCTTATCGGAGTAAGGCTCTGATGGTCAAAAGGGTTATGGGCAGGGCTATTTCTTATGCTGCTTGTTGCCACAGTCTAGAAATCATTTTGCCTGTGCTGAATCTCTGCATCAATCTCTTAAGGGTCCAGTGCATCTTCCCCATGAAATTAGCCCTGGTTCTGGGATTTTACTGCTTATAACAGCAAACATGCTCCAGAGTACCAATGGAAGCCAATACCAGGAATCTAGGCCTGTCTTTAATCGTACTAAGACAAAAGAAAGTCTTAGATTTCTTCCATTCATGGCCTGCTTAACCTTTCAGTTTTGCAAAACAGAAGTGGGAAAAGGACTGCCTTGTATTATAACATAGTTGAACCTGCAGGTCCCGGAGTGGGGGGGTGGTGAGAGGACTGCTTGATTCTGCGAACAACCTGCCCCAGCACTGCCTCAGCCAGCAAGCATCCTTGTGCTTTGGGAAGAGAGATCTAATAATGCGCTTCTCGTTAGTCCAGACGATGAGGAAGAGGAAGATGAGCAGGAGGAGGAGCAGAGTTCGGGCCCTCGTGTGTATATTGGAGATGTGCCATCTGTCACGGTCATCCCAAAGCTGGTACCCCAGGCCCTCCCAGAGGAGCAGGAGGGAGATGAAGGGATGAGCGACTCTGACTCGGAGGGGCCAATCCTGTACAAGGATGATGAGGATGAGGAAGATGACGAAAGCCATAACAGTAAGGCCTTGACATTGCAGCTGGTTTTTTTTCTTTGCTATAGTGAGATCTGGATCAAAGAGCTAGTTCACATGGGTCTTCAAAGCAGCTGGTTTTTGGGTTTGTGATGTACCACGTCCTCCTTTGCTACTTTGGCAAAAGCTCTAGCAGCCAAACCTCTGTCTCTGAGATAGACCCCCCCACACACACACACACACGCACCTTTGTTGCAGATGGCTCCTGCGATAGCCTGTGCCATCACATCCTTCAGGTGGGATGGTGTTAGCTGAGCGTGTGAGCACCACGGAGGAACTCTAGCTCTTGCTGTGGTGACAAGCTCCTGCTAGCTCAGGAGCTGCAGTGCTTCGCTTGGAAAGCAAGCCCTGGGGGAGCAGGACTGCAGGGCGCGTGTGGCTTACGCTGCTACGCTTGGGCACTGCAGTCTTCAGTCTCATCCCATTGCTCTTCCTCCCCACAGGCACGCTGGCTAACAAAGTGAAGAGGAAAGACACGCTAGCTATGAAGCTGGGGACCTCAACTGCCCCGCACGAGGAAAAGATTGTCTTCCCTCGGAAGAGCAAGGAGGAGTGGAATGAAATTCGGCACCAGATCGGGACAACACTGATCAGGTACAAAGAACAGAGGAGGATTTTGAGCTGTTGGCACAACCTCAGGGTGGATTGGACAAAGCAGTTGCCTCATCTGAGCAGCCTGTGCTGGAGCATGACAAGTGGCTGGGCAATGCTGCTAGATCAGGGCTGTGGGAAACAAAGGCTCAGTGTTGCCTTTCCCCCTTGGTTATAACGGCTGGAAGTTTTTCCTGGAGTTGAGCAATATCCCATGGCAGACCTCTGTTCCCAGACCTTAAATGGACTGGGAGAGAAAAATCTCAAAGTACATTATTACTGTAACTGTGGACGGCATATGAATGTGGAGAGATGCAGCCTGAGTCCCAGTGCATTAGGTGGTGGGTTAAGCTTGGGTGGTTGAAAGACTGGGCTCTGCTGTCTGCTCGAGTTCCCTGAGAAGTTGCCCCTAAGCTGTTGAGAGGCCATGGCAAGGCCAACCTTGCCAGTGGGTGAACAGCTGTTTGAGTTGAGGAGAATCAAAACCAGAACAGCAGCGATCTCGACTGGTGAATGAGGAGGGTGGAGACAGTTCTCCAATGCACTCAAACCAGGCAGTTGTATTCTTCATCCCCTACCTACCAGATAAAACATAACACGCTTGTCCTGCTCTTTTTTAGGCGACTGAGTCAAAGACCGACAGCGGAAGAACTGGAGCAGAGGAACATACTTCAGCGTGAGTAATGCTTCTTTATTGGTCCTAAATATTAAAACAAAATAGTTGATACCTTATTTCCCATTAACATTTTACTCCAGGTGCTCAAAATAGCAGCGATGGTGGTTTGTGCTTTGGTTATGTCGTTGCAGTAAAGCAGTTCCACTGAATTTCCTAGTACCTTGTTGCCATCGGAAACCGGCTCTGGATAAGATCAGACTTTAGCAGGGCTGGCTTTGCTTCCAAGTTCTCAGGTAGAAGCTAGAGAAAAAGTACCAAGAAATATAGTTCAAAGCATCATATAAGAGTACTACCTGTCCCCTGTCTGACACTTCAGGGGAAAGTATGTGAACACGGGAGCCTGGTTAAGACCCTGCTCTGAAGTTATACAGCAAGGACTATTAAAGCTATTTTTGTTTGGGCTGGACTCTTATTTGTGGTCCAGACATTACAGCGTTATACCGTATCATCCAGAAAGGAGTGGTTCATTGTTCAGTGAACGGTGTTTCTCTTGGCCATACCTTGCCCTGCGAAAGATTTAAACAAACAGCTTGACGAAAGGGAAATGTCCGTTCAGGAAGTTTCCATTTAAAATATTTATCTGTGTTGCTGTTCTCTTTAAACTACTACTATAATGGCTTTGGGGAGGAGCATTTTTAAAAACCTGTACTCAATTTGCAGAGTGGCTTGGATATATTTTGACAATATGACCATTAATCTTTAATATACCTAAGCCTGGAGAGAATGACTCATTCACGCTGTGCTAAGGCCCATATTACCACTGTCATTCAGTGGGGTGTTCAACCAGTAAGGGTATCAAGTTAGTGTTCTTTGCCCATAAATAAGTGCAGGCATACCAAAGTGAGCTTTCAGATGTGTAGATAGCTTGTTGATACAACCGCTATTTTTCTCTAGTCAAATCCAGAAAGCACTTTGCAAAATCTGTGATGCTTAAAGGAAAAATTATTTTTCCCTTGGCAGCAAAAAATGAAGCTGACCGTCAAGCTGAGAAGCGAGAGATCAAACGCAGACTCACCAGAAAGGTAGTGCTGGCTTTCGTGCTGTGACTGCCATCTGGCAGAGCTGTTGGGGACGATGGTGGCTCTGAGCACATTGTAGGTCCCTTGCTGTGGGTGAAGTCATGGGGCTATTGTGTAATTGTCCCTGGTGCCCTCCAACTGCAGTGACTTTGGAACTTGGTCTGTCAACAACGGTGAGCTATTGGCACTGCGGCCTTGTTTGGCACTGACCGATCTGAGCTGGCATCAAGCACAACAAGCTCTATGAGAACTAAATTTGTCACCTGCCACTAGAAAAGTTTGTTGGCACTGGCCCGGCTGTAATAGTGTAACAGAGTACTAAACTGGGCCACGACTTCCACCCCAGGCTCACCAAAATCCATTTCCAAAATAACAGCAGCCTGGGAGAAGCTGAGCAGAACAACAGGTGTTTTTAGCTATCATGTCCAGGTTACTACTTGTTGGATGTTTAATCATGGCTTTAGAAGTCTGACTTTGAATCTATACCAAGCATCTTTGTAACATGCCTTGAAACTGAGATACCCTGTTTTCTAATATGTTGATCCCACTTGTCCCACCTGACTAGGTCTGACCTAAGTTAATGTTGGCCTTTTGAGTTTGAGCTGTGTTACTCGCTGCTGGGGAAAATTTCCCAACAGCCTGTGGATATGAAGCGTGAGTGCCACTGTTGAAGCTGAAAGTGGGCTGGCTTGGCTCAGAGGAGTTAGGCGGGGCTCGCCCTTGCAGTGGCGGTACCCAGACCCTTCAGCGGCATCCTCTTCCTCTGGAATGTGGCTGTGGTTCTGCCCTAGCCCAGCCTCGTGATCCAAATGAGGACTAAGAGGATTTGTCAGAGGTAGATTGTAAGAGGATTTGCTTACCCCCTTGCAGGCTGCTTCATGAGCAGGACCTAGCAGTATCTGTGGTTCAGGCCCAGTGAAGGAACTGGGCTTTGTTTTGCTTGGGATGCTTAGTCCTGAGCCACTTCATGGACAAGGTGCAAACTAACTCGTGTCCTCACTTGTGTTCAGCTTAGCCAAAGGCCTACGGTGGCAGAGCTGCAGGCCAGGAAGATCCTGAGATTTAATGAATATGTGGAAGTAACAGATGCTCAAGACTATGACCGGCGAGCGGATAAGCCATGGACAAAGCTAACACCAGCTGACAAGGTAACAAGAAGTGTCCTGTCCCCAGGTCTGGGGTGGAGAGCTAGATTGGGGTCTTCCATGCAAAAAAAGGGTATGAGCAAAAGACTTGTTCCTCTTGCTTCACCTCTGCATCTTTCCCTTTGCCGTACCACTCTGCCAAGCACCAGCGGTATCCTGTCCCCTACACGAGCTGTACCCAGCCCTGCTTCCCGCTCCCTCCAGAGGAACACGGAGCCCGAACGGGCCTTGTCTGCACTCAAGTGTGGCCTCTGTCTAGGCTCTCAAGTGACACCAGAATACAAGGCACGGGGCGTGGGCCAGAGGAGTGCGGTTTCTCACAGGCTGAGGCAGGCCCAGGCAAGAAGGTGGCAGGGAAGATCCCCTGTTCTTATCACACCCCAGCCACCTGCCCAGCCCTCAGTGTGGAGGAGGTGAGGCAGATTAAACTCAGCCTAGCGTGGGCTGACTGAGGAAGCTGGGGAGGCTGCTGCAATCTGTGAGCTCCTTCATCTACTGAAAGGATCTGGGGGACTCGGCCCTGCCTGTCAAAACTGCATTCACCCTTCACTTCACTGCTGAAAGGTGGTGTGGATCAGCCCTGAGCAGGTGTGGAAGTACAGCACCTTCTTGCCCCATGTGAGCTCACTTGAGATGGGGGGGTAGAGAGGGTGATATGCCTTAGTGGGACATGAAAAGCGCTGTCCTTCATGCAGGCTGCCATCCGGAAGGAACTGAATGAGTTTAAGAGCTGTGAAATGGAAGTCCACGAGGACAGCAAGCAGTTCACACGGTGAGTGAGAATACGTTGCTTGCTCTCTGTACGTGGGCTCGAGTTCCTGCTGGTCTTGTTGGGAAAGCTGTGCTGCTGGGGCAGTGCTGAGAGGCCAAGCTTTAAAACTTCAGAAAAATGTCTGGTGGAATGGTTGCAGATTTCATGTCCCTTTCCACCTTGGGGTGTTCCTGGGTGACTGGAAGAGAACCTGATGCGAAGTGTGTGATGGTTTTTCTCTGAACTGGGACTCTGATACGGTAATCTCAGAAGCGACCAGCAGCTGGTTTGAGGTGTATATGAAACCAGTGTGACCTTGTAGTTGGAGTCTGCTGTTTTGGGTCTAGAGATGTGCAGCAGAATCCACAGCCTTAGGCATTTTGCTTTCCCTCTCAGCTTCTCCACCTGGAAAATGGGGTTAGTGTCAGACTGCTCCTTGTAAGATGCTCTGAGGTCTACTGCAGCATGGTGGGTGTCTGTCTCAAAACACCTTGGTAGTTTGCTCTGGTATATCCACAGAGTAACTAGTGGATCGTGGCCCAAATGATTCTTTTATCCCCCCTGAGAGTTGCCCTGTGTTGGCTAAGATGAGTGTGTTTGCAGACCAGAAAAGCTTTTTAGGGTGGGGTGAAATCCTATTATGTTAACAGCTTAACTGAGAGCTGAGAGTTCAGATGTAATTCAGTTTATTTTTTTTGGCCATCTGTAATGCTTTAGTAACCATTTACCCGAAGTTTGAAGGATGACACTTGGCTTTTTCACTGGGCTTTTAGGTACCATCGACCATAATCTTCCAAGAGGGAGCAAGAGACCCAAGAGGACTGAAAGTTCTCAGTGTCCATCTCCTGGCAATTCAGTGAGGGTGAACCTCGACTCTTCCAAGATTTGCCTTCAAAACATACCTAGAAAAGGGCTCTCGGCTGGGGAAGGGGAACTCCTGTCTGAATGTAGCATTTCACTGGAACAAACGTGTCTCGAGTGCCATCAGGCTGGAACTGAACACTATACCTCGCACGGCTCAGCAATACGCCTCTCCTGGCACCCAGCATCCCTGCCGGGAGACCATGCACATGTGAACGAACAGTTCCTTCCCCAGCTCCCTTTCTCAACTGTGCCAGGCCCAGTTCTCAGCTGTACATACTCCTTATGATTGGAAACTTTAATTTTCCTTCTCCTTATCAAGGGGAGGAAAAAAACCTGGCAGCTCTGGTGTTTGAGAGCTGAGGAATGGAGAAGCGGATGTGCCAGGAAGCACGTGTGTATATTAGCTGTGTACAGAAACCCTGCACAGATGCTGACCTGGCAGACAACTGACATGTGACTCGATTTTTTTGGTTTTGCTTGCGTCTCTGTAATGTACTTAATGTCCTGAATCACTACTGACCAATGGTTTGTTGTCCTGGAAGGGAATTGTATAGATATTAACATATGCTGCATCTTTTGTTTAAAAAAAAAAAAAAAAAGAAAACACAAAACAAAAACCCCTTTAAATGTATAAAACATTCCCTCCCCACTCTCTCTCACTTGCTCTGATGTTAACAGATTTTGTCTTGAGATATTTAGGCTTCTTTAACAAATTTCAGAACCAGGAAATGACTGTTGCCTTTTTAGAACTTTTTAATTTGGGGAAGCTGTGATAGTAGTCAATTCTTTTTATTGTGGCTTCCTCTGTGATGTTTTTTACTTTCACAGATCAGGGTGAAACTTGCCTTTTCTTTTTTTACAGCAAAACCTACTGGAAACTTGATCATTTCACTGTGTGGGTGGAAGATGTGGGGGGAGAAGAGGTTTAAAAAGTGACCTTAAAACATATTCACTCTCTACTGAGAATGATTACTTACTGGTTCTTCCTGAATGTTTTGGTTTTTAATTCTGGTATAGGCCACTGCTGTATCATGCACAAAACCCGCCCCGTGGGTGAGATGCCACGTACCACGAAGGGTAGAGGAAAGGTGGTGTCGCAGGACTGCGCTATGGGGTGAGAGGACTTGTCTTGCTCACGAGCCGGTCCTGCTCCTCGCTTGACCGCGCCACGCCACGAAGGGCCGCTGTGGGCCGGCCCTCGGCGCTGCTCCCCCGCTGCCCTGGCTCTCGCGCTGTGCCAAGACGTGCCGGGCTGGGGTCCGGCGTCCCCCTGCGCTTCCCCTGCAGCCTCGGTGTTGCTCGCTGCAGCCCTGAGGGGACGCTGAGCCGGGGGCGGCCTGTGTGGCCCTGTCCCCGGCCCTGTCCCTGCCACCGCCATGCTGGGCTGTGGAGGAGAAGGCCGAGGGCGTGTTCCCCCTCGTGGCTTCCCCTTGTACAATATGGCTGTAGACTAAATCATTGCATTGTATATCTGTCTCCTCATCAACAGATTTTAATTATTGAATAAAAGTATTTTAGGATTTTTTTTAACTGGTTTTTATGGCTGTGTTTTGAGAGGGTGTGGGGAGCTGTGTTTCAAGTGAATTAAGGGGAGGGGAAGGGAAAGGTGATGGTGGGGATGCTTAAACTCCTCCGCTTCTCCGTGGAGCTTGATGACGCAGTGGCTGCGGGTTTATCGGGAAATACAAAAACCAACGGCTTTTCCTGCGGCGCCGGTTCCCCACCCCGGCGCGAGGCCGCGCTGCCGGCGCCCTCCCACTGCGCACGCGCCGCCCCCCTCAGCCCTGGCGCCCTCCTACTGCGCACGCGCCGATCCCTCCGCCCCGGCGCCCTCCCACCGCCCCGGCGCCCTCCCACTGCGCACGCGCTGGGTCCGTTGCCCAATCGAACGCCGCATCTGCGCGGTCTCGGCCAACCGCTGCCCGGCGGCGCATGCACATCGCGCGAGCCTCGCCCCTCCCACCCTATAAATTCCGCGGCGGGCCGTTGTTCGGCCTCTTTCCTGGCGACGAGCGGCGGAGCGCGGAGGTGAGCGGCCTCCGGTGGCGGCGGGGCCCGCGGGCTCTCGTGGTGGCTGCTCTCTCGGGGGGGGGGGGCGGCTGGGGCCTGCTCCTCAGGGGCGTCCGCGGCTTTGGGGGCGGCGGCGGTGCTGGGAAGCTGAAACCCAACGTGGATATCCGGAGAAGTAGCTCTCTCTCGGCTCTGTCCGTGTGGCGCAGGGGAGCGTAGGCCTTCGGGCCCGTGACGTACAGTCCCTTTCCACAACGTTGGAGAACAAGCTGGGCCCTCGGGTCTGCAGCCTGCATATTCCTACTGCTTCTCCGAGTCCTCGGACTGTGATGGAGGAGATAAACCATGCAGGAAACAAACACTGTTACTTGGGGTAGCTTTTCGCTGGGGTGGGGGGAAAAGGGAGAGGGGGATCTAATCTGTGAGCGGTTACTTAAAATGCTTTTTCTTTTTTTCAGTTCCAGGCTTGAGAAGTTTGAAGTGAGTGGGGTACTGATTTGCAAGGTAATACTGAACTAATAATGTAATATTGTTCCATGTTTGTAGTCATACGGCTCTCTTAATAGTTTCTTCTTTAAATAAGCTTGAGCTATTTCCTTTTAATTGGCTTAGGCAAAATGAATTGGCTCAGCAGTCTGACGTAACTGAATACCAATACAGACTTTGTAGGTGTTATTTAAGAGCAGAAGCTTAGCTTATAGCTTTTCCAACTTCTGAGATGTTGCTGCGCTTTAGGTGGATTGGAGGAAGAGAAAGGCTAATTCTGAATCTTCTAGGAGTAAAAGTGGAAAAAAATTCCTTTCTTAAGTGTGGTTGAATGGTATTTATGGGTTTAGTGAGCTTGAGGCCTCATTTGTTCCAGAGCAGGTCAGAACCTCTAGAGGAAGAAAATGAGCCATCATGCTCCCTGTTCTATCTTGAAAAAGAAAAGATGGGGATTGGGGAAAGAGTAGAAACACATTTTGGGTGATGGAGATCCTAGCTTAGTCCCCTGTCTTTGGGTAACCTGACCCAACTCAGCCTTTTCACCAGGCTGATACTGAAGGCAGCTCATACTGGGGCAACTTCTTAGCAGAAGGTGAACAAGAAAGAACCACATGCAGTCACCCATGCTTTCATGTTAAGCAGTTCCAGAGCAGGCTTTCACATTGTGAAGAACAATGTCTATTGTTAATCTAGGTGCTGGAGCATTGGGATTATTCTGAAGGAAGCCACGTGCTGCATTTACTTAGGGCTGGGAACATGTGACTGTTCTATACTTAATACCTGGTACTTATCTGATAATAATGTATTTAAAGGACAAGCAAAATCGATTATTAACAGAATAGAGAGATCACTTGAAAAAACAAGTGCTAGTAGTGTAGTGCCTTGTGGGTTGCTGATGGAAGGAGAAGAGCAAGAGAGCTTCCTGGCAGATCATAAGTGGCAAAAACCCCATGTGACTTGCCAAGTAATAAGGTTTTTTTTGTTTGTTTGTTTTTCTTTTTTTTTAACATTGCAGACACTGGTGATTGATTGTGATCAGATGCTTACAGCAGAAAATAACCTGCCTGCCTAGTGGGATGGTGAGTATGCCCGGAGCACCAGTACCAACCAGAAAAAAGGTAGTAGTAGTAGTAGTTCAGGTTCAGTTTGTGCAAGGTGTTGATCAAAATGAGGCTGCACACATCGAAGTGGGCTGGAAGCAAAAGATGCCTGTATTTGGTGGCCTTCTAAAAGCACATGCTCATGCTGGGGGCCTGCTATTGTTTGCCTATTAAATGGTCTCCAAAGCAGGACTCCCCTGCTATGGCAGAAGAAAAGGCCCTGGTAGATGTAACGGGAAGCACACCTGGTTGCGTGGCACGCTGTGGCTGTCGAATGTGGTGGTGCAGTGAAGCAGGGCCTGCTCAGCAGGGCTGACCCCGCGTGGCGTAGCCACACTGAGGAACGCAGTGGAGCAAGCACACGGGAGCAAAGGGCCCTGGTGCGTAGCATTTAAGTTGTGTACCCAAAATCAGTGTGCCAGCACATCACTTCCACAAGCTAGGAGAACACTTACTGAATATTTGAGCAACACGTCTGTGGTCCTTAAGCTGAAATGGAGCCAGAGAAGCAAAGCACGCCTTTGGGAATCTTTCTGATGTTAGGTGATCTGGCTTGCTTGGTGCTGGGGAAGATGGCAAAAGAGTGGGAGTATGGAGTGAAAGTCATATATAGCTTGTGTTAATGTCTGTTCAGGAAGTTCTGAATTACTTCTGTGAATGTTCTGGAGGCTTGTGATGCTGTGCCTGACAAATAAAGAAATTGCTTTGAAATGGTGTTGTGTGGCTGTTTTCTCTGGCAGGACTGGTGACCATTTGTTCATTCCCTGGAGCTCAGGACCCCATGACCAGACTTCTAGGGTTTCATAGCTGTATGTAGTTGGGTTGTCCTTCTTTGGAAGGTCTTTAGCATCTGCCCTCATTTCCAGTGATGCCTGCTCTTGAGCTAGGAAGGTCATAGCAGCAGCATGATTAACACTAAATATACTGGTGAGGATACAAATAAATGCACAGTATCTTGGATTCTTTGCAACCACCAGAGTTTCCTGGTATGTAAGGTATGGTGGGGGGAGGAGGGTGTTGATTGCCCTCTGTTTTAAGATCCAATATCCTTCATACTTGGGGGATATTTTCCCCCTCCTGTTCAGTGAAAGACCTTAAAGGCTGTCTTTGGAACTTTACCTTACATGTAAGTAGCTTTGCTTTCTAGTTGCAATGTTCCCCACCTGGTCAGTGGAGCATTACATGAGCAAGAGAATCTGGCAGGCACATGTCTACCTCTGGGTGGTGAACATAAGGATAAGTTACACTGTAGAAACCTGTTTCAGAGTCTGAAACAGTGGAAAGGGCAACAAAAAAAGGCAGAGGGGTGTTTCTCTTGACAAACTTGTAAACAGGAAAATGTCCTTGGAGGAGAAAATACTAAAGGTTGCTGTGTGGGAGGAGACCTGGAGGGAACAGGCACAGTCAGGGAACTTCCTGGTAAGAGCACATGATCGTGAGCCATAAGTCCAGCTCTGCAGAGCAGTCTGGCTGGACCCTCCTCTTGAACAACGTGGCTGCCCCATGAAGCCTGCCTGGAGTTGGCCTGGAGGGACAGAGCACTGGAATAGGTTGCCCAGAGAGGTTGTGGATTCCCCTTCTCTGGAGGTGTTGAAAACCTGCCTGGACGTGATCCTGTGCAACGTGCTCGAGGTAACCCTGCTTGAGCAGGGGGGTTGGACTAGATGATCTCGAGGTGCCTTCCAACCTCAGCCATTCTGTGCTCCTGCAGAGGTGCCACTTGCTTGCTCATGGGCTCTTTAACTTGGTTATACCCTGGATTGGGAGAAGGCTCTTTCTCCTTGCTCTGAAAAAGCTGAAGCATCTTGCTGAACTGGATGGTGAGGCTGGAGAATGCCTGGGGGTGAGGCTTGGAGAGGCAATTGTCTCTGAGGTTTCCTCTTTGATGGGTTTAAGAGCTTGCAGCTGAGGTGGGAGCTGTAAAGGTACTTTAGTTTGAAACTTGCTGGCTCATGGGTTGAACACTGAGGGTGCATGCAGATGATGGGGCCATCTGCCTGCTCTCTGGGACTTGAGCTGATCCTGGCAAGGCTTGAGGTTGTGCCTGGCTCTGAACTGTGCTGAAGTGGTGGCAGATCAGCTCAGTGACATGTTCTAAATTTTTCCTGAGGGAAAGGGCAAATTTAAATAGACATGTTTCCTTCTTGATGTGTGCTTTCCTCTGAGCTGGCAAGTGCTTGTTCTCCTGTTGCATCTGCCACAGGCTGGTTTAAATCCTGCACCTGCGAGTGGTTTTCACCTCTTTGATTGTAATTCATGGTCTGCTCCTCCAGGAGCTGTGGTGCGACTGCTGCTGCCCCTCAGCAGGCTGTGGGGCTGGGTAGCCTGTCCTCATGCTTTAAACACTTGACATCAAATAACTTGCTTATATTGTAATGGGGGCATTTATTAACCCAGTAGATCAACAGTAGATTAAGAGTGGATCACGAGTCCTTGTGGAAGTGCAGT
Organism: Dromaius novaehollandiae; assembly: GCF_036370855.1. Classification (NCBI taxonomy): domain Eukaryota; kingdom Metazoa; phylum Chordata; class Aves; order Casuariiformes; family Dromaiidae; genus Dromaius; species Dromaius novaehollandiae. The sequence goes on along the minus strand of NC_088120.1, from coordinate 6,896,809 downwards.
GGGTACAAAAGGCTCGAGGAGGAATTCTTGCTTGGAGGAGGCTCGTAGATGCCTCCATAGAGTTGGGGGTTTCTCCTCTTGCCTCGCCTCAGCTCGTGGCGTTGTAACGGGGACGGCTAACGCTGCTGCGAGCTCGGTCTGTGCTTTTTTCCCCCGTGGCGAGCAGAGAGGAGGTTGAATCAGAACGGTACCTCGGCTGCTGTTACACGCCGGTGGCGGCGGCGGGGATTTTGCCGCCTGCTGCGGCGCGGCCTTGGGGACCCGCGCGGGGCTTCTGCTGGCCGAGGGAAGCGGCGCTGCGCGGGGGGAGCCAGGGCCGGGGCCGGGGCTGGGGGCGGCGCGGCGCTCCCGGGGCGGCGGCCGGCAGAGGGCGCCCGGCGGCGGCGCCTCCCGCCGCGCATGCTCGGGGCACGGAGGGGCAGAGCGGAGCGGAGCGGAGCGGGGCGGCCGGAGGGAGGTGAGCGCGGGCCGGGCCGCCGCGCGGGCCGGGGGCGGAGGGGCCGCGCTGGGGAGGGGGCGGCCCGTCCTCTCCCCCCGGCGCCGCCGCTGCGCCCGGCGCCCCCGCCGCCGCGGCCGGAGGGGAGGGACGGGGAGGGCAGAGGCCGGGCCGGGCCGCCGGGCCTGCGCGGTCCCACGTGGGGCGGCAGCGTCCCGGCGCCGAGTAACGCGCGGCAGCGTTCGGGCGCCCAACGCCGGCAGCGTTCGGACGGGAGGGAAGGCGCGGGGTGGGGGAGGGTTAGCGCGGGAAAACCTGAACATTCCTGCGGAGGGAACCGGCGCTCCGGCCTCCCGCCTTGTCGCGTCCCTTGGGTCGCTTGAGTGCTTCCTTGCGACGCGGGCGCTTCCTCTGGCTGCCGCCTGCTTCCCTCCCCCCGTGCAGTCTGGGAAAGCCGGGGACTCGGAGGGTTTCGGAAGGCGGAGGCCCTGGCACGCTGGTTTGCCTGTTTGGGCGCGGAGACCTCTCTGAGCGTGCTCCCGAGATCCGGCTTTTGGAGAGCGCTCCCTTGCTGGAAGGGGCCGGGGGTGCTCCCGGCAGAAAAGTGCCGCCGTTCTCCGAGCCCCTGCGCAGCGAGAGTCCGAGCGGCAGCGTTGCTGCGGGGCCTGTGGAGTAGTTGGGGCTCAAAGAAAGGCATAAACTCCCGAGTGCTTTGGTGGGGAAGCAGGGGGCTGGTGCTCGGAGCGGCCGCTTGCCTTGCTGCTTCCTTCCCGAGGCCGTCAGCAAGTTCTGCAACGGGAAGGACGGAGAAGGTTCACTTCTGTTTGAGAGCGGAGGCAGTGGATGTAACTTTGGGGGAAAAAATGTGCATTTTTCAAAGTGGGGGTAGAGTTTGGTACCCAAATCCTGAAACACTTTTGTCAGCCTCTTGGAAGACCCAGGCTGCAAGGATCTGAAAATGGAGGGGAGAGATCTCAGAGTGTCTCTTTAGGGGGAAAAAAAAATAACGGACAGCTGTGCTGCAACTTTCCACCAAACTCCCGGTTAGACGGTAGCTTAACAGAGAGTGTCTTTGTTTAGATCTAAAGCAATATGCCAGGAAAGCGCACTGCAAAGAAGAGCCCAACCCCAGAAGAAGGGTCTCCTGAGAGGAAGAAGGTTAAAGGTAAGAAAACTCCCTGGGAGCTGAGTTCCCCCTGTTTTATTTTTATCCTGTCTGTTGAAATACCTGGAGCTCTTGAAGACAGGAGCCTGGTTGAGCTTGTTCATCAATCCAGTCCAGACGAGTGGGTCTGTTGCTGTCTTTATCTTATGCCTCCTCCGCTCTCAGGGCTTGCTTTAATTTCAGGCCTTGCCGGCCTGGTCCGTAGCTTCTACAGGCAGAGCCATTTCTAAATCGTGCCTGACACCCCTACGATAAACCCCACCAGGGACCAGGCTGCTCTCTTTAGCCCGGACTTTGCCTGTCCGTTCTAGGTCTGGGCGTTGGTTTTGCTGGATGCTGAGTGCATTGGAAGCACGTTGCCTTTGGGGATCCCCCTGTTCTCTGGGTAGCTCTGTTCTTTCCTTAGGACTTGGGGCTTGCTGTAAGTTTGGGTTAGGTGTGTTGCAAACACCTTCTGTTCAGTAAAATGCCTTCCCCGTGATCTCAAGCTAGATTTCCATGTCCTGCTAGAAGCAAACACCCAGTCTAGGGACCTGCAGCATTGGAGTAGGCCTCAGCATTCCTGGAGCTTTTGGAGCTTTTGGGGACCAGGTGTGGTGGAAGGGTTATTTCCTCTCCCTGTCCAGTACTTTACCTGTTTCCTTTCTTTCCTGTGCCGCAGTTTGCCACCCTTCACACCGGACGCAGCCTGGCCTGGTGCTTACGCTGGGGCAGGGGGATGTCGGGCAGCTGGGCCTGGGGGAGGATGTGATGGAGAGGAAAAAGCCAGCCTTGGTGCAGCTCCCGGAGATGATAGTCCAGGCGGAAGCAGGAGGGATGCACACGGTGTGCCTCAGCGAGACGGGCAAAGTGAGTACAGCACTGAGGTTTGGGGAGGGGTCTGCACTCAGGGGCCCCAGTGTGTCGCTGCCACCAGCATGCTGGTACTATTAGACGGCAGCTTGCAAGTCTTCCTTGCTCCAGCTCCTGGGATGAGCATGGTCTCTGTGTGCTGGACCACAAAATTTTGGGGAGCAGTGGGAGGATTCGGCTGGTGGGTCTCTGTCCACTGGCTTCACGCTCATCTTGTGGTCCTTCTGGGTCTCTTCCTCCCTGGGACACTCTCATCTGCAGATCTACACCTTTGGCTGCAATGACGAAGGCGCCCTTGGGCGTGACACCTCCGCAGAAGGGTCGGAGATGAAGCCAGGGGAGGTGGAGCTGCAGGAAAAGGTGGTGCAAGTCTCTGCAGGGGACAGTCATACAGCTGCGCTGACGGATGATGGCAGGGTTTTTGTCTGGGGCTCTTTCCGGGTATGTTGATTTCTTGGGCTCGGCAGGGGATTGCTGGCCTGATTTTGGTGACTTACCTCCCCACGTCTGTCTCCTCATCCAGGATAACAACGGGGTGATTGGGTTGCTGGAGCCCATGAAGAAGAGCTCAGTTCCTGTGTTGCTTCAGCTCGATGCACCAGTTGTTAAAATTGTCTCAGGTGAGCAGGATCCCGGGGTGTGTGTGTGGGTCAGGCTGCTAAACGAGGCTGTTCCAGCCTCTGGGGTGGGTGAAGGTCCCGAACGAACCGTGTCCTTTTCCCCCTCTTTGCTGCTCTCAGCCAGCTACAAAGATGTGCCTGCTCCCCTTCTGGTTCCTGAGCGAACAGACCTTGTGTCTCTTGTAGCCCCAGTGGTATCGTTAACGTTTCACCCAATCTGATGTAAAATGCTTTGCAAGAGTGACCAAACCAAGCCTGTGTGACCCCTGGGGTCGAAGTCCTACCTCTTCCAGAGGGGGGGAAACTGAAGGCTGGGGGTGACCCATGCCTCTAAATGTTTCCAGCAAAACTTCTTTGGAATTGCAGACCGGGGCCTGGGATCAGGTAGAGAGAGACTCTGGTATTTTAAGCCATTCCAGAAGCTGGCATCCAGGTATCCAGTGCAATGAACCCCACTGGGTTGTGAAAGGCTTGGATCGCTGGGGTTTAAACACGAGATCTCAGACCCTGGGTCTTTCTGGCTTCCCAGGGGATCTCAGCATGTGACTGCCGCTTCACTTTTCTCACGTTTCCTCCCAGGGAATGACCACTTAGTGATGCTGACGGTGGACGGTGACCTGTTCACGTGTGGCTGCGGCGAGCAGGGCCAGCTGGGGAGAGTGCCGGAGCTCTTTGCCAACCGAGGAGGAAGGAAAGGCCTACGTGAGTCACTTTGCTCAGAGATATTTGATGCTGTGGCGAGCGTGGCTCTGTCCTTGGACACCAGCACTTAGCTTGGCTGAGGAGACTGCATATTCACTACCAGTCTCTTCCCCTGCTGCTCGAGGGCTATTTGTAAATCAATTACTCAAAGTCAGTGATCTGGATCTGAGTGGGGGATGAAGAGGGTGTAAATCATTAGTTTGCGTCTGACCCCTTGTTTGCTGCCCCCAGAGCGCCTGCTGGTCCCCCAGCGTGTCCCCGTCAAAGGCAGAGGCAACAGAAGCAAAATGCGCTTCCAGGATGCCTTTTGCGGGGCTTACTTCACCTTTGCCGTCACGCAGGAGGGACACATCTATGGTTTTGGCCTCTCCAACTATCACCAGCTGGGTAAGCTTTGCTTCTGCCCCTTGGAGCACCTGCCTGTTTGGTCTGGCTGCGAACTGCCCCTTCCCTGGCTGCCCTGGCCTGCAGCGGGGACCCTGCTGGGCCCCCCTGATCGAGAACCCCTTGCACCCACCATGCACCCTCCTCCGGTGTCTACTGCAGGACGTCCCTGCTGGATATTGGGGTGAGAGGTCACCCTGCAAAGCTCTGGATTTAGAATCCAGCCCCTGCAGCCAGTGAATTTGAGCAAAAGTTTGATGACCTTCAGTTCTGGGACTTGGGGGAGCTGGGCTGGTCTCTAATGGGGGTGAGCTCCTGGATGGGTAGCTCAGTGGCCGTGGCTGGCCTGGGCTGTCCGTGCCCACGTACCTGATTTGCCTGGGTTTGTGCATCCCCGTCCCGCAGGGACCCAGGGCACCGAGCCCTGCTTCTCTCCGCAGAACCTGACGTCGTTCAAGAACTCCACCAAGTCCTGGGTTGGGTTCTCCGGCGGGCAGCACCACACCGTGTGCATGGACTCCGAGGGTGAGCGCCAGCGTGACGGACCGGCTGGGAGTTACGTGCGGGGGGTGGGGTGTCCCTTGGCTCTTGCTCCAGCTGTGGAGGTGTTGGGGTCACGGTGAAATGCTGAAGTCCTCCAAGTCCTTGGTGCTCCAGGCAGTGTGGTTGTGTTGTCTGTGTAGACATGTTGTGGAGGGGCTATTTGGATTTTCCAAAAACATAGGCAAGGATTGAAAAGGTGGCATGAATTTGCAAGAGAGAGCAAGGACGATGACAGAAATCCAGAGTTACTTTTGAACTCTGGTCTTGGGCTCTACAGCCTGTCCAGACATTCATCCTTCCCATCAATTTTGGGAAGCTCAGGGGCTTAGATCCCATTGTGCAGCTGAGGGGGAATCCTGGTTGGCATCTAGGGTGTTTTGGCTCTTGGAGCGTGTGCTGATGGATGTGATGGGGAAGCAGTGCTGTTCCTGACTCCTGCAGGAGCCAGACCTGGGGGAGGGAAGAGTCCTGCTATGGCCTACTGCAGACTTTTCCTCCCTCTTGAGTCACCTCTGCTGCGTGTCTGTCGTGCCCCAGGTAAAGCCTACAGCCTGGGCAGGGCTGAGTACGGCCGGTTAGGTCTCGGGGAAGGGGCGGAAGAGCAGAGCACGCCCACGGTCATCCCGGAGCTCCCCAGCGTCTCTTCTGTCGCATGCGGCGCATCGGTCGGCTACGCTGTCAGCAGCGATGGTGAGTGCTGGGGGCCTCCGCGGGCTCGGGAACACCGCCCTACGTATCCTTCCCACCCCTCATCCGTGCAGTGGTTACCTGGGGCTCTGCCCAACCGGCCCCTGGAGCTGGCCAGCCCCAAGCAGCTTCATCAGGCGCTGCTGGCTGGGTTGGGACTGCTGGGTGCCCCGCACAGGGGAGGGCTGGGCAGCAGCTGCTCGGTATTTTGTGGTTGCTCAGTAGCCAGGTTTGTAAGAGGGTGTTGGCCCAGGAGGGGGTCGTTGCCTTGTGTGCAGTGTGTGCAGCCTGCAGGTGCAGGGAGGAGGGTCTGCCGTACTGGGAGCGCAGGCAGGGCGTTGATGGATTTGCCCTGCTCCTTGGGGGCAAAACACTGGCTCAGAGGGAGGCTCTAGCTGGTTTGAATTGCCGAGCGTTGCCGAGATGCCCCGCTCTGCCTGTATCTCCAGCACTCTTCGGTTAGCGCCTTGCCCTCGGCCCAGGTTCGAAATCCACTTGCCTTTCCCTCGGCTGCCGAATCGCCTCCCCGCCTGGTTCTGGGTTCACCTACAAGCCGAATTTGTGTTGCCTCCGTTGCAGGACGAGCGTTTGCCTGGGGCATGGGCACCAACTACCAGCTGGGCACAGGGGAGGAGGATGACATCTGGAGCCCTGTGGAGATGACAGGCAAGCAGCTGGAAAACCGCGTGGTCCTGGCCGTGTCCAGCGGAGGCCAACACACTGTCTTGCTGGTCAAGGACAAGGAGCAGAGTTGATGAAGTTGCTCCGCGCAGCCAGGCATGGCAGGATCGCGGGGCCCGCGCGCACACACCCACTGTCCGCCCTCGGCCCCGGGGCGCTCAGGGCGTGAGGTCGGGCGACCGGTTCCCACGTCTGGTCTCCATGACCTTCTGCAGAACGTGCTGGGGAGGGCAGGAGGCTCGCGGAGCTGAGCCTTGGGGCCTCCATCCTCCCGGGTCCCCAGGCAGTGTCTGCATGGCTGGAACAGGGCTCTTCAGGGATGCTTGTTTTTCCTCTCTGGAAGTGTGTGTCTGTCTTTCCTTGGTACCAGGTGCTCTCTCAGCTCCCCCAGTTCAGCTTGGTCCTTTCCTAGGCTGTGGTTAGGTGGGTTTTCCACCTGTTTTCTTGTTTGTTTTTAATATTTCCTGGCCCAGTGAAGCCAAGGGCCTTGTCCCTTCCTACACGGAAGGGTTTGGGCACCTGAGGCTTTCTGAGGTCCCTGTGCTCCTCCAGTCTCCGGGTGCTCCTCCCAACCCTTTAACCCGAACATCTTTTACCTCTGTGGCCCTCTGGCCTCTCTGTTGCTGGCTTTGTCTGCTGCTGCTCGCCAGACCCCTCTCAGCTTGTTCGGGGTGAAATCTCAGTCCAGCAGAAACATTCCTGTGCGGAGGGGCCGCGGGGGGAGTTCTCCTGTGTTTGTTTCTCTTGCACACGACGACACCCTCACAGGGATCTCGTTGCTGTGCTGGAGAGCTGCTGACTTCCAGCTCTCACCCAGGCCAGCGTGCTCCGCGGCGAAGCTGGGGAGCCTGGGTCTCCCGGGGCGGGAACGTGGCCGGACATTGCCTTTCGCACAGAGGTATCTTCGGCTTTGGAGCTGCGAGCGTGACTCGGTTGCTGCTCGGGGAGGTGGGCTCCTGCCTCCCTCGCTTGGCTACTTAGGGGTCTGAGCCAAAATCCTGCAAGAGGTGGGGCTGGGGGCAGGTTGCTCGATCAAATACTCCTACCTCCCATCTTCCTGGAACAACCTCCTCCATCTCTGCCAGCTTCTTACCGTCACTTCCAGTCCCCTTTGCTCCTTGCTCCCATTGCCTCTGGAGATCCAACAAAATACGATCCGTGGTGGGGAGTCGTTATGTTTATTTTCTTTCCTTCCTTTCCTCTCCGTTTGCTGAGGAAGGAGGTTAATTTGCCATTAGGGCCTTGCTGAGAAGACAGAGACAAAAATCCAACTATGCATTTAGTCACTCTAAACAACCGGACTGTCCCTCCTCCCCATCACCTACGGTTCATGGTCTGACTGGTCTCGCTCCCTGTGCCCGGCTCGCCCCGTCTCTTCTTTCCGTGCTGCCTTCCAGGTACCTGGACTGAGAAGGGGGGGATGTCTGCAAAGATAAATTTTATAAGTTAAGTTATAGCAATAGGGTGGAAGTGGTGTGTGTGCGGGGGAGGGGGGTGGGGGGCTGGGAATTGTACAATGGCTCAGAATAGGTTGAATTTTTTAAAAAGAAAATGTAAAGTATTTTGGTTGATTAAATGAGGAAGAGAGGCAAAAAAAACCTGTAATCTTTTAACATTTGGAATAAACTGAGTTTTGATAAACCCTGGGGTTTTTCCCGTGCTTTGGAGAGGCGGGCAGCCTTCCCGCGCCCCGGCTGCGGGTGGACGGGGTGGGTGCCGGCGGGGCTGCTCGCTCCCTTCTGCCGGCCCTGGGTCCGACTGCTCCAACGGGAGCTGGGCCGGGAGCTGAGTCTGCCAGACTCGGCACGGATGCGCTCCCAGAGAGAGGAGACGGGCGCAGGCTGTGCCCTGCTAGGGAGTGAAAGCCCTGGGGATGCTCCCTGCGTTGGCTTGGGAGCCGTGGCCTTGCCCAGGTGCCGTGGGATCGTAGCATCCCGTCGGATCGCACCCGGCCCCGGAGCAGCCTGCCGTGGCCCCACGGCGCCTTGTCCGGAGCTGTACAGCCGTGCATGTGTGCAATTGTGGGACACAGCCGCGGGATGGCAGCAGGAGCTGGCGTTGGGGACCGTCGGTCTCGGAAGGCGGGAGAGGAGAGGGGACGGTCCCCGGGGGACCCTGCCCTCCCGGCTGCTGGCCAGGGGCTACCCCAGCCCTGCCTGGGGCCACGACAGGGCAAGGTGAGGACAGAAACATCCCCCGAGGGGGGTTTATCCGGGCAAAAGCTGCGTTTGTCCCTCCCTAACCCCTGCGGCTGGGACAGGGGCAACGGTCCACGCTGGGGGACGTGTCTCAGCCCCCCCACTGTCCACCCGGCTGGGCTGGAGGGTGACGGTCACCAGAGGCTGCTGGGGTGGCACCTGCGGTTCGGCCGTGACGGCTGTCCCACGGCCGGGAAAGGACTCGGATGCAGAGCACGGGCTGGCTGATGCTTTAGTTGAGGACAGCAGAAATGAATCAAGATTTATTTTCTCTCTCTTCCCCCAAAACCCCAAGTGCTGCTGACCTGCGTTCCCCAGCCTTGAAACTCTGAGTGCTTCATCAATCAGCTCCAGGCTGGAGGGGTTTGTAGCAAATTTAAGTGGGGAATTTAAGCAGTGTCCTGTCCCCTGGGTGGTGGGAGCTGCAGGTGTCGGGGGGAGAGGAGGAGGAGGAGGAGGAGGAGGAAGGCCTTGAGTTTTCTCCTGCTCTGCTGCAGGTGCTGGGGTAGGACGGGAAGGTTGTCCCAGGGTCTCCCGCGGGGTCTTTGCTCGTGGCAGCGTGCGGACACGACCCTGCGCCGAGGGTTTGGGCTGCCCGACTCAGCTGGGGAGGGCCGGGGCGCGAGATCCCCACGGGCACAATGGAACAAGGTGGTGGGTCCATCCTTTCTGCCTCTGAAAATTGCAGGAATTGGTTAATTCCTTTCCTGAAGTGGTCTTAATTCTGTCATGGGGCCGAGCTCAGGCTCCTAGGTTAGGTTGGCTCCTTCATCACCTCCAAATTAATCACCGCGTTGGAGCACCGAGGTGTCGCGCCTGCCTCCCCAACGAGCTCCTGCCTCCGTCTCTGCCAGCTTCAGAAGCAGGTTTGCACCGCTAATTTGGGTGGAATTGGGACAGGAAGGGGGTGAAAGATCAGCACTGGCTCCTGCACAACAGCTGCTCCTGGGCGCGAATCACGGTGGGGGCCAGGCAGGATTGGCGTGGGGGATTTCAAAGGGCGGCTGCGGGCTGTTTCCACCATCCCTCTCTGTCGAGAGAGGAGATGAGACCTTGTACGAATCCGGCAGGTTTTCCTGCCTGCTTCCCCCTCGTCGGCATCGCAGCCGGGCTCCCGGCACGCTGCAGCCACGTGCTGGCAGCCGGCAAATGAGACGCGGTGGGGTTTGCACTGCCCCTGGGGACGCAGCCGCCGTGGGCCGGGGCTGAGCGCGGTGCCTTGCAGCACCCAGCTCCAGCAGTGCTCGGGGATGGCCGTGGTCCCCCGCCGGCGGGAGCTCCGTCCACGCTGGTGCGGCGAGAGGCCCCGACGGAGCACGTTTCCGCTCCGGCCGGAGCAGCGGTGCTAATCGATTGCATCCTGGCAGGGCTGGAGCTTGCAGAGACTCTGTTGATATCTGCTTGCTTGTAATTAGTTTGGGAGCAGCTTTCTTAATTAGGCTTTGCCAGGGGATTCGGGGTTGGACGGTGCCTCGTTTTCCTTTATGTAACTGGGAAGTTAAGATATTGACCCGTGGAGTGTTTTCTTACCCGGGCTGGAGCCCCTTCCCTGTAATCCGTTGTCCCCCGGTGCTCCTCCGTCCACGGTGGCCTGGGAGCGCCGGGTACCTGGTGGGAAAATCGCTCATCGTCTTGGGTCTGATTCCCGGGGACAAGCTCATGGAAATGTTAATGCCTCGTTTCCAAAAACAGCATTGTTATTTTTATATCCCTTCCAGGGGAAGAAACCCAAGCCAGCCCGCACTTGCTTTGCAAACCTTTCTCCAAGCCCGTTAACGCCGTGGTGACATAGATGGCTGCGTCGGCCTCTGCAAAAAGCCCTATTTAGGCTGTTCCTTTTTTTTGATGTGCGTCTGTGTGCGTATTCACGCGCCTCACTTCAAACATTGCCGATCTATTTATAGCTAATAAGTGCAGAGAGATTTAATAAAGGAAGACATGGGAATCCTCCGGCGTTGCAGAGATGGGGTGATGCTGACAAGCCGCGCTGGCTGCTCGGGCTGCGGGAATATCTGCCGGCCCCCACGGAGAGCGGCTCTGTGCTCAGCCGGGCTCGGGTGGGAGACGTCTCCGGCCCTGGCAGTGCTGGGCTTTGGGGTTAGATCCAGGTGGTCTAAATTGCTGGAAAATCCAGGGCTTTGGTCTGGGCTTGGGGCCTCGGGGAGTTGGAGGGCTTTGGAGAAGTTCTCAGGTTGTGTGAAACCCTCCCGAAAAGGGTAAGGAATAGAGTCTGTAAACGGCACGTAGGAAATGGGGAACGAGCTGTTCCCAGACCCTCTTCATCCTCCCTGCGGGAAGTGTTTGATGGTGCAAAACTGACCCCCAAAAAGCCCTTGTGGTGGGCAAAGGTGGTATCTCAGGAGGCTTCTCCCCAAGGAGCCTGGACCTGCTCGCTCGGTGGGGAGAGGTTTTCTCGTCCCTTCTGCCACGTGGGTTTCTCCCCTCGTTTCCTTGGTGCTGGCGAAGGTCTCTCGCTCCTTATCCCGCATCGATTTATCTGCCATGAAAACCTTCCCGGCCGCCGTTTCCTGGGAACGATCGATCCCCTCTAACGTGCGCATCCTCTCCCGGCCTCTCAGCCAGGGGTCCTGTGCCCCCTCCAGCCGGCCCCTCCTCGGCTTTCGGGAGCCTTTCCCGGCTCTCCAGCTGCGCTGGTCCAGGCGGAGATGCCCACGGGGGCAGCGCCAAGGACCTGGGGGAGGAAAAGCCACCGTCTTTCCCCAAAACCTCCACCCACCCGCTGGGCTTGGTCCTAAAGGGGGAAAACATCCCCTTCGCAACCAAAGAGCCGCTGACGTTTTAGGAGGAGAGGAGGCTTTTCAAGCGAGAGGGGAAAGGAAGGACGGGAGAACAATGGGGAGAACAATAGCGAGAACAATGGGGAGCCCGGCGCTGAGGGCGCGTGAATCAGCTCCTTTGTCTGCGGAGCCGCAGCGACGCTTGAGTGGGAAATGCTCGAAGCGGGGGAAGGATCAACCCCAGCCGAGGGGGAGGAGGGTGGAGGAAGGCAAACGGCTTCATTGAGGAAAGGGAAACGTCTCATTAAGGCAGCCCGGCGCTGCGGAGGCAGCCGTGGCGGTGGGTGCCGGGGGGGTTTCGGTGGGCGCCGAAGGACCTGCAAGGGGAGGACGGCACCCATCTTCAAGCCGCTGCAGTTTGGGAGCTGCCGAGGTGCTTTCTTGCCCTCCTTTCCGGCCTCAAATAGGAAACGAGCTTTAATTATTGCAAAGTTTCCTGCTGGCAGCGCAATATGATTTGAGATCTATATATATTTTTTCCCTCTGGGCTTTGGGAATTGACTAATTAAACTACTTTCTGCCGCGTGGCGGGCTGCGCTGGTCTTTAACGATGAATCTCCAGCCGAAGGAGAGAGTTTGGCTCTTGCGCTGTTCCCGCTGCGTGAAACAGCTGCAAAATCTGGTGTTTTCTCAAGCGTCTTTGTGCAAAGCGTTGTGGTTCGACAGAGCCTGTTGCATTCAGGGGAGCAGGGAGCTGGGCTCGAGCTGGGCAGAACGGGCTGTCTGCTGCCGTCGGGGCCCTGCTGGGACAAGGTCTGGTCCCAGGGACCGAGGAGCAGCGCGATTCCCCCTTGGCGTGTGGGGAAACTGAGGCACTGAATGGGACGAAGTGTCCGATGCCCACGGTCTCGGGACGTGGGGAAACCGTTGCCGATGGATGGGGCGGCGCTTGGTCTCTCTCCGGTGCCTCCCCCAGCCCCTCGCACTCACCAGGAGTGTTGCTTGCAGAGACTTGGGGTTTTTTGGAAGTCAAGGCTGCTTCCTGGCAACAAAGCTCTCCCTCATTATGCTAATATCGAATCTTGTGGCATTGAAGTCTATCCTGACGCTCTACCCTCATTATCTCCTTGCTATCTTTTTAATTAAAAGACAAAACAACTCTGAATATACAAACCTGGCCATATATCCCTGTGTATGTGTGTATATATATATATTTATATACGGGTATGGCTGCTGGCAGAGGAGCATGTTGGTGGTCTCTGGGGTCAGGAATTGGGCTGAAACAGCGACACGCGGAGCTCTCTGCCCCCTCCCAACTATATGGGAAAAAAAATCCCTAGGAATTATTCATGTTGGATTTTTTTGTTGTTGTTTTAAATGCTGCATTGCAAGTTGAGAAGCGTCTCTTTGGGCCTGGGAGCCCGAACGCTTTGCAGGTTCCTCTGGCGAAGGGGTGGGAGAAGATATCTGCTGAAGCTCTGCCAGGAAAGGCAGATCGAGTCATTTCCATATGCAAAATAATGCAATTACGGAGTCAGTCTAGACCTGAGCTGCAGACAAAGAAACAGGCAGATGCGTAATTAATCACATGTGTAAGAATAAAGCCTGTTACATTAGGGTTAGTTATGTGGTTGATTAATCAAAAAAGAATGTTCCCCGCAAAAGCAGATGTGTTATTAGGCTGCAAAGACGTGACGTGGAAAGAGCTGTCGGCCGCACGGGAGGACGGTCCGTCCACGCACGAGCTGCTGTCTCGGCCGGCGTCGAGGCCGGCGTCCTCGGCCCGGCAGTGCACGAGCTCCGACGGACCGCGCTGCTCGGCGGGAGGGAGAGATGCAGATCTGCTCCTGTCTAATCTCATCGCTCGTTAGCCCCATATCCTCCCGGTCTTTGGGAACTCGCAAAACACTTCATAAATTGCCCTGGCAGAAGTGATAAATACTTTAATATCCAGAGTCTTATTAAGCGGGAGCAGAGTTATAGGCTCCAGCACCCCACTCTGTTGCATTTGCACTAAATCCTCATTTGCATTTAAATTACAGATTTAATTTGGGCCGAATGACTGGGCTATTAAATAAAACTCTATCTTGATGACCTGCAACAGCGACGCCTCGAATGCTGCCGCTTCAGTGCAAAGGCTTTCGCCTGCCAGGGCCTGCAAAATAACCTGAGCAAAAGCGGTAAACGCGAACGGGTAAATATTACGGAGAGATCGGGGGGGATTTTCCCAAAACCTGGGGGGTTTTGAAAGTTGGTGTAATCCCACTTGAAGAAGGACCCCGTTTGTCTGCCCTGGCTCTGATGGGAGCCAGTCCAAGAGACTACAGTGATTTTTTTTGAAGGACAGAGCGGGACCGCCACCGGGCACGTTTGGGTTTTGCCGGCCGAGAGGCAGCCGGTGCTAAAGCTCGTTTTTTACTACTTTTTTACAACGGAGGACGGCTCTCCAGCGAAGCTCAAATGGCAGCAAGTGCCTGCGGGGATGGGCCCCGGTTCAGAGCAGGGTTAGAGCCGGTCTCTCTGCCCTGGGTTTTCCCTCGGGGTTTCGGAGACCGGCCGCCCTGGGAGAGCGAGGAGCCCTGATTTATCCTGGCGCGGCGGCCGGGCTGGCCGAGGGGCGCTGGGGGGAGGCCGCCTCTGTCCCCGCAAAGCCGTGCGTGACAGCGGAAAGCACTTAAACCCGGCTGAAAGATTAATGCTTTGAGACTTGCAGAGCTGAGCTGGAGCCGGCTGTGCCGAGCCTGGGGACCTGGCACCGGCCAGCTCTGCTCCCACCCCGGCTCCGTCGGCCCCGTCTTTGGCCACCGTTTCCTTCAAAATCAATCCCCGGCCACCCATGCTCTGGTTTTTTTGGTTATTTATCTTTTCCCCTTGTTTTGATATCTGTGACCCCAACGTTAGCGCCTTGCCCAAGCCGTAAAGCCTCCTGTCCCCAAAACGTGCCCTGAGCCGCCCCGTGCTCGCCTGGTGCCATAGAGGCAACGGAGAGCTGCAAACCCTTTGCTGTGTTTTATTTTATTATTTTTTTTCTAGAAAGCATCCTTTCCGATACAGAAACACCATCAAAACCCCAGAATCGCGAGGGCTGCGGCTGGAAACACGAGCTCGAGCACTTAAAAGGGGCCAAGTCCTGCAGACCTGACCCGTCCTGCAGAGTCGCCGGGAGTCCTCGCTCCGTCACGCGCACAGTAGCGGGCAGCTAGCACAGGGGCTGGGTCGATTGGGAGTCACTTTAATTCCATATATTTATAGACAGAAAGAGATGTACATATATATATATATACGTATACAGAGATGTGCAGTTGGGTACCGGCCGTGAGCTCCCGGTGGCTTTTTGCTTTGCCGGGATTCACCCCGTTTCCCAGCCCGAACGGCGGCCGGAGGAGCTGCTTTTCGGAAGGGGAAGCGGGATCAGCTCCCGTGCGCCCGCCGGGGCGCTGCCGAAATCGGCAGTCGGCTGACGCTCGAAGTCTGTACTGCTAAAAATGTGGTATCTGGCACTTGCCGTGAATATTCTTTTCTTTTATGCAGCAAAACCTGACCTAAATTAAGAGCGGCTGTGCCAACTGTGTGGCTGCAGGAGCTGGGGCGTTAGGGAAGCGTTTGCTAAGAGAGGATAAAACTGCAAGGTGCGGCAGAGCTGCATCAAGCTATTAACAGCTTAACTTCAGCAGCCCTCTGCCTTTCCCCGTAGGTGTCTTGAGTTTTTGGTTCTTAGCTCCTGGGGCAGAAATGAGCTTAAATTTCTCTTCTGCTTTCTCTTGTGCCGGTCCTTTCTCGCTGCATCTTGGGCTCCCAGCTTGGCCGGAGCACGTGTGAGTTTAAAAAGCGATGGCTGAGCGCCTGTTAACGTGCCTTAAAATCCCTGCAAGGTTCGTGGGCGATGGGCTCGGCCTCAGACGGGCTTTCGGCAGCACTGGGGGCCTTGCAAACCCCGGCAGGGATTTATCCCACCCGGCAGCGCCCCGAATCCTGCATCGTCCCGATTTCCGCAGCGGGCACCGATCCCGCAGCGCCCGAAGGGGATCCCGAGGGCAGTGAGGGGCCGCGGCCGTTCGAAGGGACACGATGCCGAGCGAGAGGCTTTTCCTCGCGGCGGGGGGACGGGCTGGCAGGAGGCCAGGCAAATGCTCGAGCGCTTCGGCGGCAGTTGATTTTTTCAGCTCCAAATGGGCAATTTTGCCCCATTTTGTCCTTTTATGAAAGCAATCGCTCCGGGCTGCCTTGTTGGCTCTGTCTTCGAAGCAGAGCGGCTGCGACGTCTGCAGCAAGGTACGGTCATAAGGAGAGGTAATGTCCTTTATTAGCCTAAATTGATGCGGCTGGAAAAAACAGAGACACAACCCGGCCTGTCGTTCGAGCCCGCGAGCCCCAGGTGCACCCGGCCGCGCGCCTGCTTCCTCCAGCAGCATCAATTTGTCCAATAAAAGCTATTACTGCTGCCTGTGAGCCTCGGCTTTCGGGGGCCGCTGGATCCGGCAGCCGCGAGGGCGAGAGGAAGGCGAGGTGGCTGCTGCTTTGGGCAGCTTCGGGGCCGGCCGCGGCGGCCGGCGGTGCGGGGAACGGGAGGCCGGCAGGACCCATCTGCTCTCGTTTAGCCCGACCTGCGGCGGCTAACACGGTCCGGAGCCGGCGGCTCCACGGGGACGTTTCCCCCTGGAGCAGGTTGCTTGGAAAGACGTCGAGTCCAGCCGGAGCAGCGCCAAGCACCAAGCTGCTGCCCTTGCGGCGACTGCGGCCCCGCGGATGCTTTTCCAGCACGGGCAGAGCCGATGCGGCTTCGGTCCCCAGGTGCGGGATTACGAAATGGTGGTTGTTTTCTTTAAATATATTGCTTCCCGTCTTTTCCTAAGAAAAGCATCCTATTTCTTCTGGCTCTTCCAAGCTTTTCCACCAGGAAAATCTGAATGTTTCTGTGTTACCTGTTGCTATATCCTACCCGCCCTGCACTTCTTAGCTACCCTCTGAGTCCCGACCTCCGTGGGAAGGCGAGGGGCAGGGCTGCTCCACGAGCGCCCGAGCCGCACGCCGGCATGGCTGCTTTAGCACTGAGACGCTGCCCCGGTGCCCGGGACCAGCTCCTGTGACAAGGTCTCACCGGGGACGTCTTCGGAGATGGGTCCTTGCCGAGAGATGTGCTGCGACCGCGTGGGGCCGGCAGGGCTTTCGGGCCGTCCTCGCTGCCGCGAGGGGCCGGGCAGTTTTGCAGGGTTCCCGGCTGGGTTAAGCGACGGTGCTGCCGGGATGCCCATCTGCGAGTGTGAATTATTACTGTAATAATTATTTGCATGTGCAAGAGCACTCCGGATTTTGGGTTCGAGCATAACAGAGGGATGGCCAGGGGATGCTCCCTGGACGTGTTGAGTGTGGTTTTGGGAGCAACAGGTGACTCTGGGGTCTCACGGGTCGTGCAGATGGGCTGCAGAGGTGAGTTTGCATCGTTGTCCCATCGAGTGTCAGCTCCTCTCCCGCAGAGCCACCCCGCTGACGCAGATCAACCTTAGAGAGCTCTACATAATGCAGCGATAATATCAGCAGCAGAAAGTTGTCCTCGGGGGCTGGTGCCGGTTTGACAGACTCCGGGAAGATTTCTGATATGGATCCAGAGCTCTGAAACAGCAGTGTCTATTAGGCAACATCATTTTCTTTGCCTGCTCACCAGCAGCTCGCTGGGATGCGGCTCCGAAGGGGAAGGAGGGCGAGCTGGAGGGGGCTGGTTTCTCCTCCCGCAACGGGTCATGGTGCCGGCAGATGCGTTGCGAGAGCCGGCAGCGGCCGAGCGCTTTGCACCGGGGCGTTTGCAGCAGATGCGGCAGCGGCGCCCGAGCAGGTTGCAGCGGGGCCGTCGGGACGGTGGGTTTTGCCCTTGGCTGTTCCCACCGCGTGGTGATGCTGGAAGGACATCCTAAATATCGGGTGCACGCGGTGGAGACGGCTTTGCAGTTTGCAGTCAGGGCATCAAAGGCTGTTTGGGCTTCGCCGTTAGCTACGTGTTCGGAGACAGCTCTGGCCGGGGGGACCTGGGCTGCCGGCTTTCCCCAGGCGCAGCAGCAGCGGAGGGGCTGGGGTCCTGCCGTGGGCGTCCGGGCTCCGCACGGGCAGGTTGGTTCTGGTTCGGGTCCTTTCCCCTTGTTGCTCTGCGACTCCCGATTCCCCACTGTCCCAGACGCACTGGGGGGAAAAAAAGTCTTTGCAGTCACTTGTTTTCGGTCTGAACAAAAGCAGTGACGTTCTCGAGTAGTCCCTGTGCCACCGCTCCCCGCGCCGGCTCGGCTAGAGCTCCGTGGTGGTGACCTGAGTCACTTCCGAGGGCAGGTCGTCCCCTCTCCGGCCCCGGCAGCCCCGCTGGTGGCTTTCCACGCCTAGTCATGCCGGCTTGTTGAGGGCTTCAGACGGGGCGCAGGTGGAGACCCGCTCCCGCATGGTGTTCCTGGCTCGGGAGAAGCTGTTTTGTTCCATCCGGGCCCGGAAAGGCAGGCAAAACTCTCGGAAACACCTCTTGAAATTTTCATCCAGGAAAGCGTAAAGGACGGGGTTGAGGCTGCTGTTGGTGTAACCCAAAGCGATGCAGAAATGCAAGCTGGCCACCACGTAGGGATTCTTCTTGTCTATGTCCACCAGGGTCCAGACGATGACGAAGATGTGGATCGGCGTCCAGCAGATGATGAAGGCTGCCACAACCACCAGCACCATGCGTGTGATGCGTCGCAGGTTGCGATCTTTCTCCTTGGAGCCTGAAAGGAGGCGGACGCTCTTCAGGCGAAGGATCATGAGCCCATAGCAGATGGTGATGACCAAGATGGGGACCATGAAGGCAAAGATGAAGATGCAGATCTTGGTCACGGTGTCCCAGTAGATGGGAGGATCCGGAAACTGGAGAGTGCACAGCACCATCCCATCTGCAGGAGAGAAGATGATCAAAGAGGGATTAAAACAGAGAGAATACTAGGAAGCTCTCTTAAAAATCGTCACAGTGGGTTTTTTTTACATGGCAGGACACGCTTACAGTCACATGGAGAGGTGTCTATCACTGAACTCCAAACCTGGTCAGGGACCAGGCGGCCTTGGTTTGCCCAGAGGGTCAGGTCAAGACCACCCCCGGGATGGACAGATGGGGACCCTTCCCCAGCAGCCACTTGCCTTTCGACTTGGTGACTGCCATGACCATGATGGGCACCCCGATGATGGAGGAGAGCACCCAGATGCACACGTTGATGATCTTGGCCTTGGCTGGTGTGCGGAAATCCAGGGCCTTGACCGGGTGGCACACGGCGATGTAGCGGTCCACACTCATCATGGTGAGGGTGAAGATGCTGGTGAACATGTTGTAGTAGTCGATGGAGAGCACGACTTTGCAGAGCAGCTCCCCGAAGGGCCAAGTCTCCATCAGGTACTTGGCACTCTGGAAGGGCAGCGTGCTGGTGGCCAGCGCGTCTGCCAGGGCCAGGTTGAAGATGTAGATGTTGGTAGCTGTCTTCATCTTGGTGTACCTGGGGGGCAGCAGAGAGGGGAGCCATTACACGTGGTCGGGGGCCGGCTCATCACGGCCCGAGCACGCGTGTCCACACTCATCGCGGTGACTGGGTCACACTCATGCACGCGCTGGAGTGCTCTGCTGAGCTGGGAGCCTGATCGGGAATAAATCTCAGACCCTCTCAAGGCCGTAATCCATCACCTGACCAGGGAGGTGTTATTCATTCCCGCAGCTGCCTTTAATCAGAGTTCAAAGGAAATCTGAAGAGATTTTCAGAGAAGTCTCTCTTTCCAATTAAATTGATTTACTCCATTTCCCTGAATCAGTTGCACAATGCCCTTTACCTCCCTGAAACTGCCTCTATCTGATTTTCCACCCAGTAAATCGCGATTATCTAGTTTGCTTCCCTATCGAGTTTGCTTGCAGAAACTGGATCGATTAGCCCCGGAAGCAGGCCATCTGGAAGCAGCGCAATTAGCCAGGCTGGAGCTCCTTCACAAGAGCCTCTGGGGAAGCCTGGCTCACACGGCAAAGCCCAGCCCGGCAAGGAGAAATGAGGAGCCCCGCTTCCCCGCTGCCGAGTGCCATAACCACCAAAACCTCCTCCTTCCCATTGCACGAGGCACTTCCCACCAGACTCGGTGCCAGGGCAGCTGGGTGCAGCCGGGCCAGCTAGCCCACGGGTTTTTACTTTTTTCCCTATGTGAAGGAGAGGTTTTGCAAACTAAATGCGCCTCTGTGAATTTGCAATAAGCCTTCTGCTTTGCCCTCAGCTCCGGACTCCTGTCCTGGGGCATTTGAAGGGAATCTGCAACTTGCGGATTCTGGCAGAATCGCAAGATCCCTAAATCTCCCGCTGGAGTTTTACAGCGGAGACCTACAGAGCTCAGAGGGTCATGGGATGCAAATGGTGTAATGTGAGGGGTTCTGCTGCTTTTTTTTTTTTCTTATTTTTAACATGAGGGCTTTCTTGCCCTTGGCCCATCCCTGCCGCTGCTGGGGGGGTCTCTGGTCCTCCCCAAGGGGAGCGCGTTGGGGTTGACCCAAGCTGGCCCAGCAGCAGCCCCCCAGGTCGTTTGCAGGGCTCTGGCTTAACTCCTTCCCGCGTGGTCCCTTCCAGGGAGTCCCCAAGTGTCCTCGGCAGCCCCGAGCATCCTTGGCAGCCCTGAGCTCTGCACACACCCTCATGAATGAACAGCAGCGGCAGCTGGAGCTCCAACATCTCTTTGCATGGCTAAACCTGCCGGTAGCATCCCATGGCCGGCGACGGGGGGTTCAGGGGGTACCCTGGGGTGAGTCCAGCCCTGGTGCATGGGGGGAATTAACCCATCAGCCGCTGGATGAAAATATATCGGGCTCAGCTCATAGATTGTGTGCGTTGGGGTATGTGCAATAAATCGGGGTGAGCGGGGGGGTAAATAGCTCCCATCTCGGAGGGTTTTTGCTCTGCCAGCCCTGGCTGGGGACTGTGCTGCTGTGGGAAGGGGGATCCTCGGCTCGACGGGGCTTCGCTCTCATCTGGTGCCGATGGGCTGCTGCTCCGAGTAGCAGCCGGTGCCCTGACTTCATCCTTTGCTCTGCCCCAGCCGCTCGAAGGGACCTGGCTCCGAGGAGACCCCGCCGGCGGGGGCTGGCAAATGGGGTCAAACACGTCTTTGAGAAAACTTTCGCTCTGGGTTAAACCAAAAACTTGAGAATTTTTGTTATTTTCAGGTTCCTGGCTCCCCTCGATTAAAAATAGTCATTTCGGGTAGAATTCACCATTCTTTGATCTTTGCTTTTTTCCCTGCGGTGCTGGGAGTAAAGTGGAAAACTCAGTGATTCGGGCCGTGCTCTGCCAGGCGACAGCGGCAGTGCTGGGTCAGCGTTTCCGCGCCCGCTGCCAGCTGTGCCGGGGGCCTCTGCGCCCTCCCCGGGCACGGACGGAGGTGCTGGGCGAAGGCAGGAGCGGTGATGGGGGTGACACGGTTTGGCCGCCGGATTTGGGGGGTTTGGGTCATTCTCAAGGGCTCCTCATGGCACAGCCTGTCCCAGCAGGCAGGAGCTGGGCTCCTGGGCAGGATTTCACCGGCACTGCCCAAGCTGTCGGGCAGGGACCCGTTAGCTGTCCGAGCATCTCCAGAAGGCCACACCGCTTGGAAAATAAATTAGTGCAAGGAAAATCAGCCGTAAAACTCCTGGGGCTGCTAAAAGCCACTGCTTTGGGCTTAGAGAGCCTGGCTAGCGCGCCCGGGGCAGGGCAGAGGGATCCCCTCGCAATGCGGCCGGCGAGGGGGGCCCGGTGGGAGCTGGCAGGGGGTTGATGCGCTCTGCAAGGATATTGGGCTGCAATTTGGCTCTGGCTGTTTGCAAGCCTGAGCTTGCAGCTGCAAAATTGTTTCCAGGGGTATTTTTAAAAGCGCCTGACAATGCAGCGGTAATTGGAGTGGCAATCGCCGCCGAAGCTGCCGGCTGTGCTGCTGCCGGGGGTCCTGGGGAGGTGGGGGGCTGCCGGAGACGTGCGAGCTGTCTTTGGGCTTTTGCTTATATTTTGGCTGCTCTGAGCAAGGAGCATTTGGGTTTCTGGCTGTGCTTGGCTCTGCGTGCGGGCGTGGGGCAGCCCCGCAGCATCCTCAACCCGCCGCGTCCCCAGGGGCCCAGGGACACTCTCCATCAGCGCTCGCGGGCTGCCCGCGTGCTCCGTCGCGGGTCCCTGGGGCGCGGGAGGTGTCCCCGGGGGCAGCTCTGAGTCGGGGCTGTGCCTCGGAGCCTGCTTTGCAGCCCGGTCCTGCGTGGCCCGCGCGGACACAGCTCCCGCCCGGGGAAGTCTCCCCGCTGATGGGGAGCAGCTCCATGCATGCAGCGAATTGCACCGTCCTCATACCCCCGCAGCGGAGAGCAGAAAGGTAGCCAGGGCTTCGAGCCCTGCTGCTTTGACTTCAGCAGGTCGCATCCCCGGCGTGCTGGAGGCTGCAGCCAGTTTTCGGGAGCCCGGCACGCGCGGGGGGCGAGAGCAAGGGGGTCCCTCCGCCAACACGCGCCCGTGAAGCTCCTCCCGGCCTCGCTCACGTAAGCGCGCGCAGGCACGTGTTCGGCTCTGCAAAGCGTTTGCAGCCCCCCGCCGCCGTCGCAGGGGCTTGGAGGGGAGGCGATCGCTCCTTCCTTCGGAGACGCGCTTAATTTGCGGCATCAGATGGCAGGTCGGAGCACGGGGGGCTAGAAACCATGGTGATGGGATCCGTACGTGGATGCGGATGCTGTAGAAGGATTCAGGCTGGGTGAAGGATGGGCAGCAATCAGGTTACTTGGCAAGTTAAATGAAAGAGGATGTTGCTGGCACATTAAAGCCTCCTTTGGAAATGCCTCCCCTCCTCTCGCCGCGCAGAGCCAGCTGGAGGGGGTCTAATGACACCCATCCTTCACCATGCCACGGCGCGTGGCCTGGTGCTCTGGAGCAATTACTTCAATTTGCTTTTTCCGTCTGGGGCCGATTTCAAAGCTGCTTCAAGCCGACGCAAAAAATCCCTGCCAGCGCTGGGGTAGGGTCAGCGCGTCGCGCGTCCATCCTGCCGCCCCTCCGCCCCCTTCCCGAATTGCGAAGGGGCTAAAAATACACAGTGGGGAAAAAAAAAGACCAGGGGGACCCCATGCTAGCTTTATTTCGCCAGGCTGGGCTCCAGCTTCCCTCGGCCGCATCCCAGTGCGGGTTGCCCTTGCGTTCGCTTTGGCGTTAGGCCCCGAGTGAAGTTCCCCCGTTGCAAAACCGATCCTGGGCCGTGCTGCCCTCGGGTCTTGGTTGCTACGTACCGAAAGCGCCGGCGGGGAGGGAGGATCGGCAG
Organism: Dromaius novaehollandiae; assembly: GCF_036370855.1. Lineage (NCBI taxonomy): Eukaryota > Metazoa > Chordata > Aves > Casuariiformes > Dromaiidae > Dromaius > Dromaius novaehollandiae. Next base: position 6,874,511 of record NC_088120.1, on the reverse strand, counting down.
CCGGATCCGGCCCTTGGCTTCTCCTCTGGGACAAAGGGGCTGTTTGTACGGGCAGGGAATTTTGCATCCGAGTCGGGGCCAGGAGCGTGGGATGTGCCGGCGCGGGGAGCACACGCTCTCCACCGCCCTGCCGCGAGCCGGTGGGAGCGCCGGGCTGCCGAACGCAGCGTCTCGCCGTGCCGCGACGGGGGGATTCGTGTCCTGTCGCTAGCAGCAGGGGGGAGATTCAGCAGCTTCTCCCTGCCCAGGGAAATCCACAGCTCCGGCTCTTCCAGCAGCTCAGTCCGGCTGAGGAGCTGCCCCAGCACCTCCGGGACCTGCTTTCCGCCCATCGCCGGAGCAGCCGGTACCTCGCGCCGGGGGGACGGGGATGCCCTGGGTGCTGCCAGCTGGGGGGACGGGGATGCCCTGGGTGCCACCCGCCAGGCCGGGCTCTGCCGGCTCCTGCTCTTTGTTAGGGAAAAGCTGGAGTCAGCCGGCTGCGGGGGAGCCACTGCCACGAATCCGATGGGATTTGGTAATTTGCTGTCGGAGACCATCAGGTCCCGGTGACAGAGCGGGGCAGGCTGCAGTCCCCCCCCGCGGGACCTGTCCCGGCCGGACGCTTGGAAGCGGTGACTCAGAAGCCTCTGGGCTAACAGAGCATCTATTAACGGCGGCGTTTGCTCACGCCTGGTTTCACGCTCGGCACCGCGGCGCAGAGCATCCTGGCCGGAGCGATTCCTGCCAGCCTAAACCCACCGGCTTCCCCAAATTGCGGCATGACCAGCACAGCGGCTCCCCGGCACCGGGGGACCCGCGGCGTTAGGGGCTGTGGGAGTCCTGGTTCCCTCTGGCCGGTGCCCACCCATGAACGCCGGCGCCTGTGTGCACCCCACCTGCACTGCTGCATGCATACGTGTTTTTTTCCTTTTTTCTGAGGTTTTAGCCTCAGACAGACACTCAGCTTTTCCTCTCACCCGGACAGCCCCCCCCCGACACACACGTGTGCACATGTTGCATGTTCTCCCCTCCGCGCGCACCCAGCTCAGGGCTGCCTGTGCAGTGGATGAGCCCCTCGCGTGCAAGCACCGGGGCACACCCACCCTCGCTCCGCTGCGGTCCCGCACGTGCTGCACGCTCGCCTTGGTGCACACCCACTCCTGGCAGTGTCTCGCACGCGGTGCACGCTCACCCTGGTGCACGCTCACCCCGGCCTGCACGCTTAGCCCGACTGCCAGCCGTCCCCTCGCGCTCCTGGCACCCTCCCGGCACCCTCGCCGGTGCGAAGGCGCGGCGGGCCCCGTGCAGCCCGGCCGCCCAGGATGCCCGCTCCCACCTGACGATGCCGTACATGACCAGGACGTTGCCCAGCAGCCCCACGACGCACACCACGGCGTAGAGCGCGGTGATGACGATGGCGATGAGGATGGAGGTGGCGTTCTTGGCCCGGTACGGCCCCGTGTCGTTGGCGCTCTGGTTGGGGAAGGCGGCCCAGGCGGTGCCGTTGGCCCCCCCGGGCAGCTCCATGGCTCTGCGGGCGGCCGCGGTGCCCGCACGCAGCCGGCGCGGGCGGCAGGGCGCATCCGAGCGCCGCGGGTTCGAGCCCCGGCGCCGGCGAGCGCGCAGCCCCGTCGCCTGCCGCCGCCTCCCCGCGCGGGCGACAGGGATTTCTTATAAAACCTGGCGTGTCCCGGCGAGCCACGTGGGGCCGGGGGGGCCGGGCCCTGCCTGTCTCCCCCCACCCAGCTCCCTGCCTCCCTCCCCACCCCCGCTGCCGCCTGCCGCCGTCGCCAGCCGGACCTGCCCGCCGCCCTCCCCGCGGTCCCTACCTGCAGGTCTCCTGCCCCCCCGCCGTCCCTGCGGCCGTCCTTCCCTGCCTGCCTCCCCCCGGCTTCCCTGCCACCCGGTCCCCCCCCCCCGCCATCTTTTCATGCCCCCTCCCCGGTGCCCGTCTCTCCTCCATCCTTGCAGCCGGTCCCTCTCTCGGTCCCTGCCTGTCCCCATCCCTGCCTGCCTTCCTCCCCCCATCCCTGCCTGCCCCCCCGGTCCTGGCCTCCCCGCCTCCCCGAGCGCTGCGGGAGGCAGCCCGAGCACCCCGGGGGCCGGGGGGGGCGTGGCGGGGGGGGTAGCAGGCTCGGTGCAATCGGGGACTGGGCAAATTGCAGAGCTTTGGGGATTTTTTTCTTTTTTGGGGGGTGGGGGAACAGCTCCCTGTCCCCAAAGCAAGGCCGGGGTCCCTCTGCTCCCCCCAGCTCTGTCTGTGTCTTTCTTCCCACTGCTTTGCTCCCACTATATCTCCCCACTGCCCCACCGCCTCCCGGGGGGGGGGTCCCCTGCCAGCCCGGTGCCCGGAGTGCTGCGCACCCCCCAAATCAACCTGCAGCCGAGGCCGAGGGGGAGGCCAGGCTGCCAGGGCTGGTCCTGGGGGCCAGAGGGACCCCAGGGCGATGGAGGGGTGGGCAGGGACCCCCGGGCTGAGGGGGGATGCTGGGGGGGTTGGGGGGATGCTCTGGGGTGGGTGATTCGGGGGGGGGAAGGATTTGAGGGAGATGCTACAGGGGGGCAGGTGCCCGGGATGGAGCTGGGCTTGGCCAGGGAAGATGCTGCTGTGGCCGGTTCGGTGCCTCTGGCTCGCGAGGGAACCGGGTACCCGGAGGCCTCATCCTGCCGGCAGCTGGATTCAGCCCTGGAGACGGGGTTTTGGGTCCGCAAAACGCTCTGCAAGCACAGAAATCCTGTAGTGTCAGACGCATCCAGATATTTCAGCGAGAGCCTCAAAAACGCCTAGGAGGGGATTAATAGTCCTTCGTTCATCCGATGGTCTGGATGGGAAACGGGTCCTCGGACCACGAAGGAAGCAAAAATACACACTGCCTCCTGAGTGAGCTCCTCGGCGGGAGCGCGGTGCCGGCTGCGTGCCGAAGGCCCCGTGCGGATGGTCGCGGGAGCAGGGCATGGGGAGCACACGGGCGGCTCTAACGCGCTCTCTGCCTTCGCTTTGGGGTGCTGGACTTGGCATAAATAAATAAATTTGCAAAGAAACCCAACAGATGCATAAAACAAGTAGAAAAATCTTTAAAAGGCTTTGCTGTTCATCTGCTCGGCTTCTGCTCGGCTTGCCAAACTGAAGCACAGGAACATGCCAGGCTGCTGCCGAAGGCGCCTGCAAAAGGGGGAAACTGAGGCAGGGAGGGCACCTGTGAGGAGACACCTCCCTGCACGGCCAGGAATTCCCACGTGCAACTTTTCTCCCTGCCCTGATGTTCGGTCTCGCTTTATTTCCCCTCCTGGGATCAGAGTGAAGATCCTTGTCCCAGGAAGCGGCTCCGCTCTGCAAGTTCCTGCAGCGGTGCTGCACTTGTATTTTCTCCTCTGCGCTTCAGATAACGCCACGAAGCTGCTTCTCCCATCACCTGCAAACCGCCCCCGCCGTCCCTGATAGAGAAATTAAATCATACTGACATGGAGCGAGTGGTTCCCGAGGCCGCGGGGAAACGTTGCTCGCCTGCGCGGAGAGCCGGGGTGCGCGTGAGGAATTTACGGCCACGGCTGCTAGCGGCTGCGGTTTGATTTAGTTCGAGGCTGCAAACTTGATGATGTGTATTTCACCAGGGGAAGACCCTCTTCCCCGCAGGAATTTATCGTTTTTAATTAAAATGGCCATAAAAAGTATCACGCGGGAACTGTGAGCCTGCTCTTGCAGGGCTCCAGCCAAAATCCATGGGAATCTCTGAATGTTAATGAAAAGGAAAGATAACGGGAGCTGATTTCTCTCCCAAGACTTTCCCAGCTCTCAGTAACGCCGAACGACGGTGATTTTTTTATACATATAATGCGCCTTTTCTCTCCACCCTGTCCGCATTCGGGCCTTGCACCAGCTTTAATCCTGGCTGGGACAACTCACTGCTGTGATATGTAATAGGAATCTCCATTTTTTTTATTCCCATTCCCCTCCATCCTTCCCAGTGTAACGCACTGGTTTGGCGATGGAGCGTGCCGGTGCCCGAGCTCAGAAGGGGAAAAAATAACCTCACCGTAGTAGCGAACGAATAAAAACCGTCGACAAATCCAGAATGCCAGCAGTCCAAAGCAGATGCTGGCTGGAAAGTTTCCCGTTTCAGTGCACACTGCCAAGAGGGGCTTTGCTGCGCCGGGTTTGCTCTTTGCAGCAAATGCAGCTCCTTGTGCGGGGAAGGGCACAAACACGGCGCACGGTGCTGAGAGCGGTGCCGTCGGTGCTGGGAGCTCCCGAACGGGGCTTGTCCCCCCGCCCCGGGGCGCAGCGTGGTGCTGGGGAGGATGTAGCGGTACTGGGAGGGGTGTCAGCCCTAGTTTCCCGTCCGTCATTCCTGGGACAGCCGTTCTCCTCCTGGGATTGTTCATTCCCAGCCAGCAATTCCCCATCAAGCCTCCAGCTGCTTTCCGCAGGAGGGGGAACGGATCTGGAGCGCCGGGTCGGAAGCCGCCGGCCGTGCTTGCAGAGTCACCGCGAGGGGCAATGACACACGCACATGCGTCTGTCCGTCCGTCCATCCCTCCCCTTGTCTAATATCCCAGTCCTTGCAAATGGGATTTCGCTACCCTACCTACTCCCCCGAGCTTTTTTTCCCACTTCTTCAGGGCCTGCGTCACCCCATCCTGGCGCAGCCCCTGCAGAGCGGCCACACGTGCTCGGAGCATCCCTGTTTCTCTCCGTTGCACGTATAAGAAACCGCAGAGCGATGCTGGGGCAGGAGCAGGATCACACCCTGGGCCATTGCCGGGGTGGGACGGGCAGCGCCTCGCTCCATTCTGCAAATCCGATGCTTTGAGGATCGCGAGAAAAGGACCAAATGGGGCCAGATGCCCCGCGAGCATCCAGCCCTGTGGGTACCCGTCGTGCGCTGGCTCCTCGCCGCCCCTGCATCCTCCGTGAAGCTCCCCGCTCCCTTCCCACCGCCGCCAGCTCCAGGTCCATTGGCCTTGAAGAGGAAAAGAGGCGGATTTGTGTGTTGGGTTTCCGTGTGGCAACACATCCGAGCGTTTTCCTACCTCGCGGGGCAGAACGAGCAACGCCCGGCCGTCAGGGGAGTTAAAATCAGACGAGCTGCTGCACTCGCTCGCCGTCGCACTTGCCCGAACGGCGAGAGGGATGTTGCACGGTGTTGTGCCCTCCACGGTGTGCGCAGGCGGCCTGTCTCTGAGCGGAGGGTTCGCCGCCTGTTTGCACAGCGGAGGCCGGGGCGGGAGGTTGGATTCGTAATCACTGCCTGGCACTTCGTGGGCACCGGAGCCTCCTGAGCGCTGCCCGGGTGCAGGCAGAGGACGGGAGCATGGAGGTTTTCTCCGCCGCGCAGGCAGGAGGCACGTGGGCAGCATAACCAGGCTCCTTAAAAATGTGTGGCAGTGATTTATTTGCAGCATTAAACCTTTAAAATCCCCTTCTTCACCCTTTCAGCCCTATTCTTCACCCAGGCTAGCGTGGCTGCCCCGCTCGGAGCCAATTTGGGACCCCACGGAGCTGCGCCGGCAGCGTCAGACACCAAAATCCAGCTCAATCCCGGGGACTCGATCCCTGTGGGAGCCTTTTTTCCCGGATTGTTGCTTATTTAGGTGTACCCCCCCTCCTCCCTCCTGGGGCCGCCTTGGGCTGACAATGAGGCACTGATTGGAAACTGGCAGCGGCTCCCCGGATTTCGGGGGCCCGAGCCGCCCTCCCCTGCTGCTGCGGCTCCGCTTTCCCTCTGCCGCACGTCGGGAGCGTTGGCAAGCCGTGAGTCATCTCGCAAACGAACCATCCCGCGGTGTGTGTGTGTGTGGGGGGATATATCTGCGGCGGATGCATCGCCCGGGACCCCTGAAGAAATCAGGGCTGGCTCTGCTGCTTGTCCATCCCTGCTGGGCTGCCGGGGCGGTTGCGGGTGCCTGTTCCTGCACCACCAGCGCAGGGAGAGCCGCGACCCTGGGACACCTTTAACCACCCTGGTTGCAGAGGAAATAATAGTTTTTTCCTCCTTAGCATGTAAAATAGCTGCTTTTTCTGCAACTTTTTAGCTTGCTGCTGCAGCCCCTGGCCAAGCCTCAGGGTTAAGCTGCCTTAATTTGCCAGGATTACCCCCTCCCCAGATTTGGGGCCAAGGACAGCTCCCCCCAGGCGAGCCCGGCATGGGGCTTGTCTTCCCGGTGGTCTGGGGCTGTCCTGGTTTCCCCTGGGGTGAATTTGGGCTGGGAGGGGGGGGAATGTGCTGCATCCCGGTGTCCCTCGCTCCTGCAAAGGTTTCCCCTCTCCGCGGCCACCGGCACAAGCTGATCTGGGGCTGGGGGAGGAGAGGAGCGGTCCGGTGTCCCAGCGGAAAAGCCCCGGAGGTTTCAGGCTGGGAGATGGAGATTCGCCTGGCTCGAAGCCGGAGAAATCAGCATCAGGCTGATTGCAAAAAAAAAAAAAAAAAAAAAAGAAGGGCTTCTGGCTCTGACGAGCCCTTTGCTTTCACGCCAGCCGGCACCTGCAGAGCCCCAAGATGTGAAGAAAGTCACGTCAGAAGCGAGAGCAGAAAATCGCCTCCGCAGTTTGGCCCCCGTCTTCAGGAGCCCAAGCAAAGCCCTTGGGTCACCGGCTTGATTATCGCATGCTTTGTCCCCCCCAGCCGCCGTGCCAGCGCCAGGCGCCGGGATTTCTGCTCTGCTCCATAAAACCAGGACCCCGCTGGCATCCGTGCCGGCCTTGTCACGGTGGCCCCCAGAGCGGCCCTGGGAAGGGCGTCACCTCCTCCATCCGAGGGGACCCAGGTGGCAGCGGACCCCTTCCGTATTTTTTCCGCGATGCCCATCCGCTTCCCGGCCGGCCGGCAAGAGCCGGGAACGTCGTTGTGGTGGCCGGCGGGGGGGAACAGCCCACCGCGAGCCCCGGGACGCCAGGACTTGACCTGGCCGCATCGATCGCCCTGATGAAATAACAGCGATTAAATAAGTATCGAATGAGTGAGTCCAGCCATTTAATAAACGGCTGCTCCGAGTGCATCGAGCGGGTGATGTCCGGGGCGGGGGATCATTCGGCTTTGGGGACAGGAGTGGAGATGCCCAGAAGGGCTGTGCCGGGGGCTTTTCCCGCGGAGCACAGGGTGCTGCTATTTGGGGTGACGTGCAGCTTGGGGACGGAGACCCTCAAACCCGGCTGTCTCCTTGCAGCCAGCTCTGCACCGCCTGCAACGTCCCCCAGAAAAGCAAAAAATTCCTGTGAGCGAGGAGCCGGCCGGCGAGGCTGCTGGTACCGCCGTGCTCTCGGCTCATTAGGAGGAAAAACCCAAGCCCGTAACTCACCGTCTTCATTAAAAGCCCATCTGCCGGCTGGCGGGCGGCAGGCGAGGGCGGCGGAGCCGGAGGCACCGACCTGTAGCCCTGCTGCTGCCCGGCGGGAGCGGAAAGGTCTCCGGGTTTATCCTACTGGCCCAGTCAGCGGCGAGGAGCTGTAAAATCTGCCCTTAAAATAGCCTGATGAGGAGGGAAATTACCTTGCAGAGGGGAAAATGGGAAAAAAAAGATGAACTGGCTAACCGCGAGCGCGGCGGGGCCGGGGGGTTGATGCAGCTCTGCTGCGCTGCTCCCAGTTGCTTCCCGGCGCTTCCACGAGCTGCCCGGCCTCGGCAAAGCGGCTGCAAGCACGGAGCGGTGCCGACCCCCGTGCAAACCCCTCGGAGCCTCTCCGCAAACCTCGCTCTCCTTCCAAAACCGGGGACCAGAGTCAGGCCCTGCTGCGCTGGCAGCCGCTGCCCCCTCCCCAGCCGCTCGTTACAGCGGGGCTAATTAGCCGCCCTTCGCTTGATGAGCCTGGCAAGGCTTCAGGGCAGGGGGGGGGGCTCTCTGCAGGGCCCGGTGGTGCTGGTGGAGCTTTGGGCGCTGCCGGGAGCTGCGCGGGGGTTGCAGGGGAGAGGGGGGACGGTGCAAAGCTCGCTGCCCTCCGAGCATCCCCGAGCCGCCGGTGCGCTGCGGCTGCTCCTTCCCCGTTGCCCGGCAGCTTTGGAGGTCGGAGGATGCCGAAAGGGTCCGTCGCCGCTGGCCCGCTCGAGGCAGGGCGTTTGCTACCCGCCGGACTGGAAGACTGAGAAGCGCCAACACCGGCTGCAGCTCTCAGCCGGCTCATTAATATTTCCCGCAGCTTCAAAGGCGTCTTGCTACCGCTGCCTGCGCCCTCCTCCCTCCTCGCCAGCCTGGAAACCCTGAGACAGCTGATTAGGGAAGGTGATGGCTCCCCTCGCTTCCCCTCTCCCTCTACTTTCTTCTGCTGAAAGGCACAAAAATCCCCCCCCGTTCCCCCCCGCTGCCGGCTCGGCGGGGCGGATTTAGCCTTTTTTGTTTTGCAGAAGCCTTTCGGCGCGGCGGTCCCGGAGGTTTCAGCCAGCTCGTCCCCAGGGAGCGGTTGGCCAGCCCAACCTGCGGTTAAATAACAAATAATAACAAGGAGAAAATGAAAGCAGGGGCTTCATGACTGAAACATCTCTTCTTTCATATCTAGCTGTGTGTCTGTCTAAATATAGATATATTTTCTAAACACAAAGCGCCAGCGTCCCTGTCCAACGCCGGCTGCCCGTTTACCGGGTTAAGTGGCTGAGAGCCCGACGCAAGCATTTAAAAGCAATATTAAATGACCAATGTCTAAAGAAATCCCTCAGCTGAAGAGAGCCCTCTCCTAATGTGAGGTTTGCATTCACCGAGGCAGAGGTGTAGGCTGGAAATAAATACATTTTTTTCCCTCGTGAGGTTTGGACTGCATCAGTTTTGGAAGGGAGGTTGCATTTGGGATGCAAACCCCATGCAGGGACATTATGGATGGCAAAAACAGGCTTAAAAGGCCCCGGGGAATCCGCAGAGCTGTGTTGTCGGGTGATGCTTTGCCCCCCAAACCTGCCGCCTCGGTCCCCCAGCAGCGATGTGGATGAGGAATCATTACAGCAACGGGCTTGAGGCGCAGCCACGCTGCAGACGGATGAGCTCCAGCGTGCCGCCGGGGCGGGAGGCAGGCGTTACGTGCCCAGAGCCGCCTCGGAGGCGTCTGACTTCCCTCCAGCCTGATTTGCACTTGCATTTTCCAACCCGCCCTTTGCAAAAGGTCCTGGGTGCTGGGTGCACCCTCCCTTCGCGCCCCTGGGCCGGGGCAGAGCAGGGCAGGATACGGCCGGGTGGTGCGCGTGGGCTGGCGGCTTTGCAACCCGCTTTGCGTGGGACTGTTCTGTTTAGCGATCAATTAATTGCATTTTTCCGCCGTGGCACCTTTGGGATGCTCGAGGACCCATTTTCCCCGGTGGAGACCCACCACGTTAAATGCTTCAAAGCAATTTCCTCGGAGATGGCATCCGACAGCCGGCTAAAAATACCCCCCTTCCCTCACGCAAAGGGATTCCAGCTACCAGGGGAAGAAAACATACTAATAATCGTGCTGCATTTAATGGCTGCAAATGTTCCCCGACTAAGTGCTCCCAGTCCTCCGCTGGAGCAGCCTCTTCTTGTCCACCCTGTAAATGGCAAGCACTGAAACCTCCCTCGTTCGTGCCGCGGCGCCTCGGGACCGCCGTGGGTGGATGGCGAGGGAGAGAAGGGGCTTTCTTTTTTCCTCGCCGTAGCCAAGAGCTCTTATGAGAGAAGTAATTTTTTCCTCCCCTCTTGTGCTTCTACCTTCCTCCGTATCCCGGTGCAGCCTGGATCCTCCAAGGGCTTGGATGACTCACCGCATCCGAAACGCACGGGCAGCAGCACGCCATTCCTCCAGAGGCCCCGGGGTGCTGCAGCTCCCTTCGCCAGGAGTTTTTCTGCTCGGCGCAGCTCTCCTGCCTCAAGGAAAAAACCTGTTTACCTGTAAAACTGAGGGCAGGGGGCCAGGGGCAGCTGGCGGCTGCCTTGGCCGTGGCCGGGGTACGGCCACGCGGAGCTGTGCTGCCCGGGGCAGGGGAGCGATGCCCCAGCGATCACCCTGGCCCTTGGATGTGTTGGAGAGTGGGGAAAAGGGTGGAAAAATGGGTGAAAAAATGTGTATTCCTGCTTTTCCATCATGTCGCTGAAACGGTAATTCAGAGAGGGGAGCTGCGGCAGAAACGTCCCCGCGGTCGGATGGGCCACGTGCGGGAACGCGCCGTCCCTGCAGCCCCGTCCTGCCCGGGCGCGGGGGCTTGCGTGCTCAGCGGCACGGCCCTCTCCCCAAGCACTCCTCGGCAAACCCGAATTTTCGCAGCCTTGCCGGTCACCCATTGCTTCCCAAACGCCTCGGAGCCGAGGTGACAGGCGCGTCCCCGCTGCAAACGGGGAGCTGCCAGCTCCCGCTGCCCCGGAGCCCGGGAATTAGGAGCTCGGCCATCCCTCCAGCCTCCATCTCCGAGCAGCGGAGGCTGAAGGTAACTCACTAATTGCACACCGCGCATGAGCGGGCTGCTTTGCAGAGTGCAGTTAATTAGCATTTGCTTCCCTGATGACTGCTGACCCTGCCAGACTTGGGAGGGAATTGGCTGCCGTGGGTAATGGGTTCGCTGCGAGGGGCTGGAGGTGGCGGCGCGGCTCCTGCGTAATCACCGTGTTAGAGGCCGAGCTATTTATATTTGCGCTTTGGAAGACGATAAAGCTTGTTGCAAGAAGGTGACTTTTTGTGCTACATGCTTTCAGGTTAGCCGGGACCTTGCAGAAAGCAGAATCCCTGGGCGCAACCCGAAATGTGGGCCCGCCTGGCGAGCCCGCGGCACGGCTTGCTCCAGGAGCAAGGGGAGGAAATCGTTGGCCAGGGTCTGTGCAGGGAGAGGACACGCTGGGATGCTGCAAGCAACTGGGAAGATGCTCTGGGGCATTGCAGGCAGCAAACCCCGCTCAGAAAACATGCAAAGATCCTTTCTGCAGGGCAAAGCCCGCCTGGTCCACGCAGCGGGGAAGGAGGTGGAGGACAGGGCTGGGATGCAGAAGCAGGGCATGGGGATGAGCTTGAAGAGCGGGTTTTGCTCCCAAAGCCCTGCTCTCTCCCACCAGCAGCATCTCCGCTGCCCACCTGCACCTCTCCTGCCCTGGCATCTTTGCTTTGCCCGCGCCAAGGCCTGGCCTGGCTCGAACCGCGCGTCTTCGCAGAGCAAACAGCCCCCGCACGGAGCCCGCAGCGGTGCTCGGGAGCCCTCGCTCCCCGTCGCCCGGCACTTCATTATATCGCTAAAGATTAATCTGCTGCTCGTAATTGCCAAGTGCCTGAGAGCTCCTGGCAGGGAGGAAAAACAAGTGTCAGGCGAAAAAGCCAACATGGTATTTTTCCCCCCTTACAATTAGCTCGTTTGACTGCTGTGGGAAGCGCAGGGCTCGGGCTTAACGCGGCCGGGGGAAACTGGGGCTCGTCGGCCCCAACAGTGGGGGAGTTTTTTTGTTTTTCCTTCCAATTCTAGGATTTCTCTGGCAATTAGCCCAGTGTCTGCAGGACAGACAGCCACCGCGGAGGGACGGTGAACGCCGCGCCGGCGTGCACGAGCGATTTCCATCACTGTCGTCTCCTTCCGGGCCCCGAGAGGCTCCGCAGCTCCGGATGAGCGAGGCCACGCTCGTCTCCAGAAAGACTGCTTTTTTTTTTTTTTGGAGGGGGGGATCTTTGCTCAGTTCCTCCGCTTCTGTCTGTTTAGCTGAGGCAGAAGAAAGGAACCGCTGCCAGCGCTGCGATTTCAGGCAGGCTGAGATCAAAGCGCTCCGCAGGCTCCGCAGACCTCTCTGGCCGGGAAATATCAGGGCATCGATTTCTCTTTTGAAAAACGTGTATTTTGTACTGTTCCACTTTTCCACAGCACGTTTTGTCCTTGGTTCGGGTCTGGCTTGGGCTGATCTGACTCATCACCAAAAGGCTTGGAGGGACGGGGTGGTCTCAGAGCAGCGAGCACTTGCTCCCCGCCGGCCCCACGAGCCGTTTCCACCCGCTCGGAAAGGTTGCAGGTGACAAACTGATTTTTGACCTGATTTTCAGGGGAGAAACAAAAAAACAATCAGTCCGAATTAGTGTTTTTACTCTGTGTGTTTTGGCTGCTCGGCCCCGGGCGCCGGCTTCGGAGCGCGAGGTCTCGCCGGGGTTGGGCCGAGGACTGGCGGCAGCGGGTGCCGGGGGCGATGCGAGGGACTCGGAGCCCTTCCGCGGCCTCGGAGCGTTTGTCAAGGCTGAGCTTTGCTCGTGCCCCGGCGGAGCCACCGGCGAGCTGGGCTGCCGGGGAGCCGTGCCGCTTGCCAGCACCCGCCACGGCCAGGCGCGGATTTGCTCTGCTTCGCCGGCGCTTGCTGCAGCGGCCGCCTGCCTCCCCCCTCCCTTATCCCAGTGGCCTTGCAAAGTGGGAAAATGGGGAAAAAAATACCATGCAGGATTTTGAGGGGGGCTTTGTCTTCCCGAGACCGGCAGAATTGGCTGCGGCAGCGCTAACGATGAGCCATACGGCATCTCTCAGCCTCAGGTGGCAAGTCTGGCTCAGGCAATCACTATATTGTTTTCAGAGCTGCGACGCAGCGGCTGATTCACGAAAAATCAGTGCAGAACAACAGAGGCGAGAGGAAATTGCTCCTCGTGCGTCTCGGCCTGGAGCTGGAGGGGAGCCTGGGCAGCTCGGCCAATTTTTCCTCCTTTAGCGATCGATGCTCCTGCCTTGCTCAGGGCCCGGGAGCATCTGCAACCAGCCGGCGCGGTCTCGCTGCGATGCCCCCTCAGATCCAGCCCCGTGGAGGCCAAATCCTGCAAAAACCCTTAAAAAACATCCCTGCCCTCCACGGCTCCCCGGCAGCTCCGTCCGTGCTGTCTTGGCACCCACACAAATTCGGGAGCCACGTGGCTGTTTTCCCGGGAGAGACGAATTCTGTCTGCTGACAACGGCAGCGCCGCTCGGGCCGAGAGCCCGCGCCTGCCGGGCCGATAAATACTGCATGTTGCGTTAAAGACCTGGCGAGGCGGCCGGCTCTTGCGCCCGGGGTGCGTAATTACACATCGACTTCTCAGCTTGCAAAGCGAGCGCTTCGGCCGAGGAAACGGCGTGGGTGAAAATCACCTTCCTTGCACCGCAGTGCAAGCACCCCCGCAGCACCCGGCCCGCTGCTACGTGCAGCATCGCTCCAAAGAGCCCCCACGGGCCGCAGCGAATCCTGCCTTGGCCCCGCGCCGCTCCCCGGCACAAACCACCCCGGCTCCCCGGGAAGATGCTCCCCGCACCGGTCACCCGGGCTGGTGGGGGGCCAGGGGGGGTTAGCGAGGTGGAGGGCAAGGGGACGGGGAAAGGGGTTGCCATGGAAACCGCTGAACTGCAAGCACTGCTTTTTTTTTTTTCCTTTTTCTTTTGTTTTTTGGTCAAGGCTGGAAAAAAAAATGCGGGGGAGAAGGGCAGCGGCGTGGCGATGCCGTGCGCAAGATGGGGCGGGAGGCCGGGATGCTGCGGGGGACACTGAGAGGTGGCGGGACTCAACTCCGGGTGTGAGCCCAGTGCGAAGATGCTGCATGAGCCGCTTTTTTGGAGCCGTGCGGCCTCAATTCCTTTGCACCGGGTTGCAAACAGAGAGGCTGACAGACCTGCTCGCAGTCTGTGGCCAAGACCGCCTCAGCCAGAAGCACTTTCTTTACCCCTCAGTAGGGTTTTACTTCCACGACTGCCCCGTCTCACCTACGTCAGCTTTCAGCATCCCGGAGCAAGAGATCCTCACGGACTGCAAAGCGGCATTTTGCATCCCGCTGGCCCCCGGCACCGGCTCCACGGCCGATCTGCAAGGAAACGCGGGCAGGCTGCAAAGCGGAGCCCGGCGGGGATGCGGCACGGCTGAGGCAGAGCCCCGAGCACCTTCCGCCCTCCGGCACCTCTGCTTCCCCAAATCTGCCAGGTTTCACAGCAGTATTGCAAGGCAGTTTGCAGGTAGTCTATGCACGGGCAGCTGTGCCCCAGGCTCTCTGCGCTCCCCTGCGCTGCAGTGCAGATGTTTCTTGTGCAACATCGCGGCCTGTGCAGGATCTGCCGCGTCTCGGGGACGCAGATCCGTGAAAGCACCTGCAGAGCCTTGTCCAGGTCACTCAGGGCTCCTCGGAAAGCCGATGTCCCAGCAAGGCCTAGGGGCAGCAAACAGAGGCTTTTCGCTGCTCTTCCCTCCTGGAAGAAGTGCTCTAGGTATGTGACGCTGCTGCTCCGGGAAGGCTGAGGCGGAGGGACGGGGTCGGCGCTGGGGAGATGCCGGCTCTGCTCCGAGCCCTGCTGCCCATCGCACGGGGCACCGGCAGCCTCCCCGGGCGCTAACCGTCCCCAGGGAGGAGGCAGGCGGCAGCGAGAGCAGGATGCCGCGGGATGGTTCAAAGCGGTGCTGGGCGTGCTCGGGGCTGAGCATTGCAAACAGCACATCCCTCACGCTGAGGATTTGTCGTCTCAGGCGAGACGAGGCTGGAAAAGGCGAGAGGCGCCAGCTGCAGCTCTGAAGCCTCGAAGATGCCAATGCACAAAACGCAGAGCCCTGGCGGGCAAAACCCCTCTTCTGCAAAAGCGGGGGCACCGCTGGCTCGGCTTGTGCTTAGCAGGAACCGTAAGAGCCTGCTCCTAAGTGCGAGCTCACGGAGCGCCCACGCGGCGCGGGGCCGCCGTCACCGAGCGCTCGGCTGGGCGCGAGAGGCGGCACGGTGCCCGGTGCTCCCGCGGGCCCTTCTCCGCCGCGCTGCCTGCAGCGAGCGCGGGCTGGGGACGGCAGAGCACTATTAGCATTTGCGCTTTGGAGGAGCGGTGCACGTCTCGAGCGCTGATGAGAAATCGTAATTGAAGAGGCCACTTCTCCCAAAGTTCAAGAGGGTGCTCCTGGGCTGATTACCGGCAAGGAAAGCAATTGCCGGGTTTCTCTCCTGTGCTTACTCCTTCCCGGGCTGGGGGATTCGGGGGAGGATGAGCAGCCTGATATCCCCAGCAAGGAGAGAGGGGAAAACCCCGGGAAATGTCGTCGGGGGGGGGGGGGGGGGGACAGCTTGCTCTGCACAGCCGCAGCGCGGGGAGGGGAAAGCGCTCGGTGTTTCAGGATCTCCCACGTGCGGCTCAGCCCGGGTGAAGGCAGCCAGATCCTGAATGCCGCAACCTGCTCTACCAGCCACAAGCCACCCTGGTTTGGGGACTGTCCCCCACTCCTTCATCCAGGGGGATGTGTGGGGCGGGGGGGGAAGAGGGGGCTCTACACCCTTCTTGCAGAGAGCAAGGGGGAAATCTTCCTTTTGGGAAGAGTGGGAATCCATCTCAACCACAGGGAACAGCCGGACACCAGGGATACCCTCACTGGCCACAGAGCTGGCGATGCCCTCGCACCACGGCCCAGCCCGCTGTTATGCCAGGAGCCAAATCCTGCATCTCCCTGCAGAGCGCCGGGTACCGTTCGGGCGGTGGGAAAACCCTCCTTCGCTGGGGAGACCCTTGGATAGCTGGAGGGGGAGGAGCGGGCAGTGCCCAGCGCTCTGCTCTGCTCCAGGCAGGGGATGCTGATGGGAAAAGAGCTGAGAAATCTGCCCTCTGGCTGCAATCCCCCTCCGCTCTCCACTTTCCTCCCCCCAGCTGCTCCCTCCCTGCCCTCAGCTGTCTCCCCTTTTGTTTGCAAGCCCCAGGACTCCTCCGGAGCCCAACAGCTGTAGCGGGCATTTATTTATGGCCTGGGTTGTGATTCTCCCCCTCCCTGCGCTGGAATTTCGAGTGAAGCCGTTGCAATAAATCCTTCGCCTGGTCCCCTCCTCTCGCTCCCTGCGGAGCGGGTCAGGGCCAGGCACGCTCCTGCACTGCTCCGCTCAGCCTCCCTTCGGGCGCAAATTTGGGCATCAGGCACCTTTGCACCACCGGGTTCAGGCCGATCCTGACCGGAGAAGTCGAGGCAATTCCCAGAGCTAAAGCGGCAGGAGACACGGTGCCAAACCCAGCACGAAGGGAAGCTCCTTGCTGCAGGGATTGCTCCCAGACCGGCAGCAACCGGGGCAGCAGGACAGCAAACAGCACATCAAGCGCATGGCAACAACCTCCATTGCAACGGGAACCCCAGCTTTGAAGCTCTTGCAGGGGAATATAAAACCAGGACTGCAAGAAATAGGTCCAAATCCCCCCTTTCACTCTTATCCCAGGCAAGCCGCTCTCCGGGGAGGGCTCAGCCGCTGGGATTGCACGCCACCGGCGCGGTGCTGCGTGCCACTAAGCTCCTCGCACGCTGCCCACTGCACAAAGTCACGCCAATGTGACCCGAATCTGGGTGAAATTCATGCATGATTGAAAAATTAGCAAAAGAGAGACAAAAAAGGCTCTGGTTGTGCCCCAGCACCCACACAGCCGTGCGCCGGCTGTAGCTACAGCAGCTCCACCCTCCTTCTCTGCTCTTGTTTGTCAGCCTCCAACACTGCCAACACAGGCGTAGAAACGTCCTCGGCACCCAGGCAAGCTGCTTGGCCGAGGTCACGCTGCCCTCACCGCCGTCCCCGTCACGTCCCGCCGCTCGCGGCCAGACCAGTTTGGTGGCAGGCGCCAGGGCTTGGGGATGGCGCGAGAGCCTGAGCCATTCCCAGCACCTCCAGCTGCCGCGGGAGGTGGAGGCTTGGGGGGGGTCGGTGGCCCTGGAGCCATGCGGCAATCGTGGAGCCACCTGGGCAGGTGCAAAACCCATCTGGACGCAAACCCAGTGTGAACCCAGGCGTGGGAGGGAGCGGATCCAGGTGTCGGGACACTTGCTGCTCCCGGAGAGCCGGCTCACCCCTTCCCCGAGTCCTGTCCACCCCCAGCCGGCTGTAAACCCCTCCCGAGCCGCCCAGGCCGAGCGCAGATTTGGGATGCAAAGGGAGGGAGCAAGCCAGGAGGCTGCTCGTGGCCCCGGTGCTCAGCGCCAGCCGTTCCCTGCCCTGGCACAGCTGCTCCGCCAAGGCACCGGCACATTGCAGCCGGCCCCGGGGGCTCGCCGGGGCTCTGGCAGGTAAAGCGCTCCTTTGGGACTGTCGCAAACCACCCTGGTCTTTGGGATGTGTTTTCCCCCTCCCAACAAAGTCCCCATCTGGGGGCTGGCGGCTTCGAGGAGATGCGGCTGCTGGAGCCCGCAGGACTCTCTCGGTGGATGGCAAGACTCGAGCCAGGAGGCTTCGGCTCAAGCCGGGAGGGTTCGGATCGAGCCAGGAGGGCTCGTAACCTGCCCAGCAGGTCTTGGCCCAGGTCTGGGGCTCCTGGCAGAGGAATAAACCAAGGCAGATAAATGGCAACAGCAAGAGCAGAGCAGGGAGCGATCCCACCAGGCTGGAGGGAGGACAGCATCCATGCTGGAGAGGTGGCTGGACCGAGCGGGGCGAGGGATGGACATGGGACACCCGGTGGGTTGGGTGCTCCTCGGCCCCGGTGAGCCGCTGTGGGACGTGGGACCTCGGGAGAGGACGCCCGAGCAGCAATGGCCCTGGTGGCTCTGCCACGCGCGCCCAGCCCAGGTCCCCAGCCCGTCACGGAAAGCAGGCTGTGCCGCAGGGATGTTGTGCACCTTTATTGCTCTAGCTGGAGGTTTTCTTCCCACTTCTCTCCCCACATCCCTTCTCCTTCCCGGGGACACAGTTCCCTCGAGCCAGGCCGGCCGGCTGACGTGCCACGGAGCAGAGGGACAGCGGTGACGTCCCACCAGTGTCCGGACGTGCTGCAAGCGCCCTGCCTCCCTCTCGGCTCTCCCACCATGTGCGTTTAGGAAAGGGGGGAGGAGGATCCTGGGGCAAAGCCTGGCCCTTTCCCACCCCCGGCCCCCTTAGACAGTGAACACGACCCCAGGGCCACAGGGGAACGTCTCTCCTGCCCCCAAATTGCTCAAGTCCAGGCTCCCCCCAAGCTGCCCCCTCTGCAAGCCAGGTCAGAGCAGCCCCCTTTGCAGGGCTGTGCCCATTTCCCGGGGGTTCCTGGCACCCCCCGGTGCCAGACCCGGCCCGGCACAGTGTCCCCTCTCTCGTCGCATCTCCAGCCGCCGGCCAAGGCGAGTGCCGTCAGCAGAACTGCAAGAGAAGCAAAGCCGCGGGGCGGGGGTGAGCCGAGACCCCGCGCTGGTACCCGCCTGCGCCCGGCACTGACCCGGGGCAGAACCGGCCACGGTTCCCCAGCCGGAGCTGCCTCCAGCCCACCCTCCCCGCACCGCCACCGTGCGTAGGGCGGCTGGGTGGTAGCACCCTGCGTTTGCAGCCCTGGATCCTGCAGCTCATCAGAGCCCGCGAGGGAGGGCACAGGGACGGTCCTGGGGTCTCAGGGCCAAGGGGGTGGTGGGAGCCCATGACAGGGTGCCACGGAGGGACCTCGTCCCCGGTGGACCCAAGGCTGGGAGGAGGAACGGATTCGGGGACCCGGAGTGACATCCGCGCATCACCCCCCGGTCCAGACCTTCCAGCGGTTCCCGCACTCGTTACACAGCACGAAGGTCGTCATGGGCTCGTCAGCGCTCCGCGTCTGCACCTGGGGACAGAGTGGGCAGCGGGGTCAGCAGAGCCCCCGTGACAGCCCCGAGCTGGGACCCCCTGGGCCAGAGGGGCCGGGAAGCCCCTGGGTGGCTTTGCCACGCTCACCTGGTTGTAGGTGCAGTTCTTCTTCTTGCACTTGCCGCACTGGAAGAGGTCAGTGACGGTGCCGCCCGTCTTGGCCATCTGATGCTCCCGGATGGCCTCCTGGGTCATGGCGTTCCTCAGCTCCTTCAGCTCGTCGCTGGCCATCTCCTGCCACGAGCAGCGGCCGGGCCAGGGTCAGCGCCGGGACTTGGCTCTGCCCTGAGGCCACCGCTCTTGGCCAAGCCAGCCACTGTCCCCGTTGGGTGGAAACCCCTAGATCCCACCACCCTCCCCATCTCATCGGGACCAAATTCATCCTCTGGGGAGCAGGCAGGCCCACCGAGAGGACAAATCAGCCCATCCTGAGACGCTGAGGTCTGCAGGGGCTTGTCTCCCTGCGGAGGGAGCCTGGGCTCCTGGGACCCTGCTCCTGCTCCAGTGCTCAGTCCTGCTGCTGCGCCTTGGTCTGCCCTTCCCCAGCCCCAGCTCTTCCCTGCGCACGGCTGCTGCCCAGCGCCTGGCTCTGAGACCGGCCAGGGCTTCGTAGGGCTCTGGGGAGCAGCACCCAAACCTTTTTGGCTGACTCACCCCTGCTTTCTCCCAGGTTGCTCCTTATGTCCCAGCCAACACCATTTCTAGGGCTTTACCAGGAAGGCATGAGCCCACCCAGGGTTTTACCAGGAAGGCATGGGCCCACGAAGCTCCTCGGGTTGGATGGATGCTTGTTTTGTACCACGTAGTGGGACAAGCCCATACACCATGTGGACACCACCAAGCCAAGACCCAGCTGGCTTTTGGGCATCAACATGCCCCTGCTTCCAGAGTGGATTTTGGGGAGCAAAGTGGGCTCTGTCTCCCCTCCCAGGCTCCCAGAAGCAACGTGGATGCAGCCTGCTTCCCCAAACCCTCGTGCTCCTCTGTACCTCCGCGGTCATCCGGGCAATGAGTCTGGGCGCAATGGCCCCACACAGCACGTTCCTCCGCAGGTTGGGGTTCTTGGGGTCCTTCAGGTTGCTGATCCTGCTCCTCACCCGATTGCGGTACTTCATGTCTGTGCTCTTCAGCTCCTGGAAGATATGTGGTGCCCGTCAAGGAATTGAGGACGCAACGTGGCAGGGAAGCCAGCGCCCCGGGCACCGGCTGCCGCTCTGCAAGCTGCACTGCTGCTCAGCTGCTGGCAACGTTGGTTGTCACCAGGCTAATGCCCTTGGAGGTGGCTGGATTTCCAAGGGGGTGGCCCACCACGCTCAGACAGGGCTCTCCTCCCTGGTGTCACAAGAACACGTGTCTGTGCTTCCCTCTTTTTGGATTTAGGGTCATGCACAGCTCAGGATGTGGGGAAAAAAAGCACTTTTGCATTTCCCTGCTGTCACATCCAGACAAGGCTGTTGGGCAACAGGGACCTTTATCAAGGCTGGTGCTGTGATGCAAGTTTTTGGTGCAGAAGGCTCAGCCTGCTTGCTTCCTACCAGGCTTGGGAGCTGCAAAAAACCCCAACTCCTGCTGCCTGAACAGATGTGGGGAAGCAGGCGGAAGTGACAGTCCCGGGTCCAGCTCCCATGAGGCTCCCAGCATGCACGGCCAGGGAGTTTTGGATGTGCTGGAAAGGGGGGTGTTACCTGCCCTCCCCAGTGGAGGAGGAACCACCTTGCTGGTCGCTCCC
Organism: Dromaius novaehollandiae; assembly: GCF_036370855.1. Classification (NCBI taxonomy): domain Eukaryota; kingdom Metazoa; phylum Chordata; class Aves; order Casuariiformes; family Dromaiidae; genus Dromaius; species Dromaius novaehollandiae. The sequence goes on along the minus strand of NC_088120.1, from coordinate 6,854,376 downwards.
AGCCTTGGAGGCTGCTGGAGACCCTGAAATTGAGCTGGGAGTGACTTGGGTGTTGCTCCATCCCATGCCATCATGCTGCACCAAGGCCGGCAAGACCTCGGCATGGAGATATGGCCACCCACAGCCCCAAACAGCCCAGCCTCCGGCTCAGAAGGAGACCTTGTTTGGGTTTGGGAAGGAGGGAAACGCTTGATTTCCCCATGGAGGAAGGCGATTCCCCGAGCAGACGGGTTTTGGCAGGGCAGGGGGACGCACAACATCCCCCATGGACGCCGGTCCCCCTGCCCATGGGTCTGCTCCCGGCTGGGATCTGCTCGGCTGCACATCAGCGCTGTTAGTCCGGGGTCCGGGCTCCCTCTGCAGGCAACGAGCACCGTCAGGTCTCAGCAGAGCCCATCACCCTCTGCCCCCTCCACCTGGGACCGCTCGCTCGGGGGGCCGATGCCTCTCTTCCCGGTGGCGGAGGGAGGCTGGGGGGGTCCCGCATGCCCCAAAGGATATGGTCTTCGATCTCGGAGGCCATCTTCTCGCAGTTGACACCAAACTCCTTGTAGTCGTCTAAAGGGCAAAGAGAGGCGGAGGAGTGACTGTGCCCGGCCGCGGGGACACCGGGCAGGGAGTCACACCGGCCGCGTTTCGCGGTGCCAGCACCCAGCGCCGGCGACGGGGCCAAATCTTGCCTCCCCCCACTAACTAACTCAGCTTATCCAAGACACCACCCCTCTTTAAAAATATTATTTTTACCCTCCTCGAACTTGGAATTCCCCCTGGGGGAGCCTGAATCCAAGCTCGGAGCCTCATTCTTTTTTTCCATGCAATTAAACCGGGGGTCTAAAGCTGCCCGGATCGCCCAGAGGGGCCGGCTCGGCCCCGCGTCACCTGTCCCGGGGCGCTCGGCACCCGCTCACCATCCATGCGCAGGGCTGCCGTGAGCATCTCGACGCACTTGTCCCGCACCGAGTCGCCCGTGAGGTAGCAGGGGGGCAGGAGGCAGATGGCGGGCGAGAAGGAGGGGCTGGTGGGGGTCCGCGGCGGCTCCGCTTTGGCCTTGCTGCTGTTGGCTCTGCGGAGGGCACGCGGGGAGGGAAAGGCAGTTATGGGGGTACAGGAGGGAGCCCAGGCGCGAACCCCCCCCGGGCTGGCACTGGGCCCCCCCAGCCCCTTTCCTACCTCTCCTCCTTGCTGTCGCTGGAGTTTCTCCGGGCGCCGGCGGGAGCTGGCGAGGGGCTGGAGCCCGCGGAGGCTCTCCTGGGGCGGCGCGGGGGACAGACGGTGAGGGTGACAACACGGGGGGACATGCAGGGACACGGGGCAGCGCAGGGACCCGAGACCTCGGGCACCAGCATGCAGATGCAAGTGCTCTGCAGCCAACAGGGAGCCCTGGGCGGGAGGATTTGCTCCTCACCGGGAATTTCCCAGCACCTGTTGCAGGATCAGGGCTCGCAGCCTTCTCCAGCTGCCCCACGCGAGTGACCCAAGGTGGGAGCAGCCCCAAACCAGCACCAGGGACCCCCAGCAGCGCCGGGATGGGGGACCTCGGCCACTGGCCGGGCACCAGCTTCCCCATCGGCAATGCAGCCCGGCCACCACGTCCTTTCCCGGCCTTCCCCATCTACCAGCGCTGCCAGGGCCGAGCCCTTTGCACGTCTCCGTATCGTCCCCGGGAAATGCAAACCCCGGGAGGAGAGGGCAGTGCTGCCTCCCCTTCCTCACCTCTCCCCCGACGGCCTCTTCTGCGGGGAGGAAGAGGAGGAGATGGCGGCGGAGCACCTCGAGTCTGCAGAGTCTCTCCTGGCAGGACGCGGGGAGGAAGAGCCACACGTCAGAGCACGGAGACGGGCCCCTGCGGCGGGTCCAGAGCCCATCCGCAGCCCGCCGAGGTCCTGCCTCTCCCGCTCCCGTCCGGCCCTCGGCACCCACCTCTCCTTCTTGCTGTCCGGAGGTGACTTTTTCGAGGATGCCGGGGGGGTCCTGCTGCAGAAGCGCAAGGGAAAGGAGAGGTGCCGTCGGTGAGCGTTCGGCTTTAAAGCACCCGTTTCTCTCCACTGGCACCGTGGGTGGTGCAGACACCACAGGTACCTCCGGCTGGGTGAGCTGGATCCTGCCCGCGCACCCCAAAGCCACCCAGAGGCCCCATTTCACCTCCGTAACGGGGCCAGGGCTGCCCTGCAAATGCCCCCCATGATTCGGCGAGGCCCGAGCACCCTGCGACTCCCCCAGCGCCGGGACCCCTCGGCGAGTACCTCTCCGCGCTTGCGTCGGCGGAGTGGCCCTTGGCGTTGGCCGAGTGCGAGCTGGGCTTGCCGGGCTTCCTGGAGAGAGAGCAGCCTTCGGAGGAGCGCCTTCAAAACAGCCTGCCCCCCCTCCCCGCGCTCCCCCCAGGGCCGCCCCGGCGGCGGTGCCCGTGCACGGGAGCTCCACCACCTGTACCTCTCCCGGGGCTTCTCCCGGGGCTTCTCGGCCGGGCTCTTGCCCCGTTTCGCCGGGTGCAAATTCACCCCTTCGCTGGACCAGCTGGGAAAGTCCAGCCTTTTCTCCTTCTCCTTCTTCTCCTTCTCCCCTTCCGCGTCCTTCTCCTTCTTTGCGGGGGCCGAGGACTCTGGAGGAAGGAGGGGCGCAGCCCAAATCAGTGCGGGGCACTTGGGGAGCCGCTGCCCAGCGAGGGGGGAGGCAGCTGGGAGGCCTCAGCACCGGTGGCTTTGCACTGATTTATACCGCTTGGTCCCAGAGGAGAAGAAAAACCAAACTCCAAACCCGGTCGAGTCCTCGTAGCGCCCGGCGGGACCCGTTACGGAGGCTGAAGCGGCGCGGGAACACCACGGAGCTGCGCGACCCGTCTACCCAAACGCAGGGCTCGGTCCCACCCAGCGCCCGTCCCCGCTCCGGCCAGCTTTCCGTAGGGGTTTGGTGGACCAGGATGCCCCAGGGGAGGTCTTTTTTGGGGAGGAATCCCTGCTTTCCCGGCATCGCTCACCCAGCAGCCGCTTCCAGTTCTTGATGAGGATTTTGGCCGAGGCCACCACCTCTTCATCCGAGCAGTGCTTCCGCACCGAGTTGACGGCCACCCCGATGCGCGTGGTCTGGGGACGCACACGGGTCGGCGTTAGGCAGGAGGAAAGCGGTGCCGCGGGGAAGGGCGGCCCGGGGTGCCCGGCACGCGATGTCCCGCGGGAAAGGGGGGGACACGCAGGGCCACCACCACCGCCACCAGCAACAGCCGCCGCGGCCCCTCTCACCTGGAGCAGCTGGATGGTCATCGTGTAGCCGGTCAGCGACTTCAGCAGATCCAGCGCCCCTTCCTAGAGCAACGAGAAGCCACCAGAGCCCCTTAGGAGCCAGGAGAAACCTCGTGGCCACGCGTTGCTGGGCAGGAGGGACCCGCATCCTCCAGCTGTCCTCTCTCCGACCACGGCCACCACCTGAGGGCACCGAAGCGGAGACCCTGGCGTAAAGCAGCCCTGTGCCCCCCAAGGGGGTGGCAGCCGAGGCAGACAGGAGGGCCAGCGGGGACCGACGGGGCCGCCAGCAGCGAGGTGCGTGCCTCAGTTTCCCCGCTGCACAACGGGGAGGCTCCACGGGCCGCACAGATGCTGCAGCAATCGGGGCTGGAAGCACCAAATCCATCTGCCCATGTTTTCACGACAGTGCGTGCACAGAGCGGGTCCTGGTATCCTCCCAGGAAGAGTTTCAACCCTCCTGACAGTCACTCACCCCAAAAATAAAAAAGAAAGGAAAAAAAGACATATCTTGCCCAGTGTTTCTTTAAAATCTCAGCTGTTTTCTCTCCTCTTTCTGGGGTTTCCTGCCACCAGCAGGTCAGTTTGGAAGCAGACGGAAAGGAGCTGCTGGCTCGCAAAGCGCTGGCTGGGCCCAAAACCACTGGCCGAGCACATCCGCTCGCAGGTTTCTGCTGGGACATCGCCGCCGCCAGCCCCAGGCCTCTCCTGGGCGGCTTTGCCGAGTGCCGGCCCCAGCGGGGATTTCTCACTGGCCTCCCAGGGCAGCCCCCGGGAAACCCCCCCCCGCCCCGCTCCGTCTGCCTCATATATATTCCATATAATGCCCCATGCAATATTGCATAAGGAATATCGGCTCCGGCGGGCCAGGCGCTCCCAGGGATCCCGGCCCCGCAGGGTGCCCGGGCTCGCAGCGCCTGCAGCGCTAAATATGGGCCGGATCCCGGCCGGGTCGGTTTCCTCCCGGGTATTTTTAGAGCCACATAAACAGATGGGAGCTCACAGGTATCGCCGGAGGGATCGTACCGCCCGGAGCAGTGGGACGCTCCCAGCCCGGGAGAGGGACGGCGACGCGGATGCCGCCAGCCCCGGGCGCTGCCGAGGCTTTGGGGCAGAGGGGCTCTGGGGCTGCGGCAGCTCCCGCGCGGCCACCGAAGCCCCGGGCACATCCCTCCGAGGGCAGCGGCGGGTTTTGCTCCATCGCCGGCAGCTCCGTGCGGCGTCGAGAAGGGGGGGTCCCTCTGTCCCCGGCGGGTCGGACCCTCCTGCTGCACCTCCTCGCCGTGCAACGGGGACGTCTCGGGACGGGAAAGCATCGAGCGAGGAGTCTCACTCGACTGCAAGCGTCGGTGGCCCCAAAAGCTGCTCCGTGCGCTCGGGCATTAGCAGGGCACAGGAGGAGCCGGGGAAAACGCAGCCCCGGGTACCGGGCGCCCGGGTCCGCTGCCCTCCCAGCCGGGGCGCGACGCTTGCGGGTGTGAAAACCGGGGCCGTTCGACGCCGCGCGGCCACCCGCCTCCTCCGGCCGCCGCTCCCATCGGCACGGAAGCGCCCGGCCCTCGGCCGGGAAACGCCGGGTGCACGCGGGGGCCGCGAGCGGGGCTCTGCAAACAGCCCCCGGGGCCGGCACCGAGGCGGCAGTGCTGGGGGCAGCGGCCGGCCACGCCGACCTCCCCCTGCCCGGGAGGCCGCGCTTCGTCGGGGCAAAGGCCGGCAGAAACGGTCAAATATTAACTTTCAGGGCTGGGCTCCGCTCACCTGCGCGCAACCGGATCGCCGGGGCACGGATCCCGGGATGGATCCTCCGCCGGCGTAAAGGCAGCGAAGCCGCTCGCCTCCTTCGGCGCGTTTGCAGGCGCCCACGCGAGAGGTGGCGGCACGTTGCCGGCCCCGTGCAGCCCGTGCCCCCCCTGGGCCCCCCCGGGCTCACGCGGCTGGGCCGGGGCCAGGCACCTGTCGCCCCCCGTGCTGCCACCGCTGCTCGCCCCCCGGACGGGCAACGGCAACGAAACACCCGCAGGTGCTGCAAAAAGCACTTTGCAGGCCTGCGAGGGGGACGCCGGGCGCCCCGGGGTGCTGGTGCCAGCTGCGGGTGCTCAGCGCCGCCGGGACCCGCTCGGGAGAGGGGTGCAAAGCAACCCCCCCTTTTCCTCCCTCCCATCGCTGGGAGGTTCGTGGTTTCTCTCCCTCCCCCCCCGTCCCGATCCACGTTGCAATGTTTGCACACGCATGCACACGCTTGCACACGCTTGCACACGCATGCACACGCTTGCACACGCATGCACACGCGGCCCGGCCACCCCGGCTGCCTTACCGTGCTCTTCCTGGCCACCATCTTATCCAGCTTCTTGGCGATCCGCACCAGCTCCTCGGCTGGCCCCATGCTGGGGCAGAACCAGCGCCGGGCGCCGCCGGCATGGGGGGCTCGGGGCGACGGAGGGCGCCCGGCGCGGGGGCAAAACCGCCGCCCGGCTGGAAAGGACGGCGGAGGGGGGAAAAAGGGGAAAAGAAAGGGAAGGAAAGCAAGTCGGAGAAAGCAGAAAGGAGGTGTGGCTGGCCCGGCCAGTTATAAACTCCTGCCAGGCAGGCGAAATAGCACGGGGGAGGGCTAAATATAGCCGAGAGCGCGAGCGGGACAAAGATTGCAGGGAGCCGGGGGGGAGGCGCGCGGCGGGGCGAGCGGCGGGATGCACCGGGGCGCCGGGCGGCTGGATTCGACCCGTCCCGCTGCTCCCCGCGCCCGGAGCGGCTGCGGAGCCCTCGGAGCAGCCGGCGGACGGGTCCTTCTGTGCCGGCCCTGGCCCCCGCGGCGGGTCGGCCCCATCCTGGCCCGCGCGGAGGATGCTGAGCCCATGGGCACTGGGTGCCCCCCGGCTGCATCGTCCTCTCCCACTGGGATAACTGGTCCCGGAGCCCGCGGGATGCTGGCGGAGGTGCTGCCAGCCGCGGGTCGTTGCAATCCGCAGGTCGGTCCTGCAACGGGGGGGTCCGTGTCCCGCACACACGTGCCCAGGCGCTTACAAAACTGATGGCTTTATTAGAAAAGAGAGAGGAAATGTGTTTTTTTTCATTAAAAAAAGACCGTTTTTTGAGATGAACCATTTGACGCGCAAACGGGAGGCGGACGGGGATAAATCACAGCGTGGCACAAGGGCAGGCAGCTGCCCAGGGAAAGATTGGTCCCAAAAACGCCCCGGGAGACCCCTGCAGCGGGCTCTGCCTGTGCGCGGGGCCGGGGGGCTGCACGGGGCCCCGGATCTCGCCGGGGGCGGTGGTCCAGCATCGGCCCCCGTGCGAGGGATGCGGCTTGCCCCGGGGCCGGCTCGTGCAGCCCCCTTCTCCCCCTGGGTTCGGGGGGAGCAGCTGGAGCTGGGAATACACAGCTGCCGGGCAAGCACTGAAACTGCCCATCCCACACGTGTAGTGAGTGTGTCCGTTCTCTGTGCTAACTGCAGAGTGAGCCCTCCAGAGCCGCCATCCACAGAGGATCTTTCCTGGGTGGGGGGCCATGTCCAAGGGCAGCGTCCGGCTGCGCTGGGCGGCCCCGGGCAGCAGGACCCCCAGGTCCCGTGGAAGTGGCTGATGGCCGAGCGGGGACGGAGAGCGTCCAGCTCCAGCCACCACCGCGGGGAAGGTGGGACGGGGGGGACGAGGGCGCCTGGCTCTGCCGCGCTCTCCGGGGGCGAGTCCGCCCCGAGGGGAGGGGGACGGGGGGGAAAACGGGCAGCAAAGGGCCCAGTCAGTCTTGCAAGAGGTGGACGAAGCTGGCGGGAAAGACGCCGGTGCGGGAGCCGTCGCCCTCGATGAAGCCGACCTGGGGATGCAGAGAGGGGGGTCAGGGAGAGGCGGGGGGCCTGGGGCCGAGAGGATGGGAGAAAGGGGGGGGGGACATGCTCACCCAGCTCTGCTCATCCTCCTCCCGCGTCACCACGATCACCTCGCCCTTGGAGAAGGTCAGCTCCCGGGCCTTGTCCCCCTTGCAGTCAGCCACCGCCTTCACCCGCTTCTGCCGCCCCTTGGCCTGCCCAAGCCCGGGGGGGGGGCAAGGAGGGTGAGGGACGCGCTGCCGAGGCCACCCCGTCCCCCCCGTCCAGGATGCGACCCCCCCCGACACCTCCATCCGGGGACGGGATGCTGCGGGAGATGGAGGGTCCTCTGCCCACCCCAGCCGCCTCGCAGCCCCTCTGAGACCCCCCCTCATCGTGACACCTACCGGAGCGAAGCGCCTGGGCATGGGCACGGGGGGGGCCTTGCTCGGCGCGGGCTCCTCGGGGCTCTGCGGCGAGCCGGCTTTGCCCACCGCGCCGCTGATGCGTCGGTACGAGCGGGTGCTCTCCGAGCTGCCGGGGGGGGGGGACCAGAGGAGACGGCGTGAAAACCCCCGGCAGAGACACCCGTGCTGCTCCGCGCGGTCGGGGACCCTGATGGGACCCGACGGATGAAGCCCCCCGCTGCCAACCACAGCCCCCAGCAGACGCTGATGGAGAAGGTCCCCGGGGTTGCCCCAGGCTGTCCCCTTTCCTAGCCCCCCCCAGCCCCGTCCTCCCTCAACCTACCCAATCCAGTTGCCAAAAAGGGGAGGGGGAAATAAATCTGGTGACTTCCAGGGGGTCCCAATGCTGGTGTCTCCCCCAAAATGATCCTCATCTCCAGGGATAACCTGCACCCCCAAGGCTGCGCCGTGCCCACGCCTGCACCCCAGGGCCACCATGGGGACCCGAGGGGACACCAGCTCGGGGACCCCTTTGCTCCAGGACTGCTGGGGACAATTTGGGGTGCCTCATGCCCTGGGGGTGGCCGGCGGGGTTCAAAGCCGACCTGGCAGCGTGGGGAGCCATCACCATGCACCCCCCCACCCAGCGCCTCCCCCAGCACCCAGCTGGGCTGCGGGTCCCCACCTGAACTGCGGGTCCCCACCTGAACTTCACGGGGGGCATCTGCGCCCCGTCCGGGGCCGTGGCGGCCGGCGGCGGCCCGGGGGGCTGCCCGAGCTCCGGGGGCCTCCGTGCGGCACCGCTCTCCGCGTCCGAGCGGGTCTCCCAGTACACGGCCCGCCGGGTCTCCGTGGGGCTGCGGGAGGCGGCAGCCGGGTGGCTGGCCGCGCCGTCCAGGGTGCCCGGGGCGCTGGAGGAGCAGAGGCCGCGGGGCGCCGGGGCCTCCGCCGTGCCGGTGAAGTGGGGCTCCGAGGCTTGCCGGGGCAGCTCGGGGCGCTCTGCGGAGGGGAGAGCGCGGAGACGCGTGGGAAGAGGCGAGGGGGACGCGCTGCCCGGCCGCGACACCATCCAAAAACATCAGTTTGCACCGGGATGACGCTGGAGCAAAAACCATCCTCCAGCCCTAGACAATCTCTGCTCCTCCCCGGACCCCCCCAACCCCAAATACCCGGAGCCAAGGGGGTCCGGAGAAGCCCGAGCCCCCCGTGCCGGGCGAACGCCCCCTCCCCGAGCCAGGACCCCGCTCACCCGTGGGGCTCGGGCCGGCTTTGGCGCGGGGGCCGCCCCGCGCGGGGTTTTTGAGGGGCAGCGGCGGGGGGATCTCCTCGCTGTGCGAGCGCCGGGGCGGGGGCCGCGAGGCCACCAGGATGCTCTCGTAGGTCTTGTTGGTGATGTCCATGCCCATGCAGCTCCAGCGGGTCTGGGGGCAGGCGGCCGGGGGGCTCGCGGCCGGGGGCGAGGTGCTTTTGAAGGAGCGCTGCAGGGGGCTCACCTGGGGGCAGAGACCCCGCTGCAGAGCTGCGCCCCGGGGTGCCCGCGCTCCCCCCCGCTTCCCACCCACGGTACCTTTTCCTCCAGCTCGTCCTCGCTGTCGTAGGGGTATTCCTGGGGGGGCTCCCAGTCGTAGTCCACGTGCACCTGCAGCGAGAGCTTCCCCGCCTGCGCCTGCTCCAGCTGCAGCGCCGGCCGGGCCGGGGGGGCTCAGTGCCAGGCGCTGGGCGATCCCCCCCGCCGGCGTCTGCCGCTTCCCCGGCCCGGAGCGGGGACCCCCCTCCAACCACGTACCAGCTCTTCGCACTCGGCGTGTTTGAGCCTCCTCGCCACGTCCAGGGCCGTCTCGCCCGCTGCGTTCACTGCGCGAGGGAGGGACGAAAGGGGCCGAGCTGGGTTTACCGCACGCCGGAGCCCCTCTCCCAGCCCCGAGCGATGCAGCCCCCCCTTGCTCCCCCCGTACCCGCGGTGAAGGCGGCTTTGCCTTTCAGCAGCAGCTTGAGGCAGTTGGGCTGGTTGTAGAGCGCGCCGTAGTGCAGAGCCGTGTTGCCATCCTGGGTCGCGCGGTCCAGCGTCCCCCTGCGCCGAGCCACCGGGAGCAGATTCAAGGAGCAGCCGGAGAGCGCAGGGCGGCCGGGTCCCCGCCAGCCTCCCGCCGCGCGGCCGCCCCAGCGCCGAGCACCTGCCGCGGGCACCCGCGACGCCCCACGCACCCGTTCTGGATGATGAAGTCCACCAGCGGGAGGGAAGCTCGGTCCACGTGACGCACGGCCATGTGCAGCGCCAGCTCGCCCTGCTCCTGCCGCGGGAGCACAGCCGCGGCTCAGCCCCGGCGGCCGAAGGCGTTCGGCGCCCGAGGATGCTCATTACCCCCAGCAAAGAAGGGGCGATTTTTGCCCAGAGGCCGGGGAAGCCCCGTGCCCAGGAGGGGAGGAAAAGCCACCTATTTTGCTCGCAGGAGCAAGCGGGACACCCCAGCCCGCAGCCAGCCCGCGCCAGGCTCACCTGGCCCTCGGGACTGGCCAGCGGCTTGGCCAAATCGTGCCCTTCGGCGAAGGCTTGGAGCAGGGCCAGGAGGTCCCGGGCGCGGATGGCTTCCCAGAGGCGGTGCGGGTCGTCCCGGGCGCCTTTCTGCACGTACCGCCGCTCCATGTACTTGGCCACGATGTACTCCTTCCGGGCGCTCCTGCGGGAAGCGGGGCCACGGCGTCGGCTCGCCGGGGGCAGAGCAAAGCGGGGGGTGACGGGGCCCAGCCAGCCCTTTTCCCTGCTCCGGCTCCTCCCCAAGACTTGGGATCAGACAGAAAGCACCCGAAAAGGTGCAGCTTCCCACCAAGAGCCAGGATCTCCCCCACGTCCCATCACCGGGCTTCTGGGCCATTCAGTCGGTGGGAAACGGCACGGGGACGCGGGCGAAACAGGCACCGCTCATCGCCTCCCTCTGCAGCCCCATGCACGAGGAGGAGGAGGAGGAGGTTCGCGGGAGGCTCCGAATGTGAGACGCCGTCCTTCTCCCACCCGCGGCTCACTCACATGTCGCTGCCGGCCGACGGCTTGGGGCTGTCCTGCGCGGGCAGCGTGGCCTCCATGATCTCGTTGAAGCGGGTGTTTCCGATGCTGACGGCCAGCTGGGGCGAGAAAGGGGCAGGGCGGGAGGGGCAGTAAGCGCAGAGGGGCCGCCGAGCCCGGGACACGGCCCCGCGGTTTGCGACCCCTCATCTCGCCGCCCCAAGGGAGAGGAAAAGCAGAGGGTGCATCCGCTCGCGGGTGGCTTTCCTTGCACCAGCCTGCGGTCACCAGCATCTTCCCAGAGCAGCATCCCCCTCCCCAGGGAGGATCCGCTTTCCTCGCGGGGGAAGCTCATTTTAACAGGAGTACCGACATCCCCCACTTTAGCAAATCACTTCCCAGAGCTCCCCCCTCCTTTCCTGCTCCTCAGGCTGCTACGGCAGGAGGGAAACCGAGGTGAGACGCTGGGGAAAGATTTTGAGCACTGAAGGGATCCAAGCCCTGGGGCAGAGCGGAGGAAGGCGGGTTGAATCCTGCATCCTGGGAGGTTTTGGAGCCACAGAGACCCCAGAAGACAGAGCAGAGGGCGATTCCCCACGGCCGCAAGACCCCCGGGCTCGGGGAGGCGCTTACCAGCAGCTCGGAGGTGCTGAGGACGTCCAGGGTGAGGGACTGGATGCGGGAGTAATGCACGCCCAGCTCGCGGTGGATGCCGGAGCACTCGATGCACGTCAGGATGCCCAGGTTGGTGGAGAGCCACGTGGGGTCTGCGGGGAGCCGCGCCGGGGCTCAGCACCACCTCCCGCCGCCGTGTCCTCGCTGCCCCCATCCCCGCGCCCGCCGGGGAACGCGGCAAAGCCACGGGACAGGGATGCTCTTGGTGCATCGCCCCTGGCGGGGATTTTGCAGCAGCCCTGAGCGCCTGGTCCGTGATGCCAGCCGGGCCGGACCTCCTTCGCGTCCCCCTCCCGGCCCCCCCGGCGGCGGTTCCCGAGCCCCGACCTACCCGGGGCCCCGCAGTCGCAACACTGCTTGTTTCCCGGCATGTTCTTCACCTCGCTAATGACCAGCTTGGTGAGCTCCTGCAAGCCGCCGTCCGCCAGGCCGCCCGCCGCGGCCGCGCTGCCGTTGGGCTCGCCCTTGAAGGCGTTGCTCAGCGCTTCGTCCTTGCTGTTCTGCAGCACGGAGACCCAGCTGGGCAGCAGGGAGCAGGGGTCAGGCGGCCCGCGACCCCCCCCGACCGCCCTGGTGCCGAGCCTCCGCTCGGAGCGGTCTCAAAGTGCTTCCCCGGGAGCGCGGACGGAGAAGGGATGAGATCTGCCCAGCCGGCGGGCAGAGCCCGGAGCGGGATCTGCATCTCCCGCATCCCAGGCGGCTGCTCCATCCGCGATGGGAGCGGCTCCCGCCCTGTGTCGGGGTCAGCGCAGTGCCTTCGCACGCCCTCCCCAGCCGCGGGCCCCCACCTCGCGGGGTGGGGACGGGCCAGGCCACTTACACAACGCACTCCTGTTCGTCCTCCGCTTGGAAGTGGTACGTCCTGTTGTCTGCAGGGAGGAGGAGGGGAGAAAAGGTGAGGAGGAGATCCAGAATAGCTCAAGATAGGCTGCAACTACTCCCAAGAGCTGCATTTAAAAATAAAATCACTGCATGCCACTCTTTCATCACAAGATCCTTGCCCCATGCTTTCTTTTGGGTCACAAATGTCTTGACCTTGATAGATCTCACCCTGTTCCTTGGAGGGATTTGTCCTTCCTCCATAAAGGCAGCCAGGGAGACGCCCAGAGTCGGATTAAAAGGGCAAAGTGTGCCCAGGCACCTTGGCAGAGGGCCATCGGGAGCTGGGAAAACCCGCTTGGGCTAGTTTTGAGAAGCCTCCTTTGAAAAGGGAGCTTACACCTCCAGCCCAGCCTCCTCCAGACCAAACACACCCACCCCTCGCCGCCTCCGGATCATCAATCCGGGGAGCTGCCCCGGGGTGACTCCCAGCCAGACGCCCTACGGCTCGGCGAGAGGGAGGATGGAGCGGCACGCACCCCGCCAGCGTCTCCCTCCCCGTCACTCACGGGTCACCAGGTCAAAGCACTTCTTCTCCTCGGCGTGAGGCCGCACTTGGCAGGTCAGGAGGTTCAGTTTGACGGGGGGACGGTTTATCTGCAAGGAGCAAGGACAGAGGCGGGTTAAAGGGAGCTGGGAAGCAGCGCGAGTCACTGCTGTTTAGATCTGCCTGTTGATGAGCATCACCGACCCCGTATCTCCTACAGCAGTGTGATGTGCATCACACGTATCTCCTACAGCAGCCAACCCTTCAGCAGGAGGACAACCAGCGCCAGATGGTCCCTCCGACTCCAGCTCCCTTCGGGATAACTGTGCGAGTCAGATGGTCTCGGACCCTCCACGCGCTCCCTTTGCGGGAGAACCCAACGGGAAACCTCTCCTCCTCCTCCTCCTCCTCCCTCGCTGCGGTTCGGGCCCTCCACCCGCAGAGGGCAGCAGCTGCCTCCAAAAGCGCCACGTCCCCTTCGGCCTAGTCTGGAACCTCAACGCCCATCTCATCGGCCTTGCCAAAAACGCCTCTCGCCCACCCCCCTCTCGCGTCGACACAGAGCAAACACGGGGACGAGAGACGCGAGCAGGGAGCTCCCCGTGCGGCGTTTCCCGTCCCGGGCTCGGGCACTGTTGACCCCCTGTTTCTCAAGGTGAGATTTCAAGCCAGTGTGGGCAAAACTAAACCCAATATCAAACCAACAGCAATACTCAAAGGATGTACTCAAGGACCAGATAGGCCCTACAGAAAAAGTCTACCCAATCTGGTCTTGTAGTGCTTGGAAGTCACAGTCTGGTAGCTTGTTTTCCTGCTGAGACCCACAGAGTGTAGATGACTTCGAGGCGAAAGAAAGGACCCTCTAGAAGACGGGAAGGAGTGGAGGCCTCTGGGTCACATTCCCAAAGGACACATGAGAAACTGAGCGCTGGGAGGGTTTGAAAAGACCTTGGCCACGGCCTGCAGAAACCTCCCCAGGAGAGACAGTGCAAACCAGGTTCTCGAGTTTGGCACGTGCAGTGTGCAAACACGTAGCCCGTGCACCAGACTAGGGTCTGCAGGCGAACAGCGTCTCACAGCAGATATCGCTTTGAGGACAACCTCATGGCTGAAGTCCCCCGTTGCTTACCGTGCTGTGGGAGATGGTGAGACACCCGTACTTCACGCCACACTTCCTCTTCTGCCACACTTTCCGAATCCTGAGCCGGAGAAGGAAGAGGAGCGAGGAATCATTGCACAGCCCTAATTGCTCACATCCCTGCATCCCCCCAAACCACCGACACTCCTGCTGCACACACAAGCCCTCGACAGAGGCTGATTGCTCTCTGGATGCTCCCTGTAACTCGCAGAGCACAAAACGTCCTGCTGGACTGGTTGTCCTTGGGCCACGCTAGCTTCACACGCTGCCAAAACAGCGTCATGAATCTGGTAGTCTGGCTTCAGCAGAGCACATAACCACGTGCTCAGAGCCTGGTGAGCCAGTGCTCGTTTCCCAGAGGTGCTTTGGGAAGGTGAAGACCTTTTGGACTCCAAGGGCTTTATTTTTCATCCTAACGCCTCCCTCCAGGATCCTTTTCCCCTCCACAGCCCCCCTACATCAGGCCCCTGCCCCTCCATTGAGGGTCTTTTCGTAAGAAATAGGTTGATGACACCAGACCCCAAACCATCTCCTTGGGGCCCCTCAGGACCACCTCCAAACCATCTCCTGCAGTTTGAGACAAACCCCTGACCATCAGCTCCCCTCACGTAAGTCCTCAGGTCTCCTCCAGGCTAGGCAAAAGTGTGTTGGCCAAGAGTTTGTATGTGTTTAACACCAGACAGGACCAAATTCAACTGAAGGCCTGTACAATAAAGACTGAAAGCCTCACCCAAACATTTCTGCCTCGGGATCTTCCAACTCTAGTTGCTCTGCAGTCTCCCCTGAGCAGAACGCTCTCTTAGCCCACAGCAATGCCAGGATGGCGTCAGGGAGGGTCTCAGGGTAAGTTATACTCGTCCTCACCCATCGCTCTTCTTGTACAGAAATCCCGACTTCTCCGTCCCGTACTGCTTGTTCCCTTGGTGCTGGTGGATGCTGTAGCCGCTGCCAGAATTCTTCCTGCTCAGGTTTTCCTGAGCTCACCGGGAAAAAAAAGCATTAAAAGAAGTGAGAAAAACAGTTGTGGTGCCTGTGCCAGGGTGACCTAGTCCTGGGGGACACTGCCCGTACGCGGGCAACGTGCCCCTCAGGACAGCAGAGCTCCTGCAGGCCCTGGCTCCCCTCCCAGTGTCCTCCAGACCTCCTGCTCCGCCAGCTCCTGCACATGTCCCCCCTGATCCCCAGCTTCCCTTTCCCTGCTGCTCCTTGTCCCCAGGCTAAACCCCCACACGCTTCTCCTGACCTCCCCGACCCTCCTTCCCAGGTCTGCTCGGGCCGGTCCTGCGCCATCCCTGGGCCTCACCTCTTTGCTCTCCAGCTGCAGGATGCTCCGAAGGGAATCGCGCGTCTGTGTGAGCTGTTTCACCTCCTCCTCCTGGGCTTGGTGGAGCTGGAAAGAGAAGCAGCTGCTGTCACTGCTGTGCTGAACGTGTGCGTTCTCAGCGCTACGGGCTGGCACAGGGGTCTGAGGGACAGGGCACAAGAGGGACACATGCCATCTTAGTAGCTGTGTCCCAGTGGTGCTGGACAGGAGGATGGGGGACCTACCGCGTGGAGAGACACGGCGAGCTTCTCGATGAAGGGGTAGAGGTTCTGGGCAGCCTTCCAGCCATCTTGGAAGAAACTGGGCATTTATTTAATTCAATTAAGGGGAGATGCAAATGGGGAGGATGGAGAAAGAGGTTATTTAGAGAAAACATGACAGGAGACATGAGCAACCTCCCAAGAAGCTGCTCTTGCTCTGTGGCTCCCCTGCTAGTGGGACCTAGAGAAACACTGCTGAAGGCCGAGTGCAGCCCAAGGGGTCAGGACACCCCAAATGTTTGGGGTATTTGGGACAAAGGAGTGGCCTTGTGTTCAGCACAGCTCATCTCTCACCTCGTTAGGAACCATCTCTGCTAGAGGCCGGATCCCCAGGGTCCTTGCGGCCCAACCCCAACCAAGGACATGCTCTTGGCCAACGCAACTGCTTCCTCCCTGCCCTGGTTTCCCCACTTGTGAAACAGAAGAAGGGACCCAACGCCCACGCGCTGGATGAGGCGGGCTAGGCAAGCTCCTCGGTGCAATAGGAAAGGAGCAGGGACATTAATTCTCCTTCAAAACACGCTCGTTAGGAGCTCCACAGCTAACAGAGTTGTTGCTCAACTTATCTCATCCCTGGAAATCTGTCAAGCAACCAGATCACTGGATATATATCCCTGGCCAAACCCCTTCCCCACAGCCCCAGCGGCCACGTTTATAGCTCCTCGAGTCAACAAAGCACGTTCCTGCTCCCCGGATATAACCGGACGCTGATGCGCGTCGCTGAGCCCGGCCCAGCACCACCCCAGACAGCGCAGTGTGAGCACCAACAGCTTGAAGGAGAAGGACAGGAGGAGGAAGGTGCCCCCAGCCCAGGTCCATCTCCACCCGCCCGTGGGAGCTGCCGGTGGGGCCGCGCGGCCCCGGGGCCAAGCCAGCCCACCTCGGCTCACCGGCAAGCGGCACCTACTTGTGCTGAGCGTGGAAAAACTTGATGAGGCTCTGCAGGAAATCGGGCCCTTGCTTCATCTGAGACTCGCTGGCTTTCAGCAGGTACTGGAGAGGGAGGAGGCACCCGGGTTAGGGAGCAAAAGTGAGGACTAGCTAAAAACCCCCCAGGAGAAAGAGCAAGATGGGTGAAGTGGTTCAGAAATCAGGATTTCTTGCTCCTGGTGGGCAGCGCTTTGAATTTACGGCCCATCAGAGGCTGGAAACAGCAGCGTAATGAAGGACATGGTTGGAAACCCCTGACTTCATTGTATGCAAGCATTGAGCAGATCTGGCCACCAAATTAAACTCGCTCACGGGCAAGGGGAGAGCTGACGCCAGGGCAGAGCCTGCCCTGCTCTCATCTCCTTTCCCTGCGCAGGGAGGAGGGTTAAAACTTTGGCTCACTTTCAGGAGGCCAAGTCACAACGTAGGATTTGAAGCCAGCTCGCTGGGGACCACCCTCCGAAAACCTGGATTTGGAAGTCCTCCAAGCCTTGAAAAGTTCAAGGGCCAAGGCAGGCCCCCGGGGTTACCAATGGAGCATGCTTCGCTCACTGCTTATTGCTTCTGGAGTTAATAAATAACCCCAACCCAGCTCAGCTGAAGAAAAAAAAATAGTCCAAGTATTTCTAAGACGTGACCCCTTTGCTCCTAAAATCACATCTCGAGCAGAGAGCGCCTGCAATGCATCAGCCCAGGAGGTTTGTGGTCCTCCATGGGGACGTCCTGGGGGACAAGGGCGCACGGCGCTTCCACGTTATGAACCAAACCGATCAATCAACCACAGGCAGAAAAAAAACACACACACCCCTAGAACTTTTTAGTCACGTGAGCAAAAAGCAAAGCAAAGCAAAAAGAAATTTCCCTCCGCCGGCTCATCTCCAGGCTTGCGCAGCTGTCAAATTGCCCAGGAGGTAAAGTTTCCTCTCCGCCGCCCGCTCTCTCCCGGGGATTGCAACCGGGAGGCGAGCGGAGGGGGAGGCAGACGACCCGCCAGCCCTCCTCCAGCTGCGGAGAGCGCCGGGGCCTTCCCAGCGCGAGGAAACTCCCGGGGGCTGCGGGAGGACAGCCCGGCCCCGGCCAGGTTCGCTCCTGGCAGGACGCGAGTCGAGTGCAGGGAAAGGGAAAAACTCCCCAGCGCAAGCCCGGGGCCCCAGCCCTGCTCCGGCACTGCGGATGCCCATGGGTGCCATGGAGCAAAGCCCGGTGGTAGCAATTTGCAGGGTGCTGCCCAGAGCCAGTGGGTCCTTTGGACCCAAAAAGGGAGGAAAACGCCCCATTTTGCTGGAAACCCCTGGGATGGAGCCTCCTGATCCTGCATGCCGGCAGCTAGGGGCACGGGAGCAGGGAGCAGCCCTCCGTGGAGACGTCTCCCAGGCAGCCGAGCAGGACTCCACTGGCCGGGAAAGGAGAGGATTTCTGGATTTCTCCTTCCTCGCCAGCAGCACAGCCGGATAAACGTGCCGAGAAGCTGGATAAATGCGCCGAGAAGCTGGATAAATGCGCCGAGAGCCGGGAGAAAGGGCAGCCCAGCACGGGGGGATGCGCCAAGCAGGGCCGCGAAGCAGGAGGGGGAGAGGAAGCAGCAGTAATGCTCAGGCAGGGAGTTCCCGCTGTTTTGCAGCCAGAGACGGGGCAGGACTCCTGGGTCCCTGTCCAGGCTCCAAGGCTGACTCCTTGGGAGGGGTGTGCGGTTCAGCCACGTCACCACTCGGGGCCTCAGTTTCACCTACCCGGACACAGCCAGGAGCCTTCGGGGCTGGGGGGGGGGTCTATGAAACTGCTCCATGCAAGCAGAAGCTGCGAAGCCAGAGCGACTTCCCACCCGGAGCCCTGGGGGTTGGACCAACCCTGAACAAAGTCCAAGCCGAAAGGACCATGGGTGCCTGGCTCCCGCAGGGCTTCCCTTCCCTGCTGCCAATGGCAGGGCCCGAGGGAGGGGGAAGTGGCAGAGGAGTGTCCCAGCCCTTGGACATCCCAGCTGGAGTGGGGGAATACTCCCAGCACTGCAGCAGTTCGGCGTCCAGCCTCCTCCATCCCCCTCAATATCAACCTCGGGGAGAAATCGGACCGTGTCGCCACCCCGGGAGCCAAAAGGAGAGGCAAATATTGCGTGCAGATATGCATTTACATGTGCATGCACACAACACAAGCAAACGCCAGCCCTGGGAGACCTGCACCCCCATTTCCAAGCAGGATCCCCCCAAAAGGAGCAGCCACGGCGCATGCCCGCACGCACATGTGTGCACACATGCACGCAGCCTCTCCTCGCAGGGCTGCCTGGAAGCGGGCCCCTCCCCGGCCGGGCTGCGGCAGCAGCGGCGTTTCCATGTGCTGTTATTTATTTAACAGTGGTGCTATTCAAAGGAATGACTCATCTGGCCGGGCCCCAGCCCGCCAGCCCCGCGCCGAGCCCCGACCCCGCTGCAGCGGCCGCTCGCCCGGTCCCAGCCTCCTCCCCTGCCCTTTGCTCCGGCCCGGGCGGTGCGAGGGGCACACGCTGCTGCGCAGCCCGGCATGGCACACGGGGGGACCGGGGCACTTGCGCCCAGCCCTGCATCCTGCCCCGGCCAGCTACGGGGCTCCCGGGATTTCTGCCTTAGCGGTAGCTAAACGGGAGGACGGGACCCTGAGCTCTGGGTTCCCTCCTTGTTTGGGGGGGCTCGGAGGTCAGGTCTCCATCCTTCACCTTCTCAGAGCTCGTCTTGTGCCCACGGCCCCCCCGGGCACCCTGGGCCGCTTGGGAGACTCCCGAGCAAAAACGAGAGCTTCTTCGGGCTTTTTTGCAAATACGGCAAAAATGCAAAGTGAAACGGCAGCCTATAGGGGTTGGACCCAAAAGGCACACTTTCTGCCCCAAACACCAGCCTCCGGCTTCGCAGAGGAGGGCGGGAGGGGGCCGGGCCAGCGAGGATGGATGGGACGACGATGCCACGGCCAGGTGGGGCTGGGAAGGGGCTCTGACCCCCTCGGGCGGCTCCGACCCCCCCGGTACGGCTCCTACCTCGCACATGTGGAGCTGGAAGAGCCGGCGCTCCTTCTGCGCGTCCTCGGCCGGCTCGGCCGGCTCGGCCTGGAGGAGCCCTGCCAGGCGGGCGCGCTCCTTCTCCTTCTCCTTCTCCATCTTCCCTCTGCGGGCGGAGGCGGGAGGTGGGGAAGGGCCCTGCCACCAGCGGTGCACCTCCGCGGGGGGCTGCGGGTCGCATCGCGGAGAGGGACCGGGAAAAGCCTCTCCAGGCCGGAGTCCTCCCGGGGGGATGCGCGGGACCGGGGACGAGGGGGTCCCGCTCGGCTTCAACACAAACCTCGTGGGAAAGCGGCAGCGGCTGCCGCCGGGCTGCAGCCCCGGCACAAACCGCCTTTGTGCGGCGGGGGATTAGGCGGGTTTCGGCGGGGGACTTACACTTTGGTCTCGTAATCCTTCCAGGCCTTCTCGATCTGCTTCTTGGAGTCCTGCGGCGGGAGGAGAGCGGGGAGGGCAGCGGGGGGGCAAAGACCCCGGCTCCATCCGCCTGCCGCCCTCGATGCCCCCCGCCAGCGCCCGCCGCTGGGTCTGGATGCTGCTCCTTCCTTCTCTCGGCCACGGCCAAGAGGGCGCTTAGAGCGGGTCTCGCTGCCGTACGGCCCCGTATAGGGTCAAATCCTGCCCCCCCCCCGGCTGCTCCATCCCTCCCCGGCTGCCGCTGCCCTGCCGGAGGGGCATCGCGGCACCGCGGGACTCACCAGGCGCCCGTCCTTCAGCTGCCCCTTCAGCAGGCTGTCCAGGGGGAAGGAGACGATGTTGTTCAGGTTCTGCACCTGCGAAGGGCGCAGAGGCGGCGGCGTCACCCGCGGGGACGGCACCGGTGCCGGGGGGGGCCACCGGCCCCATCGCCGCCCCGCGAAGGGTTAAGGAGGCTGGAGACGGGGCGGCTGCAGCAGCGGGGCAGGCTGCGGCTTGCCGGCGCCGGCTGCAAGATGTGCGCCGCGGGGCCCTTCCCGCAACCCGCCCCAGCGCCGGGGCTGCCGGGGGCGAGCGGCTCCCCCCGGCCCCGCAGAGGGACCCGAACGCGAAGCCGCTGCGGGGGGAGGCCGGGGGGATGCGGAGGCCGGGAGGCGCCGGCTGCCCGTTCCCACGCCGCCGGCACGTGGGGTACGGGAACGCGCGGCGCTTCCCTCGCCCAAGGAACCGGTTCGACTCCTTTGCCGGGACCGTTCCCCGAAAAGCCCCGGGAGAGCGCGCGGGGGCTCCGGCCGGGCTGGGATAACCGGGAGGCGGGAAGCAGGGAGGCCCGGACTGGGGTAACTGGGAGAGGACGAGGCCGAAAGGGCCCCTGAACCGCAGGCGACCTGCGGCGAAAGCAGTTTTCTTTTCGGCTCGCTCCGGCAAGCGGAGCTGGAGGCCAGCGATGCCCCTTTGCGGGGCTCCAAGGGGACCGCGGGGAGCTGGCACAGGATGCCCCAGGGCTTTGCGGACCCGGCGCCCTCCGGCAACCCATTTCCCAAGCCGGAGCTTTTCGGATCCCGGCCCGGACTACCCTCCGGCAGCCCTCCTTCAAGTCGAGCCGAGGGAAAACCGAAACGAGAAGCTGCCTTGGGAGAAAAGCGAGAGGCCGGGAGGAGCGCGGCCCCCTCCCACCCGCCCGCGCTGCCGGCGCGCGGCCGCCTCTCCTCCCGCTCCCCATCGCGCTCCTCGCCCTGGCTTTGATTTACTTTCTTGGCAAACGAGATCAGAGATGCAACTGATGCAAAGGGGGAAAAAGAATGAATAAAATAAATAAATAAAGAGCGCGGCCCCAACCGCACGGCAAATCACGGCGGCCCCGGCCGAGCTGGGAACGAGCTGCGAAAGGCAGCGAAGGGGGTATCAGGTGTCCTCGGAGCACCGGGCGAGCACGGGGGACCTCCTGCCCAGGGTGGTCTTCCCAAACCCACGCGGACCGGAGGCTCCCGGCCGCTGGCCCCGGCGGGTCCCGCGCGGCACCGGGCGCCTTACCAGGTTCTTGAAGAGCGCGGTGACCTCGCGGGTGAAGACGGCCAGGTTGAGGAAGCCGGTGGAGAGCTCGTGGTTGTTCTGCGAGAGGTGGTTGTTGCCGAAGGTCTCCAGGGCTTCGCTGTACTGCTCCTCGTTCTCCACGTGGGCTGGGCGGTGGGACCCCGGTGAGGGCGGCCCCGCAGCACCCTTCCCCGGGAGACGCTCGGATCGCGAGGTCCCTCCCGCTACCCGCCTCCCCGCGAGCAGAGCTGTGTTCACCCAGCCCCGGGACACCAGGGATGTGCCCTAACCAACCTCCCCAACGCTCTCCATTTCCCTTTTCCCCCCTTTTTTAAGCTCGTAGCCCGCAGACGGGCACGGATGCTGCTCGTGCAGGATGGGACCGTCACAGGCATCGCCTGGGGACGGGGATGCCCAGCGCCTCTCGGAGCACGACTTACTGAGCCCGGAGACGTGAATGGCTTTCACATATTTCCTTATCCTCTGGAGAATGGCTTGGTCCCCATCCAGGCTCTGCGAAAGCGCAGAAACAAAACAAAATGAGCTCCGTCGCCTCGCCAAGCACGGATGACTCCCCCCAGCCCAGCTGGCCACACAGGGGCCTTTGGAAAGGCGCTTTCTCTGCCACACAGATGTGCGGGGCAGCAGCCAAGCTCGCAGCGCCGGGAGAGGAGCCCCAGGGATCCCAGCCCGCCGAGGCACGGGGATGCCGGGGCCACGGCATCCGGACCATCCGCTGCCAGGTCGGCGGGTCCAGCGGCCCTCGCGCTGCCAGGCAGGGCTTTGGCTGCCCCCGGAGAGGCTGTGCGCGAGCAAGACGGTAGCACGGGGTGACAGGCTCAGCCAGCGTCCCTGGCACGCGGTGAGCCCAGATGCTTTGCGGCTGCTGCGGGAGGCCAGCATCTGTTTGGCCCCAAGCAGCTTCCAGTAACTGTGAAAAATGCCTCCAGAGCGCTCGCGGGAGGTGTTTTAACCACGGAAGGGATGAAGGCTGCTGCGGGGCATCCCCATCGCGCAACGGGAACGCGCCAGCCCGTCCCCACCACACGCGCCAGGTCAGGCACGGCAGGGAGGCACGGGAGAGCCAGGGCACCGCGCAGAGCCGAAAACGCGGCCCACATCTTTCCGCTGCCCAACGAGGGCTTAAACCACACGGGCGGCAAAACCTGGAGGTGAGGACGCTGCCATCCGCGGACGTGCAGGACGGCGGGCGCAGGGACTCCCGCTCCATCCCATGCCGGAGATTTCCCACATGCAGCCGGGCTCCTCCGTGCCCAGACGGAGCATCAGCACGAACCGGCTCCCCGATGCCCGGCTCCTTCCCGCAACCCCCTCTGCCAGCCCCCTCTGCTCCCCATCCCCAGCCTCTTTGCAAGCCCCCTTCGTTCGCTCCCTTCCCCGCGCATCCCACTGGGATGCATCCGACCGGGATGCACCAACCCATGGAGAAATTAGGGGCTGGCAGAGCCGCGATCCCCCCAACGCAGGGCACGTTCATCCCCGCCGAGCACCGGCAACGCGAGCAACGGAGGCGAACAGCCACCATCAGGAAAGAGTTAAAGGCGGCTTGGCTGCGCCGCAGGTACCAGAGGCATGATAACAGGCTGGAAATATTTGGAGGGCGTGAAAGGCGAGAAGGGCGAGGGATGAAACCGCGGAGGAATTGCAATAAAGAGCCTCTCTCTCGCTCGCCGGAGGTTTTCGGGCTGATGTCAAGGCCGATTTCCTGACAGCGAGGTCAGCCCGGCTCCGGCGCTCCTCTCCGAGGGAGCGGGGAGGCCTCCGCGCCGGCCGGGAGGCTGCGGACGGGTTTCGGTGGGAACGCGCCGGCGCGGGCTGGGAGGGGTCGGAGCAGAGGGAGAGGCGGAAAGCGGCCTCCCCCCGGCATCGCGGCCAGCACGGAAGGGGCTGCAGCCGCCCCACGGTGCCGGTGGCCCTGGAAAAACACTTTTGACACCCACGTCCCCCATCCCGCTCCGGGGGACAGTGCAGCAAAGCAGCCCGAGCGCCCTCGGGCGAGCTCCAGGACTCGACACCCATCTCCTGGCCCCACGGCCCTGGGAGGCGTCACCAGGCCGTATTGGCTGCACGGAGCACGAGGGAGGCCGCTGGGGCCCCCAAAGCCGCCCGTATCCCCTGGCTGCACCCAGCACCAGCACCCCGGCTCCCCGGGGCAGAGGCAGCCGCCTGCCTCGGAGGGGGAAGCAAGCGTCCCGGAGAGGAGCAGCCCTCCGGCACAGCGCGGCCCCGGGATCGCCGCCGAGAGCAGGCCCGGGCTACAAAACCAGCCTGCAAGAGGTGGCCAGGCTTAGCCTGGGAAAGGGGAAACTGAGGCAGGATGAGACGTTTTGGGTGCGTAAAGGCACCGTGCAACGAGGAGAAGAAACTGCTCCGTGTCCCACGCTGCCTCGAGCCCGCAGCCGGAGGAGGCGAAACCCAGGGAGTGCCGGTCGGGAAGGACACGGGGGGTCGGAGCAGTCGGGAAGGGGGTGGCAGAGCTGGGGACCAGCTGCGCTCCCGTGGGAAATCACGGCACGGTCCTCCCCGGCCGTCGGGGATCCCGCCAGGCGTGCCGGCTTCCCCGTGCCCGGCTCCGGGAGGAGGAATCTCCTGTCGCTCCGGCAGCTGGGGCCACGCGGGCTTCCCCGGCGGCCCCGCATCCCCCGCGGATGCTCAATGGGGGCCATTCTTCTGCCTCCCCCTCCCGCCGCCGGCTCGTGCCGCTCGGCGCGGGAGCTGCCGCGGGTACCAGGGGCCGGGAGGCGAAGGGCAGCGGCGCGCGGCGGGGATGCCGGGCGAGCGGCACGGCGACGAGGCAACGGGAGAGATCGGCCCCCGACTCCGCTACCGAGCACATCCCCGACCTCTGTCACGTCATTTCGCCTGGATCCCAAACGGGGGAAATGCTTTTCCCACCCGGATCCGGAGGCGCCCAGTGCATGCACGACACTTCTCGCGCAAGCAGCGCCCAGCACCATCTCACACCACCGAGTGCTGGGGGCAAGCCAGACCTTTGAGCCCCCCCCAGAGAGGCCGAAATCAGGGCTCAGCACGTCCCAGTACCCAACCGCCTGCTGCAGAGGGGACAAGGACCATCTCCACCTTTCCCCTTCCCTCCCCATCACTCAGCGGATGGGGACGGGAGAGAGACCAGAGCCGATTCAGACCCAGGGAGCTGCTTTGCTCCCCCAGACTCGCCAGAGGCCGACCCCAGCCCGCCGCGGGGCCGGCCGCAGTGACCGGCAGCAGGACGGCCAATGCAGTGCAGAGCGGAGGAGGAGCAGGGATTTGAGGCCTCTTTTCCAGCCCCGAAGCACATCAGTTCACGGGAAAACGCAGCTCCAGAGCCCTGACCTGCCCCGAGCCCTCTGCGGGCTCCGGGCCAAGTCACATCCCACCCGGGCCTCGGTTTCCCCTCCCCGAGCGCACGCGGCAGAGCCGTAACCTCCGCGGGACGCGACTTGCGCCTCTGCCACAGTCCCAAGACCCCCGAAACCCCCCAGGGAGGGGGGAAAAAAGAAGCCCTTTTCATCCCAGGAGGGAAACTGAGGCAGAGCCTCCACGTCCACCCTGCACCGGTGGGGTGGGAGATGGTGCAAATCTCCCAGGCTCGCGGTCGGGCGTGCTGCTTGCGAGTCCCGGCTCCCAGGCACGCTTCCCGCGGGAACCCGCCGGGAACGCCGCACCGCTGGCCCCCACCACCCCGCGGGATGCCTTCTCCCCCCACCACCGTCCCTGAGGACGCCAAGCAGCCAAAGGAAATTCCCGCGGCTCCCTCCTGAAGGGAGCTGCCTCCCCCTCCGGAGCGGGGCCGCGGCGGGCGCGAGCCGGCGGCGCTGGGATGCTTCCCACTGTCCCGTCTCCCAGCTCGGAAGGGGGACCCCGGAGGGGGGGGCCGCCGGCACCTGGCCCCGCTCTGCCGGCGCTGCCTGGCTCCCCTTCAAAGCCATTCCTCGGCGCAGCGGAGCTGGCAGAGGACGCGGGAGCAGCTGGAAAGCGCCTCGCTTAAAGGCGAGAGCAGGGAGAGGGGGAAGGATCCCCACCGCCGCCTTCGCCCCGGCTGGACCCCTGCCCGTCCCGCAAACGCTTTCAAGGGGGGGGCGAAAAACACTCTCAGTTTTTTAATCACGGAGGGGGGACGGCGGATACCACATCACGTCAGGGCTGGCTCCAGCGCTGCAACTCGATCCCGGCGAGCTTTTCCCCAAACTAGAGCCAGACACGGCGGGTTGATGCTCTTCCCGACTCCGAGGAAAACCGCCGGTGCCGGCCGGGGCGAGCGGCAGCGCTCGGGGCTGCAAGCGAAACCGGTTCAAGGAGATGTTTCGTCCATTCCCGCAGGCCTCGGCCCCGGGAAAACGGACACGTGGGGCTGCTCCGAGGATGCAAGCGGCCGCCTCGGGCATCCCGAATCCCCAGCTCAAACCGAAAGCAGACGCAAGCGCTTCTGGGCGATGGAGGGTGCAGCGTGCGGGCCGTCCCGCGGGACACGGCACCGGGGCGTTCCCGGCGCCACGCCGCCCGCACCCGTCCCCGCGCAAGGGCAGCGCAAACAGCACGAGCCTCCCCAAACTTTGCCGACGGTGGCTTTCCCGCGACGCCGCTGGTGAGGAAGACGAGGGAGGCGACGGGGCCACGGCGCTGCCAGCCCCCTGCCAGCCCGGCCCCACGGCCCCTGGGCGAGCTTTCGCCCAAAACAAAGTGAAAATGAGAATCGCAGCGATTTGCAGCGAGTGACACAAACTCTCGGCTTGAGACGAGCCAGGTGGCCCCGCTCGGCCTCCCTCGGGGTGGGGGGGG